>NC_133974.1:90520826-91140826 GCF_047716275.1 Strix uralensis | reverse complement strand
AAGTGTAGCTGAGTCATATTGCCATAATTAACACTGGATAAAATTTCAAATTTTTCTTTTTTTTTCCCCTACTCTTTCCTTTGGATTTAGCTTTCTGAAGGATGCATTATTTTCATAAGTTCAGAAATATAAATTACAAGGTTCCCACATAAAGCTAAATTTGAGCATTAAGCCACTGATGCTGTCTCTTTGGATGTTCCAAAGAATGAATAAACAAAATGCTATACTTGCAAGTTCTTCTGATCATTACCTGTAAGTGGAAGGGATCTACCTGTAAGGTAGAAGAGATGGGGAATACTTAGAATTTATCATGGTTTTTTTCCCTAGGGTTATAACATTAGCTGGTGGCTGAGGATATCTTTTGTTGCTTTCATTATTGCTAACTCTCAGTGGCAAACAGCTCATCAAACCAATTTTTAAATCATCATGTGAATAAAAGAAGAAAAACTCAAATATTCAGCAAGTTAACTCATTTGGGTAAATAGGTTGTTCTCAGTATTTGCAACATCATACAGATATTATATCATAAAACATACTGCAACTGCAGTACTAGCAAATATCAGAACGGTGAAAATATGGCTCATGACTATGAATATTCATTGCTTCATGCTTCTGATAACCTCAAAGTCTTACAAATCTTGGCAGAAAAAAGAGTCCTTGTGGAAAATAATGGTAAAACAATAAAAAAGAAGGGTCAAATCCATGTAATTTTGTGTTGGTTCACTTTTATTCAGCCATCGTTTTCACTGTCTATCACTTAAGATAACAAAACATTCACTATCTCCATATGATTTCATTCCTTTTTTTCTTGGTTCCCTGAAGTTTGGTGGTTTTCATCTTTCACTAGAGTGTTGACATTGACCCTGTTGTATCTTTAGGTTTTGGTTAAAATTGCTTCCATGGCTAGCTTCCATGGGAGCCCTAAATATGAGGCAGCATGATTAGCATTTTGTTCTTCAACTGGGAATATTTTTAAAGGCCAGGTGGTGGAAACATATTCATTTCCTGCTGTAAATATATTTTAATATATAAATTCGAGACAAAAGAGAAAATTGTGGAAGGTGTCTCTGGGCAGTGCCATCACTCACAGTTACCACAGAACTCTGCCTCATTTTTATTGGCATTTTGTCAACACTAACTCATTTTGACCTCTGATGGATAAATATTATTCAGTGGCAAAATATTTTATCATCGTATTTCTGTGAGTTATTTAAAGTCATTTAAGCTTTGAGAATACCACCCACTAGAACTTAAGATCAACTATTTTCATATTTCCAAGTGACTTAGGCAAGTTTGTAAAAGTGATTTTGTCTAATAATTTGGGAAATTTTGCACTAGACTTTCTTTTCCATTCTGATTTAGATAAGCTACAGAGTTCTGAAGGAAATTGTCCTGTCACTGATTTTCTGCGTAGAAAAGAAATGGGGAAAGAAACAGTTGGTAAATGCAGAAAACTGCTGAAATATGCACAGTCCCAGAAGAGAAATATTAAAGAATTTTGGTTTTATTTTACTTGGTTATAAAAGAAAATTCTGAATGATTTTAACAAATGTGCTACAAAACAAAGTAAACAAAGCAAGTTGGTTTCCTTCATGAGGAAATCAGACTACATAAGAGCATATTACATTGATTTATAAGAGGATATTGCATTGATCTATAGCTGTTAAAATATGGATAGCATATCATGGACACACATCATCGATCAATCAATCAGTCTGAAGTTGAAGGTATTCTTAAAGCCTGAATCTTTTTTTTTTTTTTTTAAAAAATAAATTAGGCAAGATCCTGAATAAAAAATAGAGCCATTGTCTTTCACCTTGCATTTGGCTAGATAATGGTCACATCTACACAACACAACCCTCAGCAAGGATGGGCAAAAACTTTTTGTAATACAAGAGAGAGAAGACAAGTTGGCTGGCTCCTCACCCTTACAGAAAAGCTTAATAAACTCTGTCCCTTAGAGCTGTCATTTATTCATTTTTAAGATGAAGAGTAAAAATAAAGAGGCTAAACAACAACATCCAAGTCATGTAGCCAAAATAGCATTCTTATAGGAAAGCAAAAGCTTTCATTTTTGTTTTAAACCTTTTTTTCCCAGAGTTACAGACTATAACTATGCATGTATGTGGAAAATAAATATGGCCAAATGCTGACCTCAGTTACACTTGTACAGTCCCATTAAACTTAATAGTTCTCTATGGGTGTAAGTGATGGCAGGATCTAGATTGTAACCGGAATCTTTGTCAGAGCTCCTCAGCTGGCGGAGAGTGAAATAGGGAATGTCTTCATGCTAGAGTTTCCTGTGCTTGGTGAAAACTTTATGGAACAATTTTATGGAACAACGCATGCCTGGAAAAACAAATCCCACAGATAATTTATAATCCATAACTCACATGTGTGTAAGCATGTCATTCACTTCGTCTCCATCCCCAGACCTGTGGAGCTGAGGAGTGTCCTGGGACCACTGCTGGTTCCACATCAGTGCTCAGACATAGCGACTCTTCACGGAGCATTTTAAAATTACATTTTCAAAAACAGTTGTTTCCCCTTGTCAGAGCAGTTTCCTCTGAGCAAATTACTTCTCTATAAAGTACTTAAAGCTATAGATAACCTGTGGGATTTGAGAGTGTTTCTCAAATATAAGGTCTGGATAGTCAATTGTTTCACTGTGGGAGTAGACATGAGTATTCTTGTCACCTCCCACCACTCGCTGACTTACATGGGCAGAAACTCCACATATATGAGCCACAGCAAACTCCAGCAGGCCTTTTGCCAATCCTCTTGAACGAAGGAATGCAAGACAAAGCAAGGCTGCCCCGCAGATGAGGCATAGACTAAGCTGAATTTCTGTCATAAATATGAAAACTTTCCCACAAATATTTGCAGATGATTGGTGTCAGGGGCTCTTAGTTACAAGATACATCTGCACCTGTAATTCATTTTAGCACTGCACATATTACAGGGTACAGTTGTACAGGCAGAAAGCTACCCCCACCCCGCCCCAGCAATTACAGTTGTGTACATTTGGGTGAGATACACCTGATGTTTCCTTCATACCCTTATTGGCTTTGTTGAAGTCTGTACAGCTGTATCAGTTCTGGTTTCTGGTTGGTAATTCTGGATGACATTTGATCCAGCTGGAGTCAGCCCTCCCTGACAGCTTGAAAAATGACAAGAGAGAGTGGAGGCTCCCCACTGTCATTCAAGGAAAAAAATGGCATCTGCTCTTGTTTATACTCCTATTTCTGTTTGGTATTTGTATACCCATTGGTTTCTGCAAAATGTTGATGTTTTATCTTCTAGTACAATTCTGGTACTGATCCCCATTCCATATCTGACCTCATAATATATTTTTAGCAAACATGGTCATGCATTTGACATTCATGGCATGATGTGCCATCTATGCATGATATAGGTTCATAGAGGTGTTGAGGTAATACATTTATATCTTAGCAGTTATATCTTGACTGACCCTTTCAATTGGGCTAAGGTTAACTAGTCAATCCTCTCTACCCAGGCTGAAATAAAGCAAAACTGAAAATACAGCGTGTTGTTTACCAAATTTGGAAATATCTGAGATTTGTCCTGCTCCAGAAAACATTGTAGGTTTTCAAAATCTTGTGTCCCAGAAGCTCAGAGGCTTATATCTCCCTGGCATATTTTGAGTGCAGCAGCTGACAAAATAAGCCTTGGTTTACTCAGAAACTTGTATATTTTTACTTTGTTTTCTGCTACTCTAATATATATAAATTTCTTCTCATATTGCGTAATTCAATTTTTATTTATTTTGTTCTTTTCAGAAACAAAGTATTCAAATATATTTGACATGTCCACAAGAAGAAAAGCAGTTTCTCTGAAACTTGCTTCAAATCCAGACTTCTCTATGGATGATCTTTCTATCTTGCTAAGCCTCTTAATTTCTCAGTTCTTTGCATGTAAATAGGCTGACATATCTTTCCTCCTCTCACACTGTATCTTGTTTATTTAAAATCTCAGGGTCAATAAGCTCATTTTATCAGGGATTTGCACAGTCCATAGTGCAAGGGGATATGACATTGACTATGACCTCTAGGCAATCTTATAGTACAGTACTTAGTAATAAATAAAATTTACACTAGTTGTTATAAACTGTTCTAGGTTTTCATTATTATATAGCTCAGGAGACCAATACTAAAACTGGAGACTGCTGCAAAGCAATATATCAGAGGAAAAGATGTTTCGGCAAAACTGGTATGCTGTTAAGAGAGGAATCTCTGAGGATGTCAGTTTTTCTGTTTTGGGAGGGGAGACACATTTCAGCTGTGCCATCATTATCATTTCTATTTGAAGCCAAAGAACATTGGAATGACTGTATATCTAAGAAAATATATATATATATATGTATTTAGTGCCCTAAACTAAATTTAAAGAGGATTTTTTTTATGTCAAGTTACTCCCAAGTCTCTCTGCATGTCCGTAAAATTAACATGGGCAGACCATCCAGTGGCTGGATGAGGCTGCTGATAATGATACTTTGTTCAATGAAGTCCCACTGCCAGAGGGATGGACTTCACCCCACCTTCTGCTTCTTTTTTTGGGGAGAGGGGAAGCAATATGTGTGTGTGTGCATGTGTGTGATAAACAGCATGTTGTGCTGAAAAGCAGCCCACTGAGAGATTTGGTATAGCAATAGGAACATCAGAGAAAAGACATATAACACAGAGACTGAAAGGATGTGTAATTGGAAGTAGGATGAAGAATGATAAGAAGAAAGGCGAATAGTGCATATGTGGAATACAGCCATAAAACTCATCTGAAAAGGTGGGGAGAAACAGAAAATCAAGAAATAAGATATATTCGAGCCTCAAGAGTTCATGTGTTCTTAGCTACTGGGGATCCTGAGCACCATAAAAGAAGGAGTGATACGGAGGAAAGTATTTAGCAGCCGTTTACCTCTCTAGCTGTCTTAAGAACTGAGACGCCAATGTGAAGAGAAATGTGGCCGAGGCATGGAGAGCTCTGCTCCTCCACCTTCCCCCAGAAACCATGGGATGGATTCTGCAGCCACAGGGGCAGGAGACAGCAGAGCTGCACAGCCTCACTCTTCTCCACCAAAACAAAGTGATATAGAGCAATGCAAAGGGGGGTAGTAAAAATGCTATTTACAGCTATTTAACAAACTGCTCCCCAAATGATATTTCTCTCATACGGATGTAAATAAAATGCTGACTTTTATTATGCTGCACTGAAGAAGGCAATGCGAACAATTCCATCTAATAGCTAACTGTAAGTTGAAACACTCTTTACCATAAATTCTGTCTGTTTTTACTGCAGTTTTGGGTGTGCTGATGCTGACCACAACATTTTCCAGGGTTCTGTTTGTATTAAGGATCCCCCATGGATTTCGCTGAGTTATGCAGCTAACACAGCTTTGAGAGCACCATTACTTGAATGCTTGGAGGCATCAGTTAATTTTTGAAGGTTGTCACAGAGGTAAAATAGACCACTAAATAATCACAAGAATACTCTATTTGGTTTTAAGAAGGTATTTTCCCCTTTTGTGATACAATCTGCTTGTCTTCCTCTCTTTTGTTAAACAAATTAATGACTTATCCCAGGTCGATGCTCGTTACATTTCTTTAACATTCACAGTAAAATCTCTGATGCTGTACTGCTTTACTGCTCAGCAGCTCCATGATTTTTAATAGCCAGGCCTCTTGTTACCAGTGCTGAGGAAACTTTGCCCATCAGTATCAGGACACAGCACTGGGAGGTGCTGGGCTGATCCTGAAGAGCTCTGAGCATCCTCAGCTCCTGGGGGCACCCATGGGTCTCACAGAGGATGTCTGCTGCATCTACACCCCTAGATTCAGGGTCTTACTCTGCAAAACAAAATTCCCAATGAAGTTCATGTGAGTTATTTGCAGTCACACTGAAAGCTTGTTTCTTCACTTAATTACCAGATGATAAATTGTAAGGTACCACACTGAAGTCTGTGAGTTACAAGAGCTTAAATCTAGTCTAAGTGTGTAGAAGTGTGATTCTTGGGATGATTACCAAGAAGAAATAATCATCATTCTTAAAATGCAGACTTCCAATATTTATGTATTTATTTAAGGTCAAATGTATAATAGTGAAGGAAAAGTAAGTTCTGCTACTATGGAAAAAAATGCTCCAAAGTGCTGTATCTTCTTCACTATGTCTGATAAAAGTGCCAGTCTTTTGATTTTTGTTTGCTTCCAGCACTGCATATAGTTACGTTAAGGCATGTCTCTCTCATTTGGCAATGATGTGTGAAATTGTTCATGATTATTAGCCTCTGCAAGGACTTCAAAGAACAGAACTACTGCAACTTACAGGATTCTTTTGAGTTCCAAGGGAAATTTACTGCCTCCAAAGAAGTTTTGCTAAGATATTTTGCCTGATGAAAGACGTATCTTTAACAGTATGGTCCCACCCCCAAACAAACATCTTTTTCATTATAGGAACAGAAGATAAAAGTTTCTGTGCATACTGTAATCAGTATAATTTATTTATGTCACAAAATTATGCTGATTTATAGCTGTTGAGTATCTGACTTTTTTTTTTTTTTTTTTACAAATATTGTGGAGTTTCAATTAACTTTCATAACCCTCCAGTTGCTTCCCCTGTTTCATCATCTTTGTCATCTTTCATCTTCCTCCTCCCTTGTGGAAAACAAACAAGCATAACAACAAACAAAACCTGTACTTGTTGGACATGGAATATAGACTTCTGTGTCACAGAGCTCTGACACATCCCATAGATATTCTCCAGTAGCTGTTTACATCCTGAATGTTTCCTTTGTAAGAGCACATGTACAGAAATGGGGTGGTTTTGTGTCAGAATAATGTAGAACAGCATTTACATTAAAATAAAAGACATAAAGAGTTATAGTAGACAAGGATACTGTTATCAGATAGATTGAAATATAATAAGGCTATTGTCACAGCAAGATTTTAGTGTGTTTATTAACATCTCTTCATCTTTTCATGTATGAATTTTATCGCAAGTAAATCAGTGTAGAATCATAGAATCACAGAATACCATGTTGGAAGGCACATCAAGGATCATCTGGTCCAACCTTTCTTGGCAAAAGCACAGTCTAGACATGATGACCCAGCACCGTGTCCAGCTGAATCTTAAAAGTCAGTATAATTTCTGCCCTTTGTACATTTCTTTTCCCTTCTGTAGAATGTAAAAGAATATTTGCCTAACTTGCAAAGCTGCAAACAAATTATTAGTGCTGCCAGAATGCTGCAATATTGCTCTGAAGATACAGAAATAAGAACTGCAGCACTTGGCTTCTGATGATAATTCTAAATCAGAAAAATAAATTTACTACTACCAAAAATTTACAATAATTCATCTGAAAGATACTTGATGAGATGGAGTTTTAAATATATTCCTTTATCTATTTTTACTGGAGTTCTTGAAGTAAGTCTGTGGTCTCTTTCAGGCACCATTTTATAACGTTTGCCCAGCAAGGCAGGCAGATATTAATTATAGTATTTGCAGGGAAAAAAAAACCCACAACATTTACCAAACATCTAATTGACTACACAAAGTTTTCCAGTTTATTTTGCTTATCAGCTGCCAAACACATCTAACAATTAATATTTTGTTTAATCCTATTTGTGGAAATGTTGGACTAGCTCATCTGTACATATGAAATCAAATACTGCAAAACACTACTGACAAATTAATTTCCATAATCTTTGTCAAGACTGCATATCATGGAAGGGATGTGTTTCTAAGAAAGATACTGCACTGCTAGAATAACTTTGTGACCATATCCTGCGCAGGTTAAATATGCAGTTGCTGATGGTAATGAGAGGAATGCCTGGTGGCACAGTGTATGGTTCCATTATTAGAAAAAAATATAGGCAAAACTATTCTCTGCAGGAACGTAGTTTACTTTAATCCCTGCACTATATTACAAATATATGAATTTCTCATCACAGAGAATTCCTCCTTACAGGTGATTTCACTGTATACTTAATCTCTACACTCTGTGCAGAGAAACTGAAAATACCTTTCTACATACCACAGGACAAATACTTAAACTCCTCAGTCAGCTTTTGTTCAGTTCTTGCTCAGGCATATCTCCTATTTAAACTGGTTTTGTTGAGTGAGTGACTAGAATTGACTAAAGAATTCAAGATATTTCTATCAGAGGGCAGATTTCAGCTTAGAATGCTGTTAAATTAAAGCAAAACTGATTAAATGACATCATAGACTATGGGATTTCAATATCATTGGTGCAAAA
Organism: Strix uralensis; assembly: GCF_047716275.1. Taxonomy (NCBI): domain Eukaryota; kingdom Metazoa; phylum Chordata; class Aves; order Strigiformes; family Strigidae; genus Strix; species Strix uralensis. The sequence continues at coordinate 91,132,560 of NC_133974.1, read as the reverse complement.
TGGATGACAGTATGCATGGTTATGAGGTGACAGTTGTAAAGTAAAAGACATTCCATGTGACTGAGTTAGACAGAATTAATTTTTTTTTCACCAAAGGGAGAGTAGCTTGGATCAACATAAACAACAATGTAGAATCCTCCATTTGCCTGATGCTACTGAGTGAAGGTCAACACCCAATGAACCTGTTACTCCTTTTGCATTTCTATGTTTAATGTAATGATGGGTGAAGGCTGACTAAACAAATCTGGGTAATAATGAAACAAGATATTAGAATTTGTACTAAAATGAAAGGGAAAATAAATTCATAAATAAATAAATAAATAAATAACCCCAAACCAAACCCATGATCTTTTTCTTTGTTTTAGTGATACTGTGTGACTATTTGTGGTGATGTCATAAAAGCTCATCATTATGCAGACTGTTAATGGGATGTTCTAGAATCTTAACCTCTCTAACTGCTGTTTTTGTAGAGGATTCAAAGGATGGAGAATGAATGGATAAAAATTAATTATTATAAAGTAATAACCTTGAAAGTCTCACATTAACAGACTTTAGTATCAGAACAAGTCTTATTGAGGACTCTATTCCCAACTTTTCACTTCTAGTTTCTAATCAGATCAAAATTTTCTGAACTAAGCAGGATTTTTTTTCCTCAACTGGAGAAAGACTGTACTTATGGTTTACAGATGTGTTTCTATGTTATTACCCCATGATATATTTTTATGACTTTGTTTTTATTAACATCAAACATTAGCTTAAATATTATAGATTGCCACAAAATACTGATGTTAAATGGATTTTTCAACCCAACAATTCAATTTTGTTGAAAAAGCTATTTTTTGCAGGAAAAACCTATAACATATGACTTTATTTGATGAGAACACACCACATCAGCTTATACATAAGTTCTAAAGTAGGTCTATTTAAAGCTCTCGAGTCAGACTGAGATGCAGCAGGTGTATTTTGTAAAAGAGAGAGGCCTATTCACTTCTTTAGGTTTACTTGTAAATGTTTTATCTCCTAGCAATCTGAGACATTCAGCCTTTACTTTAGCACACTTAAATTCAAAAGAAATACATTTGGCTCTGCATAGTGCACAGCTAACCAATACTGACCTCAGAGAAGGTAATGCTGATAAATTAAACATTCATGTTTAGACTAGCAATAGGTGTGCCATAATAACATTGGTACGGTGCAGGTAGCGTAAATCTGACTCCAAGCAAATATCTTATAATCAGTGAGAATTTACCTGAATGTATTTAGTGACAACCAAAGCATAATTCTCAGACTTCTCTGATAAAAAGCCCAGTATAACTGCTCTGTGCATGTACCTTCAAGGATAAAATGAAAATTAATCCAACACTGTTGTCAGGGATGTTAAAATTGATTCAGTCAGGTGTAATGAAAGGGAAGAACTGCACAAAATGAAGTGATTGGCCAAATCAGGTTTGCTTTGCCAGTTTTCATGATGTAAACTGAATCAAAAATAAATCTCATTCTACACTGGAAAGGGACAAAGTCTTAAAAAAGGTATGCCACTGGACTAAATATGTGGCATACTGGTGCATTATCATGAGCTGCAGCTGTCTGAAGCCTGCCAGATTACATTGCAGGAAGGTATGCATGTTCATGTCTGTATGTTAAAACAACATTTGCCATTTCTATATCATGCAGCATTAACTAACGCTCAGAATTTGTCTACTCCGTTACCCCATTTGAAATGCAAAATAACAATTGAAACAAATTTTCTCTATTGCTTTTAACATCTGCTTGCTGCTTAATAAAAGTTTCAGATGAAAAAAAAAAAAAAAAAAGGAAAAAATGCTTCTATGCACAGAGTTCTGTTACATACATGACTGCTGAAATAACACCATAATGATGTTAATATTGCACCTGTTACAACTGAAAACACCACTTGTGCTTTGGAAATAATTACTTCTCCTGAGTATATTGGCAAAGCTATCTATACAAGACTGAAAGGCTTAACGTAGGCTTGTCAAGGATACATTAGTTTTTCTTAGTTTTATAACTAGGGAGGGGGAGGGAAAAAAAAAATCCAGAAAGATTTTATTGAAGTCAACAGAAATATTCCCACTGGCTTTAAACTGAACTATATACTTCAAGCTCTACAAGGTGTCTAAGGCAGAATTGGGCCATGACTCATATTTGATTGAAGACTAGGAAGCAATTCAGAACTCACCACTGAACTAAGTAAAGAAGCTATACTATATGCATCTAGGGCTCAAAATGGGAGCAAGAAGCTGCTAGACATCAAAGGGGAAAAAGAATCCAGTTATCTAATCATCTAAAAAATGAATCTGTGTCTTACATGTCAACCATGTTAGAGAGATGTCACTGAAGTAGCTCAGAAGTGCATTTTTTGCTTCATTCTCATGTGACATTGCCTGAAATATTGCTGAAGTAGGAAATATTAATGAGGTTACCTTCATGATGTCCATTTCAGACAAGATCGCAAGAGAGGGATAGAATTATTATCCTAGTGTTTCTAATAGAAATTTAAGAGCAGTTATTGTACATGATCCTCCAGCCCAGCATAATGTCCTGTGTGGATTTTTCATTTTTTTGGCCTGAGAAGAGTCCATGACAAATTATTTGTTAACCACAAGCAGCAGGAGTAGCCTCAAGACAGTGTGGGACCGAAGTGTGTGCATGTATTCTGCAAGGCAGAAGAAAGAAGAGTCTTTCCCGGTTCCTCCATACAGAGCCCTAGCAGATTGGATTCCTTTGCAACAAGGCCATCTGTCTGGCCATCACCTCTGTCTGTGCTAGCATTCATGGCTGGGAGATACTTAGGATAGAGACATGCGGATGGGCTAATACGAATGCCTGGGGATAGAAAGAACCACAGACTTTACCCTCTTTAAAGCTAATGCTCTGGCTCTGTATCTTGTGAGATCTGGAAAACCCTATTTTTTAAGACACTATACTGAGTCTATCATAAGGATGTTGAAGAAATGTTTTTTTCTCAGACTTTAAAGCTTAATTTATTTAAGCTTAACAAAAGTTCCAAAACATCCAGATACACTTGACATCCGGACTCCTGCAGAACATGTAAAAAAAACAGCCTAATACCCTTCCACCCATTTTCAGTAGTTTCAAAACTTCTTTTTTTCCTCAGTCCGCTTATTCCCATCTAAAATGCCTTAGCACAAGGGTATTCTATATTCCAGGTGATGTTATTTACCTCCATGTAAATATTCTTCAGAAATTACAGTAGGTATCACTCTAATTATCTTTTCCTAACTTTCATTGCAGTCAGTTTTCCATAGAACCATTTCATACATTGGAAATCGAAGGGGCCCGGTAGATTTACAGGTCTTCCAGCCAATAACCTTACCATCCCTGGAAGAGAACTTTTTTGTACATCTAACTCTCACTTTAGTCCTGAAGAATGTGCCTCTCTTACCTTGAATCTGTGCAGTTCTCTGCAAGCAATCATACAAATTCATGAAATTCAGGTTTGTGGACTACAGACAGAGGAAATAAGGCTAACAGAGGGTGAAGCTGAGATAAAAGCCCCACAGGGTAGCAACTTGGAAAGATTGCTAAATGGCCTCATTATCTCCCATAGCTCTAGCTAACCAGACAATTAGAAACAACATCCATGGTGACTTAAAACCAAGAGAAAAGGGTTGGCTGATAACGAGCATGGAGAATATTGTGGAATAATTTCAGACCTATAGAAGCAGTAATGTTGCTGGTCAACAGAAAGCAGCTTGTGGCTTGCAGAAAGAAGTGTATTCCGAAAACAGGACTAAGTGAGCTGAGACATCATTTTCTTTTCCTAAGGGAGAGGTGGATACAAAAGACCTGACAGGGAAGAAATCCAGCCCAAAGCTGGCCACTGGTCCACTCAGTGCAGGAATTAGAGTTGCTACCTCTGAGAGGAGCCAACTGCATGAAAAATAGGATAAGCTTCATTAAAAGCTCTATTTCACCAAAAGTATTCAAGGTTCAGAAAAAAACAACAGAGAGTCCGGCTGAGCCCCTTTGCCAGAGTAGCTATGGGTACAGGATCCTCCTGAAGGAGGTTGTCCCAGGTGTGGACAAAAAAAAGATGTGGAAGGAACCCATGGCAGTGTAGATACAGGAAGATGGAAAGTGTCTGCACTAATGTCTCATGTCCTTCAGCTGTCTGTCATCAAATTTTTTTCTTCAATTTCAGGACATCTGTGGGTTGAGAATAAGCCACCTGTTTTGCACGGGGCAGACGCTATTTTCTCACTGGGACAATTGTAAGAAATTGGAACTATAATTTCTGCCTAACTTTTATCTCCCAGAGGTTTTTCTATTTTAAATTTGCTTTTTTTTCGCTCCAGTACACATTTTAACATTTCCTGCTTTCTGAATTCCAATGTTCTGATCATCCAGGTCTATTTAGTAAGGAGAGCTACTGCCAACAGATGGATCACAAAAGCTTATGTGCCTTCTAATGAAACCAATCTTTCTAATTTACTTTTCCCTGCAGAATGTTTTTATGCTTTCCTCATTTCTTTAGAGTGCAACTCTCAAAATCATCTGTTTGACCATGTTCCCAGGGTGGTATTTGTGATATAATAAAATATAAACATAAAAAAAGATAGCTATGCTTAGTTTAAAAGTCAGACAGGTTTCACAGGTGCTGCTGAAGAGCCTTTAATTATTTAGAAATGACACAATAGCATCACAATTACTGTTACCTTGGATGAATATTCATGAATGGATTAGATATTGTAGTAATCTGAGTGAACTTCAAAAGACTTAGAGTTAAGTTCTGATGCAGAGAAGTATTCGAAGGTTTGAATACTTATCTGAAACAGCTAACTTGACTTGAAGCGTAGCTGTCAGGCATGAATCTGAGAGGTTTGAAATCAATTCAGGTTAGACCTCCGACACAAAGATCTAGGGCTAAGTCACTGTTGTGGTTTAAACCTGTCCAGCAGCCAAATACCACATAGCTGCTCACTCACCCTCCCCCACCCCTGGGAATGTGGGAGAGAGTTGGAGGGGTAAGGGTAAGGACACTAGGTTGAGATAAAAACAATTTAATAATTGAAATAGAATTAAAATAATAATTATTATAATAATAGTAATAATAGAAAATACAAATGAGTAATGCACAATTTGATTGCTCACCACCTGCTGACCAATGTCCAGCTTGTTCCCAGCTAGTGATCCCAGGGAAAAGAGGATCCTGAAACCACCATCCCGAAAACCTGAGTAAGCTTCCCAATCCACCCTTATCTATATACTTAGCATGATGTTAGATAATATTGAATATTCCATTGACCAATTTGAGTCCGTTGCTGTGGCTATGCTTTTCCCCAGATTCTTGTGTACCTGTGCACTAACAGGACATGAGAAGCTGAAAAGTTATTGATTTCTTAGCAACAACTAAAAACATCAGTACATTATCAACATTCTTCTCATATCAAATCCCATACTGAATCCAAAACACAGCACTATTCTAGCTACTAAGAAGGAAGGAAAAATAACCAATTAGCTCTATCCCAGTTGAAGCCAGGACAGTCACTGACTGATTCATAAAAAGAAATCAGCTGTGAAGAATAAGTCCCCTAAAACAAGAAAACCCTGTGAAACACACTACACCCATTTTCAAACCTTCACAATACTATCACTCAAAGACCCATTTACACCCTTCAAGCTTTATGAAAAGTTTTTCACCATGACAATAGATCTTTGTGGACCTCCTTTGTCCCATCTCTTCTCAGGAACCTATGGTTATATTTCTTCTCTAGTCTCTTGAAGAGACAAGGCAATAACCTACCTTTCTTTATCTATGGGCAGCTCTGAATTGCTTGTCTGGACTTGGTGGAACTGAAAATCTGTTTTACCCAGAAAAATCAGTTCATGAAAACAGCTGCAATAGGATGACTAGAAAAAAATTAGGTAAAATTTCACCTTTTTGATGCAACTTAATTGCAACAGCAAAGGCCAGATCTTATTTGTCTTTGAAGCAACAGCAGTAAAGATGTAATACCCTTTAGATGTCCTCATCTCAGACTTGCTTGGGAAGTATATATGAATGGGTCCTGGTTGTGGTCAGAGAATCTGAATGTCAGTGGGATCAAGTAGGATGTTACATCCCTCTTCAATACAAGACATCTTCAGAACAAACAGGAAAGGAGATCACTCTTCAGGTTTCATAATGGGAAGCTCTAGGAGTTATCATGGCTCAGTACAACTAAATCCTTGCTGATGTTTCCTGTATTAACCAACCTTGGCCCATGCCAGACTATCTTGAACCTATTTAATTAATTCAGTAAAGTATAGTGACTGAACATTAGCCAAAGGTTTTTATCTCCAGTCTTTGATATCAGTCATATTTCTTTGATTATGCCCATAATTTTTCAGAAGTTGTCAGACCTTCTTTATTTACCCTGAATGGATTTTAGAGGAACCAACCTCTTCTAATACTTTTTTTTTTTTTCTAAAGAAAAAGTGCACTTCTTTTGTCAGGCAGGAGTTCACTGTTCATGTTTCCATTTTACCCCATGAAAAAAGGCAACTATGTAATTTACCGTACTTGATTGAGACCATTGGTGTTGCTGTCCTGCTTATAAGAATGGCTAGGAACTGATTATGAGGATCGCTAGGAACTCATTCTTCTTCAGAAAGCTGTGGAACAAAAAAAAATTGTAATGATCTCAGTTTTGCAGCTTAGGAAGGGAAGAAGTTCAGAATTATTTCCTATCTTTAAGTAATTGAGTAACATCTTAAAAATTATTTATATCTTTAGTCTCAAAAGTATGAGCTGAAATCTCTTCTCTATTGGCTATATGTAGGATTAGACATGTTAAGAGGAGTTCACTGCTAAAAGGAGTACCTTAGACTTCCAAAAACAAAGTGAAGGAGTGGGGAACTGGTTAGTGCTTTTTTGCTATGCAAATACTGAAGTGCATTCATTCATCAAGAAAAATATCAAATTACCACTCTTGTGGCAATAATATCTTCTCAGTCTTTTAATCTGTTTAAAAAAAAATGTAAAATGAAGGGTCACATTTTTGTTCATGCACAGACAGGCAAACAAAAATCTGTGCAAGTTGTTGGGGATAGAGTCTGAATTTCCTTCCTGTACTGCAGTGTCACAGAGACTTCACCGCAGTCAAAAGAACAGCTCTGAACTGACACACAGGGAAAATAAGATCAGGATCTCACCTGTGATGAATGATGCATTTTCAACCTGGAGAGCTGGAATATGAACTGACAGCAGTTTCCCCAGATGAAAATAGATAAACTCATCGAACCTTCTGGCAAGGCTCCACTGTTTCATCAGTTACGCAAATCGTTGTGTTATTCATTGGAAAACAATGAGATGCACCAAAATGAAAAAATGCCAGCTCCCCAATGAAAATTTAATATGCTACACATGTATTCCTAAGCAGTAGGATCATTATCAGGTTTTAGGTTTTTTCCAATGGCATTTGCTGTTTTGATGAGTTGCTAGACTGACACAAACTCCCTGAAGTTTACGCATCACAAGTACAGTGAGGAATCTGAACCTTATGTCCCCTGGAGTTCCTGGACTCCTTGTGGGAATCTTTCAGTTAAGGAGGGGCAGCATGTATGACTCCCTTATGCATCTAGACCTAAAGGAACTTCCTTATAATTTCCAGCCTGCGTAATACTCTTTCTAATAAATCTGCCCTTCAGTTAAGAGCCTTGACCTTTTCATGTCCTGCCTTGACTTCATTTTGTAGCTATGCATTTCATCTGAATGCTCCATTTTACAGTGTCCTTGGATGCAGCAACACCGATTTCTACATGCTTACAGTGTTATACCTTTTTTTACCACTAAGAATAAGCACTTCTTGCTATTCAACTTTTTCATTGCAATTTCTCTCAAGCTGAGCCAGTGTTTCCTGCTGTTCTTTACATTTCACCATCTTTCTACACCCTGTCTTGGGAATTCCATGTGTGGCACGTTATTGCTGGAGTGCTTGGTAAATTCAGAGATTCTCCTGTGGTATGCAAACAGGCCCCTCTCCTCCAGGACTGAGGGAGAAACCTCACAGCTCACATTTCTGCATTTCATTCACTGCAGTCACTGTGACAGGGCTCAGTTTGAAAGCATTTGATGTTTCACAAGATAATGAAGTCTCTGCACTGTATCAGATAAGACAGCAGAGGAGTGACACCTGCAGACTAGTATTTTACTTCCTTACGTACATTCAGTTTGAAGAGGGATGCAAAAAAGATTTGTGAGGTTCAGGCGATTCCAGGCAAGCAGTTAGAAGAAATGAAAGACAGAGGTAGAGGAAAAAGAATGCTAATGGTTTCAGTTGAAAAAATAACTGGAAGATAAAGCTGAAATGAAAATACCATCTTGTTCAGAGAGTAAGACAGAAGATACTTTGCATGTAATCTTTAAGAGCTGAGGTCCAATGTTTGGTTTACAACCATGATTTTCATTTGTAAACCATTTTCTTTGGCCCCACAAGGTTCATGAGCTAATTTTAAGAAACAATGAAGAGAAAGGAGGCCAAGTCTGTGAGCTTTACTACACAAAAGTCTGCAATTTCGCTGGAAATTCTCCTGGAAGCAAACTAAAAATTGAAAATCACTGGTAGCAGTGGTATCTTTTTGAGTGTCAAAACTATGGTGGTGTGGTGGTTTAGTTCTACAATATTACCTTAAGGACACTGCCATTTCAATTGTGTTAGATGGCTGTACATCTTAGAGTCCCCACCCTGAACACTTTGCATCTCATGAAGAAGTGTGCTGGTGAAGAGTCCCTTTGGCCTTCATCCAGTAAGTATAATAAACTGTATTCTTTCAAAGGAAAAGAAGGGGAAGGCAAAGCAAATCACAAGGGAGGAATTGGTGGTTGTGTTTTTTGTGGGGTTATATCTTTTGTTTTTCCTTGAGCAATTTCTAAGGTAGGTGGAGATTCTCTTTGGCTGAATTCATGGTTGTCTGTGAATAAGGAGTATTAACTGCCAAAAATTTCACTAGAAACATGCCTGTTTGTTGTATTTCACCTGGAGTAATTTTAAAGTGATTTACAAGTACTTTGAACCTGAAATTTCCTGGTGAAATCATAGATCTTCCTGCAGTGATTAGCAGAGTGTACACCTCTGAAGTCAGGCTGAGATCTTCAAGTCTTCTGAGTTACAGGCAAATTGCTTATCCAGCTGCAGATGAAGGCACAACAGAGCATTGAAATGTTATTAGATGACAAAAAGCAGGTTTAGAACAGAGCTGTACATGTATGCAATGATGCTGCAGAAAGAATACTAACTGTTGTTTGGTGGGTTTTTTGGTGGATTTGGGTTTTTTTTTCATTAAGAAGGAACAGGAATCAAAGCAACATAAACCAAAATATTTTTTAACTTGAAGTATACCTGAGTGGATGATCTCACAGAACAAATTCAGAATTCTGTACCTGTATTTCTACCTTTGTCTCTCTTGGATCCCTTCTTGTATTTGTGCCACTGAAGATCCATGTGAAGAGGAAAACGGAACTGTTTTGCAACTCTTGTGGGTTTAAAAAAAGCACATTTATCATAAAAAATTAGAGGTACAGTGTATTTGTATTTGTCAGTAACAATGTGTTCTATACATTCTACACACAGGGTTGTTTTCCTATTAAAACAGAAGTCACATAATTGCTTTCTGAAGAAAATATCTGATTAGATAATATTTATTCACTAATATTTTGTACACAATGCATGTTGATGTTTAAAGCAACCATATCTTCAAGGAAAATCTCTCCTATCTGTTGGTAACCTAACCTAAAACAGGCATACACAGTCCTTCTTTTTCATGCAAACTCCTGCTGAAAATTCCAGTTTTGATGAAGCAGCGAGTGAGGGATCTGAGGGTTTTCTAGAGCACAGTTCCCAGCTATGGGCATTCAGCATTACTACCCAGAGAACCGGCCTTCTGTCAGAAGATACAGAGTCAGATACCCGCTCAAATTTGACAGAGGAGAAGCAGCACAGCAGTACACAGATAAACAGGTGTTCCTAAGAGCAGGCAGCATGTACAGATCCAGATGTGCACGTTTAGGGAACTGGAATGGACAGCCCTGTGATCATGTTGTTCTCCAAGGAGAGTCTACTCTCACACATCACTTAATAATTTTTTTTTTGAGCCCACTCATTACTATAAACAGGTTTTTGTACACCTTAATCTCCCAAAACAAACTCCTACATACTTTCCTAACCATGGGCAAATTGTTTCTCCTTCACGAGGAGAAAAATGTTGATCCATGTCTGAAATAACCTCTCCTGTATATCAGGGAGGCTGGGAAGGTGGTGCTGCTCTTTGTCTTCCTAGCAGAAGATACACTGTTAGGGAAGACAGGGGAGTAGGAAGGGAGTGGTTCTGCAAACAAATCTCCACAAGCTTTGTTTTCTTTCCCATCAAAAGTAAAATGGGGGCCTTCAAAATCTTACATCCAAAACCAAACTCACCCCAAAACCAAGACACTAGGGCCAGAGAGTAGCCAACTACTGTTTTGAACTGTGCGATGAGTAGCTGACAGAACATGAATATGGGTTTCCTACAATGGTGTCATTTCCAATCTATTGGTGGGAGTGCATTGCCTGTCTGCTCCCCCTCCAGGAACTCTGTTGGGATCTCAGGAACTCATTTGATGAAATTACTATTGAAAAAAATCAGTTTCAATGTCACATTAAAAATTTAATTGGAAAAAATGCTGATTTCTTTTGGATTAGTCCCAACAGACCTCAGCATGTTAAAAAACCCACAAAAAACACACAGGCTAAAACCAGAGGTAATAGTAGGAAACTGCCTGGAAAGACTGTGTTTAATGCAGTCTCACAGAAAAGGAAGGCTATTATTTCTAGAGCAGTTATTTAGGTTTCTAAGTTCCCAGCCATAGCTCTTCATATTCAGCAGAGAACATGAAATATGATGAGACAGTTGTGTTTGCGCATACACAAATCCAGTTTCTCTTCTGAACTCTGAAAAAGAGGAAGGGATGCAATGCCAATGGCATAGACTGACTCCAAAGAGAAGTCAAGGCAATCCTTCTTTGCTTTAGGAAATAGCTCTTCGAAGCACAGCTTTGTGGTGAGCTCATATCACCAAACACCACCCCATGCTTCATAGTGCTTGATTCTAACAAGGGACTGAAGAGCAAATTTTCCAGAGCACCTACATTACTTAGATCTCATGGTCCTTTCAAAAAGAAATGAGAGGGAGACTTTTGAGTCACTTAAGTCTGTTTTAAACCCCAACTCTATACCTAATGCTCTTTAAATACATGGACACGACATGTTTGTACACATACAGACATGTGTCCTTATATATACTCTAATGAAGAACAATGAATGAATGAATATCAAATAGTAATAAGCCTCCAATCTTGAGGTTAAATTATTCATTTTCTGTTCAAGAGAGAGAAGAACAAATATAGGCTTTCCTATTTGAATATTTGTCTCTGCACTTCTGTTATCCTCAGCCTGACACTTCTGAAATGCTTATGGTAATTGAATATTGTTTTTCTTTATGTGCTGGTTTTGGCTGGGGTAGAGTTAATTTTCTTCATGGTGGCTGGTATGGGGCTATGTTTTGGATTTGTAATGGAGATAGTATTGATAATGCAGAGATGTTTTCATTATTGCTGAGCAACGCTTACAGTGTCAAGGTCTTTTCTGGTCTTCATCCTGCCCCACCAACGAGTAGGCTCAGGGTGCACAAAAAGTTGAGAGGAGATACAGCGGGGACAGCTGACCCCAACTGACCAAAGGGATATTCCATACCACGTGACATCATGCTCAGCAATAAAACTAGGGGGAAGGTTGGTTGGGGGCTGTTGCTCAGGAACTGGCTGGGCATCAATTGGTTGGTGGTGAGCAATTGTTTTCATTTGCATCACTTGTCTTTCTTGGGCTTTCTTTCTCTCTCTTTTTTATTTTCATTTTATTATTATAATTATAATATATGATTTCAATTATTAAACTGTTCTTATCTCAACCCACAAGTTTTCTCACTTTTACTCTTGCAATTCTCTTACCCCCCATCCTGCTGAGGTAGGGTGTGAGGGAGCAGCTGTGTGGTGCTTAGTTGCCAGTTGGAGTTAAACCACAACAGCTTGGTTACACATTTTAAATTAATACATGAATTCACTGGAGGCTAAGAAAAAATATCTCTTCATGAACCTTAATGCACTCAGGCTGAGAGGCAGGGCACACGAAACAGTAGCTGGGACAAATTTTCAGGAATTGAGTCTAGTCTCTTAATCAGAGTCCATTACGTAATATATAACACCTTTCACACTGAATTAAATCAGGGAAGAAATTGTATTTGGAGAATAATATGTATGTTTTCTGCATTTAACATTTTTTAAAATTTCCATTTCCAAACACATTACTATGCTTTCACATGTGTGACTCCTGCCTTAGGAAAAGTAAACATAATTTTAAATTCCTGAAACAGAATTTCCAGAATAACCCCCAGCAGACAGAGCATTCAGAGCAGGGAAGGCAGGGGGGGAGTGCCAAAAGTGGTCGTGGATGGGGGCTTTTGCCGCCAGGGGAAATGTCAGAGGACAGGGACAGGGGAAATGTCAGAGAAGACGGAGCTCTTGGGAGCACTTCCACTTACATGAAGCTCACATACAGAACCTCATTAATACTCTGTGTTTACTCTGTTTACATGCAATAACCATGCAATACACATACCAAAACAAGCCTTGTTTGGTACATATACTTGGCTAAATCTTCAATAAAAATGTTACTTAGATCATCCAGACAGATCACAGTGGTAGTCTTTATGGCATTTGGTAACTAAGGTTGGGGTAGAGTTAAGAGTACAGAAGCATTTCTAATATTAGCATCTGCTGATTTCTCAAATCTTTACTTTGAATATCTCCTGAGTCTGCTTTCCTTTTTCTCAGAGCAGAGGGAAAAAGAAATGCATGCTTCAAATTTAGCAATATTTTATAGACATAAATCAAAATATTTATGATAGGTGAATAAAGTCCCTTCTCATTAGATCCCTTCACACTGTAAACCATTTTCTTCAGACAAACATATATCTGGAAATGTAACATATATATTTATAATCAAATGGACATCTGTTTTGACATTGATTGAACACCTTGTTGCTAATTTTTGAGGGCAAGATTGTTTAATAGGGTGGTTCAATTGCATTGTCAGTTCTTCTATTGGGATATGGAATCCTCTTAACAGATGGACAGAGTTCAATCTGTCTGTGATTTGATTACATACAATTTAACAGCTGTGTAGTGGCTTATGTGAATTATTTGCATGAACAATTTATCAACAAGGTAGCTTACAAGCTTTATTGAAACTTCTCACAGTAATGTTCAAGAAAGCTGTTGTGTTATTAGTTTCAGCTGTTATTAATTAATAATGTTTGCTTTTGTTACAATTTTCTGACACAAGCAACAAGTTGGACTGTAATTATGCCACATTTTTATCCAGTTATTCTTTAACAGCATCTTCACAAAGAAAACCTGGCAAGAGAAGGCTATCTCTCTTTCAGGCTGCTCCTGAAAGGAGAAAGGAGCCAGTTCAGGAAGCTACTTCTGGTTTGCTGAGGAGAATCTCCTCAGGATACAAGAGATGAAATCCTTGTTCCATTGAAATCAACTATAATATTCCCATTCACACCAGTGCTGTCAGAATTTCACTCAAACCACTTCCTCATGAATACTAAAGCATGGTACGTTTGGTAGCATTTGCTAGTGAAATGGAAGTGCTTAGGGGTAAAAGACCAGTCTGGTCTCTTTCAGATAGTATTTCTCATAAATACAGGTGGATGCTTTGTTCTTTTTGGCCTTGTGTTACAACTCTTGTGACACACTGAAGAGTAGTGTTCAACATCAGCAATTGCTGGAAATCTGAGGATGGCATCCCACTTTTCACTGTTAGCCAGCATCTTCTTACAGTGATGTGGTAAAATGCAGGAGGAACAGTAATGCTACAGAGTGCCTCTCTGCAGTCAACAATCTACCACAGCTTCGCCCACCCTTCAGGAGTACTGGAATGAGACAATGTATGCTAAAAAACATAAAGTACTGTTTCTTTAAAGCCAAAGAAATTAAGAGACCTCCTCTTGTTCCCAAGACATACTGAGGTCTTACAATGATCTGAACTCTGTTGACAACATGATTCATGACAGCAGAGCTCCTCTGCTCTCACTGGATGGAAGTACCTCAGAGGAAAATGATAATACCTTCCTACAGCATCATGGTCATCACAGTCTGGTGGGGATTTATGAGACAATCTGTGGTGCAGCCATTGTCAAAGTGTTACCCACACCACTTCCAGAAACTGCTGATTTTGTTTCCAGTTCATCACTCAGCTTGAGACCTGGTCTCTGGGTGGTATCAGGCCACCTTTTACATAGCTGGACTTCCAGGCCTCTAAGTGGGACTGCCCATTTCTCCTGAGCACTTCTCCAGTCAGGAACTCAAAATAAACTGACCTAGCAATGCTCTTAACAATACAGCTGCAAAATTCAGCACCACCTCACCTGGATTATTTTGGTATGCTGAACATATTTCCAAAGCTGTGGTTTGCTTTTTCTCTGCCTCATCTTTCCACAAAGGTTCTTCCACTTGACTTTTTTTCTGTTTTCCCAGCTAGCTTTTCTTTCCCAGATACACTGTCCTGTCCCTCTTTGTCCTGTGCACCCTCCTGCACTCCCTCCTGCTTCCTCACCTACTTCTCTTCCTGCTGAGCCACTGCCTCTCATCTCTATTCCACTCCCCTCACCCTTCTTGCCTCTCAGACCAAACAAAACCATCAGAAACAGACAAAAGTACCACCCAGGAACTCAGCTCTCCACTTCTTTCCAGTGACCTCAGACTGCCTCCATGAGATTTTGGGGGCAGGAGCAGGGCAGGAATAAGATCTCTCTTGGCACTGCTGTGCCACTGGAGCACCTCCAGCCACACCAGCCACTGGGTTCATGTCACTTGGAGAGAGTCAGTTGGGCCTGGGGCACCTCCTGGGTCCCAGACAACCTGCAACATTTTCAGATGTCTCCCATGCCCTGCTCTGCATGGAGGAAACTCTTGCAAAAAGAAGAAATGAGGAAAGGCTGGGACAATTTCTGGAAATAAGCCCCCATAGCCTTCTCGCAGAGGTTTTCCACATGGACAAAACCAGGGATGTCCAGCCCTTCACTCCCTCTTCCCCACAGACCATGTCAGTGTGGTTAATGAGCTAGGTCCAATGTAACTGACAGCAGACTTCAGTCTATTGTCTTTCTAACATTGAGCATAATGAACTGTGTTTTCATGTGTTGCATCAGAGTTTATTTTGTTTCTGCTGACACTCAATATCCATAGATATTAGGGAGCAGAGCTAGGATAATCTCTTGGGTAATTTACTCTATCTGCCTGCACTACTAAAATTTGGTATTCATAGATTCCTACACAATCCCCATTAGTTTATCCTCATTACATGCAATGATAGTGATTCTGTACCTTCCTTTGTCTGACTTTATTATAATGTATTATTTATAAGACTGCTTCCATGGCGTGGTATAATCTAAGCGGGGACACAGCACTGCCACAGAAAGTCCTAACAAACAGAGCAGGTACCAGTGGTGCCTCAGCACAGCAGGAGAAACACAAGGTGCTCGAATGCTATGCCAGTTTAAGCCCACTCCTGTCACAAGCTGTGAAGCATATCTGCACACTGCTTTGTAGTTTCAGATATCAGTTTGATCAATTAGCCCTGACTTTATTCTATTTTTTTTTTCCCCATCTTCTTCATTTTCACACCCCAAATGTCTCTTTTATTTCTGGGTTCAAGAACAGGCCATGACCCAAAAGCAAAACCTACTGAAAATCCAAATCACAGGTGCACACAAGTCTGAAGACTATATAAAGACGACTGGTGACAGGTATTCCCCTGAAACGGTGAGTTGGGAATCCCCTGTTAGATCCAAAACTGTCTGTCTCCACAGAGGCATTCTGAAGCCCAGCCTGCCTCCCTCCTCAGATCTTGGGTGTCAGGCTGGGCCTCAGCCTAGAGCTGCCTCAAATTCAGCCAAGGTGCCTCTCCAGAGCTAGGATCCTGTTTCTGATACCAAGCCAAGTGTCATGTTCTCTGTAAAGCACCAAGACCCGATGTATGTTTTGTACAGCTGTGTTATATACCTGATTGATTCCTAGGTGATAAGAGCAAAATTCAGTGAATTCCCCTCTTACCAAATTATCTGAATTCCCCTACATATATCACTATTACATTTTTCCACCTATTGTCTCTGTGAAAGAAAGGTTTCAATTCCTTTCTTTAGCTCTTATACAGCAGTAATAGGTCTTATCACAGTGAAAATATGAAGAAGGACTGCTGACAAGACCAGAAACTTTTTTAAATTTGTAGACTATTTGCTCAGGAATCAGTTTGAGAGATGTGTGGAGGCTTGTTAAACATGTAAGTTATCTGTTTCAAACTCAAGCAGCCCTAAGGTAGGCTTAGGGTGTGCCTGTAGTGGAGAGCAGAGCAATAGGGACAGAAAGACCAGACTTAATAGCAAGTAGAAGAGAGGTAAGGAAAACACAATCGTATACTGGGATCTTGATCTAGGAAAAACTTTATCATTCAGGCCAGACTGCAGATTAAGATCTTCATTCTTCAGAGAAGTTACATTCACTAAGGGCATCTAAGAATTTGTGCTTTCAGGCACTGATTTGTACATGTGTTTTGTACTGCTTATGAAGCCAATGTTGATACACTAAAACTCACTAAAAACGTCATAGCCATTATGAAACCTGTCTGGATTAACTTCAGAAAAAACTTGTTCATGACTACCTTGCAGAATTCCTTATTACCTTACAGAATCGGTAATCTCAAATGTAACATTAATTACCTTTTCCCCATAGTTTTTAACAATTGAAATATATAGGCTTAGATGGGATTCCTTGTTTCTGACACCTCCCTCTGGCATTTCTTACCTTTTTCTAAATGCTTTCCAGGTTTAACTAGTAATTATTCTAAATGCTTAAGAGTTTTGAAATGCCTGGGCTCAGCATTCCCTCGATTTATTTGCTCATCCAGACCTCACAAGCTGTATATTTTATAAACATTTAAATAATTAAAGTTTGAACCTGCAGGGCTTTCCTTGCTGATTTTTGAAAAGGGGGAGAATTTAATGGGAAATCAACTTTAATTGCATTATCTTAAATGGAAAAATGATTTGTCAATGTGCATTACTAGATTTTATTTGACAACACAAATTCCTTCAGTGAAAGGATACTGCAAACTGCAGCAAACATTAATAACTTCAGACTCAGATAACGTAATCGTCTTGCGTTCATGCTGTGTTGAGACCTAAGAGACAAACGTAAAGCCAACACTCTCAACTATCATTAATTTGTGAGATTTTTGTCAGACAGAATAGCATTGTTATTTTGGTATCACCTACAACAACCTAGCAACCCAGGTAATTAGACTTCTAGTGTGTTTTCACTGAAGTCGCAGCTGAAAATCTAATCCTGTGGGCTTTTGTGAAAGCATATTGCATTTTTTAACTTCATTGCTCTGTTTAGCTAACGTCATCATCCTTATGGTAAAGTGTAAACTCAGGCCTCTGTAAAGTTCATTTTATGAAATGCAGTTTTCAATCTAACCTATTGCTGAAAGGGAACAGTTGAACAAGAATTCTATATCCTAGCAGACATTGGCTCCTGGAAAATTAATAGCAAAAAAATTTTCCTGGGTCTCCATCATTTCAGTGAAGGAGAGCCCAAGGATTGTCACCCCATGGTGTAAGGGGATATAAAAACTGAAAAACATGCACTTCTGTAAATGCATATGATGGCGATTAGGGTGGGACGCAAAAAAAACCCTAGAGAACAGGTCAAAGCTGGAAGAAAAGAAGACACTATCAAGGCAAATTGGTTTAAGCAAAGACAGACGCAATCATGCTAATTCCTCATGTATGCCATATATAGGAAATTGCCACAATCTGCTCTCCATTGTTATTTTCTATAAGTGAGACACTTGACTGCAAAAAGATTGGCAAAGCTACACTGATGTCATTGGATAGACTCTGATTTGTGTCAGCCGAGAACGTGGCCATGTTTATAACTACATGGCCATGTTTATAACTCTTACCAGCTCTTGCTGGTTTGAAATACTTCATTGTCTTTAATGAAATTACCCAACCTAAGTGTATGGAATATCTCTTACACTAGTGTAATCTTCAAAGTAAAACCAATATTTAAAATATAACTGGCATATATAGTTTTATAAAGAATGCATTTCCCATTTAAAAAAATTAAATTTCAGTCTTAATGAAGGCAGGATGGGTTTTACACTAACACAGAAGAAGCAGAGATTTCACCAATTTAAATTAACAGGAATCATCATGTCGATCAAACACATATTTTTTTCATTTAATTTAAAAAAAAATGAAAATCAAAGAGGAAATTTATGAAGATAAAAGTCAAGAAATCCGTGCTTTTAAATCGCAGTCTGTCCCAGCAGAGTACTTTAATATCATAGTGGGATTGCAGTTATAGAAAAAACACTCTTTCCTCACTAATGTTTCTGAACTTCTACTTTAGCAGTAAATCACATCTGCTGCCATAGAGTCTGTTTTTAACTGCATATAAATGATTCACTTAAGTGCTTATGCTAGAAGATAACTTTTCTTAAGCTTGCAAATTGCCTGAAAGCTATATTATGAAGTGTTTTTTGTCGGCATAGATGGTTAGAAAATGTGTAGCTATTAAATATACTAGCAGACGTGATTCCGTATGAACACTTTATATGAAATCGCATCTGGCACAAATCATATCTCAATCACATTAGAAGGACACTCGTGCTCTATCAAAAATACAAACACAAGAGAACAAAGATGTAGAGGATGGCTGTCCTTAGTTCACTGTGTGGTAGGACAAGGTGATTAGGGAAATTTATAAAAAGGCTTTACTCTTGCCAGGGCTGTTGAAAAACTTGCAAATATAAACATGATGTGAGGGGACTTAAACCATCACAAAAGTGCTAACATGCAGATGTGGAGGTACTTTTATCAAAATCTGATAGAGTTGCTTTTATTTAATCAAATATTTTTATCTCTGGAACAGAAAAGCTTAGGAAAGAGTCAAGAGCTCTGATTTTCCCTTTCAAAAGCATTTGGAGCAAAACGTTTGGAAAAATCCGACTGACAAAAAGCAAATGCGATACATTTTGTTATGTCCAAGAGAGTGATACAGGAAGCTGACTTGCTAACACTGTGTAATTCTTAATGCCTGAAAAGTGGCATGACACTTTTCTAGGCACCTACATGTAGCTATTCATGTAGACTCAATTGTACTCTGTCTGTGGCACATAGGCCCTAAATTCAAGTCAAGTTTTGATGTTATCTGGAGTTCAGGTAGTCCTCTGTCTAAATTCTTTGAGGGTCCCAAGCTGGGTCCTATGCTATCTCTGTTTATTCACAAAATATGACATGGTGGTCATTTCATGCTCTCTCATGTGAGTGCAAGCGAAGGACTGGTACTAGATGGCTGTCTGCTCAGCACATAAGCTTCTTGGATTACCTTTCATGGCAGCCCTGCTCTATCTGCTAAATTCACTGAGAATCCAAGTGATCAGCTCTGGCAGTCCAGGCTGGCCCAGTGAGACCTGTATTTTAGACTTTGTTACACCTAAACAGAGAGCCACTGACATATGTTTTTGTCTGAAATATTTGCTGTTGACATTAAAATATTGGATGAAGGGTGAGAATTACGTTTTAAAATTAATGTTAATTTGCAGTTTAAAAAAACCCATGTAATCATTTTTAGGATCCAATCCAAAATATTTTTTAGATGGAAAAAAAAAGATATCTTCTTTACTAGTACAGCTCAGAGGAGGAACTGTGAAAGTGGTTTTTTTTTAATTCAACATATTTTCACTGTTTCCCATGCATTCTTATACACACTAGGAAGAACAAGGTTTTATTGTAAACATGCAGTTAACCCAGCATCAGCCTCTTAACTCCTATTTAAAACTAGTAATGCTCAGATGCATACTACAAGTGTTCATTTCTCAGTGTTTTTGGGGCACTTGTTTATAGGGGGTAAAATTCCAGGACGACAGGTTACACTGCATGTGCTACTTATTTTAGAGCAATATCTCGTGTATTCCGCACAAAACATAGCACTATTCACTAAAACTAGAAGGTGTTAAACAGCTCACAATATAAAACTCATGGAAAAAAGGATAAAACTAAATAATTCACTCCAGCTACTCAGTTACCTCTGGCCCTGGACAGTGTTTGAAATATCTATTTAGGCTTCAGACATATACTCCAGAACCTATATTTCTCCTAAAGTTTTGAGCAGCCAAACCAGGACAAGACCTTATGTTGCCTGATAAAAATCTCATTAAAGAACATTCAGAATTATTTCTATTTTTCTTTCAAGGAAATAACAATAATATGACTTTAATTAACACTTTCATTTTATCACTGGTTAGATGCATCCAATCAGCAAATTCAGTCCGCCACTGGTTTGTTTAAACATATAAATAGCTTCGAATTAACCTGTATTTCTGTACTTGGGCCCTGAAACAATTTAGTATTCAGTATAAATTTCAAATGTCAAATACTTTAGGTAATACAGATCATATACAAGAAGCCAATGTGAAAAAGGACACAGTATCTGTATAGTTTAATCCACATCTCCTGGCTCATTTGCTAAATGATATCATTTTAATCTTCAACACATCGTTTTCCACTGCCTTGATCTTCAGAACCCGGGTGGCAATGAGGAAGACATAAGAATTTTATACATGCAGGATTTCCAGCTGGCATGTTTTCTGGAAATATCTCTGTGTTGTGGAAATTCCCAGTTCAGGAACTCATAAAACACTTCTGCTTTCTTCCCGCACCTCTCTGGGAAGTGCAAGTACAGAATCCAGGTGACCCGGTATGTTTCTCCCTTTCCCTGCCAAACTCATTGTTACACTCTATCAATTTTTTGATTCTTTTAGTGGAATAAAGCACTAATTTCATGTAGACTTATAAAATAAGCAAAGAAAGGCAGACTTATCCTAATATCAAAATCATAACAATAATAATGACACTTTTTTCTGCCTCTGACTTCATCTGCCACCGATGCAAGGGCATTTAATGTAGCAATGCAAAGGACAAAAGGGTCTCTTGAAGGAAAGAGCTTGCGTGCACCTCTTTCTGCTACCTCGCTAGCTCTGAAGTGGAGTTTGGTCTTCTGCATAGGGGCATGATGAACTTGAGAAGTTCACACTGACAGTTCACACTACCAGCCATGCTTGGTTCTCAGTGATGCCCCATTGAAACCTGCTAAGGCTCACAAAGTGCTATTGACTTCAGATTTAAATAGTGACCTTACAGCAGCAGTAGAGGTTACATAGCACTTGAAATAACTCTGCTGCTCAGTGATGACAGAAGAATGGATGATGAACATTATCTTGACAACTCTGCCAATACTTAGGCCAAAATCTTGTTGACAGTGCCTCTTTACAAGACTCCTCCTGAGTTGTGAGGACCAAACCCTGTTCTCATTTTCACCTCTGCAGCTTCCCTGAAGCCAGCAACCCAAAACTGTATTTACTTAATATTTAATCTCAACCTCACAGCAGTGGTGGGGGTTGTACTCTCCTTGGTTATAAATGAGCTGGTCTGCTGAGGAGTGACAGGAACAGAAGGACTGTGGAGTAGCGCCTTGACACTCCTCAGTATGGGGCCAAACAGGAGTCGACAGCTTTTCTTCCCAAGACTTCTTTTGTATTTCAGAGCCAAATCATTCCCTTGCATATACCCCTTCACCCACTGAAGGTAAATAGAGTGGAATTCAGTCGTTAATATACAGAGCAAGTGACTCAAAGAGGAGTTGTCAACTCTATTTTACCAGACGGAGTTAAAATTGTTCAGCCAACAGAGTCATCAGCTGGCTCAGCTAAGAAGAAAAGGAGATGGGGTCTGAGTGCTAATGAAGCACAATAGTCATTCAGAGCACATCAGGAAATGGCAGCAAGCTAGGGTGGTGCTGTTTGTGATGAACCCTGAGCCCCAGGCAGCACATTTTCCAACTGGAGTTAGAAGCAATAAGTGTTAAGTCACTGCAACAGAATTATAAGGTAGTTAAGACACACAGTTATCATTAAAGTAGTCCTTTTGTCTTTTGCCTTTAGAAAAATTGTAAGAAAAGGTGTCTAGGGAAGATACCTACATCAGTGTTAAGGGCTCAGTTTTATCCCTTGTGGTTTAAAACACTTCAAGTGAAATCATGTATAATCGTGCATCAGTAGAGATTCAGAGATAGAAGGAGGAGTTTACATTTTTAAGGTAAGTAGCACATATTTAACTAAGCTGTTTTCAACAGATTCCTTTATCTACTAATATAATAGTCACTCCCCTGAGTTTTGTGAATAATTTCTTCAGAATGTATCCCACCGATTAAAAGTGGGATTTAATTTTAACACTACTGCAGCAGCCACTGTATTTCTGTAGCAATATATACCTGAACAAATACTAATGAGAACAGGCCACTTTTCAATTCAAATTACATAAGTAAGCAGAGCTTGAAAGAGTAAGCAAATGTACTCTTGTGGATAAAAGAACAAGATTAGACCAAAATTTTATATATGTATGTCATGTCCTGGACTTACCTACTTTCTGAAATTTGTGTACCACAGTAATAGGTTTAATATTCAAAGTTAGTAACCTCACTTTTACCTATCAATCAGTAGTTAATTAACAATCATATAAGTCACAGCAGACCTAAACTAGGGTGTTTGAGAAATTAAGTTTAATTCCTTTTAATTATAATTTTTTTCCTATTTTTTCCATACTGATTTCATAAAAAAATGGGAGAGTCAAAACAAAAATAGAAAGACATATTTTGGCAAAGAAATAACTGTCAAACTCTTTGAATTTTAAGGTCAAATCTCAGAATCCCTGGTCCAAATGATTCTATGGTTGTGGGTTGGTTTTATTCTCTATAGGTTTTGGGCAGAGTCAAAGATCAAATTATTTCTAATTATAGAAATTAACTAAGAATTTCAAATTATTTTGTAGCACTCATTCTATGAACTATCCTGATCCTGATTGATAGCAAAGCACAAAATCTCATCAATAATTGTTTAAGGAAGCATCAATAAACAATACAAAAGTGTAAAGACTGTTTCTCAAGGCAGACTTCTGGAAACATTTCTGAGAGAGATTATCTGAGAGACATTATCTGTGATGAAATTTATACCAAATGCTCAGGGAACTCAGGGAATCCCTGCAAACACTGAACAGAATAGTGTGTGTAGGACATTTTTCTTAGAAAGGAACAGCCCTTATTCCTGAGATAAGTGAATGATTTTGTTTTCCTGTTGCTTAGTGTCTTGTCTGGATGTCACTTGAAGGTGTGTGGTTTGGCAGTAGCTTACAAAGTTTGCTTTAGTCTGTGTTTTCTGAGTATCCCAGAAACTTCACAGCTGAAGGTATGACAAAATTTCCTGTCTCTAATCACAGCAAATGGATAATTGTTAAATCAGAGGATGGGACTGATGGAGGCAAAAGCCTTAGGAAGATGAGCTGTACAAGCAACAGAACAATAAACAAGGGAGGTTGTAAAGACAGAAGTGGATAAAGGCATCTATATAGCCTAAATTGGGATATTTGGGTTATTTTGTTAACAAAACGAAGGATGAGAGAAGATCTAATTTATCTGTAGGAGAAATCAGGGGGCTAGAAATGATTCAAGCTAAAGACTGCTGTTCGACAAATGGACACAAATGACCCATGAATACATTTAGGCTGGAAACTAGGCGAACACCCTTTCTGAATATTGGAGCAGTCCTGCCTAGACTCAGCTGCCTTGAAGTAGATTTTCCATGTGCATGGAGGACAACATTGTGCATGGAAGACAACATTGGTTGCACGTAATAACAAGATGTTGGACTGGATGGCAAAGAGGGTCCTTTTTGCTTACAGGTTTCTAATGAGATGTGCACCATGTCTGTATATTTTATGCAAACATGTACATCAGCCTGAGATTTTAAGAGAGTCGTGTAGCTTAATTTATTCACAATATGGTTTTATGACCATATGTATTCTTTGTTGATGTTGGGGAATATTGAAAGTAGTGTATATCTCTTTCTATGACATATCTAAATTACTCATTTTGGCCTTTACCCATTCTCTTGCTTATGGGGCTAAAGCCATCAATGAATTTTTCTCTTGACCTCTGTTAACACTGTTAACATGTGTTTTGCCTTGATGAGTACCCTACAACTCACTAATGACTATTTGTCTCTGCTACCTGAAAAGAGTTTTTAATTTTAAATGAGTAGTCCATTCCATTCAAAAGCAATTAAGTAAACCACATTCTTAATGCATTTTACTTCTTCTCCACATTACCATGCTACCCAAAGCATGCTTGCACTTTGTTGTATATAACTCACAACAGGCTGTGTTGACAGCTGCTGAAAATACCTTACATTTGTAATTAAAGTGCAGTTATTTGTTCTTTGCCATTTTCACATGTTCTGTTTTGCTCCCCTAAAAGAGGCTGGCAAGTTGTTCTGTGTTGCATAACCCAGTACAATCGCCCTGTTCATTAAGTGCAATATTAACATGAGAGTGATTAGTGTGACCAATGGCTGCTCCCATTTATACTGCAGAGCAGTTCCTCCAAATTCACTCTGACTTCATGTTAAAACTAGGAACAAAATCTGACTTCTTGCTGTACAGCGGGATGGACCCCTGCCTTACCTTTTCTTAGCACAAGCAGCTTAATTTAAAAACACATGCACTGTAACAGCAATCACTCCCATTTCCTTGGAGGGGATTACAGGCTAATCTTCCTGCAAATGCTCATTGAAATTTTACCATTCACTCTCTGGGGACAAAATTATGGCATGACTAATGCAAAAGGGAGGTTTGCCATAGAGTTCAGTGGAGCAGGGCTTTCTAACTTCACCATACCCTACTCACACTACTGCCATAAAGTCTCATAGTAATTTTAAAGATGAATTGCATTGAGCTGTGAGGATAACTGGCACAATCTGGCTTTTTTGGTGCATGAGTTTTATACTGGAAACATCTACAAGCAGACACATTCTGTAAGGAAGAATAGACAAATATTCTCACATAATAGAGAAAAGTCAAAGCTCCATGGATAGCAAAATCTATAAAGACCATTAGGGCTTCCTGGTGGTTGGTGCTATTGTGAGTGCACCAACGTTTAGGGTAATATCAGAGATTTCCCACATAGGTGGCTTCCACTTTGTGCCTTTCCTCAGATAGAGTTTTCCACAAACTCATGAGCAGTTTTAGGACCTCGCTACTGTATCAAATTTGGTTAACCCTGGTTAATAGCTTCAAAAGATTTTTTTTTTCCTTTCTGTCCATCTCACTTTCAAGTCATCATAGAGAGAAACAATCATGTAAGCTTTACTCCCTTAAGAAACTAAGTTACAAAACCCTTGAAAAAAAATAATTTAAATTCTAATTTATCTAGTTAAAACTGTAGGACTCTAGAAAACCATTCATACAAGAAAGGTAAACAATGTACTGTACTGAATAAAAAATGAAATAATACATTAAAGTTCATAAGAGAAAAAACAAGACCATTTGTTTGGTACAGGCTTGAAAGTTCAGTACAGGCTTGAAAATAGCCAATGCTGTAAACTCTGTCTGGTAAGTATAACACCGTATTTATAATGGCTTCAGAGTTTTGCAAATAGACAAGGAAACAACAGAAATCAAAATATATTATACACCTAGGTCATAATCACTGTTAAATTATCTTTACCTCTGTAAATTTAATTCAGATAATCCACTGCCCTGTCCCCAAGTGAGTTAGCAACTCCATTGAAATATAAATTATCTTCTAATCAGAGAGATCAAACTTCTTCTCTGTCACACAAATAAAACACAGCAATTCCAGTTTTTTGGGATAAGGTTTTAGTGGGGGAGTAGATTGGTACTGATGAAACAGAGAATAGAATGTGATCCTAGTCTTACTCTGAACAAAAATGAATCTGGAAAGTATTTGTTTTTCTGGCTGTTTTTCTGTCAAATGCCATTCTTTCCCTACTCCCTACACCCCCATTAGATCAGGAAAGCTTTGTATTTTTTTTTTTTTTTAAGAAACTTCAAAATGACATTTTAAAATGGTTCAAATAGCTCAAGAAGCTTCACAAGACCAGAGACACTGCAGCTGAGCCTCCTGTGATGCCACTATTGCCAAGCTTGGCAGGCTTTCTTTCCCAGATACAGGGCTCCCTGCACCATATCAGTCCCTGCAGCTTTAGAAAGCTGGTGGGGATGTGCTGTTATGAGTGGAGACAGTGACAAATAGGTGCTTTGTTTTATTTTACTGTCATTCTTGCAGTTCTCAGGTTTGACAGAAATGAAGAGTAAGTGGAAACAATGATGACACCTAATGCCAGTGTTCTTTAAAAGACAACCTGCTTCCACAAAATCCACAGCATGTCCAGCATACTAAGGTAGGGAGCCGTTCATTTCTTACCAATTCTTTTTTTGCATTTTTTAGTAACTTTGTGTGGATTATTACTTTCTTGCTCATCAGCTATAGATCTTTGAAAGTAATTGCCCAAAGGAAATGTCCCCGTAGTTCCTGAGTGAATACAGAATCTTAAAGAATGCAACAGAGCAGAAACAACAAAAGCAAAATGAACAAAATCCTCACAGAATAACAGGGAAAAATGAGTTCTGATGTAGCAATGAGTCTGATTCTTCTAAACAGTGAATGACCCTACCACTTAAAGAAGATATGTCCAGAGGTTCTTCAGGCTTTCATAATGCAGACACTAATACAGGAGGATATACTGCATTTCTAATAATCTGAAAAATAACTGGGTACTGGATATTAAAGTATTGAGGAATCTGGATCCTGTTTCTCAGGTTCTACATGGTAAAATTCAAAATCAGAGAAATTTGCTTTTCCACAATGTATGCTTAAGAGAAAAGGAGGGAGAAGAAAGGAAGATAAAACAGTTAAAGAGTTGTGTTTCTTATCTGCAAATACTTTCCAGTCTGAAGAAATAATTCTGCTATAGGTATTACACCAAAGTCATACACAAGCAAAGACATAGAAAGAATCTTTGCTGAAAGAATAAATTATAGACCATCAAATATAATTTGTGTTACCTGACAAGAAGAGACTTTTTTTGTTTGTTTATTTGCTGTTCTTTCCTAAATACGAGAACATTTTAAACTAAGGGAGTATTTTAGAGCAGGAGACTATCCCTTTCCTCCAGGGTAAATACATACATTGCTTAGCAACCTTTTATGATCAAAGACCAAAATATCTTAATATATAAAATACCACTATGAAAAATGTCCAGCATGAGAAAAGAGCCATCAGCCAAGTGGCTCGATGATTTGAATGATTCATTAGATTAAGATTTATTAACAGGCTTTCTCTTTAGAAATCCAACTGTAAAGTGAGTAATGAAGCTGAGCAATCATATAGTGATCATACAGGCAAATAGGCAATGATAGTTATCTCTGAAAAGAGGAAGAATCAGCACTACTGTTCACAGGGGTTTTATGTACGTAAGAACAGATGAAATTTCTGCGTAGCTATTATGTGACAGGGGTGCTAACTGTGGCTGAAACAGTCCTGGGAAGAATTACTGATGAAGGGGAAATATGAGGGAACTCCCTCTCCTTCGCTCTCACTTTCACCCATAAGGACCAGAGCCATCTCAAGGTCTGGCTGCACGGCGGCACTGGCTGTTGAAAACAGAGCCTTTCCATTTTCATTAACAGGAAGCATCCAGAGGACCAAAGAGGGTGGAAAAAAGCAAGGAAGATTAAACTGTGGACTACTTGCCTGCTGACTGGATACCAACGAACCAGATAGGTACAGAGGGGGAAGAAGCCTTGTCTCTCTTGCCAGCTGGGAGGTATTCAGGACTAAGCCTAGATAACATGTGTCATACTGTGTCTTAACACTTGCAGACATGGATAATTTTTCATCAGGACAATCCAGGTACTTGCACGTGTGTAAATGTATCTTTATATTTTGAAAGATACTTCTATTTGTATGTTGAATTCTGCTTTCTGTACAAAGAATGTTCATGTTTCTGACTTCCTGGAAGACATTTACCAAAGCCCTGGAGCCTGAATGTTAAAATGTGAGTGAAGACACAGACCTAAGCACCCATCAGTGTGGTAAAACTGTGCCAGACCAAGGAGACCTTCACCACACACCAAACACCACAAAAAAGCTCTCATCGGCCACCATGAGACACTCACTATAGAAGTAGATCTGGCTTTTTAAGGATCTTATTTGCCTTCTAAGTATCATTGCCTACAGAGCTAAGCTGGCTGCCTGACCTTATGCCCTGGACCTCCATGAGCTTTCTGAAGGGTCTTGCCATCCTACTCCCCACTCTTTTCCTTAAAGAGCCAGGGGGAACCCTAATGCAATACACAGAGTCATCTCACAAAATAGCACTGACTTATTTTCATTGGTTTTCTTCACAGGATAAAAAAATCAGGGAAAGATTTGCCCGTAAAACATTCAGATTTTACAATAGTACTTTGATTTGTTCTTTTCTTATAGGAAAAAATAACCTTAGAACACCTTAATTTCTAATGAGCCCTAAGATCATTGGGACATTGGCAGTACCCCTTAGCAACACTTCTGTCTGACAGCAAGACTAGATACTTCCTTGTGAAATTGCCAGATTCATCATATGAAAATTAAATTCTATATGGTTGCCTAGGGACAGCAATGATGTTTCCAGATTTGTGTTTGGGGCTGGAGGATGGTAATCATGGGATAGGTGTAAGCAGCACAGTACAAACAAAGACCGAAAGCGCAGTTAGGGTTTTAATTTACTTTCTGTGTAGCCTCTACTGAAATTATTACTTCTCCACCCATGAGGCTAGCCTCCCCAGGGAAGTCACTGCAGGGAGCAGAAGCAAGCCCAAGGATTAATTTAAAGAAATCCTTCATCTTCTTTATTTTCCTTTGAAGACTGTTGACAAGGTAGAATCTGATGTTGAATTACGAAGACTATTTAAGACTAGATATGGCAGAGGAGACTGGGGTGGGGGGGGGGGGGGGGTGTTGACTTTTGTGGAGTTTTTTAATTAATTCTTAATATTTGTTATTATAGCTTTTGCTGATGTCAATGAGAGCTAAATCTGCTTGCCATAGCTGCAGGATGAGCTTCCAGAGAAGTACCCAGTCTAAAGGGAGTACCAAAGAGACTCCATAGGGCATTTGACTCCTTGCCTTCGACGGTGAGCTTGTGTTATGGGTTCAGCTCAAGTGCAGATCCTATTAATATAGTCACAGCAGGTACAGTTTTAGCTGTGTAACAAGGATCCATTATCTGAAATGTGTTCATTGGCACATATTATTCTTAATATGTCAGGGTGCAGTTTCTTAGCTCCTATGGTAAATACATTAAAATCTTACAATACTCAGGCAGTATCTTACAATACTCTTTCACATCTACCTCCACATTAAGCTTTCATTGAAAAGATGTCTTAAGGACACACAAAAATGTTTGAAAATTCTTCAAAAAGGTAGTATCTAAGTTGTTTGGTGCATATGAACTTAATGTTTTCAAAAATAGTGTATCAGACACAATTAGAGTTTCATACTGAAATATTCACTGAATTGCCTTGTGCTAGAAACTCAGACAACGTATCCAATGTGTAGAGAAATCAGCAAGACTCTTTCTTGTGATTTTAATGTTTTTTTCTGGTAGGTTTTCAGTTTAACAGCAGACCTATCCTTTTTTCCCCTGGTGTTTTTGTAAAATCCATTTCCATTTCTTGACGAAAACAAGTGTCCAGAATTGTGAAATCAAAAGTGCTTTGTGTATTATTTCAAGTACAAAATATGTACATATGTGCATATAACATGTTTATTTTTAAGGAAAGTATAGTGTTAGAATCAAAACCTCTAAAATGAAAACTGGCACTGCTCCTGAACTAATGGAAGTATATAAAAAAAACCAAACACAATTAATAATTTTTGGATTAACATTTGAAGCAAACTTAGATCAAAAATAATTTTGATATACCTTGAAATACATTATATACACCTTGAAAATATAGTATACCTTGAAATTAAGAGTTTAATCATGCTTTTGGTTTTCACTTCCACCAGTATAAAGCATTGACTAACACAAGGAGGTCCTCACAGCTTTTCATTTTATGAGTGATGTGACTGCAAGTCTCGTCAAGTGTCTTAGGTACAACAGAAGGACCTAGGTGTGAAAGGGACATCACTGAACAACAAAGTCTTTAGGACTCAAAAGTACGATAACTAGGTAGTCAGATGATCTCTTAAAGATTGTCTGACATTATTACTTTTTCCAATAGAATTTGCAGAGTAGGGAGGCCTTATTGTAGATTATAAAGACCCTTATTAAATCTCTAACAGGGGGTGAAAAAAGAGATAGAGCAGAGACATCCCACATCGGCTTCTTTGCAGAGATACAACCAGGTCAAGGTGGACACATGCTAGACCCTGACTTGCTCTTCTGGTCAGGTGCCTCAGAAAAATAACAATGCTCCTCCCACTCTCCCCTTTTTCCAAGGAGAAAAATTTCTTCATCAGTCAAACAAAACCTTTAAATAAATGTGTTTAGTGCAGTACGCGTATGTGGGCACTTAATATCAACAGTGCCATCTTTTGGGACACAAAATTGTTAAGGCTGGCATTGTTACAGCTGTGGAGGCGTAGCTGCACAAAGCTGGAGAGGTTTCACCTTAGTAGAAAAACATGCACTAAACCACACATTTTCATAAGGGATGTTGTAAGTGGCTGAGATGGCAGAGCTGAGTGGCCTTGTTGCAAGTAGTATTTAATAACATATAACACCAGAGGATAACAGTTATGGCGATGGAGTGGACGAGATGTTTGCATATTCTTGATTTTTCAGTGTAATAAATAAATAAATAAACAAATCTTTTTCAATATTTTCACTAAATAGAAATACCACAAATGAACTGTAGAGTTCAATGTCATCACTTGAGAATCATAGAGGAGTGAACACAAGCATAGTTTTGAGTTAGAACTCTGACTTCCAGGGATGCTGGGTCAAATCCTCCACAAGGAACACATTGAAAATGTTGCATTTCATCTCTAATAATATGTGAATTAAATGGAAAAGCCTTCTAATAGAATTACAGCATCATAGAATCACTTCGGTTGGAAAAGACCTTTAAGGTCTTTGAGTCCAACCATAAACCTAACACTGCCAAGTCCACCACTAAACCATGTTCCTAAGTGCCATGTCTACACATCTTTCAAATCCCTCCAGGGATGGTGACTAAGCCACTTCCTTGGGCAGCCTGTTCCAATGCTTGGTAACCCTTTCAGTGAAGAAAATTTTCCTAATATCCAATTTCATTCCCCCAGCACAACCCTCTGCCTGGTGAGTAGCAACTGAACACTAGGAAAATGCAGAAATATTTCTGGTATAAATGTTTTCTCTTCAGGTATCACTGCCAAAAAATAAAGCTGATTCTTTAAGTATTTCTAAACTTCACTGGGGAATGATAATCTTCCCATTGCATTTCTATATGCTCTTTTGCATCAGCACAGATTTGCATAGCTGCTGTAGTGAAGGTGGTGGTGAAGATATTTTTTGGATTAAGAATAAGGAAGGCCAAAGATTGCCAGGCACTTCATATGCTGTCTTCTATAAAGTACAATTACTCTTGGTAGACACAAAGTGTCTGTGTGGACCAGAGTTCCTTTTACCTACAGATCCATCTTTTTCTTGCCCTTTGTTGTAATCTCAAAATGTATACCAAGAATTGCTCAAGGTGGGCAACTTCCTTTTCTCTTTAGGTCTTCAGTAACTACTGAGTCCAAGCAGAGGGTAACTGCAATTATTTAATTTCAAACCTATGTCTGTATTTGACCTATTACAGTAACTGGACTACCCATGAAGAATCAGATTTTCAGAAAGAAAATCTATCTGTTGTTTTATTCCATTCAGATATGGAACTGTGTGAAATTATTCTTTTACTTTTTTTTTTTTTTTTTTTTCCCACAGCAGCAAAACCAAATAGGATATGTGCTTGTCTATATAAAAAATAATGTTTATGATTGCCCAAGCTGGTTTTGAAAATTAGTCACTTAATTTTCTACATACATTTCCACATACATTGTTTTATAAGAGACCCTCAGCTTTGAGTGTCAGAGTACCTAATTCACAGGGTAACTGTGGAAACCACTTAATAAATGTTCCTTTAAATACATGTGCATGTATATATATGTTTATATAAACAACAGGCTGGGGAAATATTCATGTATTTTCTTCTGTATTTCATTTTTCTGTTCTTTATCTATTAAGTGAGTGTAGAAGGTATGAAATATAGAGTAAGGAGATAGAACTAACAGACCCATTGGCTTCCTCAGAGAGATCTACACTTCACAATTGTTTCTCAGAAGAGTGAACTCTTAAGTCTTATCTTAACTGTCATTTTGCTCTTCTGAAAACAGCAATGATCCTCCTGTCAACTTCCACAATAAAGAATCTTATGTAACAAAAAATAATGCAATAAAATCTGCTGTGAAAATGTAAATACCAACAGTGTAAGAAAATACCTGGCTCTGTGGTTAGTCATGTAGGACACAGCCGCTACGCTTCTATTCTTCCAAATTGTTTTATATGTTTGCAAACATCTGAAGCATGTGTATTAGAATATCCATATGTACTGTTCCATTTAATAAAAAAATGGCACCAGTTAGCTTTGCACTATTCCATATGTGCCTGACTTCTTATGGCCTTTGGTTTTTATATCAAGTCACTTGCAAATACAGCTGGTGAAATTTGCCAGATGTTCTTTCTAAGAACTACATGCTCTTGATAAGAAAATAAGTACATGGTGTAGTTAATTGCATCTGAAATCTTCAGCAAATCTATTTTATGTTCCTTTCCCTTTTTTTTTTTCGTTTAAAGAAAACTGGCTCAGGAAACACAAACTTGAGCAAAACTGAAAAAAAAAAAAAAAAAACAAACAACAAACCAAAAACTTCTATAATTCCTCTGTCTTTTTTATTTACAAATTCTCCTTCAGACTGCTGATACCTCATGGGTTTAACAAAATTCTTGTCTGGGGCCTTGAACCCACTCCCACTGAAATGAAATTAAAATCTTCTGCTTCCTTAGTGATGGTCTAATCAGTTTTTGTAAGAGATGTATTACTGCAGCCAGAATTCCCCTGCATAATTTATATTACTAATTATAACCACAAAACAAAACCAGCATCAAAACTGAACTTCTAGTACAAGATATTGACTTGGATTTGTCAGTGATCACACCTTTAAGAACAAAAGCTCTTTCAATATCTATTTACCAAATTTGAATATAATAATTGAAGAGATCATAATGTATCATTGATCAAAAAAAAAAAAAAAGGTTCATATGTAAGCAGAAATCTTTCTAAAGCCAACATGAATCAGAAAGAAAAAAATTCCAAATGGTCATGCCTGGCAAATAAGTTACCTTCTAACTTTGAATATAACTGTAAATGGCAAGCAGTATGAAGACTACCAAGTATTGTAGTAAGTTCACAAATGTAGAAGAACGCACTCTCTAAGGCTATCAGTCTATAGGTTATTACAACAGCACCGTGCTAAAACAAAATTATAATCCCACAGATGTAAGGGAAAGCAGGAAAGAGCCAGGTATTTCTCATGCATTATGAACACCTGAATAGCAAATTGTCTTTCCCTTGTTTCTGATTTTTTTCCTGCCTTGATGGGATTAAGATTGAATGCCTGGAAAAAAAAATATTTTAATAGTAATCGTACTAGGAAGTATGTCTCCTTCCTGGATTTCATAAAAAGAAACATTTAATGGGCATCATGAAATTTGTAAACATGCTGTATCAGTGAAGGAAAGGGATTTTCTGTTTTTAAAGTATAGCTATTTAATGACATTAAAGCACAGAAGGTATGTGTGAATACTTGTGAATAGCCTTAAGAAATAAAGTTTGATAGGCAGTTCTAAGATTTAAAGGATCAAATCAAATGATTAGCTGGTCTAAAGAATGTACTCAACTGTGATGAGTGGTAACTCTACCATGAAAAGCAACTAATAAATATTAAATTAGTTCCATCAAGGCACAAAGGTATGTACTGTACTTTCTGGACCTTTAGTGAAGTGGAAAAGGCTGCAGGTTAACTTTTAATGTGTGCATAAAATGAAAATTGGTTTTGGCCTTTGTACTGCTTTTATTACAGCCACGTGACAAATCAAGTTATGCTGATGCACTTACTAACTAAAGTTTAACTTCTCATAAAAATAGCACTCTTCCCTATAGATAAGAAAACAAGAAGACTTAGCAAGAAAATGGGCATGACTTACATCCGATTACTAAGATGTTCATTCCTGGGTATTCAGAACTGGGGTTTTTAACAGTAGCTGTAATCATTTGAGCAAATGGCTTTGAAAGCATGTCCTCAGACAAATTACACAACAGCAGCACGAAGCTGAAAGTTTTACAGCTACATGGAAACTTAGAAATGAGGACAGACATCAGTATAGAGACTGACAGACAAATGAAAAAAGGATCAAAACTAAGGCCTCACTGTGCCATCTTAGGCTCCAGTTCTTGGAGAGCTGTGTATTCAGCTTAATTTAAATTGCCTAGAAGTGCTTTCCATATACAAATGTATCTTTTTTTGAATTTTAATAATACGTGGATATATAAATTAGTAACACCCCATGTCGCAGAAATGAGAGGTAAGCAGACAAAGAACCATTAGTTAACCATAAAAGTTCTTTCCTAGTACATGAAAATTTTCTGTCGCTGGAAATTATACATTTGTTCAAAGGACCAAACTGGACTTGATGTTCCTTGGAATCTTACTGCTTTGGTGGTGTGTCAAGTCTTTACACACTGATTTCCTTGGCATTTTCAAGCACTGGACTCTGAGAAGGTGAGGTTCCATTGGCCACATTTAGACTAGATGATCGTTGTAGGTCCCTTCCAGATGAAATATTCTATTCTATTCTATTCTATTCTATTCTATTCTATTCTATTCTATTCTATTCTATTCTATTCTATTCTATTCTATTCTATTCCTATTCCTATTCCTATTCCTATTCTATTCTTTACAGCTCTTCCAGCATCCACTTGGAAAGCTTTGGCTGAGCCTGTTCATGGTGGAGAGGCAGCTGCATCATCCTTCATACTACAGTTATTTTAGCAACAGTTATTTTAGCAACAGAATAAGCTGTAGAATAGCCAATTCACAGCCATCATTACCATAGCAAATGAAAGGTGCACAGGAGTATATCTACTTCAGGCTTCTTATTCTTACCCCCTTCCTGTGATGATGTTTACTGCCTACAGACCTGTGGACCAGCTTGACTTGCACATCCCTGATTTCCTCCCCAGGGAGAACGACTGTAGGGAGTAGGCTGCACAGTGCCTATTAGTCGTTACATGCCCAGTGCTCATGGGACCCTTCTCCACCAGGGGAGGAACAGAACAAACAAGGAAATTCACCAGTTCCAGGAGGGCTGTGCAAGATTTATTTCCTACTGATACCCTGAAAACAGAACAGAACCTGACTGCAAGCTCTGCAGAGGCCACTGTGTGAGGGCAAATGTCACTTTACAGGACTGAGATTTTTTTTTTTTTTTTTCTGGCCCATTAAACAGTAAAATCCTCTGTACTCATTTTCATTAGCAAATCCTGATAAATCTGTTCATTAGACAGAAAAGTTTATTGTATATCAATAAGTGAAAGGCCTAAGGAGGGAAGGTGAAACAATTCTTTCAATATCTGTTCTGGGAACAAAGCTTTCAGATAACAGCCCATCACTAAAAATCACAGAAAATGTTCTTTGAGCTTCCTGTTTTCAGACTGAGACAGTAAATATGCTCAGCACCATTTTAATCAAAGAAAACCACTTTTTTTCTTTCCCTTCAGCAATTAATCATAGTCTAGCTGAAGGGAAATTTAAAAAAAAAAAAACGGCAACCCAAAAAACACCCCACCGCCCTGGAGCAGTCATGCTAAAGGAAACAAACCCAGCTTTCAGAATCATAAGCTTCTTTGTTCAGGCTTGTTTTGCCTTAGCAAAATCTGAAGAAACATGTATTTTCCCCTAGATATGAAATACTTCCTTTACACTTCCTGATTTCGTTAATAATGTGGTCCTTATCACCATCTGAGAAAAACAGAAGGATTAGAAAATAACAAAGCCTACTTCTTTGGAAAAAAAAAGTACAGACAATAAAGATGGGAGTAAGCTCTGTAAGCAATTCTAAATTCCTCTGCTATCTGAAGTGGCAGATCAAGGTTTTTCCACAGGTGAAACTTTTTCATATTGAAATGAAATATTGCCTTTCTTGCCCATTCAGATCCCAGTTGTAGCCTTCAGGAAAATTCAGTATTCAACTATTACATCTCTTAATATTTTATTTTCTCCATATCTTTAATAAGATCTCTTCCAATAGTTTTGGAGAGTCCACTTGAAACTATAATTTTCTCTCCTCAAAATATTTTCATATCCAGCTGAAGAAGTTAGGGTTCCTCTATACTTCTCAATGAGAAACCTGCTGTGTGTGTGTGCTTATCCTACTGGATTGCTCTAGTTTTGGTTTTGTTTGTTTGTTCAAAGCATCGTAACATTGAAACTGGAGTGATGAATCTGGAGCTTTAAAGGAGACTATTATATTTAATACGATCTGTTATCAAGAAGTGAGCTGGGAGATCTAACTTGCAAACCCCTCCACTGCTGCAGCACTGACAAGTAGTCACCAGGATAGAATAAAAAGGCTCTCTACTTCTTAAAGTCCAAGCTGAGAAGGTAGTCAAGAATTAAGACTAATGAAAAGCCTATGCTAAGCAAAATTTACCATAGAGGATTAAGTTTAATATTTGTTTATGTTCCTTGGTTAAAATAGACAGTGATTAATGTGAGATGTGATTTACATACTAGGGTATAAATACACTGGACGTTAAAAAGTAAAGCCATGTAGTTCACATTTCTCGGGGCATTCATGGGTTTCCCAAAGCAAGTATAATTAATGCATGACAGCCATGATTTATCACTCCACTACTTTTGCATTTATGTCCATGTATTATAGCAAAGTTGCAAACAGTAGAAAGCTAGAGTAGCACAGTGGCAAGTCAGTACTTAGGGGAATTAGTGAGATAGACAGAGAAAGCTTAAATACCATCAGTGTGAGATGAATAGCTAAGAGAAACAGTCTGGATAAAATGTATAATGAAGTGAAGCAGTGGAGATAAGATTACATGTCCGTACATACCTAGTTAATACATCCCAAGGAACATTCACCCCCATTTGAATCAGTCAGCCATGCTGGAAAGAGTTGAGTTTTGAATTTGAAAAAAGACTTTGGGGTTTAAAATACATTTGAGAACAACCTTAAATTTACCCATCTATACCTTGAAGAAGCAGATTGTGGCTCTGCTCTCCTGTGCCAGCATGATATCGGTGTAACTGCACAAATGGGAATAGCTGGTGCCGTAAAGTTGATGTAATGCAGAGCTGTACCAATCCAATGATCTTCAGCCATAAACTTGCTAACTGCTTTTTAATTGTTCCTAATGACTGCTACTATATTTTGGCATTTAATGTACATTTATGAAAATGTTAAAAAGGATGATTCATACCAGATTCAGGTCATGGGGAAGGAATACAATGTCATTTTTTTTATGTTAAATCCATTTAATTGTTTTTGCCTAAAAGGCAAAGCCTGTGAAATTCACATCTACAAAAGCTTCAACCTCTGCACACTTTTGCATTTGTAAATGTATCAGCACAGCCTCTGAAAACAAGATTTCATGTCCAAATATACCATTGGCCAAGCATTATAGAAAAGTTTGTCTTGCCTTATATGCTTATAAGAAGTAGTCACAAAGACTTTCATTCCTCCTCCACTTCCCCAGTTATAAAACTTCATATTCAGAAGTCACATAGTTTTTAAATTGCAGTTTCTGCTGGTTTAATGTTCAAAAGTACACTTTGTTTGACTGGAAATGGCCAAAAGGTCATAACTTGTCTGATTATGGATGCAATACATTTACAAGTTTCTCTCCTTTTTTCAGTGGCTCATACATCTTCCATAAAGCACTCATCAAACACTCCCAGACCAAAGGTAGTTTATTTATTGATGTTAGATAGTTCCAAAGTTGCCAAATTGGAGGAGGCTAAGTTATTAAAGGTTAAAGCTCCTATAAGGGTGTGATGATTTACACAAGTATCTGAATAGAAATTTAAGTATTTAGCTTTAGAGTTGAGGGTTGGTTTTTTTTAAATTATTGAAAAAAGCTTGTACACAGTAGCTGTTTGTCAGAAACAAATGCAAGAATTCCTTTATTACATGAAGACAAAATGCCTGCCACATACTTTGAAGGACGCCCACTTAGAGACTCATCTTGACTCTCTCTATATTAAAAAACATCTCCATTTTCTGTTTTTCTAT
The DNA here is from genome assembly GCF_047716275.1 of Strix uralensis. NCBI lineage: Eukaryota > Metazoa > Chordata > Aves > Strigiformes > Strigidae > Strix > Strix uralensis. The sequence continues at coordinate 91,094,149 of NC_133974.1, read as the reverse complement.
TTAGTGCCCCGCACTCTCTTCCTTTTTCTGAAGGATACCTGACAAGATGATAGCATTATTCTCAGAATACTATTCTAGAATAAAAAAAGATATGATGCTTATATATTTTACAGCTGAATTCTCTTCTCCAGACAATTTGCCTGATTCTCAGAAGTTCCCCGGTGCCATGGTATACTGTATCTAATGTCACATCTAACTGTATCTAATCTGTAATCTTATAAAATAACAGAAGCCCATTTGTCTTCCACACTCAAAATCTTTGACTTCCAGTAACAGACTACTGAGCTAGGTGCTTCTCTGTTCTGCCCCAAACACTGGCATTTCTTCCAGTATTAGGCAAGTCTGTTATGACTGTTAAGGATTTAGGAACATCCTTTCTACAGTGCTCACTCCTACAGATGATACTTAAAGAATTCAGTACCTATAAGAAACTAGGAGTTGTTGAACCCTTTTAGTAATTGGGTTTAGCATTTATCAGCAAAATATTATATTAATCCTATATTTGAAACACTAGACTGAATGTGTACACGCTGTTCCTGTCTTTCCAGGGATTTTCTCTACATGTAGGCTCTCTGCTTCCTCACTGAATAGTGTGAAATAGTACAGACAAACAAAGCACAATGACGATTTATGGTGACCGCTTGGCCTTCTTCATTGTGCCAACCCATCAGTAGCTGACCTCTTCCAGGAGCTCCTTCAGTTACTTAGAAAACTTAGAATCACTTAAAACTGTGAACAATCACATCAACAGCAGATAGGGGAACCAATTATAACCATGTATTTCTGGGTAAACAGCAGACTTGATGTTCAGAAATAGCCTTCTGTATTGGAAAAACAATGAGTGGTCATGCACAGATTATGCAGCAAAACTGCTGGAAAGAACACAGAAATAAATTAATTCTGGTTAAGATAATCTTATTTGTAAAAATTGCATGTAATTTAAATAATCTTAAAGGGGAAGATGGGAAGGCGATCTCCTGGATCATCCCCTCAGTAGCTGATCTCAGTCAGGTTTGTGAAATTCTCCTTGCAGGGGAGGACACCCATGGGTAGACAGGACTTCAAGCCTAAAAGCCTTTGGTAAATCACAGTTAAAGAAAAGAAAGCATGGGTTTGAGTGAATGGTCTGTGAGAAAATCTCAGTTTTTACCTGGACCATTCATTTCATGTACTCTACCTTTTATTTTTTTTTTTTTTTCCTTTTCTCTTCCAACACATTTCCTAGAGTATAAATATGCTTTTTTGCTTTCGTGGATTGTGGTCGTTTGACCTTGGCTAAATGCCATGTACTCACCAAGTCGCTCTATCACTCCCCCCCCTTCCCCCTTTTTTCTCAACAAAGCAAAAAGGGGAAAGAAAATAAGATAGGAAAAAAACCAATCCTTGTGGGTAAAACAAAAACAGTTTTAATGTAAGCAAAGCAAAGCAAAGGTCTGCAAGTGGAAGCAAAAAGAAAACAGATTTATTCTCTACTTCCCATTAACAGTCGATGTCGGGCCTTCTCAGGAAGCAGGGCTCCAATACGCGTAGTGGTTGCCTCGGAGGACCAAGGGTGACACCCCACCCCACCCCCTTTCTTCCTTTTTTCTAGCTTTATACTCAAGCAGATGTCATATGGTATGGAATATCCCTTTGGTCAGTTGTCCTGGTTGTGTCCCCTCCCAAGATTTTGCCCACCCCGTCCCACTGAGGGGGGAAACTGTTGGAAAGAGCCTTGGTGCTGTGTAAGCACTACTCAGCAGTAGCCACAACACCAGTGTGCTATCAACACCCTGCCAGCTCCCAACATAAAACACAGCACCATGAGGGCTGCTATAGGGGAAAACCAATTCTGGCTCAGCCAGACACAGTACATGGATCTATGTCTTTTAAACCAATGCAATTATATAATCCTTTGAACAGTTTTTCTTTGCAGTCAGTTGGAAAAATGAAAGTCCCCTGCAAGAGATGATATAGTAATGCCTTCCTCGTCACAACAGCCTACAGGGAAAATACAGACAAGAAGTTCCCCCGCAGCCTTAGATATACCAGCCTCACCAGTAACATTAATCAACTAAATAATAAGTGGAAAAATATGCTGTAACAGTCTGTATCTGTATGTGTGTGGATAATAGAATCAATAGTGTCTGGAAAAAAGCCTTCCATGTTGGAAAAACAATGATTGACTATATACAGATTATGAAACGAAATCACAGGAAGAAACGCAGAAGAAAATGACTTCCAGTTAAGATAATCATATTGATATAAATTATGTCTAATTTGCTTAGTCTAAAAATAAGAGGGTAAGGAATGAGAGGGGGAGTTCTTTTTCCCATTTAATTGCCTTAATGAAATCCCTGAAGGTATATGAGCAATATAGATTAGACTGTGTAATGCATTTAAATTAAAGCCTCTACCTTTTATGAAGACATTATTTACTGTTTGTTACTTGTCTCTCCTTCAAGACAACCACTGCGCTGAAAAAATTTTGTCTGTACTGAGTTATGCATTTTCGAATCTAAAGCCTGTTGGTATCCCTCAATTCCAACGACTTGTCAGGTTGTCAACGTTTTTGCAATTTAGAATGAGAAACTTCAACTGAAATATGAGCAATATTTATTAAAGCACCTGTTGCATAAAAAAAAGAAAAACAAAAAACAAAAAACAAAAATAAAAATAAAAATAAAAGATAAAAAAGAGAAAGAGCAAAAGAGCAAAAGAGCAAAAGAGAAAGAGAAAGAGAAAGAGAAAGAGAAAGAGAAAGAGAAAGAGAAAAAGAAAAAGAGAAAAAGAGAAAGAGAAATAAAAATAAAAAGAAAAAGAAAAAGAAGAAAAAGAAGAAAAAGAAGAAAAATAAAAAGAAGAAAAGAAGAAAAAGAAAAAAGAAAAAGAAGAAAAAGAAAAAGAAGAAAAGAAAAAGAAAAAGAAAAAGAAAAAGAAAAAGAAAAAGAAAAAGAAAAAGAAAAAGAAAAAGAAAAAGAAAAAGAAAAAGAAAAAGAAAAAGAAAAAGAAAAAGAAAAAGAAAAAGAAAAAGAAAAAGAAAAAGAAAAAGAAAAAGAAAAAGAAAAAGAAGAAAAAAAAAGAAAAAGAAGAAGAAGAAGAAAAAGAAAAAGAAAATTAAAAAAGAAAAAAATATTTTCCTTTCAAGTTCTGGAGAACATAAATAGAAGTTCTGTCATACTTGAGACTAAGCATATGGTAGGAAAAAGGGCCTCCTTTTACCTTAGAAACAGTGACAAAATATTTCTCCTGCTTTCCTAAATCTCAGATTTACTACTAAAATGCCGTCTTCTTTTTCTTTTTTCTCTTATATGAGATTGTGAGTCCAGAATGAAATGCTTAGATCACTGACACAGAAGTGATGAGATCACTTCTTATGACTTTGAATAACACACATAACGTGAAACTATGAAGAAAGGCAATAGCTGATAATCAGACTTCAGGCACAGAATCACGGTGCAGAAGATAAAATCTTCACTTTGGCAAGACCATTGTGCTCTAAACCTTCTAAGAATCATGCTTCCTTATCATTTGTAGTAACAGGAAAAAAGAATTGAGTTTCATCTTGATAAAAGTATATCCTGCTTCATCCAATGTTTTCATTTTCTACCCTGTCAGTTTTCTTAATTTAATTATGGAGTCTGTGATTTTCATCTTATTTTGATATTAGCTTCAGGGAATTTGCCATATAGGAAATATGCTTTTGTACCATTGGTGTCTATATATATTTAAATGTTGTATGCTAAAAAATCTAAATTAGATCAAAGAATACATAATAGGTGAGTACTACCCTAAAATAGATCATCAGATTCAGTGTTATTATAACAACAATTGTGACCTGTGAAGGTCATAATCTGCAGGTTTAAGAATGAATTTGCAACAAAAATTATTAGAAAATTAAATATTTTCTCAGTTTTTCTCACACATTGGTGGGAAGTGTCAGGATGTATCTAATAAGTGGCTCAGTCACAGAGGGAGTCAGAAATGCAATCTGGAAAGGGTAGCTCAACAAGGTGCTGACCCACAACAGGGGGAGGGAAGCAGGAGGTACAGAGGGTAATTTCATTCATAAGCAGAGGTGATTGGAATGTTTTCCTTTCAAGGAACAGTTTGAAAAAGATTGAAATTAATTTTAAGGAACAATCTGTAGAATCATCAATACTAACATTAGGTCCTTGAGATTTATATGAAATACTCACTTGGAGTATTCTTGGTATTAAAAACAATAAGCAGGCAAGAATGTGTGAGAGAGAAACAAAGACTAGAACCATTTTTTTCTTCAGGAATTCCTAGGTGATTTTACAGAGGAGGATAATATCATCCCCATGGAGGAGATGCTCAGATGAAGACATTGAAACGTGAGAAATTTCCCAAAGGTCATCCAAAGGACTAGTGTCAGATTGTGGAATATGATCTAGGTCTCCTGAGTCTCAGCATGATGTTTCACCAAGCAGGTTATACACCATTCCATCAGATTACCTCTGCTAAACAGACAGATTCTGAGACAAGATAACAAAGAAACGGAACACATGATTTCCTTGAAGAAGTGAACTTTGGAACCTGAATAACAAAATGATTTGGTTTCATTAACAATTTTGCAGAACATTTCCACTGTGATGCATTATCACAGCTGGGAAACATGTTAATAGAATCTCACTTCTAGCACATCTATATAGAAATTAAATTCATATTCATATCTTTCCAGTGCTATTCTATTGGCAGAATTTGACATCCCATTTCTAGAATTGATAGGTTGCTTATTAATTGGTTTAATTCCACTTCCTGGATCTTCCTTCTCCCATGTTACCTGAACTGTGATAAAATACAGCATTTGTTAGAATTTCCCTGTGAAGAATTTCACAGCTGAAATATTTGATTTTATCATCTGAAGAAAACAAACTCTATTTTACCTGACATTAAGAACAGGTGATTTAATTTGTAATGTTCCATCTAATAACGGAGTCTTCCCTAGAAGATTAACTGAAGTGGAGAATGAGACAACTTTCATTGAAGAAGATTTAACAGATTTCCTGAGTGCAATAAAAAGCAGGAGTGGGTTAATATGCTCTGACTTATAAGCAGCTGTTACTAAATTAAAAGAAATTAAAAGAAAAGAAATTAATGTCATGGATGAATGGGTAACAGAAATAGCGGACTGGTTTGACCAATACAAAAGACATTATGAGCTGACTACTGAAAAGGTGAAATTCACTGAAAGGAAAGAAAAAGCATTTGAGTTAAGGTATCATGATCTCAAAACTGTGAAAAAAATAAAATGCCACAGCAGTAGGTGGCTGAGAAAGAAGAGTGAGAGAAGACACAAAGTCTCTAAGAACTCTTTAAGTAGTATTTCAGAGAAGTTTATTTTAGGGCCTGCCTTAGGTTAGCTGTTGCCCTCATGGGTGTGGAGAACAGGGAAGCAGCAGAGAAGTTATCTTCAGCCTTGTTCATGCCCTCTTACCTCAGTCCTACAAGACTTTGCTCAGGGACATGCAGGGTTTATCAAAACCCTTCTGGTGATAAACTTTCAGCTTTCTCTGTTTCTGCAGCTGCTTCCCAAAGGAGGCTGAGCAGAGAGCGACTCAGGCTCTTGGGGGCCCTGGAATGTCCAGGGGCCAAGCAGCCCCCAGGCCAAGCAGCCTGGGCCAAGCAGCCCCACCAGCTGCTCCTTGGTTTGGGGCACTAAGTGCTCTGGGGACACAGCCACCCTTCAGCAGGTTGGCATGTGCCCATACATGCAGACCAGCCTACAGCATGGGGTAAAACTAGTCTACTGAACAGTGAAGAACACAAGAAAAGACCTCCCTTAAATAGAAAGCCCTGAGTGAGCTGTATCTGAAAGCAGGATATTGTTTCCTATCAGTGATTGAAAGGCACTGATGAATTCTCCTGTCAGTAATGACAAGCACTGCGCTTCACTTTGTGAAGATCTGAACCTTTGGAGGAGGAAGAATTTATTTTACACGTGCGGTTTTCCAAGGAAAATGTGTACTTAGTAGACATGATGCACGAAAATGATATAAGCAACTAAGAATAAGTTACCGTAATATAAAATTTACTTGCATATAAAAAAAAAATATATCAAAAAATATTTCCAGAAACATCAAGCAGAGAAATTACCAATAGGGTAGTCCCAAGAGGGATTACAATAAAAAGAAGTAGCACATCCAACATGAGCTGTTTCTAGAGTCTTTTGCTTTATGTGTTCATGTAGAGCAGTGGAAATCAAAGTGACAGTTCATAGGAATATGCCAAATCCAACTGTTATTCATTATTTACATTCTGCATGTAAAGCAGGTAAGTCATTATGTAAGGTACTACATTGCTAAATTTTCAACATGTCAACTATGTGTTTGCATTAAACTATTTAATCTGATAGCAGTTTGACAAATTCATTACATTTTTCTTCAGTATTGCCTCTTATTTGAAATTACAGAAGAAGCTGAGAGGTCACAGAGATTAATTTCAGACTCAGTTTCCCACTGAAGTTCAACCTTCACATGTGTCCCATCCGTCCCCACTCCTTCCCCAACATAGAATGTCATTAAGGGCCACACTTGTGATGCCATTTTTCATATCCATCTGGGTCAGTTAACATTATTTCTTCTATTCACAGAGGCTTTGTATGGGACTGCAAGTCACTTCAGGCTTTTTGTCACACACTTCATCTACCGCCTGAGCGTCAAAATTTCTCACACAGTCTAATTGGCCTCACAGTGGGCTCTCAGGGGCTTTTCCAACCAAAGCACGCTTTCAGTCTCATCTGTCTTGCAGGACTTTCCCTAAGAGGTGAATAACAGCTATTGGAATAAAAAACCTGAACTCTAATGAGATTTCTTTTTATTTTTTCAGGGAAGACATTTCTCAAGAGTAAGATTTGTTGAAAACATGACAGGATTTTAGCTTAAAGCTGTCAGGTTTTGCCTCATGCTAGTTTCCTATGGCAAGTCATCACCATACTGATGAAAACACTGTGTCTGCACCTGTACAGTGTTGTCCATGGGTGAATCTGATCAACAAAGCCAGAGACCCTGCTTGTTTCAGCAGAGTATCAATCCTACAGAGCTGAACTAACACAGGGATGAATTTCCTGGATACTTCTCACATTTTTCAAATTAACATATCTATGCATGTGCCTGAAAGATTTTCTAGCTTGCTGACACTTCTGGGGAGTGGGGGAGCCTCAGCCTGCTTGATGGAGTTTGAAATGCTCTACAAAGAAGTTGGCTGGGGTTTTTTATCACAATTTTTTTCACCTGCATAGATACTTGGAGCATTGCTCCTTTGTAGTGTTTGGATGTTGCCACTCTTTTTTTCCTGATGCATTTGTCTCATGTCTTGAAAGCTGCACGTTGTCCTTGGTTTGCACACCCCTTCAGCGCTGGGCAGGCACCTGGGGAGCTCTTCTGGCCCTGTTTTTTTAAAGGACCTGGACACAGGAGTCCTTACAGCAGGGCAGAGAGCTATCCTGGCAACCATGAGACATCAAAGCAGAGTCACATGGTCTGTTGCCACTCATCAAAGCTATGACTTTATTGATGACCCAGATTCAGGACACATTAAATTAACTGTGCATTGACAGCAAATGAGCAGTGATGGTGAAATGCTTTATGGAATGGTGAAGCAAGGTTTGATGAGACTTCACCTGTTACCACAGGGGAGTGTGGGTGCCTGCAGTGTTTTCTGGGTCCTGACAGTGTTCCTTGGTGGGACTGTGTCTCTGCTCCCTTCTCTACACTACTCTGTCCCCCACTCCCCTCCACAGGCTCTGTTGGACTCTGCAGAACTAATTTCTTCTGTTCAGCCAGGGGCTTCAGTCTTCCCTCACCTCACACATCCTCCTGCTTGCTGCAGAACAAAAATTACCTCAATCTAGTTTATCACTCACTTCAATGCAAATAACATATCCTTTGTTACAAAGTCAGTGACTTCACATTTCTTTGCTTGTCATCTTAGCAGTCTGTGTTGTTTTGTGGGCTAGGATGAAAATGGAGCTAGTTTATATTTTCAAATGTATTTTATATTTTCCACCAAAACATTGAGATTCTTAATATATATTAAGAAAGATTTTAAATTACTTTCACTATACCAATATAGTTTCTTTCTACGACAATGCTCATCTTTCCAGTCTTTTTATTCTTTCAGTAAAACAGCCACAGCCTTGTTTGGGGTGAAAATAAGATTTAATGAGATTACCTACTGAAAAGGTCCACTGTTTCCCTCTATGAACTTCTGCTTGAAGAAGTCTAAGGTTTAGCTCCTATTTAGATGGTTACAAAATAGCTGGGCTCAATTAGCAATTTATCTTTCTAACACTATCCTCTTATGCCACCTCTTTCCTGCAACTGTAAATGTTTTATCCTTGGCAATAAACAAGACATGTGTAAGTGATATTACCTATGAGTCTTGTACAGTCTTCAAGGATTCAAAGCACTACAAAGAAAGCATAGTTCTGTGCTTTCCGGGTAATCCTTTATCTTCAACGAATAAATAAAATATTGATCAACAAGGTGTTTTTTCATATTTTCTCTTTCTGTCACAGGAAGATGCAAGTTCGCATCCAGACACCCAGCTGCATAGTTTAATAAGACTATTTCCAGTTTTAGCATAACAAGTTTTGTATCTTTTATCACAAGATATGAAGTTGCAAGTTTTGGCCCCTATCTTATTTGAGTTGAAGTAAAAAGTTCAGCCTTTTTCCACTGAGAGTGATCAAGCCTCCCTATATCACAGTGTTAATTAGAGCAGGATGAACTCTTCAAATTAAACAAACTTGTGAAATACATTTAAAAACTTAGTGCTGAATTATATTTTTCTTTGTGGAATAGTGAGAATCTAAGAGTTGTTTCAAAACTCTTTTCCCCCATAAATACCTTTCTAGATAACTGTTCATGAAATAGTCTTCAATCTTTTAAAATATATGGCTATACCATATAAAAATTCATAAGTGTGTGGGATAGAGAAACTTTGGTAGCAAATTCTTATTTTTCCCCCGCTAGATATTCCTCTTTTTTTTTCTGAGGAAAAAAAAAAAAAAGAAAGATTTATGCTCAGAATCATGAAATATCCTACAGATGAAACTAATTTTGTACTGAATGGAATTTTAATGTCATTGCCACTAATGCTATTATTTAACCTTAATTTTAAGCAATATATTTGACATATACATGTACATAAAATGTTCCCAGGCCACAGACCAAAATGAACTAAAAAAAAAGGCAGGTTTCTGCTCATACTGGAGGAGAAAATGTGAATATACACTGTGACAAGCACAAATGTGCACTAGAATTTCATTCTGGTACAATTCTGTATAAAGTTTTCAGTTGCATCATTTTGCATTTCTTTGTAGTCTGCTTTTATTAGGCATAGAAACTGGTTCACACAAACATATTTACAGGAATGTGGGAGGGTAATGAGAAAGAAGCATTAAATGAACAACCTCAACAAAATGTGTTATCTTGTCCTTGAAAGACTGTGGGAAGTGAGAAGGATCATAGCAGGTATTTCAAATCTACCCACCAAATGTACCAGTGTGCATCATTCTGTCATCCTAGGACCCTGATGACTGGTCTCACTGTGTGGCCATTGCCCCTTCTGCCTTTGTTCCCTGGGCACTATGTCCCAACAGCCTGGGAATCACATGTTTTGGTCCACAGAGGGAGAAAAGAATTCATGTACGAAAGAAGCAGACAAAGCATGAAACTCTCAAAATGCCTATTTGTTCACTTAGGAAAAAAAAAAAAAAAAAAGGCTAGCTGCATAGGCATCTATCTCTTTCTTTGTTTCTGGTAACAATAATCTCAAATTTAGACAGAAGATGAGTTCCCAAGAGAGCAGGATACAAGTCTTTCTGGCTTTCATTCCCCAGCCCCACAGCTTTGGGAGACATGTGGAGCTGACTTCAGAGACTGGAAATGTTGGTATCTGGATGATATAAATTCAATCCAGCTTTGACAAAGCTGACTTTAATATCCCACTGGAGGCAACCTTTGTTGTGATGCTGCGAATCCCTCATGAGATGGATGAAGTGCCCAGAGTTTTCGACTCAAACCTCCATGGGAATTCATCTGGAAATTCAGAAAACCCCTTTCTCCCTTCATCCATTCTTCATCCTCCTCTGCTGCCCCAGCTTCCAGCAGTTTGTTCCCGCAGGGTGGTCCTGCCAGCCTCATGGACCCCAAACCCAAGACAGCAGCACAACCAGGTTGATTCACAGCTCCATGGATGTTGCAGTCCCATAACTGTAGGCAAAGACTGGCTGTCCATGGGAGAAGGGGAGAGGCTCAACAGAAAAGAGGCAAGACCTGAAACCTTATTTGATCATCAAAATTTTTGATTCATCAAAACCAATATAATTTGGCATGGTTTTTAAAAAGTTTGCACTTCAAAATGAAAATTTCCCAGGTTATTTTTTTTTCCCCAGTCTGTTCCAATTTGCTACACTGGGTTTTTGAAGGATAAGTCAGCTGGAAAAGCTCAAAAAAATAGGTTCCTGAAGAAATGCCTTGGTGACCTAACTCCTTGCAACTTAAGTGCAACTGAGTGAACTCAGTCAGACAGGTCTACGCTAAGCATCAGCAACACTATAAAAATAAGGGCAAGTGGAAAACTGTCATCACTGTGAATGTGCTGGATGGCTATTCTGGGAGAGGAAAAGGGTACTTTTTAAAGGTTTTCTGTATAGCCAGCATTGTACTTACTTGATCATTTGTGAAAAGAGCAAAACACTGTTGACATTCATCCACCGAGAAAAGTTTAAATTTTAAACACTACTGCACCCATTATAGCTCAAGCAAAGTTCATGCTCTCAAGGCCACCCTTCTTTGTAATTCAGTCAACAAAATCTATTTTTTGTCTTGCTCTTCTGTCATTTTATTTTTTTATTAGAGCTCAGAATTAGTGCAGTGAACATGACTATGGGCATGAATTAAGATAGCAATTTGCTTTTTCTCTTGCTCAAGAAAAAAGGTTCAGAAATAGGAAAGATTAAATGGAAGAGTTGAAGTGGATGATTCCATGAAAATAATCATAAAAAATTAGATATTTGCAAGACTATCTCTTTTCCCTTAACATGAACCTTAAGTAACAACCCTCAACAACTTAACAGAAACGCTGCTATATCATTTGTAGATCTGTTCATTAAAAAACAGTAGATTATATTTTCAAAAATAACCAGTAATTGTTATCTTGGCTTTTAAACTTGGATCCTGATTTTCAAAAAGCATCACACTGAGACTTCAAAAGTTTTGGGACTTTAGAAGGCATTGTCTATGGTAAATTATTTTTTTCCTCTATTGTATACTTCTTATTTTTGTTAGTGCATAAGTTATTTAATGACTACCAGAAAAATAATAATATGAACATAAAGGTACACCCTATCATAAATAAGGTGATTTATGAGGAAAAATTAAGGCATAAAATAGGCAGAGTTGCTTAAATAACTTTGTAACAGATGACAAATGCAAAACTGGTGTAAAAGCAAAGGAAAGATAAGAATTGCTCGAGATAGTTTAGCAAGTTGCAAAATTAAATCCAGTGAAGTATTATTTAAAATCAGATTTTGTGGAAATTATCTTAATAATGCAGATTGATTAGACTGATAAATATCATCCTAGCAGAAGTAAGAGAAACCCTGATAAAGCATTGGAGAACTTACTGAAGAGACCAGTCCCACCTTGCCAGAGTGATAATCAAGATTTGACAGTAGCTATCTTTTTTCCTCTCCACAGCTTTTGTGATCTGGCTTCCTGTGAGACTTTGATATATTAATTGATGTTTCTTATCAAGTGCAGTTTAAAATGATTCTAAAGTTTCATCATCCTGCCTTTAACATCTGCACAGTTGTTGTCCACCTGACCAATTACATCTCAAGCTGACTTTCCAGTCAAAAGGCACTGAGCTGGAGTCTGTTATCTGGACCAGCAGATGCACTTGTACCTCAGGAGAGGCTTTCTCAGAAGCGTTCTTAAGGCTTCTTTAATTCACGATCCAGACTCTGTGGAGTAGTGGTCATGGCAGCCAGCAACAGGCAGTGCAAAAGATCAGCACATCTTCCAGTTATGTAATTGCATGTTGTGGACTTTTCTGAGGGTGAATAGGATGAATAGAAAGTCAACTAGGTTACTGCACTAAATACTTCAATTTTTCCCCACTCACCATGACTGTCCCAGCTAAACACAAAAACATTGTTCATTGCAAGTCTTCTTAGCAAGGAGAGGTTGCAAGCTAGTTATGTTAAAAAACTACTCGGAAATGACTCCAGTGAAAAGGCAAATAAATGGACTCGTGATTGTTCACAATGAAAATAATTAATTTGTACTCTGCTATAGATCAGCACTGATTGAAGGAAGTAGAACAGGGTAGGTAATATGTCCCTACAAGGAAAGTAAGGGGGGCAAAATATGTGTTTAATAATATAGGATTAAATTTATCATGATATAAAGAAAGAGATTCTACAGAATAAATAGGAATAGGGTTAACTACATGTTTTTTCCTCACAGAAATCAAAAACTGAAGGCATGAATAAAATTCTATTAGGACTGAAAGATTTTCATTTATTTGAACAAGCTTTGTACTAGGCTTTTATAGCACCAAATAAAAACAGAGATATTGTGTACATATAACTTTGTCTCCTTGGTTAAGGCTTCCACCAACTTCTTTGTTTCAGATAACCTTTAATGCCTGAATATACCCAGAATTCTTTTGGAGGCAAAACTTATTTTAAAATGTCTTCTTAAAAATAGTTACTTTGGGGTTACCAGTCGTTAAAAAGTTATGCTGGTTGTGGCACATTCATTGCCTTGCTATAACAATGTTTGCAGCTGGACTTTCATTGAGGGCTTCATTTTAAACTACTCCAATACTGTAATATTAGTAGTCACTGGGGGGGGAAAAAAAAAGAAAAAAAGTATTTTTGTGAAGATTTTCCCAAGAGAAGCCTTTGATTAGAGATTTCTAACTTCAGTAAAATTATCCAGTAACATTTTCAGAACTAAAAAATATGCAAAAATATGTTTCTCTTCTTTTTTATTGAATTCTTAATTTTGACAGTTTAAAAACAGTAAGTTACTGTGGTAATTTCTCTCCCCTCACATTTTTATGAGATTGTTTGTTATTACTGCCTCTCAATTTAAAGAATAGGACTATTGGAATCTTTTAGAGTTACTTCATCCAAGGTGAAGATAGAAAAAATTGAAAAGGATGAGGTTTGTCTACTATAAGAAAAGGGAGATCAAACTTTCATTCCATGCTGTCAATTGTTAAGAGCAGGATAATGTAAAAGAGAACACAGATGGTCTCTGAAAAATAATTAAGTTTTTGCTATTATTTTAATATATCTTTTTTTGAAATCTACTTTCAAAAATCTTCAAAACATCAGAACAAAACAGTCCTTACAGATGAGCAACATTTTTTGAACATTAAAAGAAAAAATGAGTTTGAATCCTCTTCAGTAATTTGACAAACTAGAATACTAAAGCTTAGAAAGATTTCTTTCTCAACATACTAAGCTTAATTTGAAAGGGATAAGATTCAAAGCTGATTTTCAGAATGAAAACTCGAAATATTTTAAATCTCTTGCTAAGACACTATGCCTAAGACAGCACTTGCAGCTGCAAAAGCACCCCCAGGGCCCTGAGTTTCTGCTGACCCTACAAAGCCCAGCTGGAATGGGGAGCATAGGCCGAAGCCTCCTTTTTTGACACCTTGTGCTGCTGCTCTTACCTTCACTCCCTTCTTTGTACCCAGAATTGGCTGTTGCGCTCAGTTTGATCTCTCTGTTTCCGAGGTTAGCTCAGGAACAGAGGGAAGCAAGGCATTTATGCTTGTTTGCTTTTACAGATGAGAAATGAAAGTTGAATTTCAGTGGCCTTTGGCTTGTGAGAGCCCAGATCAGAGCAAAGCTACTCCAGCTGCCGTGACAGCATTACATCCAGTTACACCCTCAACCTCCCTCTCTTGCTCCATCTTCAAAAGTCCAGACAGTGTCTGATAACTGTGGGGAAAAAATAGACTGATTTAACTGAGTCTTTTAGCTGCAATTAAGGGCAGACCCTTTTTGCCATTTGCTTGATGTTCCTTCATCAAAGGATGACTACATCATCTTTGTTTGAGGCGCACAGCCTTCAATCCCACGAGTCCTGGTTTGAACATTGCAGACACAGGCAAAGTCACCTATTACAGGAGCTGCCTGGCACTTTCCATCCTATGACTATTTTCTGTTGCTCCTAATTTCATAAAAATTACAGATTTAGGCTGAACTTTCCATGCCTGGTATCTGCCTTAGGCTGTGTTTTGGTTTTGTTTCCTTTTTTAAAATATTTCAGCCAAAATAAAGTGTTGGTTTCCAAGAATAAATTTAAGGAAAAAATACATCATTCTGTCCACACTGAAAAAAAAAAAAAAAACCCAACAAAACCCAAACCAAACAAAAAACTCAAAACAGCAACAAAAAACCCAAACCAAACCCTTGTAACTACTTTGTTGAAATTACATTTTGTCAATACTGGGAAAACAAGCAAACAAACAAAACACTGCACACATATAAAAACAGACCTTGCTTGTAACTATTTTACTCAAGTTAAAGCATTGCTGTGTTTTGGAGAAGGAGCATCAGGCCTGCTTGTCCTTCTAAATTTTGTGGGGTGGATCCACAATGGACAGACCTCAAGTCTTGCTTTTTAATGACTCAAGACAAGAGATTTTTAGCTCTTATATGTATTCCACCAGTAAAATGACTACAGAGTTAGGGGTATCTTGGGGTCCTCCACCATAGCCAGCTGGATAGCAGATGGGCAAAATCCCAAATGGAGAGGGAAGCCAGGGTGGCTGGGTCTAAGTCTGTCTGGGGACTGCCACAGTGAAGTTAGACTGGGAAAATGCCTCAAGATCACAGGTGTGGGGCAGGAGGCTGCTTTGTACGCAAGGGGATTAGGCAGGACCAGGCAGGTACATCCCCATGAGGTCCCTGACTGAGGACGGTGCAGTGAGCCCAGCAGTTCCTACCACAGTGGTGTCTAGGAGGCAGTCAGGGCAGTGTTTCAGGGCTCTTGCTGGGTTTAAGGATTAAATGGTCAAGGAGAGTCATATTGAGCTTACAAGTAGTATATGGGTCTCATATAAGCGTGCATAGATGCATTAGTGGGTGTATGTACACCAGTAAACACAGTGTTCAAGGTGGGGAGGTGGTGAGGGAGAACCAGGGATGTGGTTTCAGTAGCCATGACTTCTATTGGAGAGATGCTCGCTGTTCCTGGCTAGAATGCTCTGCAGATGAAAAAGCTCCCAGCTTGACAAAGCAGTTGGAGCAGCAGCACCTTCCTGTCCAAACCTTGGCAGGGGCTGAGTGTGCCTGCCTTGGACTACAGGGGATTCAGCCCCACTTGGCCCAGACAAGGCTTCCAGCATGCAGACAGTGACTGCTGAGCCCCGGGGAGTGCATGTTCAGAGGAGGAGACTCCTCCTAAAAGTAGAGGTATGGTTTTATTTGTTAGAAAAGCAACAAGGAATAATAATAAGGAATAATATATGGTTGGTCTGAGTGGGGCACATCACTCATAGATATAAACTAAGGGGACAAAAATATGGGGTTGCAAAGGCAAATTCTCAAAAATTAGAAGCAGTCCTAAGAAAGGCAGCTTGTACACCCTTAATGCAGCTCCTTTACACATACCAGTTCTTTGATGTAAGCAGTATCACATCAAGCTACAACAACATGACAAAGTCCATGCAGCTCTCCCAGGGCTCTGGTGAGATTACCAACCCCAGGATCTCTCAGGAAAGGATAATGTTAAAGTACAGTGAATTCTCCACTTGAACACAGAGAACTGGCAGGCTGAAAAATCCTACTCTGCGTGTGTCAGAGAAGTGATAAGTGACAGAGAGAAGTGACAGAGAGGAAAGATGCTCAAGCCACTACTTCCCCAGAAAGCAACAAAGAGACCTAGTTTCAGTTTCCTTCTCCTCAGTCATGAACAGTAGGGGATTCTGACTGTGCAATGCTAATTAAAGAACTGGACCTCAGCTGTATTTTCAGACTTTGGGGATTCCTTAATCACATGGATCAGTCATTGCTAAGTTGCCCAGGTTGTTGCTTCTTTTCATTGTGCTCTCTGTTGGGTTTTCAGGTTCCTTGATCCAAATCTTCAACTAGTGTAAATTGGTACTGCTCCCTGGGGACTTAGTTTTTTAAAGATGAAAGAAAAATGTTATTTAAAAGCACTGCTTTGTCAGTTTGACTGTGAGAAGATGAATAAAAAAGGCTGCTGCTTGCAGTATACAGCTGGTTGCCTTAGCAATAAAGTCACAATTGGGTTAAAGGGACCCTGTATAGGACAACTAATATCATTAGAAAAGTGGAAAGATAACCCTAGCAGAAAGGTTCATGGCAATTAGATTCAAAATGGGCATCGAAAGAACAATTAATGTGCTCTTTTACTGCTCTTCAATTATGATTGACCAAGCACAAGTCTGGCATTTTATACTGGGCTTGCTGAGTATATTCACTGTACTTACTTGTAACAAGAATCATCTGATCAGATAAAACTACTTCCACTTAGTGCAGAAGGGAATGCAGCATGGATGGGTTAATCTCAATACCTATGGCAGCTTAAATGGGAATCCCTTTTCCTTGTCATGGTACAACCGCAGTCCTTACCAGCACTGTAACAGCATGTTTCCCTCTGTTACACATGAAAACACAATGTGAATAATTTTTTGCAGGAAAAAAAAGCCTCAGTAAGATTTTATTGTACAGTTTCTTGTACAATTGTTTACTGCACAATCACTGACATATTTTTCCTCTGGTGTAACCTTTGTCATTTGCCGTATACCGTCTACATATGCTTAGGCAGTCAGGACTAGTGATGTTAGAGCTACAAATACGCTTACAAATCCAGAGAGGATAGGTGAGCCAGGATGTTGAAATTTAGGATAGTAAAAAGCCTACTTTCTGTGGCCTAGGGTGTTGCAGATTTATCAGATTCCCATGCAGAAAAATTTTAGGAAATTTACATTCTGTGGGAAATGCATAGCCCAAGTGGATGTCCTTAGAGAGATTTGGTTTATCAATATAAAGATATGCAAGTGTCAGTCTTCTTTCTTTGTCCCCACATTTCACTGTTCATAGATTTGTCCTGCCAGAGTCACTGTGTGCCTGTGACTCCTTTTTCTCTAGTGAGGTCTTCAGTTCTTTCACAGGCTCCCAAACACCATGTTTTCATTAAAAAGAAAAGTTTCCATCTCTACCTGGAGCCTTGACCTAATAAGCACCCATAATGCACTCTGTCACCATCCCCACCTGGGGTCCTCCCTCTTCTTGCAGTCCAAGTTACTCCCTTGGAGAGTTCCAGCAGCAGAATCACGTGACTAACCGGCAAAGAGCTTTTGGAGAAAGGTTTGCCCTGATCCATCTTGATGATGGGAAAAAGGAGAGTGCTGTCAGTATCTTTGCTAAGGTCCAAATCATGAGCAAGGAATTAAAAAAGAGAATGAACTGGGGTAGGGTGCAGGAAGGATTTGTGTGTGTGTATGGAAGGAATATGACTACATCAACAGTACTGATGCTCTCAAGAGTTGGAGTGCTGCAGACTAACAGCAAACTCAGGACTTCCATGAACGCATTTTTTCTCACCTTAGGTCACAGAGAATGCCCTTTTCAAACAGGTGCCTGATGCACCTTCTGCTAGAGCAAGCTAACAGGTATTATATGGCTTACTACAAAAATAAAAGCTACCTTTGCTAATTTTCTCTCTGATTACCAAATTTTGTTTTCTTTTTCCTATAGTGTCTCAGTCAAGGGAATTGAAATTGGTCAAAAAGAAAAAAATTATATACAAATAATGCTGACAGAGTTGCAAACACACAGTACACCTCTATTCCCAGGGTACCAGCAGAGAGATTTTCCTGGCTTAGAGATGCTCTAGAAAGTGATTAAACCAAAGCAGTACTGAGACCCTCTCAATAATCACAATTAAATGTTGTATCAATTGTTCAGTTAAAAACGTTTTAATACATAATATTTATGCATTTATGCTCAAAATAATAGCAAAAATACAAATTGTCCTAGGCACAGGAGGTTGAATCCAAGATTTCCAACTGCTTCTGTGTGTTCTCTACAGTTGCTCTTGATCTTCCTGGCTCTCTCTTCGTTTCGGTGAAGTTTAGCTTTCTTGGCCCAGACACAACATGGAAGGAGGTCATTCTCCCACCTTGCAGTGCCATAGCTGGGGGGATCAGAAGACATGGAGAGGTAGGTTTGAGGCCTACAAGAGTCTTCACATCCTGAGCACACGTGCTCACAATTTTATTATCAATCTGCAAACATATTGTTCTTTTGAAAAAGACCAAAAATCAAACTCTATACTGAATAACTTAAATAACAGATTTTGGGTGTCTTGTGCCTTGGATCATAGCATTCTCTTACTGTCACGTGTTTGCAGTTTGAACCCCTGACTAGAAGCAGTGGATTCTTCACAATAGACTGATCCAAACTGAAGTACATGTTCATTTAATTCATAAATTCCCTTCTGTTCTGTGCAGAATGAATCAACACATTCCCACATGTCTTCCTAATAGAGAATCTTATATTAGGAACCAATAGTAAAGTACATCTGGGAAGATTTAGCCACCATATGCCTTGGCATAATTTGAATAAATATCAAAAAATTGTGTGCATTCTGGAATTTAATGGAAAGTGTGTGTTTCCATTAAATAAAATCAGTACTTCCCAGTTATCCTATTCTATTAATAAAGTTCCCTCTAGGCAGAAAGTTTGTTTTATAAAAGAGCTATTTAAATAGGTAAAATTGTTGTGCTTATATTGTGTGTCACTTAACCAATTCCTACATGTAAAATGAGGCATATCATTCATATACAGTGACTGGAATACATTATTGCACAAGTATTCAGGAAAAAAAATCTTATTTTGTTACTAAAAGTATTTCCAAAAACAAATTCTGGTAAAAAAAATACCAAAGAAAACATTTTTTAACAGACATTCCTCTCTGCCTTATTTGCAAAGGTTAACACTTACACGTTCCATTTTATTGCCCTATCCTAACACACCGAAAATGTATCAACTATTGTAACTTTAGTTGTCATGAAATTAGTTCTCCGAGGAGCATGTAACAGCCTTAAAATAACGTGGTTTAAAATTATCTTCACTTTCTGCTGTTATTCCAGAAATAATAATATCATATTAAACCTGTTTTTCAAGTATCCATTGGAATCAGAATGTCAAGTGAGCCATTCTTTCAACATATTGGGAAGATTTGGTTATTTTTAATGTTGAAAATATAATTATTTGCATAGACAACCCTATCACTAGTATTTCAAGAAAAATTACTTAAGATGTGATGGTGATTTTAGGCAGACTGATTAAACACAGCATTATAGCAGAGTCAGTCAGTTAGAACAATGTTCTCTAGATGATGAAAATTTTGTTCTAATTATACAGTATTTGCGACAAGAAAAATGGCATTGCTTATGACTCTGTACACAGTCATTTCAGTTTACAGATCGTTCCATTTTATGAGTCAGATGACAGCTTCTCAGCAGACCTGATGAATCCCCTGAGAGGTACCAGTGAAGCTCATATCATTTTTTCCCAGTTCATCTAAAGATTAGTAATTCAGATTATACTTGCCTCTGAAAGTGATGACGATACTGTAGCTGCTGACAGTAATAAAGGCAGGAACAGAAACTCCTCTCTCCCCAGCCATTAAATTGATACTCTAGCTGTTTACTACTGTAAGTGACCTATTCAACACCTGCATAACAGGGACTCTATTAGCTTCACATGGGTTTTTCAATGCTTTTAATGGAAAGAAAAAATACTATCATGAATTTAAATTATCCCAAATATTCTTAGTCATTCTTTTCATGGAGGTATGGAGTACAGTGCATGTTGATCCACACACTTCAGGATCTGTTCCTCCTCCTTCTTTACAGAAGACTTTTCTTCTTCATAGAAACAAAAGGCGCAAAACCTCATTGACCTGCTTTTGGTTACATGTGAGTTTTAGATATCTGTAGTCTGTTAGAAAAAGTAAGCTGACAGTAATGGTTTTCCTGCATGGTAATATGTCAACCATGGCACATCAATTCCCCTGCCAATGTTTCTCATTATATTTGGGGATTAGGGGAGGAGCTAGGCACCATCTAGGAATTCATACATTATTAGTATTCACACATATACACGTATGTGTGATAGGTTAGTATTTTTTAGATTAGCATTTTCAGTCAAGATTGGGGTGAAGGATGCCATTGGGATAGTCTAGGAGCAGAAGGAAGATGTATTAAAAGTGTCTCGGATACCAGAAAATACTTCCTTTCACTATACAGAATTTTAGCAAACTTTGTTTACATGTAAGAATCTGCCTTGTCATTATTAATAAAAAATGGAGTAATTTAATAATCTCTTACAGGGAGTAATTTAATAATCTCTTACAGGTGGCATTAAAACACTCAAAATAAAATTTTCCAAATCAAAAGCATGTCTATATCATATAGTGTTGTGCAATGGAAAATGCTCTAATATTATTTTTGTATTGCTCATAAGACCCAAGCTTCTCCCCTGTGCTTTGGACCAGAGAGCCTTCCCCACCCCCAAGAGGCAGGGGCTGGTGTTCACGGCAGTGCTGCCGGCAGCAAGGGGGAGGTAAGCAACACATTTGGTATTCCCTCTTCAGATGTGTCCCACCTCCCTGCTGCAACTTCAGCAGGTGGGCTGGCATGCCTTTATGTCCACCAAGTTACAAGGGGCAGTGTCAAGGCCTGTCCACTGAATGTGGCTAGGTCCCAAACCTGGACTTTGACCTGGGCTAAATGTACTGTGAAACTTATTTCAGGACTGCAGTTTCACACTGCAGCTATGGTGTGCTCCTGGGTAGCATTTATGGCCATGTCTCTGCAGCTGTAATCCTCTACAGCTGCCCATGAATGTATGTGGGGTCCCAAGGGGCTGGCAAATTCAGAGCCCTTTGACACTTGTCACAGGTGGCACAAGAGCCCCCAGTAGCAGACCTGGTTGTGGATTCTTGCTTTACTTCCCAGTGCTCAGATGAAGGGAGTTGCTTTCTTTTTTCTCGCCTATTTTATCATGTCCTGAAGAAGCACTGTGTGAGAGAATTCACTGGCTGCATTATTACCATGATAGCATCATGTAGCAGTTGCAAGCACTTTGCAAGCATTAGTTTAATTGATCTTTTGCATGAATTGAGAAAAAAGAGTATTTAATCAGCATTGCCTGAACATAACCAAAACTTCCTCTCTTTGATAAACTGTTAATGAATATTTCTGAGACTTTCTGCTCTCAAAGCTTTTCCTAGCTTGCATATATAATGACAGCTTTCAAGGACTTACACAAAATATTAAAATCTTAAATATAAATTGCAGCTTGTATTGATTTTCATGGGCTTGTCCCTGGCTGTGTGATTTTCACAGCTCTGATATTTGTTCTCTTTACCTATTTATATTCACGGCTTTATTCTTTGGATAGCTCAGGTGGTGTTGCAAATTATTTTTAAAGGTTTTGTTTTAAGAGATCATGTCCTAATGTCAGTTAGAAGCATACAGTCTAGCCTAAAGATTCTGTGTCTGCTGAGCTATCAAATTCACTTTGGCATATACTACCTATATCATAAAGTGAACCATGTGTCCGCTGTCCAGGTGACTTTATGTGTAAGCTTCAATTACTCAGTGGGAGTATGCCTGCTAATCTTTAAGAGCTCCACATGAAACACAATAACATCTGTTACCATCTTTATGAACTTCTAGTAAAAGTGATGCTCTACACAAGCAGTGTAGAAATACCCATAATTTTTTAAAAAATAATGGCAGAAATTACCATAATGAGGATTAAAAAAGTTGATATGCATAAGTATGTTTTGAGATTACTCTGTTACCTCCTAATCAAGGAGATGCATCCTATTTCCTATATCTAGGAGAATAATAGTTCCTATGCCATTACTACTACTGTTTGTGTTACTGTAGAATTTAAAGATTGGTGTTTCAGGCTACAAAGCTTCATCATGTAAAAATACTTGATAAAGTAAAGCTTCCTGTACAAAATAATTTACCATATGGGAATAGCAGGTAGATGTACCAAACAGAGCATAACAAGAGAGTAAGTTTTTTGCATACCACAGTAAACAATGATCATCACACATGCCACCCTTCAGAAGAGGTATTAGCTCTAGAAATTGATGTTATTAATAGTGTTCAGAGTAATATCATCTTTCTTGACTAATTTAATATTTCAGATTCTCAGTAAATTAATATTTCTCAATTACTGAATATTTGGCTCTCCCTTTCAGTCCTCCTGGGTTTGGGGAAATGGACTGCTAGGGAATTTCACTGAGAAGTAAACACACACATTTCCAATACTGATCTAATTTCTGATATTGGACTTCTTACTTCCCTAAATTACAGATGCAGATGGGAAATGACTCTGTATGACCTATAGGGAAATTCCAATATATCTGAAAACCAAACATCCCAAAAATGAATGCAAAAAAAAATATATCAATGAAAAATTGAAATTACTGGAACCAGTACCTTATAACCACTGCTACTTCTGAATATCAGCAAATGCTTTACCTACCTAAACAATGTAGCTTGGTATCTGAAGACATTATATTCTAGCTAGATCATTTTTTCTATTCTGTATTCTTAACACATTTTTATTTTGTTCTATTTAACAGACATAAGAAAAAATCGAGATTGGTGAGCTGGTTTCTTCCGCTATCAATAGTCTTTTGTTCTGTTGTCTCTTTAAAAGTGATACAAAGATACAGTGAAAAATACTTGACTGATACTCTGACATGTATTATTATTTAGATTAAGCCTTTTGTTATGCAATTTGCATGCTACTGCATTTCAAATGAAGAAGTAATCATGGACAGTGAAATGAAGAGGAAAGAAAAAAAAATATGGACAGCAAACAAATCTTATTCATTTGACCAAAGGCTGAAAATGCACAAAGACAGTAGGTGCAAGGATAGGACAAGCCTGATACTTCAGATCAACACAGACTGAAAACAAGAAAATGTAGAAACGAAACAAGTAAAAGCATTAATCAACACGGTGTACACAGAACACATTAAAGAGTTTGGCTTATTTTTTTTTATTCAGACAAGTCTTCCTAGTTATAACATAATAAGATAGTGATAGGAAACATTTTCACTTTTCCTTCATTAGTTGTTTCAACTGGTTCTGACCCATCTGGCCTTCTTCACTACTATGTCATCTAAGTCTTAATAACTTGGTAATTGCTGACTTTCTTGGTTGCCTAAGAATGAAGTACTACATTAATTTAAGTGCATTGTCTATTTCTACTCATAATGACCAGTATTGCCAAATTTATTATTCTAACTATTATGTTTATGTAGAACAAAATAATCACCAGCCTCACAAAAATACTTTTATAGTGTTTTGCTGACTTTCTTTGTCACATATCTCCTCTTCCCAGGTATCTGTGAGAAACTTACAATCCTCTCTGAAATGCTAAGTCTTTCTGGCCTTTTGTAGGATATTCAGCAGAGCATTGGACACTAAACTGACCCACATGTGATGTGCAGGGAGAAAATAACAGGTAGAAGCAAAGGAGAAATCTTTTAATTTAAGGCCTGATGGCCATTTTCCTGAGATGCCCATGCTAGAAAGCTTACCTGGTTAATATTTACAGTACAATAATGATTATCTCATTCCTGACAGTGTAGGTAGAATCTATCAACCTACTTGTTCTGTGAACCCTACAGGCACTACAGGCTCTTAAAGCAGAGAGTCTATGGAGAAAACTCAGTTCCCTCAATGCTACAAAATGAACATAAACCTCTTTTTTTCTCCTGTATTTTCAGATCTGTTCTTGAAAGCATAACATGTACATAGATGTCCTTTGCAAAAGAAACACCACCAGGCCTGCATAATTGATCTGAAGTTACTAGTTCTCATTTTTTTCTGTTCAATACTCACTTCAAATCCCATTGCTCCAGTCTGTGCCAGCTGTCATACAAGAATACAATAAGGCAAATAGATCCCCTTCTTTCACTGCAAAATTCTCACTGTTCCTCCATGAGATTTCTAGTCACTCCAAATGGAGCTGCACCCTTGGCAGTGTGGAAACAGCCAATAGGTTCACTGTACTAATCACTGTCTTCTTTTCATTGACAATCTCACCGATAACTACTGCACTGCAGAAGGTAATCTAGAAGGAAAGCTCCTAATAAAATTTGATTTAGCTACTAGATTAAATACTGGTATATCCAAGTGAATATCTATTGAAATGAACTTCAATGGTCTGGATCACTGAGAGTGAGACTAGGAGACTTAAAAGTAATTTCTGGCCTTAAAGGTCATTATGGGATTACTGAGAGGACAGTATGTTAATTTAGCAGTCAATCTTGATAAAATAAAATAAAATGCCATCTCACTGTTTTTTGCTTCTTCTACAGCCTTTTGTACCTCCAAAAAATTCAGAAAGCAGGATGTACCTTACTGTCCAGAGCTCTTCCGTAATGAGTAGTTCTCTCAAACCCTCCACATCCACACCTTACCCTGCAGCATCTTGTTACTAGTTTCCTGAACAAATTGGCCTTGTTGCTGAACTTCTGACACAGACCTGTATTTTCACATAAAGCCAGGTCTCTTAAGATGGCTAGAATTTTGAGACACTTTTGAATTGGATGTCTTGTGCACTCTCTGCTTGCCTTCTACTTTCACCTTCTTTCACCTTGCACTGAAAGACAATATCTTTCAGCAAAGATACTTCCTTAAGTGAATATCAGCTTCACCGCAGTTCAGTAAGAAGATTAAATTCAAATTCACCTTGTTTTTCCAGTGCTACGAGGCTCAGCAGCTAAGTGAACATCTGTTGTCCAAGTACAACCAATGCCTCAACTCTACAGGAAAAAGTCTACAAAATCCTAAGCAGACTCAGTCCTGAAAGAACAACAACAACAACAAAAAAACCCCACCACATTCTCATTTGATTTCTTCTAGAGCATATTTTGTACTTCTTCCTGCAGAGTGTCAGCTGCCCTGGATTTATTGCCACAGTGTAGTTTATTGAGGAGGATTATCACTCAGTGTGAGCGCAAATACAATTGAAATCAGTGGAGTTCTGTTCATATACATCAGCTGAGGATATATATAACCTGGAGTATTAAAGTGCACAGACACTCTCTGATATTGAGTATGCTGCTCAGCAATTTTGCTGAAAACACTGTAGATAGATGGAAAAATATGTAAATGAGAAATTTCTGATACTGCAGCTTTAGATTAAAGTCTATAGAAACAAAATTAGAAACATTCTAGTGTGAACACTGCAAAAATCCACAGGCAACATTTCAACATGACTATTCATATACTTAAAGTTTAAAAAGTACATTAGAGAGGCAGCCTCTGAGGGTAGATTACGTTTTATTCAAACTTTTCTTATAATGGCATAAAATATCTGCCACTTAAAAAAAGAAGAAGAGGAAAAGAGGAAGCCTTTCATCATTAAGAATGAAATGTTTCTGATAAGTTTCCACTATCCTGAATAAGTTAGAATGAATCCTCTATAGATGTACATCCAAATTATCTGTGTTATTGTGTATGAGTTCTCCTAATAATATCGTTTTTGATTTTAAATTATGGGTCATACTGTAAACCATGCCTCATACAAACATTCACATAAACTTCTTTTTCAAATCAGTGATATAGATTCATTTTGATATATCTCCCGCTGTGGAATCTGAAGGTTTATAGTATTTCTAGGTACATTTTAACATAATTCTACTTGAGAGATTTCTACAGTTCTCATTCTATTTTTGTCTAAGTTCTTATGTCTTAGTGGAATATCTGAGTCCTTCTCAGCTGCACATAGAGCAACATAACTACCATCACTACTATGCTACCTATTCTTACGTACTCTCTCCAAAGGGAGCACAGTGTGCATTGGAGCATCTTATCTTGGTTTGTTCTCAAGTGCTAATGCTTTCTGATGTATTTGGTGGAGTGTTATGCAGTGTGAAAATATATTCTTACAGCATAGGAGGCTGCTGGGTAAGACATCTAAGGGCTTTTTCATCCAAACTGGTCACCCTGTAGAAAGCACCTGTAAAAAGGCTGAAGTAAGAAATGAGCTAATTTCATTCATGCATTGCATATCTGAGTCTCTAGACCACAGGGTGAAGTACAATACTGAAAAGTAGGTTGTCATGTTTTGAACTCGTCCAGTAGTCAATCACCATGAAGTCAGTCCCTTAATGTTTTCCCCCTTCCCTGGTAAAATAAGGGAGGGACAAAAAAAGGGTCAATTCGTAGGTTGAATAAAAAACAAAACAAAACAAAACAGTTTAGTGATTGTAACAAAACAACAGTAACAATAGGAAGTCCAAATGGGTAATACAGAAGGTGGTTTCCCACCACCCGGCGACTGGTACGCAGCCCACCCCCAGCAGTGATCCCGACAGCATGAAAGATCCTGTCGCGCCAACTGGAAGCAGACATGAGAGAGCATGCGCCTCCTTTATATACTGAGCATAACGTCACATGATATGGAATACTCCAATGACCAATCCGGACCTGACCCTCCAGCTGTGCTCCCTCCCAGCCCAAGGAAAGTTAGCTCTATCCTGGCCAAAACCAAGACACAAGTGTCATTAGTTTTTAATTTTAAATAAAAGAACTTTCTTCTTCTTTCCCTCTACAACTATTGTTCAGGTTGATGAAACCATCTCACATGATGTATTCTCTCTTACATTTATAATCATGGTTTTCAACTCAATTCATACATTCTGGAGATATCAGAATTGAAGCATCCTGGAGTATCTTCAGGGAACTCTGAAATACCAGGTGTGTTTCAAGAACAAGCTGTATAACATTAAATTAAAGCTTTTTTTAAGTTGGAGCTTCTTTCTTTGATGAACAATTAACTTACGCTTTCCCCCTTCATTCCCTGTCTACCATGTAAACTGTCACATATTTCTGAAATTTGTTTTGCTGGTATTTCTCTTTCAAGTTTTTTTTTTTTAAGTCAAGGAGAGCATAAAATACCTTTCTCCAACACTATGCTTGACTCTCTTAGACTCAAGGCTTCTGAGCAAGCCTTGTGCCCACTTGGAGGTTCATTAGGCCCAAGGCAGAAGTATATAAAGTAGTACTTGGGGTAGATATAAAAATCCATTGGAATTCAAGTTACAGTTTTCATCTGTTTAGATTATCTCATGTATTCCTTGTAACTCTGATAGCCCTTAGTATTTACTCTGAATTTTTATGGGCTTGAATCTTCTACTCTTTTATTCTTTATTCACTTTTACTTGCCTTTTTTTATATAGTTTCTCAGGCGAAATTAGTAGTGATGATCAATGGCTGGGTTGCTTTGAATAATTCTGCTCCATGCAAGTAATCAGATGTGGGATTTCAATAGGATGCTCATTAGGCCAACATGAGTCAATTTAACAAAAAGTAAGAAATTTTAGATACATACTGAGAGAAGCTGACAGATCTAAACACTCCCTATACAGAGGAGAATTATATTTTCTGTGTGTCATTGTTCACTAACAACAAAACTAAAGCTGGTGTTTTTGAAAGACTTAGGATACACAGCAGTAACAAACAGTGAAAAACTGTAATAGGATCTTCTTTGTAGCCATCTGAAATGGAGTTTTGAGCATTGATCCTCACACACATGCAAAATGAAGCCTTTTTTTAGCTAGAGGCAAACTGGAGTTTGTCTGTCTGTACTTTGTTCATGGCCAGAAATTTTTTCCAGTGGAGAGCTAGAAGCTTTTTGACTTTGTGTGGACATAGGTAGATACTCAGACTCATCATCAGAAACACTGCTCCTGATTCATTTAGATTTGTTCATAGAAGTGAAATAGTGTTTCCCTCCACCCCACATTTCTTTAGCTTACACGTGATCAGAAAGATGGTTTTATCAAAAAGCTTTTTTGAACATAGTAAATAGACTTTATACTCTCTGTAGTTTTCCTGAATTTTTTCCCTTAAGTTTTATGTAGTAATTTTCCCAAAATGGATTTCTCTAGAATGGTTCAAAACCCTATTTAAAAACATGAGCATGAAGTGCAAGTTATAAAATGTTATCTAGTATGAGAGAGGAAAAGGAATAAGAGTCTGATGGGCCTTAAGTACATACTTAACTGTAAGCATGAGCTTCAGCATTTGGTCTTCTATTACGTTTTTCCTCTTGTTACCCCAGAAACATACACATGACATAGCTCTAAACGTCTTGAAGGTAAAATAGTCACCATTTGAAATTAATAATCATTTGGGTTTGTTTGTTGGGGGGTTTTTTAAATATTACATATTATCAAGTCTCTGCTAAAAAAAAAAAAAAAAAAGTAAAAAAGTCTGGTTCTCTGAAATAGCTCTGTTTCAAGACTGGAATTACTGTGCTGCCATAAAATCTAAGAACAAAACAAGCTCAAGGTTAGAAGAGCTCCCAGGATCCCAAGCCATAACAAGGAGCTATAGTATTGCTGAATCAGGCTCCTGGCTCTGCCCAAGAACATCAGGAGTCCTTCAGCTGTGGGATGCCTGGCACTGGAGCTGCCTCTGCACTTCCCAGGGTAATGGGAAGTGGGGCCTGCTGTTTCTCAAACAGCAGTTCAACAAAGACCTGCAGTGCCTCATCCTGGGGAAGATGGCTCAGTCAGAAATTTCAAAGAGAATTGGACAATTAAATCCCTGGAGGCTCCTTCTCCCTGGAGCAGAGGAAGGAAATAAAAGATGGTTATTTCCACTCTGTGCATTAAAAAAAAATCTCTAATGGTTACTTAACACACTGTGACATTTGGAACAAATTGGTATTGCTTCTAAGACGGCATACGCACAAATCTATAAAATGTCTTTATTTCCAGAAGATAGAGAACTATCATGGATCTTAGTAGATTATCTGAAGAACAATTGAGAACGAAAAGGACATCTGTACACAGACAATACTTCAAAATCTGCTTTTTTTCAGAGGACACATGCTATTGCTTCATTAGTTCAGGTTGCCCTCCAGGCTTAGCAGTGGTACTGGTCTGTACTCTAGAGAGAGCACTGAGATGGGGTCCAGCCTGACTGGTGATACCTACCCTAATCTTTATGACTTCTGGCCCATCCCTTCCTGGCCAAGCTGGCTGAGCATCTTTGGCTGAGCTGGGCCTCCTCCTCTGGGGCAGCTTTGGATGTCACTCAGGGACATGATTTGGACTCACTGGACAGCTGGCACACATTACCCCTTCAGGAATGTTTCAGACACATTTCCAAGCTCTTTTTTTCAAACAGCAATTCCAGGAACTCTTTTCTTTTTAATGAGAATTTCACTCCTGAGTGAAGCAAATATTGCAAGGAATTTGAGACCCTAGGCATGGGCTTATAGTTCTTCTGCTGCAGCCCAATCCTGTGAACATTTCTAGATGCATTAGCAATGCACATTTTACCAAACCTTGCCTGGGGATTCTCAGTGAGATCCAAGCACATAAAAACTGGGTTGATCTAAATCCCAATTTATTTGGACTTCAAGGCACATAAGTCCATAAAATAGGCAAGCCAAAAAAGTGAAGGAAAAAAAAAAAGTAAAAAAAACCCTCAAACTAACTACTGCTTCTAATGCGGAAAAAAAGTCTGTGAACACGTTAATCTGAACTTGGAAGGATTCATATAACTGTGAAGGAGCAGAATTGTACTTGTGCCTTCAGCCCTAGTAGAACTAAGCCTCATACCATTAATAACAAAAATATAGCTTTAGCTCATTTTTCAGGTTTTTATTTAAAACGAAAAAGCCCTGCATCAAAGAGCAGAGGCCAAACAGCTTCGCTTATTAATTCAGTTTTAATAGGGATTGTTATGTACTGTAGCATTATTCTCTGTGCACATTGATGTTCCTGTTTTCTCTCCACTCTTCTCCTTAGTGTGAAAGCTGTCTCTTCTCACTAATTAAATTTCATTACCTCCCACTGAAGTGAAGAGACTGAGAGATTGCTGGCTGACTGCCTTTGACACACTTAATCAATCCCTAGAGAACAAATAATGACCCTTTTTTTTTTGTTATTTCTTTTTAACTTGTAACCTTTTTTTTCCTGAGACACGATTTCCCCAGTCATTTGAATTTATGTCCATCTTCAGTTTCAGGATCCTAATGATAAGTAATTCTGTGGTCATGTAAGTAATCAATAAAAGAATAGTTATTAATCACATCTTTGTCATGAATATTAAACTTGCAATGTCATTTTGCCCTTAAAAACTCACTTTAGTATTATTAATGGGAAACCCTGGAATCTTGCTATCTGGAAACACTACCAGCACTGTATTTACCCAGTCTTATCTACAAAGTTATTTACATAAAAGTTGGACTTCAGTTACAGGGTTTCTATTAATTGTATCTCATTATGAGGACAAATCAACATACAGTGGACCTCCACTGATTAAAGAGAAGTGAGATCACACATGAATTCTACTGTAATTCTCAATTTATGACAAACAGAACTGGGTGCTAAGGACACTTGTTATACAGGTAGTATATCTGACCAGTTCAGAAAGACAAAATGAAAGAAATAAGTAAACCTCAATTATCTTTACCACTTTTAGATATATGTGTGTAATGAAGAGGGCACATGCATTATTTTTTTCCCATTCAGATAGAGCACAACTTTTACCTTCAGGTAAGAAATGGTGAAAGAACAAAGATTAAATTGCTTCTTAACTAAGTAGTATTTCAGCTGCCATGTAAACTGTAGCAGCCCTAACCTAGTCAACCAGGATGGCAGCTTTATTTGTACTTTAAAGCATCAATACACAGAACATTTACATACATGCCAGTATAGGTATGGGTCATTTTTTCAAAATTTCAGTTTGTCAGCTGACTGCATGAGAACCCATCCCCATGGTGAGACTTTGTGAGACTCAATTACATTTATGTGATCACTTACCATATGTAAGCATGAACCTATCCACTGTCATAAACCACCAAATGTCTAAGTCCCCAGAGTATACAATTTGTTGTGATAGGATTGATTTGTATGTCTTTCTTGATATACAAAACTACCTCTGTTCAACTCTTTTCAGACTTGTCTTTTGGTTTAGAGCAGCTTTCTCTCTCTGGTCCACTTTCTTTACTGGGATATAGACTTTGTACACAAGCTGTCAGTTCTGTTGCTATGGAAATCACTGTGTTAGAACTGACAGACTTTTTTTTTTTTTTTTTAATGATTGTTTAATGGATTAACTAACTACCTGCTGGTTTATGGAAGTCTCAGTTGTGCAGATCTTTCTATGGTTTAATGAGGAAAGCATCAGCATATTTTGATTTCCAGAGCTGTCTAAATCCTCTTCTTACCATGGCAGGTGTTACCCACAGAGTATGAACCACTCTCCAATTAACTGTAAGTCGGCTATGTAACCTGATAATTAGAATTGGTAAATATTAATTTAGAGGGTTTCAGAAGACGGTAACACTCACTTTCAAGGCTATGTAAAGTTCCAAGAATAAGAAGCAAAAGCTGAAACCTTTCATCCACCACAAAAGGTTAAATGAAAAAAAGTTTATTGGTTTTTTAATTAAAATAAGCTAATATGAAGAGATTGATGAAGTGAGCTATGCAATATTGGTCCTAGTATTTGGAATAACGTTGGAATAAATATGGGAAGAGTTAGAAGAAATCATGTGAATCCATTCTTTCGGATCCACAATTATTGAGGACAACACAATGTTGTCCATAAGTTAGATTTTGGGTTTAGGTCTTTTTCACGGATACTCTGAATAAATGAAGATAAGTTTCATAATGTCTCTTTAGCAATTTTTTATCACCTGAACACAGATATTTATATAAAACCAAAACAAAACAGATTTCCCTATCTCGCAGGATATTGCAAGCATTAGAGACAACGTAATGTTAAATACAGGTATTGCCTGGCTAAAATACAACCGAGTATTCTTCCTCCCATGAAAATGCTAGCGTACTTCTTTTGTCCTCATAATCAGACTTCTTCATAAAATCCATATATATAATATTAATTTCATCTACCAATACAGAACACTATCCTGAAGTGCATGGTAACCTTATGCAAGGTGAGAACACAACTTCCCAATAGAAAGAGCAGAACAGCACGCATATTTTCACTTCTCCCACACATGCGGGTTAATTTTTTATTAGTTTGTATCAAATAATTCAAAAGTTAGTTTAAGTATGAAGCACTCTTCATATGGTTGTTGGATCCCCAGGTAATGTAATTGGCTGGATCTACTTGTTCAGGTATGTATACCATTTACATTTATTTAAAAATTTATTTTCTTTGTAAATTCTGAAATGAATCAAGTCAGTTCATGGTGATTTGCTTTCAACATGCAGTAGAAGAGCAATTGTGGTACTGATCTTTGTGCTGATAACAGCAGAACATTATGGAGGAAAGGTAAGGGTCCTTCACTCCTATGCAATACATCATCATGAGATGTTCTCACCCAATCAATTCCCTGAGACTAAATGAGGATGGTGACTTCTGCAGCGCTCGCTGGATGAATACAAAGAGCAGAAGCACTACAGGTCTATAGGTCACCCCAGCTTGTCACCCTTCTCCACCCCCTCGGCTGTGCTCACCAGCAACCACACAGCCAGAAGAGATGTAATGCAGACTGGGGCATGGAAATGCAGTCCTCCCTCTTCTGCTAGAACCTCTAGAAAGGTGTGCTGGTAAGTATGGATAAATAAATGTATGTCTGGGTGTTTACCACATACAGGTACAAATAGCTCATTTTTCTTTTAGAAGTCAAAGAGCAGTGAAAAAAAATGCATGGTCATGCTCCTGATTGGGCTTTTCAGCATAACAATATGGGGTTCTCATTTTTCTGGACAGGGAAACCAGTTTCATGTTTCATATGTAACCAGTTCTAGGGCCAAAACTACTGAAAGCATGAGGTCCATAACAAATGTCTTATTTTCAGTATACTTTTAAGAGAAAAATATTTCAAATTCTTTTGAAAGTCCAGTTAATTATAACTTAAGTAGAGAAACCTTTGGAATCTTTTTATAAATGGTACTCTCTTAATGTCTAAGGTAAAAATGTGACACAATGCCCCACTCCTCCCATTCCTTAAATTAGTGGAAAAACTGATGAACTTCAACAGGGCTAAGGTTTTTCTTAGTTGTTCATTATTACCCACTAATCTTTATATCGTTACTGTGCTATATCATTACTTCTTGCAGACCTGTTACAATACTTGCCATTTAATATTGCTATGAAATTGCTATCAATATTTATTAAATTTAAATTGGAAAGGAAAGCACCTGTTTTATACAGTGACTAAATGATACCACTTAGCCAAGTAATTCTGAGTAAAATTTGCCTGTTTATGTCCACTTGTCAGACATACTTGTAGGTGGAAAGAAAGATCTATTCTTTCCTTGGTTAAAGCTGCATATGAGCAGTTCTTGGCAACTGTGATCAAAATTGATGTTTGATGATGCTTGAAAGATTATTATATTTTATTTTAAAGTCTCATTCTATGGTAGCATCGTCAGGCTATATTTCACTTTCATGAGATTTCTGGGATAGATAGGAAGAAAATGTAATAGCAAGTAATATACAGCACATTTTGACTCATGTGCCCAAGGAGATGCAACAAATCATATGAAAAAATTAAAAACAAAGAAAATTTGAATCCATAACTATACCAATTTAGTTTATCATTCATATTTAAAGGAATAACAGAATGTAGAGTTTCTGGGGTCTGTTTTATTTTTACTGGAATGACACTATTTTAAAAAAACTGGTGCAAATCACTTTGAGTTTGCCACTGACTACAGGCAAAGAATAAAACCCTATGGCAGAACATAAACACTGAGTACAGTTCCATGGTCCCAGTTCAGACAAAAGATACCTTGAATTCATAAGAGTTGTTTGCTTGGGGAGGAATTGGGAAAGCATTACCCTAGCTTGTGATAGCTCCTGGTTGCAAACTCTAACTATGTACACATCTGCAGAAGAGAAAGGAAACAAACATACTGAAGAGCTGACAGATATAGATGTCTTACTATTAACTACTTTCTGCTTTATGTTTGAGTTTTTCAGTTTTGTGTATATAGGTTTCAATCCTTTTAGAACCAAAGGAGGGGACTCATTTGACCTGACTTCAAACTTCTAAATACAGAGGTCAGTATCAGAGCTGGTTGTCTAGACTCTAGATTTTTGGCAGAAAAAATAGACAATTTTGAGATACAAATCATCTCAACTTCAGGCAGATACCTGAATTATATAACATCAATCACATATAAAATATTTTTTCTTCAGTCATCATAAAAAGAGTCTAGATCACTGTTTCAGATATAGACAAAAACATTATAGTTTGGTCAGTTAAATCTATTCCCCTGGGTGAATCAAAAACTTTTATTACAACACCAGGTCACAAATTAAAATTGAAATCCCCCAAAAAAGGAGGAAAGAAAAAAGCTATTTAGCCTTTTGCACAGTAGACATTTTTATTGCTAACACCTCTCACTGCATTTCCCAAGCTATAGACGACAAGGCAAGGATTGGTCTAGATAGACTACGATTAGACTTTGTAGGCTGTATATGTGACAGCAGTACTAGAAGTGTCAGAAATAATTATAGCTGTTTCACTTTGTTGTACCAGAAACTCAGACATGGCACTCCACTCCTGGGGCTGCTTATGCAAGTGCTTGCCTGGAGAGCAGCTCCATTGCAGCACCTACATTGCATGTGGGCTGGGATTTTCTCTGCTCTGTGTGGTGAGCAGCTAATGGCATATGTGCAGGTATATGGTCAGGATTAGCTGTGGTGAGCAACACTGGAAGAATTGCTTTTGATTCTGGCTTGATCTCGCCAAATAGATTTTTTCCACTCTTGTAACTGCGGCAGTACTAGTGGTGCCATTTCTTTCAACTATCCTCATAAACTCTCTGCTCTTGGCATGCAGACATTTGAAATGGGGTTTTCCTATTTCTTTCCTTTCCAGTTTAAAAAAGAAAAAAATTCTTTAAAGAAGCATACAAAATAAATACTAGTCTTAAATGACTTGAAACACGTTGTTCAGCTATGCAAAATGATCTTTATCATAAACATGGAATCACATAAGGTTATCTCAGACCTGTCAGGTCATATCATGTTATGTCAGTGGTGATGTAATAACTTTGAGCTACTATAATCCAGAATGATTTGATAAAACATGGCACACATCATGTCTGAACACTGTTATTAGAAAGGGAAGAATTTAGAATTAATCTATAGCTGTATTAGCATGTAACTAGTTCACATCTAGTTGTATGGCATAAGTATTGAATGCTGTATATAAACTTTGTGATTTTCCTCTCTGTTGCTTTAAACAGTGAGTGCTAGTTGCCCATAGACTGCCTGTCTACAAATTTTTACAAAACATCATCTGCAAGTGTTGAAACACAGCTCTCAAACTGCCACTGGGCAAGTAATATCTATTTATGGTTCCTTATAGTCAGATCTTCTTTTGTAGGTTTTGTTTCTTGTTGAAAGAGAGAAGCTAAATCCCTTTGGCTCCAAGATGCTGTCTAATAAACCATTCCGTGAGAGATTTTTCTGTAAGAATTATTTTGAAGAGACTAAGAATTGACACCTTTAGCCAGCTCACCTTTTTGGTTCTCAATTAATCCTAAAGACTAAGAAACAATAAATTCAGTCTGGATGCACTCAGTGCAAGAACTTGAGCTTTTGTTCCCTGTAGGTCTGGCTTACAGTTATTCAGACTGTTGTTTCACCCTGTCTAAATTTGAACTGATAAGAGGGTTTGTAACAGCCTAAATCCATTTCACCAGATATTATGCTCAACCATGGACTCCAAAGCCAGTCTTTGGCCCAAAGAGCTTACAGACTTCTTTTTATCACAAATGTGTTGTAAAGAAAAACACCTAAGTAACTTCCAGAAACCATGGTAACAACACAGTTTCTCTAGGTAGATGCTTAAGTAACACAAGCTATTGTAGCCATCATCATTGCTGCAGTGACTTTGACACAAGTCAGTAGAGGTACCAGTCCCTGTTATCAGCATGATCACAGCAGGATTGCATCAGCCAACCCCTGCTATAAAGACCAGCCTTGCACATTCTCAGATTATATGACCTCAGCTGCACATAAAGACAGATAAGCAGAAGAAAGAGCAAAGTGCTAAGGAACCATGACATGTAACATACCTTCAAAGATTTCCTAGCATTAAGAAATCCAAATCTGCCACATTCATACTATCTATGATTTTGAAACAACCTAAAATAGAAGAGTTAGGCACTTAACTCTCCATGGCTTCTGTGGAAATCCATCCATTAAGTAGATACTCTAATCTCAGTTTAACAATACAACTGTATGATCTTTTTTCCATTGAGATGTCCTTTATTCAGCATAAATAAAGGTAACACAATCAAATCCACAGACTTTGTCATCTAACCGGACCATGGAGCAAACACACTGTACTTTAATCCTTACTGGACACCTAGTGTCAACAATCACTTCTGTTAGCACAGAGAAGAACAAAGTGTCCCTGGTGGCCATACCCTGAGGGCTTTTCTGTTCCTTGTTAGAAAATTTGACTCAGAAGCACTGCAAAATCCCAGGGCTGTGCAGTGTATGGTGCTAGACAGCTGACTGTCACAGGGCCTTGATTTGAGGCAGATACTTCAGGTTTCAGGTAGAGATAAAGATTTCAAGTTTATTGTGGATAGATAAAGAAAGACAAAAATCAGTTCACAAATAAAGCAGCCTCTGTATCTTCTTCCCAGACATGGATCCACTCCATGTTGTTAAAACAAAGCTTGTGAAAGCAACACTCTTTTGCCTCTTTTCTGACAAAAGGGATGTTTTTGGCTAAGTTTAATAGGTTAGTATGAGAAGTATTTCTCTAGCTCTGATGATCTAAAGCATGGAAGATTTTGATATCAAAAGGACTCATATTTTTTTTATAAGAACAACTTATTTGGAAAACACACATAAGGTATGTACATAAGCTCTTCTACTGGTCAACATCAGTGTGTGGAAACATGGCATTTTTTTTCTTCCAATCATATTAATTGTATAATAGCAGATACTACATCTCTTTACAAACTTTGACTTGCTTAAGGTTAATTTGAAATGCCCATGTGCACACAGATCCTTCATCATATGTTACATTTTAAAATTCAAGGAGAAAGCCTTCCTAGGAATTTGTTGCAGGATATCTGTCAACAATTGTGCTGGCTGTCATCAGCCTCTGCTATGTTTAAGTTATTTAATGTAACTCTTTAATCTACTGAAATAAATGGCTTTAGCCTGGGGACCAGCCCATTCTTTATGACTTGTGTGAGGCCCATTCAGTGACTGTTTGGAAAATATTTACTGGATGTGGCCTGAGGTAGCAGTAGAAATTTCTTAATTGGACTTTTCTGGAAGTTTGGAGCACCAGGTCCATGCCTTCATGCCAGCATGACTAGGTTGTGTGTGGTTATACAATGACTGAACATATTTCTGAAGATTACTGGGTGGAAGAGCAAGCAGGTAAGTAATTTAGGAATACAGAACAGGGGAAGGGGAGTTTAAAGAGCCTAAAAGTGGACCTATATCCAAAGTGGGTCTTGGCTATCAACACTTCTGCATCTTCTGCCTCCAGCAGAAAGGCCCATGACCAATAGGAAGTAACATAAGAGAAAGTAAATGCCTGCAACAGCATTTTACGTATTTCCTGCCAGTCTTTCCAAAGACTAAGTTATCTCTGTACTGTGGATGCAAAATGTTATGATATGCTATAAAGATTAGGGATTTTTTTGGTGGTGGGATGAAGAATATGGCAAAGTGTT
Organism: Strix uralensis; assembly: GCF_047716275.1. Taxonomy (NCBI): domain Eukaryota; kingdom Metazoa; phylum Chordata; class Aves; order Strigiformes; family Strigidae; genus Strix; species Strix uralensis. The sequence continues at coordinate 91,056,380 of NC_133974.1, read as the reverse complement.
TTCTCATCAAGCTCTGAGAACAGGGAACAAATGGTAAAACATAGGACTCTTCCACAGAGACATTGTAAATGGTTAAAAAAAAAGCTTGTAAAATAAATGCTAAAGTGCTCTATAAAACACACCATAATAAAACCAATGATAGTTACAGTAAAGTAAAATGGTGCAACAATGAAAGGTGAAACTTTATACCAAATTATCTAACAGTGTATAACAACAGGAATTTCGTTCCCTTCAAAACTTCAACCAGAGACATTTTTTTCCTTGTCATATTCTTTTCAAAGAATAAACCTTTCGGAGTCTCTACACCTGACATCTGATCAAGAGAGAAGTCCTTTGATTTGTGATTATAGAAGTTCATTTTGGATGTATTCTCTGTGTCCTACTGTATGTTTAGAGCAGTGTCAGTGGCAATTATTAAAAAAAATCCAAGGAAACTGTATATTCCCCTAAATGTCTAGAGGGCTAATGTATAGGGTCACAGTTGATTTGCATGATCAGTATCATGAGAAAGGATTCTGTCTAATTTCTGTTTGATTCAACTTTTAAATCATATTTTTGCCAAGAATATCCTTATTAAGAAACTTTCTGTATCACTTGCACTGTCTTTTCATGTACATGCTTACAGTTTACCAGTTTGGGCACTAATGAATCTTCCAAGTTTCAGGATGAATTATTCATTGTAAAGCCTAATATCTGGGAGGGGAAAGTGTTGTTGATATGCCAGACTAAGCTTACTTCTTTAAGGGTAGAAAAGAGCGTAAACAAGTTTAATTGCCTGCAATAAAAAACATAGACAGGTTTCAAAGTCAGTGGTATCTTACATGGCCAGAAGGATCTAACACCAGGAAATCTATCTGCAGATCTTAGTTTCTAGACTGATCTCCATTACAATTAAACCTAGAGTAGGTTCTATTTATAGGCATTTAAGGTTAGCTTATTAGCACATTTTAGGAGATAAATATTTGAACATTGCTAATAAAAAAATTGTGACTATCCATGTTCAACAGTTTTCATTTTTATGAGGACAAACTATGACTCCATAGTGCAAAACTATGTGGAATAAAAGTTTACAAGGTATGTTCATTAATGACTCCTAGATAAAAGTTGTCATTCACCCTCCTTCTTCAGCCCCCCTGTACAACCCACCTGGAGAGGGTATCCTCCCTTGTTGTGGCAGCGTGAACATTACAGCTACACTGCAGAAGCAGTTGCAGGGCAGGAGCCAGCTTTCCAGTTTGCAGTGCAATACCAGGTTGTCAGGTGGAGTGGAAGTGTGTGAATCCACTCTAGGAGAGGCATCTACATTTTTCCTGGTATGTAGTAGCAGCAAATTTGTACTGAAAATAAATTCCTTTTAAATGACTTTGGAAATACAAAGACCATTAGTGATGTTTCTGCTGTGAAGAACTTTGCAAAATGGTTGTTAGGTACCACAGTCACTTGGATACTTCTGAAAAGGTTTTTTTTGGTGTGAAAAGTCTTTCTTCCTACTACTTATTGGCAAGCATGAATTCCTGCATGAATCCATCTATCCTGCTCAAGAGCTGGAGATCTAATGAAGAAAGGTTCTCCTGGGGAGTTAAAAAATATATTTTAAAGGAAAGAAAATAATCATCTTCTGTGAAAGAAAGAAGGGCTCACTCAGCCCTGCTCTCTTAGGAAGGATATTTAGCAATGGATATAGAAGGCGGCTAACCATAGCACAACTGCATATGCACAGTCTCAAAACCATCCTTTCACAGAAACGCTTCCATGAGAAGTGCTTCATGTCTTTCATGCTACTGTTGACAGCATTCTTGTTTTCTTCAAGTGATTATTAATTCAGTTGCCCTGATGCCAGAATTGTTTCTGAAGGGAAGCATCCCATGCCAAGGCCACCTCTCCTCAATGCCCAATACTACTTGGAGCCACCTCTGCTGCCTTGGGTACAAAGGTTGGAAAGAGACAGCTGTCAACTCACTGCCCTGGCCCACCAGCCCCACTAGCTTTTGCTGGTCCTGCAGGCTGAGTAAAAAGAGGGAAGGAGAACTGAGGGACAATTATGTCCCTGTAAAAAGCCATAAAGCCAGAGGAAACTTGTTCATTTGGTCTGTTGCTTGCAGAATGACTTCTTTCCATCTTTCTTATCCTTCCTCAGTTAGTCCCTGCTGTAAAATATGGGGCTAACAAATTTTCTGCAATTGCACTGTTTCGTCTGCTTGTCCCATTTCTGTACATATGCTGTCTAAGGAAACCATAAATCATTAAGGGTCAGGCCAGCGAACAGCTGGGCAGGTGTGCAATGCCTAAGACAGGCTCTATCCTTAGCCACCACATGAATAAATATGAGTAGTATAATATGAATTATTAAGTACCTAGTTCATTATATTACACCACAGAATTTGCAAAAGCATCATAAAGGTTCTTTGTCTTTATAAACACCTTAAATTATTTTCTTGAAATTAAGTTTTTAGAATAAAATAAATATATACTGAAAGTGGAAGCTTGTGTGCAAGCTAAAGAGAGAATATGAGATTTGCCCTTAATGAATCTGAAATTCTCAACATTATTGCTATGCAACAAATTGAAGAAGATGTAAACATTTTGAGTATATTTTTATCTTATTAGAAAAGTTATATTTAAATTCATATTTAAAATCCACTGCTAGTTTGCAACAGGAGAAAAATTGATATATCTAGAATGGTCTGTTGAGCAGAGAGAATTATTCACATTAATGTTATTTAGAGAACTTCATTTAGTTGCTTTCTATAAAACTGTTAGCTTTAATTTCCACTTTTTTGATTAGGATAAAAACCCCCCCACATCACTTTTTCTGAACCTATTAAACTTTGATGCTTTTTCCAAAAATACAGATATTTTTTAACACGTACATATGAAATAAATTTCAAGAAACAATGGTGCATTATTTTATTACAAATGATAATACAATGGCTTACATGACAGAAATATGTACTCTGCAATTTGAACTCAATTGGCCTTCAATCCTGTAAGACACATAATTACATATACGAAAACAAGTAAACTCACTGAATCTGCATTTCAGAGAGTAAGGCCATGTTGTAAAAACCTACCCATTGAGATAATTATATTCTTTTTGACAAGAACTTTCAAATGCATTTCTCAAAAATAAGGAGTTAAAAAAACAAATTCAGGATTTTTGTTAAATTACTGTTTGCCTGATATGGTATTTCTATAAAGACAGAACCATGGGAAAATATTAATATCTAATGTAAAGAGATTTAAAGACCTTAATGAAAATTTTCATGGGTGAATTAATGATGGCCCCCAAATGGTCTGCTATAGTATTTTTACTTTTATTCCGGAAGCATATAAAGCAGGCATACTTTCAAATAATGTTATAAAATCTTTAAACAGTGTTGCTTGTTTGTGTTTAACACAAATTACCACTTGCTGTGCAAATGACAATATTTATATCTGAAAGATTTTGGTTTTAGCCTACACATATTTCAGTCAGATAAATAAATCTCAAGGATTATGTTTCAGCAAATAAATTCTTTGTAAACATAGTTTCAGAAAGACTCTTATGGTTAGCTCTTTCCACCTTATAGCATGTTGCATGACTGTGAAACCTTTAAGCTCTGTATATTCACTAATAGATAATGGAAATAGATGGTGATTTTCTAGACTGGGACAAAAAAACAAGGAGTTTATTTCCTGTTTGTTTCACTCTGACCTTCATTAAGCTTTACATGAACCAGTCATTTGTTTCAGATGCAGGATGCTTTGTGAAAATCCAGTTCAGAATATTTGAATATCAATGACTGGAAAAACCATGATGGTCTAACTTTTGTATGTATAGTTATCAGCATTATATCTATGCCATTCAGTTTTTATTGCTGTGTAGCTTTGGCTTCTAGCAGATTACCTAGTTAGCTAAATCCCTGCTAAATATTTGGTTTTATCCAAATGTTGTTTACATGTACGAATCCTGACTATACAGAATTTTGCATATGGCATCTCTGCAGTATTTGGGAGACAAAAATCTCTGCATATGAGTCCACCATCTCATGGCCCCACAGCTGTTCTCTGTGGGCTGGCAGCATGACAGGTGCCCTGTGGTCACTGGATTGCAAAGAGCTATCAACAGCCACTGCCCTTGGGGAGAAGAATTGCACATGAATTTCTCCCAGAAGCAGCAGGTAGAAACTGGGAAGGGAAGTGGCTATCAGAAATGAGGACCTTTAGTGTGTTCAAAAGTCTCATTCCAGCTCTGCAGATTGCCATTTTGATTCACCAGATCTATACCTATGATAGCCAGAGCTTGCCCTCAGCATGAAAATGACCTCTCATTTATTTGCTGATTTTATCTCAGCAGATAAATGTTGCTGATGTTAGAGCGGTCAAGTGCTGCTGCTGCAAATGAAGCTCACAGTCCTCCTTCAACACCCACTCAGGTACCAACAGCCTATGCTGAGGACCACGGTATGGATCCGTATCTGCTGGACATAGAGATCTTCTGGATATAAAGACTAACTAAAAGTCTGTTGGTATGTTGTTCTTTAAAGCAAAAATTAAAAATGCTATGGGAAAGAGAAATGAAGATTACTGATGGAAAGTGATTATATACAACATGATTGAGCTGCAGTGAGCTTACAAGATTCAAGATCTTTTGTGCTACATAAAAATAGGTTAATTTGTATAATGTTGGAAGGAAAAATCAAGCTGTGACTCTCAAAGTGATTTTTTTTTTTAAATTTCAGTTGGCTTCTTCAGCTTTTCCTTTAATTGAGATGAGAAGAATAAAAATTAAACAAATGTCAAAGTCTGTATCAAGCTGTTACAGCTAATAGGCATAGCAGGAAACTTTGTAATAGTAATACTTTAAATCAAACTTATTGGCAGAAAGCAAGCAATTGGTGTTATTTGAGAACTTTCCATGAGAATTGTTTTTCAATGGAAAAATGCTCTTCTCACAAACATGATATTTTCCCTAGTAAATTTTAGTTTTGTCAAAAAAAACATTATTATCCTTCAGAAAAATTAAAAATGTCTGCATCCAACTATGTATGTAGCCTTCTGAATATCTCATGACCCTGTATGATATAGGCAGAAAACTTGCGAGGTGTAAAATTACATGCCAGTGTTGTTTACATTTGATTTTTCTGGTTTTTTTCTTTATTTTTCAGCCTAACAAAAGATGGAAATCCATTTAAATTTTTGAAATATTCATGAGAAGAAATAGTCTTTTTCTCTAAACAGATACAACTCTCTGGCTGGAAATGTTAAGTTTCATGATCATTATTATTAATTTGAAAAGTTTTTATGTGCATTTTAATATTTTTTACAATTTTAATACAATCTATCAAAAATATCTGTCAACATTTTAGCTTCATTTTAGTTTTTCTCTTTTTCTTTTTTTTTCCATTTCCCATTTTGCCTTTGCCAAAAAAAAAACCAAAAGGGAAATGTTATCTTATGTTTCATGAAAATCAAAAGAATACTGACAAATAAATAAACATGCTTTCTGAAATGTGAATAAATATATGACCTTTGAAGATTTTTGTAACACCTTTGCTTTTGATGATTACAGAGAATTGCAAGAAAAAACACTGCTTTCCACAAGGATGGAAAATCACAGAGACAATTTAAAAAATATCAATCTTTTGCCATTTTCCCAGCTCCACCATGACTGGGAGTGGAACTCATCCCATTTAAGTCAATGTCAACTACACTGAGAATTGCATTCTCATTTTTTGAAATACCCAAGAACTGCTTTCGAATCCCAGAGCTATTTCCCAAAAAGTAGGCTATCCATTGACTTGTGTGGGGTCAGACATGCCCCCCACAAAGGTTCCACTCAGCACACCTTCATCCTCAACAATGAAATACCTTATTAGTGCTTAACAGCACAGTCGGGCTTCATTATGAAATTTACTGAAAACCTGAGCCTTTGAGCATCTTCAAAGGATTACTCTATTTCTATTCAGTAAACACTTTAATAATAGGCAATAATCCTGCCTTTAGCTCAAGCTTTACTGCAGAAATTAATATCTCAAAAATATTACACTGTGACTGTATTTGGGGTTTTGTCATCCAAATTAAGTAACAAATGTGAACTTGGCAGTTGCCATCTGGTTAATTTGATTACAATCAGTAATGAAGTAATGTGTAAAAGTATGAAGAGAAAGAAACCTATAAGCATCTTGACTAATGAAAATCTGAATACAAATGACATCAGCTATGTCCTCAGTTAAATTACAACATCTGCAGCCTCAGTAAAGAGGATAAAATTTGGCTGGTGTAAATCAGCATAAAAATAACTTAATTTTTAAAAGAAAACATAATAAACTAATTTCATTTCTTTTCTGGATAGAAATGCAATGTGATGGAGAAGGAATACCTGCACAGAGTTTAGAACAAATTTGGCAAAACATTTGCTATAGAATCTCATTAAATATTCTATGAAAGATTGATTTAAGTTGTTTTGGACACAAATGCACAAGAAAAAACAAAATTGGGATCTCCTATGCATGCACAGGATGTGCTTTGTACTTTATTAGAAAATTTGTTGCTTGTGTGTTGCCAACACATTTCCAAAAGCAAGGTCTATCTAGACTGGTGTCTGCTCTGCCCTTGATACTGCATTTGAAACAAATCCTTGTCACACTCTGCAAGGTACTTTAGACCAAACACATGTTACTTCTAAGCTGATGGTGGTGGTTTTGTTGTTGTTTATGATGTCTGCTCTGGTTTCCTACTTTAAGTTAAACATCAACATCTTTCCTCTCTTAAGTCCCTGTTTTCTGTCAACTGTGCAGGAAAGTATTGTGTGTGTTGACCACAAGTGCTAGCAAATTGATTATGAATTGGCCAAGGGACCAAACACTGAACGATAATGAAAACTGTGACACCAGCCTGAGCTGCCTGTGAATGCTCCATATTATTTATAAAGATGTTAAAAACTGATTGCATCTTGTAACATTGCCCATGGGAGCAGCACCGCAAACAGTGCTAGATCTGATGTGAGTGTTTCTGTTAATTATCACATGAAGGAGAAACACAGAGCTCTTTTAACATATGGGTGACAGCAAGGAAGGAAAACTTCACTGGATCTGGAGAAAGAGCAACAACTTTTACAGTCACATTTATCTGCCTCCTCCACCCCCTTTTCTGTGTCCAAACTGGCACTGAGTCAACGCAGCTACCAACACGCAGTCTGTGCCTGGGAACACAGCAGGGGCCAGCCATTACCAGCACCAACATCTCTGTGACCCTGGGACACATCCAACTGCAGTGGCAGCACCCTCATGGCTTCCTCAGCTCTGCACCACTGAGACACACCAACAGGCCAGGCCACTCACAGGCACCTGCACAGCTACCCCCATACATCATATACGCACCTGGCAGAAGGCTATTTTAATATTTCAAAGAGGATGGAGTATATCTGAGCCCCTACCTCACTCTCTGGCTGTGAACTCAGTCTTATTCTATGGGCATGCCTTTGCAATCCCTAGAACTTGGTTTTCAAAGAGGAATCCAGCATAAGTCACTGCCATGTCATTTACTGTGAACATAAAATTTTTTGACGCTGCCTGTTAAACTATTTATTAAGAGCTCATTAATTTACTTTTACTCCAGCAAGAATGGCTTAATTCTTTTTGCTGGTGAACTGAAGCCTGGCAAAACAACAAGGCCTGAAGTTCTGTTTGATTATCTCTGTTAACACACTAAACAAGCACAGTTTTCTAAAAGGTTTTTTCAGCTTGGAAATATTTGAAATTGCCTGCTGGCTGAATTCAGTCTGTGAAACTCTGGCATTTCTGTGAAGCTTCAAGACTCCTAAACCTGAATTTTTGCCACTTTTTATGAATTGTGGAGATGACCTGTAATTATGTCAGATAAGAGTTTATTCCAGTATTAAAATAGTTTTCTTAACCTTTTATTTGTCCCTTGACTATTTCATTCTCTACATCCTTTTCACATGAGGATTTCCACATAAAAGGAGGAAAAATCACTGCTCTGGCAGATTTTCAGCTGAATTAGTTAGATTTTCTTACGGTATAATATTAGGGACAAAATCTGTCTTGATGATGGCACTCTCAATCTGTCATCTCTGTGCATAAGTCTAAATCTAGACTCTAGGTGACATTGAAGACTGGCTCTGCACGCATATAGACTAAATGTTTAAATATGTTTTGTAATATTGCCAGTATCTATCTTGGTCAAATTATTGACCACACAGCAAGACAATACAATCTTTGGAAAACATTTCTGCAAATTTAATCTTTAAAGTAGAGAGCATATTAAAGATTTTACCTGGAGCAAATCAACATCTGCTTTGATTCTGGCAAAGCTTCACTAAGCACCGCCCCCCCCCCCACCCCCCCCCACACACACTCTCCTACACACACACTCATACACAGCTTTGGTTGGATTGCTATCAGTTTAACCCTAAATAAGCAGAACTCTGGACCTTCTGTACATCAAATATAATTTCCAAAAGAATTGTGCTCTGGATGCATAAATGTGCCCTGAATGCCTTGGTGTAGATTGTAAGTTCCCCCACAGATGTCTGAATGGTGTAGCCACACTCCCTGAGCTAACAGTCAATCCCTAAATTTACTAGTCGCTAATCCCCTGACTCTGATTGACTTCTGTTTGTATGTATTTTCTCAGGGTATTTCTCCAAGACAGTCCTGAATAGGGTGTACAACAGGAAAGAAATATCTCTGAACCTCTCAGTGAAACAGAGGACTTCAGCAGAGGACACAATCTAGATTTGTGTCTTGGTAACAATGCAGGAAATACAATAATGCTTGTCAAATTATTGTAGATAATACTGAGGCAGATCAAACCATCTGAATTTTAGTAATTTTGCAGTAGCTCTGCATTTAGAAAAAAAAAAAAAAAGTATTTAACCCTCAGGCTAGAAATCTTAGTACACAACAAATACCATTTTAGAAAGACTTGTCTTGATGTCAGTTCACCCAGGAGAAAGCTAAACTGAAATACATTTTAGAACTTAAATTCATAGCATTTTGCTCATTTAGTAAATAGTTTCTTAGATATTGTAGATGTTTCTTACTTGGGCAATGTTTCATATTCTGCCCGTTTGCGAAGAGTAAAAGCCACAGAAACATAGCTAAACATTTCAGTTTTCACCTCTCAACTTGCCTTTATCGGGTTATGATAAACATGAGGCCACATCCTCATCACCCAGTCTGCACAGATCCTGTTGACACCGACAGGCAGAGCACAACAGGTCTGATGAAGTGACTGAGATGCCCCCTGGATATCAGTAGCAGCAGGCCCAGCTCCTACACTTTAAATTGCATTGCCTCTGGACAAAAATATCCCAAACACCAACATGGGAAACAAATGAGTTCCCACCACAGTGGAGAAGAACCGCCATTTCTTTATGAAAAACTTTCTCTTCTGCTTGTTACTTTCAATAGTTCCTGTTTGTCCAAGAAATTGAAGGGCGCCATTAAAATTCAAGACAGCATATAACTGGCAATGATACCCATGCACTGAGTTGAGCAGCTGTGTGATAAAATGACCAAACATCTGACCACATCTCCACCTCCTGCCCACTAACCCACCTCTCCTGGAGTTGTCCTGATGTTCCTGATCCCAGGGCAGCATTGCACAGCTGCAGCATCATAATGCATTAAATAAAATAAATAAATAAATAAATAAAAATATGAAGAACAGCCTGCAAGGACACATTTTACACTTGTTTTCCAGGTGCAGTAAGTGCTTACCCAAAATTGTGCAGGCCTGATGTCTGGGATGGACAGTATCCTGGAGCTGAGTTTAGTCTGAGATTTTATAGTCCATGAAGGAAAGGGAAGGTTATGCTTAGAAAAAGTGGAGAAACTTCTTATTTCAGATTATTTTCTCCCTATTAGGAAGTGAATTAACTACAAAGTGTGTAAGGTATTTGTGTGTCTATATAAATGTATACACACATATACATAAATACACACACACATACCTAGAGTCCCCAGCTCAGGAATGCCCTGCTGTTTTACAGACAGTGGACACACTTCTGGGGTATCTGCCAGGACATACTTTGTTTAAATACTTTCCCGAGGGAAGTCCTTGACCTGTGGCTGCAAACTGCAAGCAGAGGAGCTGCCCCGTGCTGCTGTCTGCCAGGGCTGTGGTGGCAGAGGGCTGGAGACCTGGGCTTTGGGCCACAAACAAATGCATTCCCTCATGCAGGCTGTGCTCACCCATGTTCTTCCCCATCTTTGCAGCACAATTTCAGCCCCTGGGAGCCTGTCAGCATCTCCTACACATGCAATGGCTATCCCTGAGGGTTATCTATGAAACACATTGTTATAGATCTGTGGTGCTCGTAAGTGTCCCCTGCTCACCCAGCCTGATCTTAGGCCATTTATTTTACTGGTTTGAAGAGGGCCTGTGTTATTGTTTTTCTCAGACCATCAGCTGGGGGACTTTGCAGTGTGCATATGCTCTCAGACTGGTGTGGAGTAACCACATCAAAGGGGAGGCACACTCCTACTATTCCTGCATGAGCAAGGGATGGTTATCATTAGGGCAAAAAAACCTACTTGCAGCATTAATGTATACCTATGACATTACTCCTATAGCCTGATTTTTGGAAATGTGTTTGTTATTTGGAGTGATTGAATGAAAAGTCTTTGGAAACCTGTTTCAAACTATGAGACACTTGCAAACGCTTCACTCCACTTATTGCATGCAGTGTTTCTCCTTTGTAACTGCTCCATTCTTCATGTTGTGCTATCCATTGCCACAGTCATATAGTATTGTTTTCATCTCTGTGTGGATGGGCCCAGGACCACAAAAAGCTTTGAAGATAGTTGTGTGAACATTCTCAGAGGGAATCTGCATGCAAAAAATGTTTGGGTTTTTTTTCCAGAGTGTATACATTGTTAACCCTTCACAAGAAAGTCCTAAAGAAAAAAATTTCCTTCCATGAACACATGCAAGGCATAAATAAAAGGGGCCAGAAATACCACTAGAGTGTATTTTGTATTCTGCATTTGAATGAGGTAATTCTTTTCAGTGTTACCCTAGTTTCAATGTTTGTATCATTATGAAAACAGTTTTCAGATTTTAGACAATCCTTTTTTCAGACAGTTCTCCATTGTCTGAAACCCATACCCACTCTAGCCTTCCAGCATGTATCTTCTGTTCTCTAAAGAGGCTAACTTAGTCTGTCTGCCCAAACTGTGTTGCTTATCTGCAACAGAATTCCTATGAAGATAAGAATTCTGTGATTCCATGGGTCTTTCCTAAGAAACTCTTTCACCAAGCTATAACAAATTTCAGAAAAGGAACTTTTACATTTGGGTTTTTTTTTTTGTCCTGTAATGCTTTTAAATCTTAACATAAACAACATTTTGTCTGTCCCCTATCCATCCTCTTCTTAAATAGACAAAATAAAGCATAAGTTGCTGTCAAGTGATTCACCCTCTGCTGAGGTTGAATTTTGTGCTCTCTGCATGAAAAGCATATTCTATTATACCTGTTAATTCTTTTTCTACACTCATTTTCTGGAAACCCACATTCAATCAATCTTGTTCCAGGGGGACATGTACTGATGACTAATTTTACACGAGTTCCTACTGTAGTGTGTATCTGCTGTTTCATTTCCTTCTTGCTAATGCCTACAAATGCGGCTCTCTTTATCTGCAGCTCTCTGGGAATGCTTGTGAAATTCAGCTTCTGAAAAGGATTTGTGGCATAATATCTCAGCTGGAGATATTGTAAGATAATACTTTTTCTATAGCAACATGAAAGAAATTAGCCCATATATCCTGTGGGATGTTGTGAAAGCAGTTGAGAGGGACAAACTAATTACACTATCTCCTCAGCAGAAAACAGACAGATTAGAAGAGCTACATCAGTCTAAAATTGTCTGGAAAACTCACATGTGATTATATCCTTCTTGTAAATACAATGTCTTCAGTTAAATTGATAAACCTAAAACCAGCATGCTTAAAATCAATAAATCAGGAAAGGACTCAGGTAGAATTTTTAAAAGGCATATAAATAATTTGGTCTATTTTTTTGTGTTTGGAAATCACTAATGGCTTCCAACCTAAATTATGAACACTCCTGCCCAGGTTGTAGTATTTAGTAGATTCTTTTAGTTATGATTATACTGAGTATCTTCCAGTCTGATGTATTCGTAATCACTAGATGTTAGCAACTGCTTGACAGAATTACTTAAAAGGCAACTACTGGAAGTATTGTGGAGTAACTATTGACACTTGTTGGATTTTTTATGTGTTTTCACTCTCCCCATATATTTGCTTTCTCTCTCTGTGTAAATATATGTGTTTTCATAGATAGATAGATACAGATATTAGGAACACATTAAATTTATGTACATATAAACTTGCAGGTATTTATCTCTTGCAGTCTCCAGAAGCCTTACTTGTTAGAGAAGATTTTAATTTGGTGCAGTAAGTCTCTGCAAGAGCTTGTAAGCTCACTGTATTATTCTTGGTTAAAGACATGCAAGAAATTTTTTAAGAGAAACATGAAAAGATAATCATGTCTGAGTACTGCTGTATTTTTCCATCTCTGTATCTTTTACTTGTAGGGAATGACTGCTACGAAAAGGATATTTGAGCATTTGCTGCAATTAATCTCACTGACTTCTGTCTAATTAGAAGGAATAGACATGTTTTCATTACTGTCTACATGCCTGGTGTTACTTTAAAAATACTGCCATTGACTTCAGTGGAACCCCAGCATTAGTATGTATGAAGCCCAAATCATGAGCCTCTGGTCTAGATTTCTTTTGCATGCCATGGGATCACAGAGTAATATGGGTTGGAAGAGATCCACAGAGGTCACCTGGGCCAACTTCCAAGTTAGATCCAACTCAGAAGTTAGACCAGCTTGCATAAGGTCTTTGTGCCATATGTAGATGAGAGGGCCTTGTTCAGTCAAGATCCATTCAGGCTACTCTCATGGTTCTTATTATTAAAACACAGGGGTACTTTGGTATCATCTATTTAGCGCAAATAAACAGTGTTGAGTTGAAACTGAGCTACAGGTTAAAGAAGCAACATTTCCAAGATCACACAAGAGGCCTTGAGAAGATGAACTAAGTTTAGTCACTTAGATGTGTTATTTCACTTTAAAAGCACTAAAGATAGAAAACTTTTTAAGGACAGGCTGTACCTATATTTAATTACTTGGCAGTGAACCAGAAGAGTCATGTTTGCTGTCTGCACTCCCCGTTTTTCAGGCTATGGTATGACTGTCCCTTCAGTTCTTCACGCTATCCCTCTCTTGCACCTGCAATTTTTCCACGATACCATTACCTGTACTGGAAGAATCAATGACCTCTTCTGTGTTAATGGTCTCTGCCAGCAGTTTATTCCTATGTATATGAACTTCAGTCTTCTTTCTCTGAAGAAGAAGGGAAAGTCTTCTTCAAAGGGAAGAAGATAAACAATGAGACAAAAGTCATCATAAGCCACAGTGGCTTTGCCACACTGGCACATACTGGTGTGTTGTGGCAATGGAATGACTGATGAGATCGAGAGGCACATCCACTCAGGTGTTGGACAGCATGAGAGAAAGGTGTTCACATTTGCTGGAAAATTTCAGAAACTGTGGAAATTTTTAGTGTCACAAACTGTGCTAGACAAAGATGAGACCAGCAAGTATAGTGTGAGGTAAGGGAGAAGTTGGAAGGGTATTAAAAGTGAAGCCAAGCACTACAGAAAACAGGAATAGAGACATGATGTGATCGAGATGGTGGTAAAATTATCTCCCTTGTTATTTCTTCAAGTGTATTGCTAAATACAATAATAGAATCATAGAATACCATGTTAGAAGGGACCTCAGGGATCATCTATAATGTTTTTATTTATATTACATTTTTCTTTATTTTCTCCATTTTCCATTCTCCCAAGAACAAATGTTTTGCTTTAAAATTAATTGTGTTTAAAAACTGTATTCATACAATTATGAGATTGGAGAAAATCAATCCAGCTATTTATCTGATGCATGGTTGTTATAAAGACTTCTTCCCCAGCACAGAGAAAAATTATTCCTCCCTTTCCATATCTCAATCTCCTATGGGCTTAATCTGCCTGAAAGGAACAATAACGGTTTCCATGTCTTCCTTTTGATCCAGAAAAAGTCTGGATCTGCAAAAGTGAGTTACTTCCTGATAACAGGAGCTTTGACAACAGTCCAGGCCAGCTGGGACTAATTTAAACAGTTTTGGGGAGGCAGTCATCAACTAACACAAGATGTTATATAGAAGGCCAGGGGCAGAGTAGCCTGCAGTTGACTTCAGGACTTTGGTTTAGGTGATAGTTAAAATATACTCAGAAACTTTGGGTGGCTGCTGTAATAGGGCTTGACCTTTTCAGTTGTTTTTCAGTAGCATTGTTCTTGAGAACACTGAGAGAGAGCACAAGGCAAGGTTCATAGTGGCCATTTTAATACTACCCTGCAAGAGCACCCCTGGCAATCAATGTTGTTGATTTCAAATTTCTTGATGGTACATATTGTCTGGTCCTACAAGTTCCCTACTGGGTATCCTGAGCATGCCTGAGTTGTAGTACCTGAGCTTCAATGTGAGGCTTCATGGTATTTGGGCTTCAGAGTGAACCTCAGTGCCACCATCACTCACCAGCTGAGCCAGCCACTTTGGGGAACATTTCTGGTCTGCTCACAAAATAGCAGTGTGTGGTGGTTTAGCCCCTGCCGGGGTCTGAGACCACGCGGCCGCTGCCCCTCCCCCACAAAGAGAGTGAAATACAAAGCCCCAAGACTGAAATAAGGAAAGGTTTAATACAACAGTGCAATAGCAACACAACAAATAACAACAATAACAATAACAGTAATAGTGATAGCAATGAACAGAGCAAAATAGCTACCAAATACAGCAGTGGGAAGCACGATGTACAAAACCACGAGTGCACCGCGCTCCCGCGCCAGGAAAAATGTGACCTGCCAGGATGTGACCTCCGCATGGTATCTGAATAACCCGGCTAGAGCTCCCCCCCTCTGCTGGGGAAACTTAACCCTATCCTGGTTAAACCAGGACACAGTGGACAGTCCCCACTACCCTATAAATCACTAAATGCCAGCAGGGAAAGAATCCTTCTCACAACAGCTCTGCCACCTATTCTGTATCTGGCCCAGAGGTACTGGTTCATATCTTTCCTAAACAGTGGGAAATGATCTAGCTCACTTCATTGATTGAGCCCCCAAATATTCCAGATCCTTGATAACTGACTAATGAGTTTAAAACTGCAGAGAAAGCTTGGTTCTTTTACATTTAAGCAGCTCCTGCTGAGAAAACATCCCCTTTGGCATGCAGGCACCAGCTGCTCTGACAACAAGCAGCCATGGGAGAATCTGGATTTAAGGATGCCAGTTTGCTAGATTAATTTCTCCCTTCATGACACTCAGCATGCGTCAAAACACTGTTTGAAGAAATTTTATTTTGTCCGAGTTTTGGGCTTGGCAGTTTTTACTTTTCTTCCTCAGTGCTCCTTGCATCACTACTGCTGTCTTGCAACATTCCTCCCGTCCCAGCACTGCCTGCCCCACAAGCCCATGTAGCAAGGTGCCTTCACATCCGGAAGAGGTAGAAAACTAATTTCTACTTCTGGCCTGCATCCAAATTTGTTGAAAGCATTCATCCTTTCTGACACCTCTGTACTGTAAGCCTTTCCCCTCCTGAGGCTGTACTGGTGCAGGTAGCTTGGCTATCACTGCCCTGAAACAAACATCCTTCAGCAGTGCCTGCAACACTGCTCTTCCCTGGGTACCACTTAGCAACACAGCTGTGTGATGAGGGGTGTGAGAAGAAGGAGTAGCATGTGCAAACACTCTGTCTAATGTAGGCATCAGTAATACAGGGAGTTCCCAAATTGCAGGGAGAAAGCCAATTCTTAAGAAAGCTGTGAGTTCTGGAATTTTGGCAGATGTTTTGTGGAGATTCTGCTGGAGCTTATTGCACTTTCTCCCCATATCCTTTATGAAAGATCGTCACAAACAAGAATATCATTCTCTCTGAACAAGGACCGCATCAAGTTTAAGAAACAGATAGTTAATTGATTCTCTTGGAACAACAGAGAGTTAATTGATTCTGTTGAAACAACGGAGCCATTACAAGATTATATATGAAAGGGAAACTGGTTATGACAGGCAGGTGTTCAAAACTGTAAAGTTCTGTTACACTTCATTAATAAAAAAAAGTGGCATAAAAATATGAGCACACTTATGTGACTATCTTTCTCTGTCAACTAGCTTTAATAATTATTCACAAAGCAAAATAAGGAAAAAAAGATACATCTTTCTAGAACCTATTCTGTTGTGATTTTAGATTGCTATTTAAACTGTGCTAGAAACAATGTACTTGTAAAAAAAATTGGCAGGCAGATTTCAAGGATACTGGTTTGAATTTGGGCCATGGTGTCCTAAGGTGCAAACTCTGCCCCAGTATCTCAAAATTTAGGACAGAAGCCTTTTCTCCTGCATTCACACTGACATTTTTCTTGATCCAACACAGAACCCCAACACCTTCCTTCTCTCACCAAAAAGTAGAAGAATGATGTATGTTTTAACAGAACTGTGGTATAGGTTTTAATCATAGCACAACACTGTTATTTAACATGAGCAAAATAAAAATTATTTCCTCTGGATAAATTCCAAAACCATTCAAATCATTAAGCCATTTTTTTTTTTAAAGTTCAGTTGGTTATATTCTGACCTTTCCACAAATATAATTTGGTTAAGGAAAGAATGTACAGCACTTTGATTGCATGAATGATCGAAAACTTCCCAGTGTTCTGAGGTGACAAAAAAGTTATAAAAGTAAAATAAATACCTAGAAGACTACTTGTCTGAAAATTTGCAGAGGAAATCTGAAAAATAAATGTGTTGTATTGTATTGATTCTCATGCTACCCATTCTGTTAGCCCAAAGAACAATTCCCATTCATGCTTTCCACTCTGAAATCACTCAGTAACAATCAGCTTTCAGAGCACTGTTCTTGAGACTATCAATGTAAACATTTTGAAACGTAGTCACTTTCTTCTCCCTTTTTATATCAGTTGAATGTGAAATGGCCTTCATGCACATAAAAATATGGCTTCTAGCATATAGCCTACCAGATCTAATGCTCTTCTGTGAACCCCATCATGTACCATTAGAAGTTGTTGTGAAAATCCATGGAGATTCCAAGGTCAAAGCCAAGGAAATAAGTTATTGAGTTTCATACAAATCTGTGGAAAAAAATACTATATGGATGAATTTGTTCTAATTTGCTACTTCAAGCCTTCTTTTTTTGTCTTGTGTTTTGTTGTCCCAGCAGCATTGTGGCAGGTGCATCCACCCAATGAAAGCAGAGCTTCTTAGCAGCTGAAGTGTAGCAGCTCCTGACTGCCTTTGGTCTCAGGGCCTCGTGGTAATTAGTGCCTTTGGCCAATGAGAGCCGCTATTGACTACAGGTCAGATTCAGCCTGGATATAAATGGAGTCCCCTGGGGGAGCCATTTTGAGCTTGTCCCCTGGAGCAGCATACTGTGGTTGAGGACTCTCCCCTTGGGTCAGGATGCTGCCCAAGGAAACTCCTCGAGGTGCCCTGGGTTGGGATGCTGCCCTAAGCAGGTCCTTGAGGTTGAGAGCCCTCACTTGTCAGGTGAGTGATAAAGCATTTTGGGTTACTGTTAAACCCTAGGGAGTGGTGCTTTGTTCTGTGTTTTGGGTTGCTGTTAAACCCTAAAAAGTTGTTCTGTTCTCCTCTCACAGACATTTGAACCTGTAATTTATGGAGAGCTAGTTGACTGTGTTAATAATTAGTTTTTTATTTTTTGTGGTTGGTTGTTTATTTGAGAGCATCTGTAACAAGCATTCATTTCTTACAGCATTGTTCTATTTAATTTTTACACAAATTTGCAGTTAAACCATATGTTTCACTGGCTTTGCCTATCAAACCAATGCAGTTATCTATCAGTGACCCCACTCACAGCTGCATTACTCTCTTCTAACAGCAAGTTTAGAGTAGGGCCAGATTCATGACCAAAACCACCACCAAAACCTCCTGGGAGTTGCTACCACACATTGCCTTCTGGACATTTATGGACTGAAAAGATAATACCCTAATTACAGCATTTTTTCACTTTGCTTGGGTTATTGTAGTGTGATATAAAAAATAAAACTAGACAATCAGTTGTTTTTGTTTAAGGCTTACAAGAAAAACTGAGGGGCAACACCTCAGCAGGCAGAAAGCAATTTGATATGTTCCTATTTGATTATGGTAATCACCTGAGTTTTTTTCTTTTGTACTTTATTCTCATCCTCTTTGATATACTCTCCCTTCTCTTCTACTTGCTGAAGAGTAAAAGTACTCTTGAGCCAAAAAGCCAGACTTGTCACATGAAAACTGATACCAAGCAGTCAATTGCAAAGTATTCAATATTGCTGAAATTTCTGCTAATTAGTAACTCTGCTACTCAACTGGGTGGTGATACCTGAAGTCATTTCTCCATCTGAGAGACCAGTTTTCAGATTTTCCTTCTTTAAAAACAGGATTTCTCAGCATCAGTATTGGTGAAGAATGTTTTCTTCTGCCAAAGCATGAAGAACGTTGCACATAACTAAAACAAAGGAAATTCACAGAATTCATGCTGATGCCTGAAATATAAAAAGCAGTTGTCTATGTTTGCAGCACCTTTGTGTTAACACCTGCTTAGCCATTCTGCTACATTTTTACATTCTTGGTTTTTGCTCCATGCAATCAGCTGCAATGCAAAAAAATCTGTAATGAATATAAAAACATATATCGAGTGATAAATGAATCCTAAGTGATTTTGCAACCATGTCAACACATAAATTCAAATAACAGCTCTACAAAGTGTTTATATCTTATTAACATGGGCACAAGAATATCACTAGTTCATGAACACTGCAGATTTTGCAGTTTCATCAGTGTCTTTATGTAATTTGTTTGCATTTATAGATTACATTTTTAAGATATAAGTATCTCATTTTTTCTTTGATCTGACATTTCAAGTCAAGGAAGTGTTGTTTTCAGTCTTAATAAAAGAATCTCCAACTAAACAAAGATTGTAGGTATTTGTGTGTAGGGCCATCAGAGAAGTTTATTCACTAATACATATTAAATCATGATAGGATATGTGCCATTATGTCACCACAAAGTTTGGAGATTAGATATGAGAAGGAATTCTAATAGAGTTGCACCAGAAATAAAGTTGTCACTTTATGCCTAAATAAATAATCATCAGGGGTTTTTTTTATGGAAAGTTCTTTGGTAGTGACATTCCTCTCTGTAATGACATTACAACCAGCTTGTATCAGTACTAAACAGTATGTTCAGCTATAATTTAAATATAATCTTCCCTATTCCTACCTGAGTATTACAGCTTTGAACATTTCTGTATGCAGCAGCATTCATTATTTTGTTCTTTTATGCATTATCCAATTTTCCAATAGTTCCTAACAGCTATAAAAATTGTCTCCAAAATTCTGTCCTGAAATAACTAAAATGTATAATTAATTTTACATATACAGTTTCATTTTATGTCTAAATCAGTCATTTCTGGTCTATTCTGGGTTTTTTGAAAGACCATAGCTAACATATAGATTTAAAGCCTAATTTCTTGTCTTTTGATATCAAGCATCTCAGATAGTGCACTGTTATGAGTAACAAATGTACCTTGCCTTTTCAAACTAGAGTGGAACTGGAAAGCTTGACCAAAACAACATGCTTATCTTTGGGGTTCACTTCAGTTTGGTGGAAAGAAAAGGGGGAAATATCCCCAAAACCAGGATAGGCTGTGAGAAAAGTGTTCAGTTCTAATACAATGTGTGAAAGTATGCTTTTGTGCAGCTGTGCAAAAGAGACAGGCTACCCTTTTTATTATTCCCCATGAAGGACTGTGAAGTCCAAAACTCTCAACTGAAAAGAGTAAAATAATGCCCCTTTCCAATGCTGAACCTTTATTTATTTGTCTGAGATATAAGGAGAGGGCAAAGTGTGACAGTCACAGCAGCACACCTCTTCTGGAGCAGGGTTATCTTTGGATGCTGCAAGGTCAACAGTTTGCTTCCAAAGGATTGATTATCCTTTATGTGGTCTCATCTTGGAGATACACTTTCTTCCTCATGGTCATTCCTGGGGTAATGCCACCATGAGATGTTGTCTTTGTGTCAGGCCAGCAAGGAAAAGAAGCTAAGTCTTTCCAGAGAAGGCAATCAAAACATGTGTAAACATCCTTTGCTGGATGACTATAAAAACAACTGGATGAAAGGCAAATTAAATTTTAGGCAAATCAATTATCCAGGGAAGTCCTAAGCTTTCAGCAGGGGAATTTCACTGATATACTACACTTTGGAGGACAAGGTTAGCTGTGCCTTGTGCTTCCAGATGAGAAAGTAGTCTGACTGCATCCATGCAGCCACCAGTAAGGAATGCAAAGGAGGCTTATTCAAGAAACATGAGACCTCTTCTTACAGTTTGTGCATTTCTGTGATGGTTTGAACTCAGCCAGGAGCCAATCACCATGTGGCCAGTCGTTTACCCCCCCCCCAGTGAAATAGGGGAGGGACAAAAAAGAAATTTGTAAATTGAATAAAAAATAGTAACAAAACAACAGTAACAATAGTAAGTCCAAATGAGTAATATACAATGCAGTTGCTCACCAGCTGGTGACTGGTAGGCAGCCTGTCCCCAGCAGCAATCCCAACCGCACCAAAAATCCTGCCATGCCAACCAGAAAATGCAAATGAAAGAGCATGCATCTCCTTTATATACTGAGCATGAGGTCACATGATATGGAATACTCCAATAACTGATTTGGCCCCGCCCTCTAGCTGTGCTCCCTCTCAGCCCAAGAAAAGTTAACTCTATTCTGGCCAAAACCAGGACAGTCTCCACCCCTTATTCCATACCATTTATGTTATGCTCAGGTTCCAAATACATTCTAAGGAACCACCACCCCTTTTCCTGGGTCTCATAGATATCATTCCTTTAATCTATGGGCCATCCTTCCAAAATGTCTGAGTTCATTTAGTCCATAACTTTGGGTTCCAGCTTTCATGACAGTCTTTAAGGCTGGAGGAATGAGGTGGAGTTGGCTCAGTTGGTGGAGTAGGAGGCTTTGGATGTGGCACGAGGATGTTGAGGGACAACAATTGCAATAGCAAGGTTATTTGACAGTTCAATTCATTGGCTATTTTCACCTAAAATCAAATCTCCTTGAGGCACACATCGGACTTCTCTGTCCTTCTGCATTACCCACAAGTGCACCCAGGTCCTGGGGCAAAAGTAATCCTACATATCATTTTACCTTTACCCAACCCAGACTGTCTTCCACAGCATATTTTTAATGTGCACTATGGGGACTTTATCCCCATCTACAGTATGTAGGAGGGTTGATTGAACAGAGCCATCTTGCTTGACAGATCCTCTGATACTGACTAACCAGGTGGCTTTTGCTAAATGAACGTCCCAGTGTTTGAAAGTTCCACCACCCATTGGTCTCAATGTAGTTTTTAGCAACCCATTGTATTGATCAATTTTCCCAGAGGCTGGTGTATAGTAGGGAATGTGATATTTCCACTCAATACCATGTTGTTTGGCCCAAGTGTTTATGAGGTTATTTCAGAAATGTGTCCCATTATCTGACTCAATTCTTTCTGGCATGCCATGTCGCCATAAGACTTTCTTCTCAAGGCCTAAAATGGTGTTCCAGGCAGTGGCATGGGGCACAGCATAAGTTTCCAACCATCTGGTGGCTGCTTCTGCCATTCTAAGCACATAGTGTTTGCCATGCCGAGTTTGTGGGAGCGTGATATAATCCATCTGCCAGGCCTCCCCATATTTATATTTTGACCATCGTCCTCCATACCAAATGGGCTTTAACCGTTTGGCTTGCTTGATTGTAGCACTTGTCTCACGTTCATGGATTACCTGTGCAATAACATCCATGGTTAAGTCCACCCTGTCCTGGTTTAACCAGGATAGGGTTAAGTTTCCCCAGCAGTGAGGGGGGGAGCTCTAGCCGGGTTATTCAGATACCATGCGGATGGAAGTCACATCCTGGCAGGTCACATTTTCCTGGCGCGCGGTGCACTCGTGGTTTTGTACATCGTGCTTCTCACTGCTGTATTTGGTAGCTATTTTGCTCTGTTCATTGTTATCACTATTACTGTTATTGTTGTTTGTTGTGTTGCTATTGCACTGTTGTATTAAACTTTTCCTTATTTCAGTCTTGGGGCTTTGTATTTCACTCCCTTTGTGGGGGAGGGGTAGCGGCCGCGTGGTCTCAGACCCCGGCAGGGCCTAAACCACCACACACCCCTTGGTCACAAGCCCATCTATATGTTGCATCTCTTCCCTGATGGTCTGAGGAGTCATGGGCCCAGCGAGTGAGTTCATCCTTATGTTGCCAGTCCAGATCTACTTGAGCCACCTTAATCTTAGCAGCTTGATCCACCTGTTGGCTGTTCTGATGTTCTTCAGTGGCCTGGCTCTTGGGTACGTGAGCATCTACATGGCGTTCTTTCACAACCAGATTCTCTACCCAAGCAGCAATATCTTGCCATAATTCAGCAGCCCAGACGGTTTGCCTCTGTGCTGCCAGTTGCTCCATTTCCACTGCTGTAACCACCCCCACAGTGCATTTGCCACCATCCATGAGTCAGTATAGAGGTAGAGCACTGGCCACCTTTCTCGCTCAGCAGTATTCAAGGCCAGCTGGCTGACTTTCACCTCTGCGAACTGACTACATTCACCTTCTCCTTCAGCAGCTTCAGCGACCTATCATGTGGGACTCCACACAGCTGCCTTCCACCTTTGATGTTTTCCCACAATGCGACAGGACCCATCGGTAAACAGAGCACATCGCTTCTCATTATCCAGTAGTTTATTATATGGTGGGGCCTCTTCAGCACATGTTACCTCTTCCTCTTGTGCTGTTCCAAAATCTTTGCCTTCTGGCCAATTTGTGATCACTTCCAGTATTCCTGGACAACTGGGGCTCCCTCTTCAAGCCTGTTGTGTGATTATTGCAACCCATTTACTCCACGTGGCATCAGTTGCATGGTGTGTAGACGGGACACTCCCTTTGAACATCCAGCCCAGCACTGGCAGTCAGGGTGCCGGGAGGAGCTGTGCTTCAGTCCCAATCACCTCTGAAGCAGCTCAGACCCCTTCATATGCTTCCAGTATCTCCTTTTCAGTTGGAGCATAGAGGTCTTCTGATCCTCTGTATCCCTGACTCCAAAACCCCAGAGGTCAACCCTGAGTCTTCCCTGGTGCTCTCTGCCAGAGACTCCAGATAGGGCCATTCTTCCCAGCTGCAGTGCAGAGCACATTTTTAATATCCTGTCTGAACTGGCCCAAGAGCTACTGAATGAACTATTTCCTGTTCAATTTGTTCAAAAGCTTGTCGCTGCTCCGGGCCCCATATAAAATCATTCTTTTTCCAGGTCACTTGATAGAGAGGGTTTACAATCTGACTGTAATTTGGAACGTACAGTCTCCAGAAACCCACAACGTCCAAGAAAGTTTGTTTTTCCTTTCTGTTAGTCGGTGGGGACATAGCTGTTATTTTATTAACCACTTCCATTGGAATCTGACTATGTTCATCTTGCCATTTTACTCCTAAAAACTCAATCTCCTGTAGAGGTCCCTTGACCTTACTGCACTTTATGGCAAAGTCAGCTCTTAGAAGGATTTGGATTATTTTCTCCCCTTTCTCAAACAATTCTTCTGCTGTATTACCCCATATAATAATGTCATTAATGTACTGTAAGTGTTCCAGGGCTTCACCCTGTTCCAGTGCAGTCTGGATCAGTCCATGGCAAATGGTGGGTCTGTGTTTCCACCCCTGGAGCAGTCAATTTCAGGTGTATTGGACACTCCTCCAGGTAAAAGCAAACTGTGGCCTGCATTCTGCTGCCAGAGAGATGGAGAAAAATGCATTGGCAATATTGATCGTGGCGTACCACTTGGCTGCCTTTGACTCTAGTTCATACTGAAGTTCTAGCATGTCTGGAATGGCAGCACTCAGTGGTGGTGTGACTACATTCAGGCCACGATAGTCCACTGTCAATCTCCACTCTCCATTAGACTTTCACACTGGCCATATGGGGCTGTTAAAGGGGGAACACATCTTGCTGATGGCTCCTTGGCTGTCTAGTTGATGAATCATTTTATGGATAGGGATTACAGAGTCTCGACTAGTGTGATATTGCCGTCGGTGCACTGTTGTAGTGGCAGTTAGCACCTATTGTTCTTCGACCCTCAACAATCCCACAACAGAAGGATCCTCTGAGAGACCAGGTAACAGACAGCTGTTTAATTCCTTCTGTTTCCAAGGCAGCTATACCAAAAGCCCACTGATACTCTTTTGGGTCCTTAAAAAACCCTCTCCTAAGATAATCTATACCAAGAATACATGGAGTTTCTGGGCTAGTCACAATGGGGTGTTTTTCCATCTCTTTCCAGTTAGGCTCACCTCAGCCTCCAATACAGTCAGCTGTTGAGACCCCCCTGTCACTCTGAAATACAAACAGGTTCTGCCCCTTTCAAATTTGATGGCATTAGGGTGCATTGCGCACCAGTGTCCACTAAAGCCTTATACTCTTGGGTGTCAGATGAGCCAGGCCATCAAATTCACATGGGTCAATAAACTTGATTGTCCCTGTCCTCTGCCTGGCTGGAGGCAGGGCCCCACTGATGTTGGTCATAATACCCGCTAACAACAAATGAGTTAGTGTGGTGTGCATGGATTTCAGTCTCATCTTTATCACTTACTTCTTGTGAATACAAATCAGAAGTTCTCACAGGATCGTAAGCAAAGTCGACCTTTCTGCTCTGTTTGGGCACTTGATTATTGGAAACTGGAGCAGTGTTTCTCCTAAAAGAACCCCGTTTTGTAGTTGTTCTTCCTTCCAACTCATGCACCCACTCTTCTAGGAGGTAGGTAGGTTTTCTATCCCATTTCTTCATGTCTTCTCCATAGTCACACAGGTGATGCCACAGCTTCCCCCGTGGTGTGTACCGGTTCTCTTGAGTAGAGAAATGATTGCTCCTAATAGCCAAGATGATAGGACATGTTCTCTTTAAATTGCTGGAATTCTTGAGATAATTTCTCCACAGCTGCAAGGAGGGGGGAAGAGAAACTTTCTTCATATTGTCATAGTCAGTGAGCCAATTCATCAACTGTTGGTCCCTCTTCCTCTCTCCACTCCATTACTGCTAATGCATTGGCATATGATGATGATGGTGTGCTCCGTAAAAACTTCCACCACATGGGCCGGGTGCATTGGACTTCATCTGGATCTGTGGGTAGCCGTGCATTATCTGGGTCATAGTAAACTCTCTCCCTCATGGCTAGCTCCATCAGGTATTGAATACCTCTCTCCATAGTGGTCTACTTACTTGGATGACATACAAAATCTTCATTGAAGGGATACCTCTCCCTCACACTTGACAGAAGTTGCCTCCAGAGACTGAGATTTTGTGTCTTCTTTCCAATGCCTTTGTCGATGCCCCCTTCCCTAGACAGGGATCCTACCTGCCTGGCCTCTCTACCCACTAATTCCACACTACTGGCCCCGCTATCCCAGCATCGGAGCAGCCAGGTAACGAGTTGCTCACCTGGATGGCAGCTGAAATCTTTTCGCATGTCTCGCAACTCACTCAAGGATAAGGATTGAGTGACTTTCACTGGCTCTGCCTCCTCCTCCTGTTCTTGTGATGGGCCTGGTTCGTCATCACCTTGTACACCATGAAGGGATTTTCTTGTGTATTTCTTCTTATGTATGGGAGCAACTGACACCGTCATGGGTTGGTTCTCTGGTTCAGCTGCAGCGCCTGTCCTCAGGGTTGTAGTGGCTGCAGTTTCGGTTGTGGACTTTAGAGTGGTTACAATGTCTGTTATTTTGTTATCAGATCCAGAGCCCTTGTCTTCCTTTTGAGGGTACTGAACAGTGAGTGTTTAATAGCCCCCGGTAAGCGTGGGCTAGGCCGCAGCATGTTGCAGTGAGCTATGTCTCTCTGGAATTACCTGGGTGACAACATAATTTTTCCAAATATTTTACTAGTTCTTCAGGATTCTGCACCTGTTCGGGAGTGAAGTTCCAATACACCAGAGGTGCCCACTGTTCTAGGTACTTACCCATGTTACTCCACATCCCCAGCCACTCATAATTCTCCAACCTTGTGGTAGATTTCCAGGTGATACTCTTAAATAGTTGCTTAACCCTGAACAAAACCTGAACCACATGCAGGATCCTAGCAGTAAGACGGCCATGCTAATGTCAACATTCCAAGGATATTTGAAATTCCTGAATTTCTCAAACACAGGTGTAAATAGCCCCAGGACCAACGACTGCATCGTGTCATAGATCAGCATTACATAGTACAACAAAACCAAAATCTTAACCCAACTCTCATGGATGGTGAGCAACAGCACGGGAAATACATATTGCAAGTGAGGTGATAAAATCTTAAGGAGCCAAGCAATAGACATTATGACCAGATCTGTTGTTATCTCAAACCTCAAGCCCCAAGTTGGGCACCAAAATAGACTGTTGTGGTTTGAACTCAGCCAGTAGCCAATCACTATGTGGCCAGTCATTTACTTCCCCACCCCTTCCCTTGTGAAATAGGGGAGGGACAAAAAAAAGAAATTTGTAAGTTGAATAAAAAAAAATTTAGTAATAGTAACCAAACAACAGTAACACTAGTAATGGTAATTACACTAGTAAACACTAGTAATGAGTAATATACAATGCAGTTACTCACCAGCCAGTGGCCAGTAGGCAGCCTGTCCCCAGCAGCGATCCCAACTGAACCAAAAATCCCACCACGCTGACTGGAAAATGCCAATGAGAGAGCACGCATCTCCTTTATATACTGAGCATGAGGTCACATGATATGGAATACTCCAATGACCGATCTGGGCCCGGCCCTCTAGCTGTGCTCCCTGTCAGACCAAGGAAATTTAACTCTATCTTGGCTGAAACCAGGACAATTTCAAAAGTGATGCTGCAAGAATCATGATCCTGTGTACGTTTGCACAGCACTATAGGACACCTCTGTCAGAGGTGTGATCTGTGGTATGAACCAGTGGCTCGCCACCAGGGCTTTTCAGCTAGGGATGTTCCACCCTCACATGGTGTCCACTGTGAGGAAGGCACAACTCTTCATGGGGATGTATGTGCCTTTCCAGCAGCAGAGTGAGGATCAGAGAACTTCAGTCAGGCAAAATGGCAACTTGAAAATGTACCAACCTGTAGCCTCAAAAAAACCCAAACCTTGTTTACTGCGTGATTACCTTTCATTTTTCTGCTCCTCAGAAGTGTTGTTCTGCATGTTATCAGCTCTAACCATTTCACACTAGTCATGCTCAGGCTTGTTTGAATAGTGTCTGCTATTGTGCTCAGATTCCCCATCCATAGACAAAGCTAAGAAACCCAGTTAAGCTATGCAGGAGGCAGGGAAAGAAGAGGACATAAGAAGAGAGCAACAGCTCATCCAGCCTTCATGGCTGTACAGAAAACCCTGGCTGTCTCAGTTTTAGTGGCTCACAACTAAGAAAACCCTAAAGAGGTTATTTTAAAAATTATACTTTCAAGCCCACTTCATTTTTCAGGGAGCTTGAGACCTGACATCTGAACAATGGCAATGAACCAGTGCTCCCAAACACACACTGGTGTTTTAAATTGTAGCTGTGGGTCTGACTGTTTCCTTCAGATTTCTCAATCTGTCATGGCATGAAACTGGAATAGGTGTGTGGCAGAGGCCCTGATTAGAAATACTGATAGTGACATGGGCAGAAAGCTTAAAACACAGTGGAATTAATTCCTTTCTGAAACCACCATGTAATTATTTACTTCTGCTGACATTGAGAATTTTCTGTAATAATAGTAATGAAGACATTAAATATGAGAGGAAAAAAGTCAGGTTTGAGTCTACAGTAAATGACTGATAACTTTTGCCAAGGGAAAGCATTTCTCATTTTTTAAAATGTAGCCTTTAGCATGTCCCTAGTTTTTTCTCCATTTCATTATAATCTATATGCTTACCCCTGCTATTGTCCAGTCATCTTTAATATAGTGTCAGATCCTATCCTAAATACTGATGTTTATGCCTCCTCAGGTTTCTTATAAGACACCAAAGTGATATTGCTGTCAAGGGGAAATATAGCTTAAAGGCTAGCAAGCAGCTGCTGGAGCAACCCACAATGCATATATTCCCACTAACAGAGTTTCATCCTGAACTGCCAAAGAAGGCACTGGTGCTGTTGCTGTTCATGTGAGTGTTCTGTGTGTCTGAGTGTGTTGATCTCTGTGTACAGGTGTATGTGTCGCACACCTGTACCCAAGTGCCTGTGCCTACTGGGAATACATGGTCAGTCTTACTTCTGGTTACACCTGGGGCATGGAGCTGCAAGCAGCCTTACCTCTTCCAGGAGGCTGTCAGATTCAGCCCTGCTTAGCACAACTAACTCTTTTTAAGCTTATAAATTGAAAATATTTGAATAAAAGTTTTCACATATGACTAAATGAACTGAATATAATTACCAACAACATAAATGTTTTTACAGAAAGATCTTTCTGTATTTACTGGAGTGCCATTAAAATCAATATTAATTTTTCACATCATTCAGCAGTACAAATTTCACCCAGCCACTTTTTATTTATATTTTTAAATGTATTCATGGAGGAGAGGTTCACTAATCAATGATCCAGAGCCAGTGATCTAAATAAGAGGCAGAGAACAAAAGTTCAGCACCTAGGTTTTGAAAAAGGATGTATTGCGTTGATGCTTCTGTCATTTCTTTTGCTCATCACTTATATTTATGAATGAGGTGGATCAAGAACATTTAGCTTTTGATCTTAATTCAGGCTTAAAAGAATAATCAAGGGCAGGTAAACATGTGGCTGGATATTTGAGAAAGCAAACAGACTGTGTAGACAGTGTGGTGGATTTTATATAATTAATATAAAAAGCTTTTTAACACTGTGAGGGTTGTTAGCTAAGAACAAGTTCCTTACAGCTGGTCAGTCAAAACAGAAATATTAAATATTCTGCTGTGGCTCATCAGAGTAAAAGTACAAAATAATACAGCGTGTGCTCTAGAGCACTTTGTACAGCATTAGGTTAATGCCTTAAAACACACCCTCTGTGGTGTTCTGATGCTTTATGTTTTGAGAAAAAATTACATGTATAATTGCTCCAAGGACTATCTACTGTCTGTTTCTTCAAATTGTCATCCTTAATTTGTTTCACTCTGCTTTCTTCCAATATTCACCATATGTTCAGGCTATAATGTGGGCCACATCCTCAACTTGTGGAAACTGATAACCCTCCACTAATGTCTATGATACACCTCACAGGGGTGACTGGGGTCTCTGTGCACTCTCAGCTCTCCTTCAGACCCTGCTGAATTTGCTTTTTCCTAGAAGACTTCTTCATACTTGGTTTGGTCCCCTGCTTTTCCAGTCAGATGATCTATAGTAGAGCAGGGGCTGACATAGTTTTAGCTTGATTTCATTACAAATTTTTCAATACTCTTTACTCACACACTTACAGTTCAAACGCCCATTGACAGGTGACAACCTCCCCGCTGTCACATTTAGCTTTACCCTTGTACTTTCAAGTGCTTCTGGTCTTTCTTAGTGTGACTTTCACTGTTCCCAGCAGCTGCTTGTCTAATGCACCTTTGTCCAGCTTAAAATAGTTAGTGCCTCACTTCTTTTCAAGCCAATAATCAGGCCAGCTGCTTCTCTGGGGATGTATTCCTCTGAGCTAAGAGCTTTGCTGTCATCCTTCAATGCCTACTGTGCACATGCTGCTGGTGAGTGCACACGTGCCAAGCAACACCCTCGATCTTGACTCAGGTGTCTCTTACCAAGCTCTCCCAGTGTCTTGTCACATACCGCTCCCTGCATTGTTTTCTGCAGGCTC
This sequence comes from Strix uralensis, assembly GCF_047716275.1. NCBI lineage: Eukaryota > Metazoa > Chordata > Aves > Strigiformes > Strigidae > Strix > Strix uralensis. The sequence continues at coordinate 91,026,437 of NC_133974.1, read as the reverse complement.
CAGCACTGACCTCTGTGTGCCTTCCTCCCCCAGGTCTCCCTCTGTGATGTTTTGGGTTTCCTGTCACACCTCTGGGATTAGGGCACTGTCTGCCTTTCCTCTATGTCCATCAGGAGAGAGGTGTCCCTTTGCTCTTTAGATGTTATTGGCTAAACACCAGTGCTCCCAGTGCTGTGCCCATGGTTCTTTGCCCCTCAGATGTTAGGACCACTCTTGTCTCTTTTTTTGGAGGCGTCATTGTTGCTTCTCCCCATAATAGTGAGACTGCAGCTCTACTTGTGACAGCAGAATTAAACTCTTCTAGGATTTCATTTATTTTGCACTTTGCCTAGTAACATATTGTAAGTACACATGCACTCTGCAGACATTGCTGTGTTTCTCAGATTGCAGTGTTACAGATTCATAGTTCACCTGTTCTTCCAGAGTTAATTGAAAACAGTTATGTCCTTAGAGTTAGTCATTGTCAGGAATAAGGACACCTCTGAGTTTTTTCCACTCCACTGGCAGCCACTGCTCATAGATTCAATACGAGGCTCTGATTAAACCAAATTTCTGGAGCTAAAGCTCTGCTGAGTGTTTTAGTTGTTCTATTTTTTCACGCAAGCTATTTTCATAGCTCATTTTATTTCTGGTACCAGGTGTAATTCAGTAACCATTAAAGAAGGAAGCCTGATGGTGTTCTGCCTCATTAGGTGCCTGGAGCAGTGTCAATCTGTGGCAAGCCTGCCCACGCCAGCTGTGGGAGCCCCACACCGCCCCTTCCATAGTGCCAGCGCAGCAGTTCATTCAGCCACCCAATTACTTGAACTGAGGAACAGATCCAGTTAAAAAATGACCTTGCAAGAGAAAAATGGTTAATTTCCAGCTAGACCAGTACCTTGAACCTCTTTTTTTTTCCATATCCCTTCAACATCTATGTTAACAAAGTGGCAGTACAGTGTCAGGACAAGCAACCATGGGAGGGATCTGCTTGAGAAAGAATTTCCTCCAAAGAAATCCCTGTAAGACCACAGCCGAAGAGCTGAGCTCTGCCTGGCCTGAACCACTGCAAAATGCTAGAGAGAGATACCATAGTACTGCCCTGTGTTAGGGCCTCTTCTCTACAGGAAAGAGTGCTTGGTGGGGTGCTCTTATGGTGCATGCCTTAAATACTGCATGTCTTGAATTTGGGGAGGGAGACAGAGTTGGGAGCATCCACTGGGGCACATGTGCCAACATTATTTTGGCCATGATTAAGCTTGCTAACAGATCTTTGGGACCACACAGTTTGAAGGTCTTATTTCCAGCATGCAGTATATAGCTCTTAACTAGTATCTGGAAGCTTTAGAGAAATTATTTGGGTAAATTTGCCTATTTCATGGGATTTCTATGATTTCTATACAGGCACGATCCAGGTACAGTATTTTACAAATACGTATTCAAACACAAAACTGTTTCATGTTTTTACCTGTGACTATGTTGTATTTTAACTTTCAGAAACTTTAAATGAGAAAGGTACAGTTGCTGAAAAAGCAATGAATCACTCAGGCTGAACTTTAACACCCATTCAACATCTAATTAGTTGAATTAGAGCCACTTTGCGAGAGAGTCAATCATTCTCTAGCTTTAGCTGCCCCAATGGTTCTGAAATTTGATGATGTTATCATTACTTCAGAGGAGACACTCAGTTAGCATTCTAATAAGTTCATTTTCCTCCAGCACTTTAGCTCCAAACCAGGAACTATCATAAGTTAAAATATTATCTGCAAAATGCAGACTCTCCTGGGCCAGCAATGTGTCCACATCTGAAAACTTTTCTGGTAGAACACTCTTATTACTTTCACATGGATCAAGAGAATTGCTATCAACCAGAGTTTTGTGATGTGCAGAATGAGAAGGTAATTAACAGGACAGAATTTGAACTGAAGTAATACCTTTGCAGATGTAGCTCAAAATGAACTGTTAAAATTCACTATTCATATATTAATAAATGGTGAGATGAAAGTACCTCCAGGTTTAGACTAGCCTTTAAATACAAACCAGATAAGTACTATGCTACCAGCTTCCTCCAAGTTAGACAAATACATTCAGTGTTTCACAGGAGCACTGTCAAGCAAAGGCTGAAGATTTCTGTAAAATTTGAAGCACATCAGATAAAAAGATATATGCACATAAAGAAAGTCTAGGTCGGCTTCATTTCTTGACTATTCACATTATTCCCTTGGGAAGGAAAAAGGGGGCTCTTGTAGCTCTAAAATTGCTCGATCTGACTTCTAGTCTCTTTGTCTTGCTGAGAAATGGTATGTGGGCTGCTGGATCTCTCCTCCTGCTGCAGGACATTAAAAAATTACTCAGGAGGTAACAACCTTTAAGATTTGTGAGGACATGATTTTGTGTTGGAAGATGTCTCACAATGCAAGCCATTTCTAGGAGGAACCTAGCAAAGGCTGGTGCCTATATCACCTCTGAGGCTCTGGATTAGCTGTCTTTGAAGCAGCCTGACTTTACATGGTGGGTAAGATGTGGCTCTCCTAAGGCATCTTGTGGAAAAGCAGTAAACTGGGTGGAGGGAAGGGTAATTCGGCCCCCTCAGGTCTGTCACTCCCATCTCTCTCAGGTATGCTGGTGGCCTTCCAGTTTGAGTTCACTCTTTCTTATCTTCTTTTAAAATATTACCCTATTTCTTGTGCTTTCTTGAATGAGTACCTCTTGCCAAAAAATGGCATAGTTCAAAAGCACTTGAAAACTTCTCCACAATGTTTTCAAACCCTTCTAGTGCACAGCCACCATGGACAGATTCACTTTTAAAAGTTAAAGTTTCAGAAAAATTGAATGAATGGAAACAAAGATTTAGAATTAAATTGTTGTGGGTGTTGTGAGCCAGCACATGGTGTCAGCTTTCATTCCTGTTGTAGAAACATTAGCTGCTGTGCCAAACCAACTTCGTTTGTTGGACTGTTGCAGTGCTCTGCCTTCTCTTTCATGCTTACTTTGGAGGTTTTTTGTGTGTGATAGCATTGCATAAATGTCCCTACCACATTTGTTTCAAATGTAACTTCTCTCCACAATTTAATTTTCCAGACAGATCTCACTAAATTTCAGAGCTCTTGGAAAACAAAATGACCCAGCACTTCCCAAAGGTGATAATTATCTGAGAACACCATCGCTGTCTCCTCTACAGCATCACTCTCTGCTTTAACAGTTTGTTGTTGTTTTTAAGCTTTAGGCAGATGTTGAGAGGAGAGTGAGGATAAATAAAGAAAGTGGAAACGTGATGGGCCATCTCTGAAAATGTTGCAGTTGTGGGGAGCAACAGTTTAGTTCTCAGCCTCTGCCTGCAAAGGGACAGATCAGGGCTGCTTTTGATACATGTGCATTCCAGTTGCTGTCAGTGCAATTACTGCAGCAAAGCAGGATTCTCTGAGTTACAGAACTGGGGACCTCAAGAGACCATATAGTGAAAAACTGGCTAGAAGATTTGTATGCAAATTTGAGTGAGTGAAAGAAAAAAAAAAAGTCATAGAGCCAGCAGGGGAACTGCTGAGAACAGAGCGGTCAGACAAGGACAGAGGCTGTAGCTTGCATCAATCTTTAGAAGGTAATGGTATTCTCTTAATTACCACAAAGGTATCATTACCTTTTACCTTGTTAATTAAAGTATTAACTTAATTATAACTTAGCTTATGCATCCTGGAAGTGTTAGTATTTCCTCAGTTGTAAGGACCATATCTTACACAGCTCCCATTGTCATTTCCATTCATGGAAATGATGGACTGGGGTTTTGATATAATTAGCCTTACAACATCCCATGCAGGAGTCATGAATCTACTATTACTCTTTTCATTTGTGAAATGGAATCTAAGCAAAATTTTCTGTTGAGTTTTCAGAAGTTTTAAGTTTATAGTTTGTAATTTAGGCCTAAAATGATGCCAGCAACCTACTTCAGACCAGGTATTTGAATCCAGGATTTTAAGTAACTCCCCTGACTCCTGAGCCATGGCTGGTTTTTATAGTGCTTATGCGAAAGGTTACAAATCCCAGTAAGCCATGATAAGGTAATACACGGTTGTTTTTTGGTATCCCTTATGTTGATCAGCTGCACCTACCTCTTCTTGCTGTGTGTCCCCTCAATATCAGGGTCTACCAAGTATTTTACACAGAATAAGCCAGCCTTCTCAGAATCTTAAGAGACAAACATGAAAAAAAGGAGATGAGGCCATGAAAACGAAGGGAGACACATCCCTCACTACAAAACCAGCTCTTCAGTCACAGCTCTGGGCAAAACAATGCATTCTACACAGAGTTTTTGCTTCCCCTCCCAGAAAATGTTCTGATATCAGCACAGTGACCCTGCACATGCTAAAGCAAAGTTCCAGCTTATACAGATCAAGACCTCACGGTAAAAATATGCCAATCTCTGGAGAGGAATGAGGACACCAAGCCATGGACATGGTTCAGCAGAAAATCTAATTCTCTATGTTAAGCATCTTTATGAATTGTGCCTCACTCAGCTTAATGCATTTGTCCTTCACATTCATGGACACAACTTTTTAAAAAAGAAAAATTAAAGATAAGAAATGAAAAAGAATATGCAAGGTACTGGAACAGCTAATCTGTTTTCTCACTCAGTGTATGCATGAGACTTAGAAGAAAACAACATGACTGACATGAGTTAATTTCCTTTCCATTCTCTTCCTGTTAAAGATTATGAAATAGTGAATTATAAAACAGCACATTCATAGTAGACTAAAATCACTTTTCATGCAGAGAATAAGTGTGTTGAATAGTTTACTATTTTAAAGATTTAGATGTAACCCTGGAGGAAATATTTGTACTTAAAGGTATGAGCAAAAGCAATTAACATAACAGTTTTTTACTCATTTTTTACATTCCAGTCACTTTAGGATGTTTATATGCCATGGTAGCCAGTCAGAAGTCAATGGGCCAGAACAAGAGTTTGTAAAAATCAATGCAGAAGTTAGCAGGACCAACCCAATGTAAACTGGCTGGATATCTGACCCAGAATCTGCTATGAATATCTCATATTTCCTTTTCTTTGTTCATTTACAAACATTTTAGCTTTGCTTTCTATAGAGTTTTCCTGGTGTGCCCTGACTGCTCCAGATCTGTCTTCTCCTGGGAGGAGATGGTGGTGAGTCTGACCCAGGGCTTGGTGAATGCAGCCCGCTCCAAACCTGGGGCTGGCAGCCATGGCAGTGGTACACTAAGGAGAAGCATACCCCACAGGAAAGGCCATTTTAGTCACAGAATGTTTAAATGCAGTTTTCCCAAGGGAGAAGTGTGGAGCAGTTGCTCTGTGCCACCCCTGTGGCCTGAGCCTCCCCATCAGGGGATGGAGTGCCCAGCTCCCCAGACAGGCTGAAGAGCAGTGTCTGGCTCAGCTTTGTTCAATATGACATTTTGAGCCACCTGAACAGCTGGAAAAGCTGTGCAAGCAGCTGCTCCCTAGATCACCCCCTCTCCCTACCCCAAATCCCAGCTAACTCCACCTTGTTGTGGTTTAAAATTCCTTTGGATCCCTCTGCAAGGCACTCGTCTCCCTGCCTGAGATCTTAAAGGGCTTATAGCTCCCTCCCAAGCTCTTCAGCAGTTGGACTGTATAAGCATAGGTCTGTATGGACTTTAGCCTTTGATGTGTAAGCCTACACATACATAGTGGAATACAGTGCAACAGAGCCTGCAGAGAAAGAAGAAGCTATATTTTATCAGTATGACTTTTGGAGACTTACATACTCCAGAAATTAGTGTTATAAACTTGTCAGCAGGTGAAGTGTGGCTGCAGTATTATCCTAGAACTTCCCCTTGTGTCCTTTGGATGAAACATTAAAAAATGGAAGTTAACTATGCATGAGATGCACTAAAACTATATGTTTAAATAACACCCATCCACTGTATTTCCTATTTCATTTCAGGTCACTTTTTTCCAGAGTGGAGATTCATAACCAGGCAAAGAAGTATTTTCTTCTTGAGTATTTTATTTAAATGTTTCCACTGTGAGTCTTCTGAACCTTGGAGGAGAGCAGCTTTTTACACCCCTGTAAGACCACAGAAACATGGAAAGGGCAACCATTTTATGCTTACATTGCACAAGACCATCAACTGCAAAATATGCTAGATAATGGAGAAACTTTCCCTTCTGGCTTGATTCAAATCTCATAGCATGTGATCACATGTGACCTCCCTTCTCATGCCCCCCCCCACAATAACTCCATGACATTACACTAGTTTACCTGGGAGTATCTGAGCCACATGCACAATGCAATGAAATAGGAAAGCTGCCCTTTTCTTACAGCATACAGGCAGAAAGTTATCTGAACACAGATCAAGATATGAACTGTTTCTACACAGTTTTTATTCTTTATCACAGTTCCAAATAAAGAAATGCAGAGCTTTGCCCAATGGAAAAATATTAAATTAATTGAGTAAAGATGATGGTTTCTATTGATTTAACTGGAATATGCAACAAAATGCAGACTAATGCAGGTTTCTGGTTTTGAGAGTTCCCATCAGAAATACTAGATATAGTTATATCTTTTCACTTTCTTGTTTTGATATCATTTTAAAATCATTGGCAAAGAGACCTCATAAAAAAGAAGGAAAGATCAGATTAAACCTGGGATAATATCTTTTTAATTTGAGGAAATATTTCTAATCAGTACTTTGAAAATGTATAGGTGTTCAGTGAGAAAATGAACCTTGCTAATAAAAAAATAAAAGCAATTGGATTAAGCATCTTTATCATTTTGAGAATGGTGTTGTCACGATCATGGATGACTCCTCTTTGGCGAACAGATTCACTTCTCAGACACTCTCTGTAATTTTCAGGTGGGGGGGAATGGTGCTTGAATTAGCATGTAAGGCTGCTGCAACTTATAAAAAGTCATAAAAGGGATGAATCTTATGTTTTGTGACACAAATATCTTCAGCATTTTCTGAGTTATGTTTCATTTCCTGCTCAATAGCAATGTAACAGTATACCTGCAGCACATATTTTCTGTAACTTAATAAGATTTCATGTACAAATCAGAGCTGGGCAAAGCTATAGAGGTGAGTTCAGGCTGACAGCCGTCTCAAAGCTCACCCTAGAGAAAACATGGCCACTACATATATGATATTTAGAGTTATATTGAACACCCTGGTAGTGTAGGGTGAGTGTGAAAGGTCAGTTGACCCTGCCAGGGCAGGGTCAAGATATTTTCAGTGTAAATGAGCATCATGCTTATCCATTTTAAAACCTTTCTCAACTGGACAACCACACACCTGATTGTCTCTCAACTGTATCAGCCAAGAGATGTTCCATAAGGGCTGATAGCCATACACTAAAGATGCAGTACAACTGATAACAATGGGTAAATCAAACCTGGACCATTTGTTTGGAGCTACATGTGGGTTTATTTTTATTCTGGAAAGGATAAGAAGTAGTGTGCAAAGGAGAGGAATGATGGTGGCAGCTTGCTTTTTAACAGAAAGAGCACTGATCTGGTCTGATCTGAAATTAGTACAAAAAATGCATTCTCAGGTTTTCTACTTTATTGAAAGTCTTTCAGAAACAAATGTCATCTTGCAGCTGGAGGTAAAGGGAAATTACTTCTACAGCTATGTTGCCTTTTGTGCCCAGGGGCAACATTTTCATATCTCCATAACACCCATACATCATGGGAAAGATTCTTACCTGGTATAATTGACATAAATCTATAACATTCCCTTGAGGATGAGCATGATAGCTCTTTCTCTGCACGTTACTGCTTCTTGTGCTATGACAGATCAGTGTATCTAACATTAATTGGCTGACTTCAGTCCAGAAAGTACCAATGTTAATGACAATATATATTAAAAACATCCTTGGAAACACTTTCTAATATTTATTTGTCTCCAGAAATAAAATGTTGGTTGGTCTTGTATTAAGTGGACATTATCTCCAGGAATTTTAGATGGATTAGAACAGCTTTCAGCCTTCTTAATACAGCCTATCAAATGCAAACACAAGTTTACTTTTCTGTAAACAAACTGTCATCCTGTTTTATGATGATACCTACATGTACTGCCAGAACAAATTACAATAACAAAGGTTCTATTGCTATCTGCTCGCAGCTGTCAGGACAGCATTTCTGAAGGGATCCAAATATCGTCTGTGCAGATCTGCTGGAAATACTAGAAAAGCAGAGTGCAAAATAAAGGGATTCACCCACAGTTTGGCTAGTGGGAAGAAAGACCTACTTACTGTTAGTACTATTTTTCACTCCATTCTTCTCCTACCCAGAAATGTGCCAGACCCTCCCACAGGAAAATTGACTCCATTGTCCTTAAACAGGGCTTATTGCAATTTATAAATGTATATAACCTACTGTCAGCAGAATGTACCTTTAATAATATAGATTATTATTATAGAAGATGTATTCCCATGTACAAAGAAAATGACCATTTATGGGAGACATCTTGGCCTATCAGCTGTCAAAAAAGCTTTTGTTATATTCACAGGTATGGAAGTCCAACAGTTTTTGTCATTATTTTCTTATCCCTTTTTTCTCCCAACATTTAATGATGGAAAATTGTTCCAAAGAGCTTGGAAGGAGGTGTGCTGAACTCTGTGGACATTGTATATATCCACAGGTATTAGGAGAGGTTTATTTGGGGAAGGATTGTAGATTTGGGTATTTGATTAAGAGTTACATTGTAAGCTATCTGAGGCAAATTGTGGTTTTTTAGTTTGGAAGCAAAAGCTCAAAGAGCTACAACAACTGCCTACAGAAATTAAAACAGGACCAAAAGGAAAAGTATTCATATAAAAGAGATTACTTTGAAAACTTAGTTATTTTTTTACCTTCAAATTTCTGGGGCATATGTAAATCAGCTTAGTTCTTCTGTGGGTTTTCATATCATAATGATCATATACTAAGTTGTAGCCCTGTAAGTCACAAGGCATGTTGCTATTTCATAATACTGGATAGTTACATGTTGTTCTACGAGAAACTGACAAACTAAACGTAAGTGGATTTTTAAGTCTGAGTTCTGGAAATAAAGGTGAATGTCTTTGGCAGTCCTCTAGATACCATTGTATTTTGTCAAAGTTATCAGCCTAAATTCACCCTCAGAATAAGTCAGCAGCATTGTAACATAATGAACTTGTCTCAATGGAATGGAGGTCTGGGTAATACTTAGTTCATGCTGTATGTGGTACAGCATAAAGCTGCAGTTTTTCAAATGCATTTCAATCCTACTTGGTAAACACCTTTGCTATTTCAGAAGTGGGTCCTTGTGTATCATAAACTTAGACTTTTTTCTTGACCAATTAAACCAAATTCTGCTTATTACTTAAGTTACTCACCCATAAGACAACTGATTAGAAATAGTTACATCACAAGATGATTTTGACTTAGAAGTTTATATGTAGAAGTAATAGTTGAAGAAAATGGTGATACGAGCTAAAGTATATTGCTCTCTTCTAATTTAGTTGGTTCCAAAATAAGTTCAGGAGTAGCAAATCAATATGTTTCTTATTGGTTCATCTCCATTTGTGTTTTAGTTCAGAACAGGTGCACATCTCCCATTTACCACATTTTCATTGGCATTGTGGAGTAATTTCAGAGACCAGACCTGTAGTCCATTTAGATGAGCTAAACTGGAAAATGTATTTTGGGAGTGCACCTCAACAGCCTCAACCATGAATGGGCTTCAGACCAGGAGCTCAGACTATGGTTACCACAATGGAAAACTCCCAAAATCTGTGTAGTGTGGATATCATGTTCTCATCACACACTGTTTCATGCTATGAATCTTCTCCTATTGATCACCACCATCTACTAATAAAGTCATAGACTCTGATCACATTAGTAATATAATAAAGCTAGCTACAGAGGCAAGGAAATCCCATGCCTAGATTTTTTATGACTTTATAAATGTTTCCATGTAAAGCATCACTTTGAAGAATGGTTTCCTATGGTCCTTCCTCCTAGCAGTATCAGCAGAGATAATATGGAATATAGCTTCAAGGCCAGGTTGGATGGGGCTTTAAGCAACTTGATCTAGTGGAAGGTGTCCCTACCCATGGCAGGTGATCTTTAAAGTCCCTTCCAACCCAAACCATTCCATGATTCTATAATAATGTTTGTGATGTATGTCATCAAAATAATGAAAACCAAGGCTGCACTTCTCATAATGCAGTGCTGTTAGCAGGTATTTTCTGACTTCAGGACTAGAAATGTCCATCTTCAGAACATGAAATGTTTTTTGTACTTGCCAAATTGCCCTAACACTTATAAGAAACATAGGCTCTCTCCCTCAAAGCAACCACTGCAGTAACAGTATAACCTGCAGTGGACTCAGGTAGTAGAAATTATCTTACCTTCCTCCATTCAGCAGCGTTAGGCCTAATGAACGTGGAGCAGTGCTCCTGCATTACAGTCCTTGACAACAACCTCAGCTTTTCCTTCAACACTCATATGGGAGTGTGAACTGCCTGCGTAGAGTTTTCCATATGACCCCATGATCAGTCTCATGGACCTGTGGACCTTAAGTAGCATCTAGCCTTCCTAACCAATCTCAGAATCATCCATCCAGCCTCATTAGCATCCTGTCACACAGCACAGGCTGCCTATTCTCCAGCATGGGTGAGGATCACACAGGTCATATACAACCCTAACTCATAGCAGAAATTGCTGCAACATGGGAACAACCTATTGTGCCTGACGAAGGGCAACAGGTATGATTTTCTGAAGTGCCCTTGTGACTAAGGTACCTCTACTACTGGAAAACTGCCAGAGTTTAGATATCTAAGAAACAGCGTTTCCAAAAGAGGTCATTATGCAAGGTCAGTGCCTTGACATGCTTATTGCAGGAATAGGATGGACCCTTGGACCCAGAAGTATTTAAACCTGGGACCTTGTTTTAATCTATGAAGGAAGCCTGCTATACAATTGTAATTCTGCTTGAATTTGCCCTTATCTCTCACTAAGGCTCAGCTGACACGTGAAATTTAGGAAGCAGATGCAGTATTTTGAATAAGCAATTCAATAAGAATAAGAAATTATTGCAAAATAGAGCTGCTGCCTTTGCTTTCTAGAGATAGAGAATGCTAATGTGTTTAATCTCAAAGTTTGACAAGGAGATGGGGAAGGAAGAGGATGTAGTAGCCTGTTGAAATGTAAATGTTAATAATGCTCTCTAAATGAAGTAAAACCAACAAAAATATTTGTTCACTTTTTGGATTAATTAAAAATGTTGCATTTCTACAACCTGATTGCTAATTTTTCTTAAATGGTTCTTTAATGTTTCATTGACAATGTTCTATTGCTTATTATTGTATGTAATGGGCTCCAGCCACCGTCCTGTATTTCTTTCCACAGCCCAACTCAACATTTGAGCCAAATACAGATTTTGGAGACTGTTAAGGAGATATTATCTGATCCTAACCTTTTTGTAAACTAAGAACAAAGAGATTTTGAAAGTTCTACATCAGCTCTAAAAATAAAACACCTACCAGAGTCATAGAATACATCTGACACAACGAGAAAATAGTAGATGTGATATCTTCAATAATGTAAATGGCTTTTAAACAAAAACGATAAATCACATTCCTCATGAGACTCTCCATGCTATTCTCTTGTTAAATATGTTTAAAGACACAGCTCCAATTTAACACATTTCTCATTTTAGTACTCATACAGAAAAATATTCCCTCTGATCCTCTCTAAGATAGTGTTTATCGAACTTAATAATGGGAATTGTGTAGTGCATTTCACCTGGTATTTGGAGACTTCCAGAATGGCAAAAGCTGGTAGCTCATGATGAGATTCATATAACTTAACCTGAGATGTTTAAAATCTAGAGGTCTAGTCAAAGTCAGTTGACTGTGTGCTCTCTCTGACCAAGTTTTCATACCAGTAGGAGAGATTGAGTAAAATCCTGGAGGTAGGTGGAATCAGTTGTCATCTGGAAATGTCTTTCCTCTCTCCATTGACTATCAAGTGAGTCTAAATCACATTAGAAACCTGGCTATTTTAAATGGTGAGGGCATATAAGATCTATCCTTCATAAAGGAATGAATAGGAAAAGTCAGATTCAGTGACTCATCAAACCATACTTATTCCAATCCTTGTAGTCTGGTATTTCAGGCTCAAAACTGTGCTTTACATCATGTTATTTCAAAGTTATGATTATATAATAAAATCCAACGTTCTGTGACCAGAATTAAAAGTGAGATAAGTACAATTAAAAAAAAAATGCAGTTTAAGAATAAAATTATCAAGAAATCCAGGCCCAGTTCTTTTATCCATTCTAATTTGAATAGTCTTTCATTGTGTGAATAAATTAATTGACTCCATATTTTACAGCAGTATATCCAATCCACCTCCCAAACCAATGCATTCAGTAAAAGAAAGGATGTCTGCCAGTGACTTTGACAGGCTGATAAGTGAATTCTCCTTCTGTCCTCTAGGTGAGTTGACATTTTCTTCTGCCCTCAAACTGCAAGGAAAATGCTCTTTAAATCACCTACCTGGGCAAAATCAGCCATTTACTTGATAGTCTAAGACAACAGTCAAAATTTTGTTGTATAATTCTAACCACACAAGTTGATCAACCTTTAGTTTCACATAGGGTTATAAACCTATGATCTGATGTATTGTCACCTATCATCAGTATAAGTTCCTAGTTTTCTGGTTAAGGGTGCATTAATATTTTTTTTGTGTTAGCCGAAGAACAAGAGTTCCACTGATGCAAGCTGATGCAAGGTGATTGGAAATCTTTGCAGTGAAGCTTAGAAGTAAAAGTATCACTATTTCAGGAGCTCTTAAAATTGTTTAGCTGTCATAAAATATTGAACTTCTTTTTAAAGATCCTTGTCATAATCAGAGATATATTGATTTAATATACTTTTGTCAAATCAATTCTCTCTCGAGTAGGATGTAGCAAATTATTTGTATTTAATTCAGATAGTTGGTGAACCATAATATCCAGTAATTATAGTGTTTACATTTATTCGCTACATTGTCCAAAATGTTTCACTCAAGTGGATCTTGGCACAGTAACCTCAAGGAAGTAAAATCTCTATTGCAGAAAGTGATGTTTTTGTAGGTTTACCATGAATTGGTTGTCAGAGAACTATAACCATGTGCAGAAGTTAAAACCATAAACCAGTTTAAGGCAAGTCTTAAAAACTTACTTAGGTGATTTTTTAAAAAAAGGGTAATAATATTACTAATAAAAGCTAACAATACTTACATATCTAGAAATCTTACTTCATCACTATTTCTGAAGCAGCTTTAAAACACCAGGAGAAATAGAAATAAGCAACTTCAGAGTGCAAGCAATGTGTTTATGTACTTACAAAATCCTGTCTTTAAGTTTTTCATCCCTTTCCACCTGTCTGCCTGTTCATCTGTTTCTGTCTGTGGGAATTTCATAGAGCTCTGAACACCCCATCTCTAATACTTGGAAGTATTGCAGAACATAGAAAAACAATGTAGAAACATAGTTTTTCAGAACAATGAAGAAAAAAATAAGGATAAATGGAGCCTTCCTGAAGGAGTATTTACTTTCATCAACTTCAGTGAAGTGAAGTCTCCTACATCAAATCTGAGTTTTGGTCTGGTTTGGTGAATGAACCACACAGTATCTAAATATCTTCCAATACACAGACTGATTTTTTTTTTTTTTTCTTATTTAGGACAGACATAGCAAGATCTGATATATGAGAACCTTAGGAGTCCTGTCCTGGTTTAGCCAGGATAGGGTTAAGTTTCCCCAGCAGTGGGAGGAGAGCTCTAGCCGGGTTATTCAGATACCAGGCAGACATCACATCCTGGCGCTGAAGCCAGACGGGTCGGTTAACACGTGTGTTATGCCATCGCGCTTCTCACTGCTGTATTGGTAGATATTTTGCTCTGTTCATTGTTATTACTGTTATTCTTATTGTTATTGTTGTTGTTTGTTGTGTGGCTGTTGCACTGTTGTATTAAACCTCTCCTTATCTCAGTCTCAGGGCTTTGTATTTCACTCCCTTTGTGGGGGAGGGGCAGCGGCCGCGTGGTCTCAGACCCCGGCAGGGACTAAACCGCCACAAGTCTAAAAAACACAGTAATCAGGAATGCAAAAAGAACCTCCAATGGTGGCTGGATCCAGCGATTCCCCCTCAACAAAGCAAAGAATAGGTCTGTACACTGAGGTGTAGGCAATTCATGCTTGATATTTAGTGCAAAGCCCCAGCAGGTTCTCTACCATTTCTCATTCTTATTTGGATAAACTTTTGGTGTACAGCTAAAATGTGAAATGAAAGCATCTGAAGGTCCTTCCATGCTCCTTCCATGCACAGATGTCTCCTGCAGTACAAGCACCCAGAGAAACCCAGGCCTTTGAAGGTTTTGTGGCTGGCAAGGAAGTTGAAATAAGTTTGTGTTTAAGCTGGTCTAGGTTAGCTATTTGATTCTGCTACTATTTGGTGAGAGTCTTTGAGGCAAAGCCCAAGGCAAGGACTCTGAAGTGCTGGGAGCATTTACTGGATGGGACAAAAGCAGTCTGACATCAAATACAGTTTAAACGTTTGGCTAAATGAAGCACCTTTGAGCTGTCTCTTAACTGGTCCTCATGGTTAAATACCAGCATATCTCTCTCAATGGAACAATAGAAACAGAGGAATATAAGTAATCACTACTAACAAAATGAGGCCTCCACACCCAGCTTGTTGCTCTCTCCAGCTGATTTCCACTGGAATTAGATTTCAGAGGATTTGTCCCTGGTACAATGATGCCACAGGCAGCAACCACTACCAAAGGAACCCAGCACACGGGACATTAAGTATTCTGAAATAATACATGGAACATCAGGTCAGGGAGACAAGGTTAGAGTTCAGGTGGGTCTGGTTTATGGATGAGTGGACCAAATGAAATAGCAGGAGCTGCTGGGGCCAAAGGGTCTGAGAGGTGGAGGATGCAAATTGTGTTATAGTATACAATGACTTCAGACTGCCTGACAGATAGACATGGCCTTCTTTAATTCTGACATGTTCCCAAGAGCAGAGGGTACTTTATTAAGCACTGGTGGCTGTTACAGGACAACTTCTTTAGCTGAAGTGACAATAGTTTTTATTTTGGGAATGGGGGATATTTTGTCTCCAGTCCTCTAAGAATGACTGACATTATTTATGATATAAATTCCTGACCTCTACAGGACATCTCATAAGAACATGATTTCCTGACAAAATTATCCTATTCTTTCAGGTGAGTTGAAAAAAACCATGAAAACTGCTTTTACTTGAGTTATCTCATCCCTTTTGTTGCCTGAAATAGGGAAAGTTAGGAAGTACCCAGCATGTAAAAATGAAGATTGGTTTAAAAAAAGGGGTTACTGAAATGAGGGGAATGAAGATGCATGTACTTAGATACTCTCTGAGCAGCTGTGCTCTGGGATCCTGCTAGCTTTTTGTTCTGACTGAACTTGAAGTGTTGCCTTTGTGGATAAGCATGTGCTGTGCTTCATTTCACTTGAATTTCAGGCTAGAAGCACAAAATAATGCAAATCAAACCTTTTATCCCTGAGATGTTCCCTCACTTTATCAAAATGACACCATGTTTTCAGTGAACCCCAGCCTCACCCAGGTAAAACAGCCTTTGGTTTCTCATATTTGTCTTCATATTAGCTGCTTTTATAAGTATTGGGTTTTTTGCCCTGGAATCAAGGAAAATAAAACAGTAATTGACCTTGGAGACTGACCTCTGAGCTAGCTACATCCTACAGCAGCAGAACAAATGTAACTCAGTGCCTCTTTTGAACTTTCTGAGAATCCCTGAATATGCGTCATTCTGCCTGGTGCACTTTCCATCTTTTATAAGATTCGTTTGTTTGAGTTAGTTATTCCATAAGCCCCGTACTCAAAATTTTCCAGATCATCTCCTCGGTGACCATTTATGCATGTTTTCTGTGCAGACTTTGAAATTACTTTTGTTTCCATTAATTTAATCTCACATCCTTCTGCTGCAGTTTATTGTTTCTACTAACAATGTATTTCTAACATACTCCCCTTTAGCATTGCTGTAAGAGATGTCAGGAAACTTCCCTGTTACATTTGGCTCCTTGGCTGATATTCCATTTTGCCTTTCAACATGCTTGTATCCTGAATATAAAAGAAAGCCTTTTCCATTAGTACAATATAATCCTTTTTTCTGTTGCCTCCAAGGCATGAAGCATGCACTCTCATTCCATTTTCTCTCCGTTTGGTCTCTGCACATTCATAGTCCTGCTCTCCCCATCACTAAACCTGCTTTTGCATTTGCATTTCACAAGTTCTGGGAAAAAAAAAAACAAACTTAAAGTATATCCTTAACTTAATGTATATACATAAACATTTGTATATGTCTTAACAAAAAAAAAGGAGAATTCTTTATAATAGAATAGCTTTAAGAAAATTTTAACGTGCTAAAGGCCTTGCTCCCATTTCTCTTAATGTGTTCAAGAGTTTTGCAAGAGACTAGTAGGACCTTCAAAATAGGTTGTGTTGTCTGGTATAGGAAAACACACAAAGCCACGAGTATCTAACAAAACCCATACACTGTCCACAGAGAGTGCCCAAACTGCCACAGTCCAGTCTGGAAACACCAATAGACAATGAAACAGACAATGTGAGGGGCCATCTGAGATTCAGAGGGGACATCTCGCTATCCACGTTCCACCATCATGCTATCTGAATGACTCTAGAGGCAGCCCATTTGCTTTCACAGTTTCCCATCTCATTTTCCAATGTTTCTTCATAACAGTTAGAGCTCAGGATTCTTGGGAGACATTGTTTCATTGTGAATGTCCTGATCATCTCACAATTGAATCCATAATTTCACATATAGTGACAGCCAGGGTGAGATCTCCAGCATTTTCCGCCGCTTGCCTCTTGCACTGGCTTTATTCTGCCAACCTGCTGGCACAGCAGCTGCTATTGCTGCCCAGCACTGCCGTCTGCCAGGGGCTGGCCAATTTTAAGGAAGGCACATGCTGGAGTGTCATGCATTGTGTGCCCCAGCCTCATTGGGATGTATGGCTACTGCTGTATTAATAAAATCTGATTTATGCAATTACAGATCATTCTGCCCAGTAATGATCCAGTCAAGCAGAGAGGGAATGGAAGAAACTCGGTAAAGTAATTTGAGTTTTCGCTCCTAAGCCTCTCATATCCATCTGAAAATCCTACCCTCTATCTTTCCAGAGAAACTAATGAACACAAAAAGCCTGCTAATGGTGTGTTAATATGTGCATATTGCTGATCTCCTTCTGACACTCCTTGTAGTATTCAGGGAGTCTGAGGTGTACCGACTCTCTATTACTTAAACACTAAAGGTTTATTCTAAGCAACCAGAGAGGCAATGCAGCCTATCATTACAGATGCCCAACTCATTTTAACAGAAACAGCTGCTTTAATTTTTAAGTGAAATCGTTAACCTTTAAATTCCTTTGCAAATTTGTAAGTTTATCAGAAGAACATGTTGGAAACTTATTTCTGCTTCCTTACACAATAAAGTATTAGCTGCATGCTAAGCTTCTGTGTGATCTGAAGAGGAAAATACATTGAGTGAACATTCCCTGGTGGGCCTCTCCCAGTATTGCTCACATTGTTGATCTGGCTGGTTTTGACAGGCTGCAGACTTGTCACAAGTGCAGTCTGGTTCCCACAGGGGACCGTCTTGCAGAAAAAAAACACAAGGAAATGTGTCTCTGTTCCTGTGCCATTATGTTAAACTCAGAAAATTCACAACTCAACCTGAAGATACTCAAGAATCTGTAATTGAAGTATTGGTCATGGTTCTTTTAACATGCACTTTTCACTAAGAATGCAAATGAAGGATGTTACCTCTTTAACCATGGCCTGACATGTTAGATACTGGAGACATCTCACACCCAAAACGTTGCAGCATCTCCCCTCTCTTTCAGATCTGGATTTACCAAGAGGACTGTGACTCACCTTTCTGCTGTGTGTTATGACAAAACACAATGTGCGCATTCCCAGTTATTTGGATCATACACATCTGTATCCATTCCTTTCCATCCTACTATTTTTGAAGTCTTTCCTAGTTCCCCTGACTCTGTGGATGTGATGGAAAGCACCTGGCCCTGATTATAGCATCTGTCTTCTCACCTTATAACTTTGGCCAAGTTTCATGTTCCTGAGTCTCCCATTGCTTTTCTTCTAGTGCCCCTGATTGCTTTTCCTCTAGTCTTACCATGCTTTTCCTCAATACTATGTACTTTCCATGGGGATCATCTTAAACACCCTGTTGGTATTCCTGCTTGTCATGCTATTAGCACTGGTTGGAGCACACTGCTGAGGCATCAGAGATATCTGTTGATCAGCATATAAGTCTCCATGCACATGTATTTCTGTGTAGTGCTTATCAAGTATTTAAATGACTGTAACCTGTTTTGTTGTGCACTGTACTTGGTTTTCCCTAGTATAAACTAAAATCAGCAAAACAAGGGTGAAGAGGGGTAAGCAGAGATGTTTCTCAAGCCAGTGGCAGTTGCTTCCCATGAGAACCTCCATATCAACATCATTGGGGTCTGCAGGTGCAGGGACATGAGACAAGACAGGCACCAGAATCAAAGCATGGGAATGCAAGAGAAAACTGCCTGTGAGGCTCCAGGCAGCTCAGGTGAAAGGTTTATGGAGCTGCAAATAGCAGACTTGTAGCGTTACAGATCCTGAAGCACTAAGGCACCTCAGGCACCATGCAACTTCATTTGCTGTTTACCTTCTTCACCCCACATGTGATTTAACAGACATCTGCCATACCACCCCTCTTCATCTCTCTTCAGTCCAGGAAATCTAGTTAGTCATTCTTCATGCAGAGTCTGTCTGGTATCTGTGCTCATCCTTGTCATTCTTGTCGCTGTTATTTTCAATTCTACTACAATCTTTTGAGAGGGTTACTCTAGAATTATACACAATTTTCAAGACATGGTGCATGAAAGTATTATAGAGTGGCCTGGTGATGTTTTCTGTTTTGTTCTTCCTCTCCTAAATAATTTCTAATGTTGTATTTGTTTTTTCACTCTAGTGGAGTAATGCAGTGACCTTTTCATTCTTATAACCCCTGAATCCTGTTCACAGTGAGCAGAATCAGCCAAATAGTTGTAATATACTGTGAATCTTTATGTTTTGAAGGTTTTCTACATAAATTATGCCAACTGAAGGTGGATCACCACATGAACATGAGCATTCTGAAGGTCAAAAATCTATATGTATGCAGACATGCAAACAGATTGAAGAATGTTTATTCAAATAATTTAGACACAGGATATTTTACATGGGTTGAGAGATATACCCACAGTTTTGTAGTCATTTTCTCTGTTTGGGAGGAGGACTTCTCAGGTTTTAGAATTCCTAATACTCCTATTTAACTTTCAATAAAGCTCCTAAAATGTAGGCTTCTCCTCAGAACTACCTAGAAGTGCTGTTGTCATGTTGCAAGCAACCAACCTTATGTGCAGTTGACTTAGAGTCAATCATGAAAAACATTTCCAAATGAATATTCACTACTGAAGGTTTTTTTTGGATCACTGCAGAACTAAACAGCGGTACTAGGACAATGCTGCTATTTGTATATAGAGTGAATAAACACAGGCTGTTCATCACATCTGAACGGTGCTGATTCTTCCTGGGCTGCCATTTCTGATGTGGAAACTAGAAAACTGTGGCAAAAATTAACCTGTTCCTGCTGGGGTGTGGAGAATCACAGCATTAGCAACATCAGCCCAGTGTTAAGGAATTTAATTTACCAAAAGCCATTGAGGACCTGATCTGAAGGCCTGGCTCCCAGGCACTTCAGGGATTTGAATCTGCTTCTCAATGCAATGTGAAACTCATTTGCATATAAATTCCCATTGTAATAAAATGTTTTATGCTTCCCATGCATCTGAGATCGAGTAGAATGGGTCACTGAGGAGAAAGGAAAATATTTTAATCTCTGGAGACTTTGGCATGACCCTCATCACCTCCTCCTCTGCTTCACTCACACCAGCATCTTAGAGGCCAAAGTGCCCCTTTGCCTGAAGGAGGTTTCTCATGGCAAGCTGCAGCACAAAGAGTGGGAACAGAACACGCAGACCCTGAAGCTCCGTACCCTTATCCCACGTAGCAAACCGTCCTCTGTTTAGCATGCTGGCTTGTTTGCCTGTCCCCAGCAATGCATTTCGTCCAATAGGACTAGCCACAAAGATCCTGCAATAAGCTATAATCACAGTCAATCACAGTTCCTCACTAACATTTACTTTCTTGATTGTTTTCAAAAGGAAATATCAAAGATTCAACTGATGGAGAATGCAGAGATAGAATCAGTAATTATATTAAAGCAAGGGAATAAAAAAATTCAGAGGGTAGTGTTATCACAATGTAACAGATTTATGCTAATTTATTTTTAGTAAATTTTTGTATCTATGTTTATTCTTTCTGATTCTTTTCTATTACTTCTTAATCTGAAAAGGTTTTTCCATCTTTACTCAAAAAGGTTGAGTTCCTTTCTGTCGAATAAAGAAAAAAGATTTGTTAAAACTGTTGAGCAAATCCAGTTATCAGGAATACATGGGTAATTTTGTATTGCAGCATAAAGCCATTCTAAACTATTTTGTTCCATTAAAGCCCTAGCTCAGCAAGGCATTTTTGGCAGATATGTAAACCTCTTTTTTCATTCAACAAAGTCCTTAAAAATCTGTTTAAATAATAATTTGTTTTTCTTAAAATTGAGCTAAAATCTATCTTAAACTTCTTCACAGTGTAAAACCCAGACAGGTAATGCACTTCCTCAGAAATACAAAGTTCATCTCTACTCACATAAAATTAATGCAGGCAGGGCAGAAACCTTAAACCTTTCATTTGTTTAAAAATGCAGCTCATGGAATTTGTGAATTCAGGCTAATGTAACAAATGTTTTTGTCAGCAAAAGAGCAGTTGTTCCTTAAGTTGGAACACTTTGTTTTGATATTTAAATAACACATTTCATATTTTTTACTTTGAGACAACCTTTTGTTTCAAAACTGGAAGAGTCTAGGCAGGCAAAGATACTTGCTAGAGATGCTGTTCTTCTCCATTAACTCTGTGAGGTGGGCTCACTGCAGCAGTCTGTTTAGATGGCTCCCTCAGGCAGCTCATACTAGGTGGCATGAAATCGCTATGCCCATTCTTCAGAGGCAAAATTGAAGAAAATCACAAAGTCCTTTGAAAAGGAAAATAAGCAAAAATCAGACCAGTTAGTAGTGTAGCCAAATGGGAATTATCCAGAGGATCTCATAGAAGATGTGAGTCATAACAGCAACTGTATTCACACTGCAGAAAAACAGCCTAGTCTAATTCTTAGATGAACTGCTTACTGAAAAAAACAAAAAACAACAAAAAACCCCTAAAAAGCAGAGAGTCTGTGGGATTTCCTTGGAGATATTCAAAACTCAAATGAATTAAGCCTTGATCAACCCAACCTGAGGCTGAAGATATCTCTGCTGTGAGCCCAGGGTGGGATGAGATGACCACCTGAGGTGCCTACCAACCCAACCTGTTCTATGAGTGTGATTCTTAAAATAGTTCTACACTACTGTAAAAACTAGAAGGAACAATTTGTACAAAAGCAAATTCCCTTCAATTTTTCCTCAGAGCAAATACATCCCCTGTGTTGAATAAATGGTCAAAAAATATAAAATATAAAAATTAAAAAATATTAAAAATATAAAATAAATGCTATATATGCATCTGAATGTTCATTTCCTGGTTTTAGAACTTCTATACATCTGAGTGTTTACGGTGATCATAATATGATTTTCATCAATTTGGGTTGTGGATATGTCCATGTGTGGATGTGTGTTAGGGTTGGGGGTTGGAGGTGTGTGTGTATGTGCATTCCCTTCAGCTTCTATTTCTTGGCCCTGTTGTTCAACAGTAAGGCTGAAATCTTAATTCAGTCTCTTCTGAGTATTTGCACATCAGTCTTTGAACTCATGACGATATACTATTTTCGGAGGAATCCTGCCCCATTCAATGCACTGGATGCAACCCTCTTCTGGGAAATGCTTTCTGCCTTTTATGAAGTACTGTAAAATGAATGTAGATAGTACAAAATGTAAAGTGTAAAAAATGTAAAATCATGTAGAAAGAGATCATTGACCCAGCAGCTTTGCAGCCTGGCACTTAACATAGTCATGAATGAGCTATTAATTCACAGATAATATGACTGTACATGTGAAGAAGTGTCATCAAGAGAATCTGTGAACAACCCACCATAGGGTGTCTTCAAATATAGCCATAAAGACTTCATATCCATAGACGTATGTTTAAACTGTCCCAGCAGAGAAGAGAGTTACACCTGGGTTTCCAGCAGTCTGAAATACTAAAATATGTCATAAAAGCAGAACATAACCATCTCTGAAATCTAGACTTTCATTTTCTGGTCTTGAAAAGGCAACATTACGTTTTGGATTTAGCATGCTTGATTTGGCCCAAAATAAAATTGGTTAATGTCTTTTTATATCAAGCTAGAAGCATTACTTTGTGTCTTTGTTTTGCTTAACTGTAAATTGTGGATAAATTCTTGTCTTTCTTACACACAAACATGGAAATGCATACCCAAGGCCAGAATTTGTCCATGTAATATCAAATTAATGTAAACTTCTGGTAGAGCACTTTTTTAGATTCTGACATGGAAAGATGCATTAACAATTTGCAGCAAAATTTCAAAGAAGAAAAATTGGTTCTTCTCCATTTAGTACAAATGAGACTTGAGCTCTGAATCCAATAAGAATAGACAAGTTTTAGAAGAACACCAACTTTTAAGAAAAATGTTTATTTTACATCAGTCATTCCTGATTTGGATTCAGTATGAATTCTTGGTATGATATAAAAATAATTACATATCTCTTTTTATACAATTCATGTCACATAGAAGTAACGTGTCTGTAAATAAATCAAGTATTCAGTATTAAGAAATAGCAAAGATTTATTTAGAATTTGTGTCTCCTATAGAACAATTTTTAGTACAAATGATAATGTAAAGGTCTCATAAAATTCAGAAATAGATAAAATACTGTGATTTTGAAACATGCTCATTTTCTTCAAGTATCAAGAGTAATTCACTCTGTTCTGCATCTGAATTCTTAACAGTTCAAGAAGGTTTTGGTGTCTAAGACCAACAAATGAAAATGTTGGTCATCACCCTGTAACGCTAAAGTTAGACAACAAAATTTCTAACTCTTTTCACCCTCCAGCTTTCCAAAATCAATTGACAGACTTGAAAATCGGGTAAATGTAGTTTTTCCCCTCATCTAATCAATTGCACATGAAAAAAGATTTTTTAGGAAAAAAACTTATTAAAGCCTGTAACAAGCACTGCCAGTCAGGAAAGATGTGCAACAACTTTCATGTTTATATCACATCTGTATTTTCTAAGGTTTTACTGTTCAGAAACTCTCTCTGTTCTTTTTCCATTGTTATTTCATGTTATTGAAGAATTCATCACCAAAATTCAAATTAGTTCATCAAATCAAAGTTGATTTATTAATCTAAAATCACCAGGACTGATCATCCCTCTCTGACAGTACCTGAGAAAGACAATTATGCATACATCTAAACCAAGACAGAACATGTCCATTTTAGATGTAGCAAGGAGGCAGGGATTAGGGTTAGCCCAGCTTTGCCCACGGGTGTAGACTTAGCCCCAGCAGCCTCCCTGGGATTCTCAGACACCACCAGGCAGGAACAGCCACCCTATAGAAGTGTCCCTGGGGGGCACATGGCAGGGAGCGGACCTGCAGGTCACATTAACTTGGGCTACTCTGTCTTATGGAAACCCACTTCAGGAGCAGGTATTAACAGCCAGGCTATGTCTGAATGAGATGATCATCTAATTCCAACCACATAGTCCACTAAGACTACTCATTTCATGTCATTATGCAAAATAACACAGAAAGCCAGGTTACTCTGCAATTTATAGGCTCAGAGGGAAAAAAAGTCAGATGGATCTTTCTAAAAAAGATGTAAAAAGTTACTGTTATTTTGACTGAGAAAGCAGTCATACCCAGGACAGCATGTGTGCTTCAGCCTAAATGTGTCTTAAGTCCAGTGAGGTTGATGGGGCTTAAGCACTCAAAAGTAAACAACATTGCTTATGAATTTTCCTCTAAGAAATCTGAGTGGTACAAAGGCAGTAGAAGGAACACATGCCTGGGCCAAATGGAACATCAAATATTCACTCAAAGGCTGCTGCAGACATCCGTTTTGGAACAAAAAATTCAAAGTATCTGGGAAGTTGCTGGATGTGACATGTTCAGTTGCCATAGAAAATCAAATCCTCTTTACTAAGGTGATTAAATACGTCTATGAGTGGCTGGTTTTATTGAAAATGTCTGCCTTAGCATCAATTAAGCTTATTTTACTATATTCTGTATTTGATGTAACCAGATTATTCACTTTTGTTTACCTAAAATGGTCTTGCAGTTTTCCTAGCTATAACATGGTTTCCTGAAAATAACCTGTTCATTGAAGTCCTGTCAACATACTGAGAAAAAGGTTGCCAATATTGAACAGAGACAGAAGCTTAGAAACTAGCTGTAAAGTTTCTGATAGCATCTCCTTAATTATATTGTTATATGATGCTCACAGAAAACATATAGGTGCTCAAAAAAGATCTTGTAAAAAAACACCTGGAGTGTTGAATCAAGCATACAAGACAAATTTACTGTAATTAGCAACCTCATAACATTGGAAATGTGATTCCTTCTGTGGTGTGTTATTCTACTCCTTACAAAAAAATTCTCAAAGTAATGCCAAAGATTCATGTTTCGAGACAGATGCTACCTTAGTGTGTTAACTGTAACTACATGTAATGCAAAAGTACTGCTGTATATAGAGAATATAGGTTCATAAAGAAAAGTTCATTTTGTTTGACCTTTGTGAAGGACATCAAGATTTGTACACTTCTGACAAATAATTTTAACATTGTTCAGACTGTGTGCCTGTAATGTTGGGATCAGAGCAATCCTTATCCCAAATTTGTATGACAAGGTTGCCATAAAATCTATAGATCTGGGACATAAAGTACTGGAAAACTGAGTGGTAACAGAGTTTGCAATTTGTGAACAAATGTTCTTAAACTGTACCATGTGAAAATACATCAATATCTCTTAAGCCTGGAGAATAATTCATTCTTTAGTAACTAAATGAACAAATAAACTAAACCCATTTTGTTCTCAGTGGTAGAGACCAGAGAACACAATGCAGAAGGACAGATGAGAAAGCAGAGGGCACACAGCACTTCCTACAGGAAGAGTCCTCCTGGAAATGTTCCTGAGTGTTGTAAGAGGCCCACACAGGTTTTGGCAACAGTGATACACATCCCTTCTATTAGTATCCTTTTCTTTGAGAACATTGTAGGATAACTGCTATACACGTATATATTTTGCTTGAATTTCTGGGCAAATTGGTTTCTTTCCTTATTGCTTATTGGTGAAATCTAAACATAATTTGCTTTTGTTAATGACCTTCATATTTTCATCTGCTCCTGTTACCTCTACTGCTCATTTGGGGAAATGAACAGCAGAAATGTCATTAAGTAGCATGAGATCCTTTAGCCAAGTCTTGAGGATTCTAAGAAATCTATTTTCTTGAAGTCTCATCTCAACAGTGCTCAGTAAAGCTCCATACAAACCTCCCCAACTAAGGCTATCTAAAATTTCCTGCATTTTCTACTTTACAAAGAAAACTGTCTTACATTTAAATAGTTTTCAAAGGGTGTCTGTAACTCAGGAGCTCAAGTCACATTTTGAAAAAAAGCTGTCTTTAAGTGCCTTTAGTCATGTCTGAAAGGAAGATTTAGATTTCTGACTCACTTAAGCTTTTTTTAAAATGTCTGTCATCCATCTGAAACTAATTTACCCTATGCTTTCTAACTCTGTAGGCATTCATTCCAAGATGTCATCACTCTGTTGTTAGTTTTTAAAATAGCTCTATGTACAAATTTTCTGAACACTTTAAAATTTTCTTTCCAGTTTTGAAATAAGTGATTTGTCAGCGCTTCTTTTCAATCTTTCGCTTTCCATGGCTAAAACTTCAACAAGAAGAATAGAAAGCATTCATCTTTTTTTTTTAGCACATTTATTTACACCATAATAAATATTTTGTAGTGTGTGGTTTAGGTGCCTCTAGTTACATGCCTGATAGTAACATAGAAGCTTCTGCAGTTCAAGAAGCACCTTGCAGCTTTTCTTCAGGGTCAGAGAGAGCGATGAAGGGCCGTGGAAGCCCTTTCTGCGTGTTTTCCGAGATCAGCATAAAGTCTAGTTGTGCCAGAAGAAGCAATGGAATCATTAGGCTTCCCATTACAGACAACAATGTTTGTGACAGAAGGCTATGCAAAGCAGTTGATCTAAGTGCTGGGCTTGGTTTTGTCGATAGGAATTGGGAGACAAAAACATGCTACAGTCCATTCACCACCAGCGTCATTTTTTTGAAACATGTTGGCACCTCTTTAGCAAGTAGGGAGCAGGAAGTGCTGCATCCAGATGTGCATCACTCATTCCTAGCAGAGATTTGGCTCGGTCCACTGATAGACACTGATGATACTTTCTTTACATTGTTCCAATATCCATCAATAGCAAATGAGCCCAATCCTGGCCTCAGCCAGGACTGTTCCCTCTTTTATTGACAACATGGGGCTCCACCACATCTTCACCTTGATTTACCAGTGCAAAACAATGGTTCAAAGGGATCTCCTCATTTTACGGTTTACCATGTAGACCTGAGTAGCTTCGGGACCAGCTCTCTCTTTCCCAGCATAAAGTAAGCTGTTGGGAACAAGACCTCATCCCTCCCTCTAAAACAGGACGAGCTTAAACAGTGCAACGTAGTTCCTAAAGACATAGCAAGTGCAGAAATAACATAGCTGCCATCTAAAGCTTAACTGAAATTTTTCTCCAGTAGATAACAGTTCTCTCATGAATACTGTGACCATGAAGATCACTGCTATTCAAACCATTTTGAAACATAATACAAAGCCAAGTAAGTAAATTGTATGCAATTATCCATGTATTGGAAAAGTTTTGTTCTGCTTCAGCTGCATAATCTTATGGAGGTCTCACCACACTTGCAACTCATTCTGACAATTCCCAATTAACAGTCCCAAACTTAGCCTCAAGTGCAAAGCTCCATTTCTTTTAGAGGAACAAAGAAAAAATACTTCACGTATATCTCAGATATACTATAAATCACTGTGACACTCTGTTTTCACCCTTTATCACCCATTATACAGATGCTCTTCTACTTTCCATCTCTATCTTTTCTCAAAAAACACCTCAGGACATGCTGAAGAGCTGTCTGTTCACCAGTATTTTCATGGTTTGTAGGGGGATGATTGAATGTAAATGTTTTGGGTTAAGAGAAAGAAAGCACTTAACACTCATTCAAATCTGATCAATGAACTCCTTTTGGCAAAATGTTTTTGAGAATATGATGCAAGCAATTCCATTCTTATATTTTTTAGAAAAATAATGATGGGAAAATTGGACAAAATAGTGATTTCCTATAATATTTCACTCTATGTTCCACTAATAATTTTTCAGTTATCATGAAACTGCTCTGTAATTAGATTGCAAATACATAACAACTTTTACCATTAAAATTACAAGATAATTGTAATTTAATTAGGCTCCACACTCCATATTCCTGCACTTCTTCAGAAAATATTTCATAGAATTAAGTGCTAATACACTTTTTGCTTATATCCCAAAGTAGGTAGTTTAGAAATAGATATGACAGACTGAGAGACAAGGACACAGAATGAGTATTTCTTCAACAAAAATGCCTTATCCACCTCTGACAAACCTTTTCTCATCAGTCAAAAACCTATGTGCTATACAGATATTGCCACTGCCGGAGTGAAACATAGTTGAAAAATAAGTAAGAAAGACAAGCTGTCTGAGGGCAGCACCACGGGGGGTGCAAGCTGTCTGAACCGACTGGTGCCAGCAGGCCTTTCCTTCTGTGATGGATCACATTTGCAAACAGGGAAGGAACTCAGCAGGGACTGACTTGTTCATGTACTTCAGGGATCACCTTTGTTTTTTTATCATGCAGCTTAGGGTGGAAGGATTGAGGGCCAAGGATGTGCCTGGAAGAAGATAAGGATACTGCTGTTGCGTCTGATCTATGGGGTTGCTGAGTGATGACTGTGGCAAATGGGCCAGCTCACCTTATCACCCACTCCTTTTCAGTAACTGCTCCAACTCACTCTTTTTCCCACTTTCTTCTTCTCTGAAACACTTTGCTTATGCTCAATTTAGTTTCCTTCAGCATCTTTGTGAAGCTTTCTTCTCCCATTTCTTTCTATCCTTTCTTCCCCATGTGCACTTCCATATCTGCCTTGCTTTTCTGTGTCTCTTTTCTTGCCTCTTTTTCTTGTCACTCATCAATTCCTCCTTGTCGTCCTTCCCATTCTCTTGTTTTCTGTTCCCTTCCCTTTGAGTCTGTGCCACTGTGCTGGATATGACATTCTGCAGTGGAGAGCACTCCATGAAGAAGCTACTTTTCATCCTTAGCTGTTAAAGTCATTCCTGCCCCCACTGGCAACACAGTGACTATCCTTTCTAAATACTGTCAGTCATATTTTACATCATCTAAGTTTTGTACACAACTGGTCAGAGTTGTCTATGATCAAAGCAACACCAAAGCTGGGAACCTGGTCTCCCAGCTGTCCCTACCCAAGAGCCAGGGGTCTACTCCTCTGAAAGATGGCCACCCCTGAGTAGAGGACACCATATACCTCTCTTAAATTCAGGAGCACTGAGTTCATTTCAACCCCTGCTCTTAGAAGCACAATGTGCTGAGGGCAACTACTGCAATTAAATATGCAGAAAAGTAAGGTCATAAAAACATACAGTGTACATTTAAACATCTTTCAACCCCTTTGGCAGCAGAAATAATTGTTCTGGCAGAGGACATCATCTAATCCCTGTGGGCCACAGCTGGAGGAATGCCAGGTTGCTGCACCAAGGAAAGGAAGACTGCAGAGATTGAAATAACTTGAATAAGCCTGAAAAAAATTCAAGAGAACTTTTGCTGTTGCAGGGAAGGTACTTATTGTGATAATAATAGTTACAAATGGGAGACTGAATGATTTCTGAGAATACCTTCATAACCTACAGCAAAAAAAAATCATCCTGTGAAAAAACTGATGGAGAAACCTTGGAATGAAAATGTATGAGTTGAGATTTATGGAAATACTCTGATGGTGTTTTTTTTCTTGTTTTGGGGTGGGGGGATTCCAGTCACTTGTTTTCTGAATGAACAACCAACTCTTAAGATCAGTTTTCCCAAGCCATCTTGAAATTATACAATAAATATACAGTAGATTTCCCTAAATATGCATATTTTACTCTTCACAGCAAAGCTAACATAATTCTGCTCATTCTGGTTATAAGCATTTTTTCCCTTATTATCTCAAATATCAAAAAATAATTGATTGACCATGGACTAAGGCAATACCGAAGATCAGTTATTCAGTCCAAGAGTCACTGGTTTTATCAATACACTAGAAAACTAGGGACAGTTTATAATTTATTTTAACATTTTAAAATGTTGTATTTTCCTGAACGTGCTGCAGTTCTAATTGATCTTTGATAAAGTCTTCAAAGAATCACAGGAGGATATGGAGAATGTTTCAGTGCTGCAAAAGTTAATACGTTCAGTCAGATCATGAGATCTTTAAAACTCACTGCAAGATTAATATCATATTTTAACATAAGGTAGTTCTAGAGAAAGTATTCCACCTCCATTATGTGCCAAGCCTGGCAGCTGTGCCAGGCTTTGTCTTTTAAACCCAGCTGTGTCTTCCCTGAACTGTCTTAATATAAGTTCTGTTCAAAGAGATATTAATCTGACTGGCTAGACTGCTGGGACTTAATGTTTCCACTACCTACTTTTTTATCTAGCCTTATAAACTTTATATTGAGATATAAATTAAGACTTCAAATGCTCCTATTTGCTTCTCCGACTCCTTGCCTGAGGCTCCTTTTAATTCTAAGCTGTCTGTTGAGCTATACAAATGATGCATGCGAGAATGCCATCAGCTTTGATATGATGTTTATTTCTTCCTGTTAATGAAAAGATTTCCCATTTTTTATGCATATTTCTAGTGGTTTAAGAAAATGCCATCTATGTATTGCTTTAAGGTTCACTATGATGGAAAGGCTTTTTATTAAAACAATATTTTTCTCTAGTTTCAAGATTGGCACTTGCATCCTCTAATTCTGACAGTTTACATTATTTCTCTGCATAATAGGATTGAAGCAGTGGAAGATTAACAGGAGGCAATCTAATTTAATGGTTGCAATTATAGTTGATGAAGGAATGTGTTAATCAGGAAAAATATAACTCTGATGACTTCCTAAGTGGAAAAAAAAACAGAAAAGAAGGAAAAAATGGAGATGAGAAATCTGTGCTGGGTGAGCTTGCTCATCTGTACATCCACTTTTGTTCTAGAATCATATTTTAATATAGATATTCTGGCATAAAATTGCATCCTAAAGTACATAGGCTGTGTCAGCCTGATGGCTCAGCCAATAGAAAATATTGAGGAGTTACTCAAACTTCTTCACTAACACCTGGACAGTTACTGATGGAAGGAAAACACTTTACTTCCTAAATCATCTGTTTAGGCAAGGCTCATGCATGCATAGCAGAAATGATCTGTGGGACTGCTTCTCCAACTCAGCTGCACTCTGACCCTACAAGTGTATGTACATACATAACAACTTGAGAAAACTGTACCAGGATATTGTTGGCCATTATCTCCTAAATAGATATAAACTGCAATCTGCCTGATGCTCTAATACATAATGTAGCATGCAGCATGATATTGCGACCTCATGGACCAGTCACTCAAAAAGAGTTCAGGGAACTACTGACCCTCTTCCCTCTTTAGGAGTGGTTGAGGGAATGCATTTTGATAAGATAATGTCTATGGCATTATTTAGTTATTATCAATTTTACATGGCAGATAATTTAAAGAAATATAGCAATTTAATCAAATAGAATTTGACATATGCAGAACATACTTCCTCATTTTTGTCTCATATTTCAGGGGTTGAGGGAGAAGGGACTGCCCTTACCCAAAGGATGACCCTTCCTTCCCACATGTCCTGAGTATCCCCAGCCATTTGCTCCATGCATCCAAACACACAACCAGTAGTATTGCCCCCACCCTGGGACAGCAAAGATCTTGGTCGCTGTGGCACTCCTGCAAGCACCTCAGTGGACCACTTCCTGGTGGACCAGTGGCTGCCGGCCTCGTGTGAGATAGCAACCTTCATCTCCCAGGGCTGTGAATATGAGGTGATTCTCAACTATAAAGCAAAAACCACTGCTTTAGATTAGTTTGCCCCCCCCCCCCCCCCAAAAAAAAAACCCAACCCCCCCCAAAAAAAACCAAAAAACCAAACCTTAATTCTGTATTCAGATGCATTTATACAAAGTCAATCTGGCCAAAAATTGCATTTCTATCTCAGGGAAAATCTCAGTGAGTGACATAAGAAAAAGAGAAACATATACTGTAGACAAAATTAACACCTTACTTAAATATTTGCTGTAGAACTGCAGATTTTTGAGGATTGGTTTTATCACTAGAAAAATATTCTCCATGTGTTATGTATAGTCTGCTGCACACCTTCAGTGATGTATAACTCTACAGAGCTCTTTCACCAATAATCCTGGAACTCTTCAAGCAGGAAGAGCAGCCCTTCTCAGTACCACTCCCAGTTTCAGGAGCAATGTAGTTGTGGTGGTTTAGTCCCTGCCGGGGACTGAGACCACGCGGCCGCTGCCCCTCCCCCACAAATGGATTGAAATACAAAGCCCCGGGGCTGAGATAAGGACAGGTTTAATACAACAGTGCAACAGCCACACAACAAACAACAACAATAAGAATAACGGTAATAACAATGAACAGAGCAAAATATCTACCAATACAGCAGCGAGAAGCACGGTGGCATAACACACGTGTTAACCGACCCATCTCGCTTCGGCACCAGGATGTGACGTCCGCATGGTATCTGAATTACCTGGCTAGAGCTCCCCCGCCACTGCTGGGGAAACTTAACCCTATCCTGGCTAAACCAGGACAGTAGTGTAGATTTTGGCTGTCCCCCAGTTGCTGACCTGTGGGCAAAAGGGATAAGCAGGGACATGCAGTAAGCATGAAAGCATTGCTGTGGCATTGTTTTTCTCTTTACCAGCCATGTAGAGTGGTGAGCCCATAGGATTTCTAATGAGAAGCATGCCAGATGAAGGACAAAATGGGCCCAGAACACTGTTCTTGTGAATAAATTATTGCACCCTACCTTTCTTTAGTACCTTAGCTTGGAAATAAAACTGCCCCTCAGCAGCAGAGGCCTGAAGACAGAATTAACTTTTATCATCTCTTTGTGCTGGGACTACATCTCTTTTTGGCAAAACCTGAGAAGCATCTCGTTATTATTATTGCTATTATTATTATTATCTTTAATGCTATGAACACTGAATAATTGCTAATTTTAGAAGTGCTGAGTACCCTCTGAGGCAGAACGTTAGCTCTTTATTACTTGCACTACTACAGAAATATTTCTGTCAGCTGGAGAAGCCAAAAAAGGACTTGTGTTTCAAGTGAGCAACCACCTATTACAGACAAGCTGCAGTGAAATGTTCACAGGTAGAAGATTTTTATTCAGTGATTTAGTGATTATTTAGTCAGTAGTTATGAAAAGCAACTATCTTTGTATGCTTCATGGCCTGTTCACAAACAAACAAGTTAAATGCAGTGACTAATATATTCATAACAGGTAACTCCTGCAACTCGTATGCTACCTGTTTTTAAACCTGATCATCTTACTATTTCATGGAAGGGAAATCCTTGCACATGAACAAGTAAGGCTTCAAGAGCTGTGGTCTTGCATTAACAGCAGTATCCAGCATTTTCTTCCAATTTGTAACACTTCAGTTCTCACAGAAGATAACAACCCAGGCTCAATCTTCTGAACTCAAGTATTTCTGGAAGCAACAAGTTATCTCTTTGCTTTCAGCATGTCTAGTTTCTGGGCCTGGAAGAAAAAAAGTACGATGTAACTTCTAAATTTAGGCATAGAAATGAATAAACAGTAGAGTCTGAGGCAAGATTTCCTTTGGCCTTTGGGTTTTGAAACGAGTATAATCATTAGCCTTTTCTCACAGATGCAACATGTATATATGATTTATTATCACTGGTGGGCAATCCATCATGCTCCTATTGTCCTTCTCCCTTGAGGTCCTCTCATTTGGTAATGTTCTCCCAGTACTTCCTCTTCTGTGCTTGGCTCAGTCTTCTGCATTTGATTAACATTTTTGTCTGAGCTAAGATCTTAATTGTTAAAATCGACTATTAGAGCAGTTAATGCCATGCCTCCTTAGAGTTTGAAATATTTGTTGTGCCTTCAGGATATCTCATTGAAAAGCAGACTTTGAAAATCCACTGTAATATAGTAGCCATTTTCCCCTGTTCTCATAGGAAAGCTGTAATTGTCCTTTCAAATTGGTCTGGAAATGAAAGATGAATACTAATTTATTAGAGGTACTGATCCATAGTCATTCAAGATACAGCATAAATAGCAAAAGAATTCATTCAAAAATGAATTTTGATTTCAAACTCAGTTAGGAAGCTGATATTTAAGAAAAGACGGGCTGTGCATACTTCATTTTTTATCCATCTAATATGTTTTGTTTAAAACTTTACTGTAGCAGTCAACAAACTGTTACTTTTCTGAGCAATTTTATTTTTGGGAATTCTTGATTTTTTATCAGAAAAAGGAGAAAAAAGATTGTTTTGAAAAAAAATAGCAAATTAGTTACAGAAATCAAAGTGCACCTCTTGCACTTTTCAGATCCAATGACAAAAAATGGAATGTAACTTGCGAGTTGAAAGATAGTGGCACATCCTAAAATGAATAATGACATGAAAAAAGAAAGTAAAGAAATGGAAATGAAAGAAATGAATACAGGATATAAATGTAAGGAGTCATTTGGAACTTTAAAATGAGCTCACTGGAAACAAAAATGGAAAAAACATTGGAATGGAACATTGAATGACAGAGATGGAAGAGGAAAGTGTGGAGGAAACCTTCCCTTGGTGCAC
Source organism: Strix uralensis (assembly GCF_047716275.1). Taxonomy (NCBI): domain Eukaryota; kingdom Metazoa; phylum Chordata; class Aves; order Strigiformes; family Strigidae; genus Strix; species Strix uralensis. The sequence goes on along the minus strand of NC_133974.1, from coordinate 90,992,295 downwards.
ACAACTGAAGTGGTTTCAGAAACACTTAAGTGGGGGGATATTAACTGACTCAACTCAGGAATTATTCTGAGGTACTAATGAGAACAGAAGAGGTGATTATAAAAATATTCAGCTTTGTGGATAATATTTAAACCTTTTTCAGTACTGTAATACATGGCAAGAAAATCTACAGCTATTATGGTAAACACCGCATGATAAGAGGAAACTTTTCAACAGCTAATGTGGATGGCAAGGGAAGGGATTTAGGGTAGGTATAAAAACCTGTTCAAGAAGAGAAAGAACTATGTATTTTACCAAGATGTGAGTTGTGCAATTAGAAGTGACCAAAAGCCAACACAGCTTTCCACAGTTGCAATTTTCAGGGATGGAACGGAGATGGAGAGGGAACAAAAACTAAAATTAAAAAAAAATAGGATCAGATCCAAACTGGCTACTTACAGCTTGTTTGAGAAGTAGAACCAAAGCTGCTGTTTCTACCTCAGAAGTTCCTGACAGACCTTCTTCTGTTTCCTACCTGTTGCAGCCTGGCTACAGACCCATGCTTGTAAAAACAACAACAGATCTGGACATTTCCCACCTGTTCTTCTCTTCCTCTGATCCTACCTTCTCTTCTCAGCCTGGCTGGCCACAGCCATTACCCTGGTCCCCTTGAGACGCCCAGTCTGATGGACCTAGCCTGCAGACAGAAGAGAACCAGCAAGCAAACACAAGTAACACTGATTGAACAAAATCCAGTTGTATTTTAAGATTTTTCAATAAGTCTAAAGAGAGAGACGTAACAAATAGGCAGCAACAGAACTGAGCTTTTCTGTTTAGATAGTATTTCACTAGCAGAAATTCACAGAGTGACATTAATAAAGACATACTTTAAAGATACTTTATGCCATGTTTACAGTTACAATTTTAGGCTATTTAATCTGTAATTTGTTTAAACTTCCTATCTGTTAACATATTATAAAATTTTTAGGCATTATGTAAAACAATACTGAATTCAGAAATGAGTGAGGAAGGGAAGAGAGGGGTGAAAGGTTTTTGTATGCCTACTTATTCTGACCACAAGAGTTGTGTTTTGAAGTGCACATAAGGACACTGCAATTTTCCCTGATGGCTACATAAGTTACCTTTGCACAGGACCCCATGGTGTGATATAGACCTGTCCCACGCAATCTCCTCTTTGTGTCAACCCAGGGCTGCCACCATTGATATCCTCTGACACTGCTGATTTTTGGAAAAGCTATTGAAGGAATGGCCTGAGTGACACATTGCCTGGGTATGGTAGTCAAAGCAATGCAGGTTTGGTCAGGCGTGGCAAAGAAAGAAGCAGCTATCTAGCAAAGTCATTCTGTCTAGGAAATGAGAATAAACATTTGGTTTTGGTTGTCATCAGGGAGGTCCATGCCTGATTTTGAGTGATTTAAAAGATATTTTTTTCTGCTCTAAAACTGCAAAAACACAAAACACCACTTTTTTTTTTTTTTTTCTCTAAAAAGTTAATGAAAGACTTTGAAGGCATTTGCTTTTTTTTAATCTGCAAGTGGGAGTGATGAATGAAATGAAATTAATTGATGCGGGAGAGGCCAGAAACTGCTGGAGGGGAACTGAATTACAGAGGCACTCAGAGTAACACAAGTGAAAGTCTGTATTTCCACCACATGTACAGAAACACCTGAGGTACAGAAGACTGGGGTACCTACAGATGCACTTGCTCAAGTGTAAAAGAGGCAGAGCTGTTCCTGACCTAAAACACACAGGCAGGACCCATACCGTGACTTGAGATGAGCATCCTGCTGGGATCCTGCTCCCCCATGCCAGTTCCTTTCTTTTTGGCCTAGAGTGCCCCCAGAAGAAACTGATGTTTCTGACTTAGCTCTTCCTGATAGACTTCCTAGGGGAATTTTTTCATCACTTTATGAGAAAATTGGGAGCCCCTGTAAGAAGCACTGGGAAGCGAGGAAAGATTAATGCTTCATTGCAGTTCTGGGTATCTGCAGGAGACATCTCTAAAATTACCTTGCCTTATGAGTAGTATCTTTAAATGCTGTGTTAGTAATGTTCACATCAGCAGAGATCAGGAGCAATTTCATTCCTAGACCTCATTACTGACAATCAAATGCAGCAGAGTCTGCATCCCAGAAAAGAGAAAATGCACTGACAGCATCTAAGCATCAAGCAGCAGCACACTAGCTCAGCTGGTAGGACTAACCTCTGTACACTTCCCACAGCAGGTCAGCCCCACTTTACTTCTTTCCACCTTCCCCTTCCCCTGATGAGAACAGGGACACCGGGGACCAGGGGACTTGCACTACCTCTCTGTAGCAGGAACAGCCCTTTCCTACAGCAGGTGCTCCTCCCTCCTGGGAACCTGTAGGATCCCAGCACCATGCTGGCGGCAGCCTCCCAAAATACCAAGTCTTGAGGTCATATCATCTCAGCAGCAGGTGGAGGGACATGAAAAAATCATCCCATCCACACCACAAACAATGGTTTGGATGAAACTTGCTGACCCTGTGGTACTTTTTTTATTTGCAAGTAGTGTTGTGAAAAATTGAAATGCTATTACTGACCACTACTGTGTCTTCAGGCTTTGTTTCGTTTTCTGTTTGTCTGTTTTGTGGATCCTTTTTTCCTTAGAAAATTCCTTGAAACCTCTTCATTTGTCCTTAAAAATAAAATACAGGGAGCTGTCCAGCTAAGTAAGTACAATAGTCCATTAGTATAAATATTGTACATGAATTGGTCACCTCACAGAACTTCATAAATTTTTCTTTTCCTGTTTGATCTCCTGGCTAACTTTCTCTGTATATTTTGTGTTTTACTTTGTAGAGTTTAAGAGTTATATTCAAGGCTCAGCTGGAATTGTCATAGTTAACATTTAAAAATCTTATTAACTTATTAGCAAAGTTGAAGAGGCAAAGCCCTTAGATAAACTCTGTTAAACAATTTTTAAACAATAAAATAAAATTTCCTATGTGTTAGATATAAGATCTTCAATATAAAAACACTCAAATAGATCAGTTGAGAAGTTTGATTAATGCATCAGAAAAATTGACATGCCTCTTGTGGTAGAATAGAATAGAATAGAATAGAATAGAATAGAATAGAATAGAATAGAATAGAATAGAATAGAATAGAATAGAATAGAATAGAATAGAATAGAATAGAATAGAATAGAATAGAATAGTTCAGTTGAAGGGATCTACAATGATCATCTAGTCCAACTGCCTGAGCAATTCAGAGCTGACAAAGTTAAAGCTTGTTGTTAAGGGCATTTTCCAAATGCCCTCTTAACCTTGACAGACTTGAGGCATCAACCACCTTCTCTAGGAAGCCTGTGCTGGTGTTTGACCACCCTTTCAGTAAAGAAATGTTTCCTAATGTCCAGTCTAAATGTCCAGATCTTAATGTCCAGTTCTGGTACCAAGAAGTATCCAAGGAGAAGACACGCATTTCTAATTACATTTTTTCCCCTTTTTACTTACATTCCATACATCAGCTCAGCCTACAGGGCTTATCACATTCACTTACAAAACTTTAACAATCTGTACTAATAACTATGTAAAGAAAAAGCCAAATAAGAGAAACTTAAAACTTGTAGCTATTTATCACAACTCTTCGCTCTAATTAAACATAAATATTACTTTTGCGGTTTTTTTTAATCAAGAACACTGAGGCTAAGTCAAGATCTTGTTTGGTTCTACTCTGAGCTCTACTCTAAAGTTAAGTCATAGAATCATAGAATGGTTTGGGTTGGAAGGGACCTTAAAGACCATCTAGTTCCAACTCCCCTGCCATGGGCAGGGACACCTTCCACTAGACCAGGTTGCTCAAAGCCCCGTTCAACCTGGCCTTGAACACTTCCAGGGAGGGGGCAGCTACAACTTCTCTGGGAAAACTGTTCCAGTGCCTCACTATCCTCACAGTAAAGAATTTCTTCCTTATATCTAATCTAAATTTACCCTCTTTCAGTTTAAAATTGTAACCCCTTGTTCTATCACTACATTCCCTGATAAAGAGTCCCTCCCCTTCTTTCCTAAAAATGTTTTAGTTAGGGATTATCTTTTTCATATGAAATACTAGATATTTTATGACATATAAGAGCTAAGGGATACTATAATATTATACTAATCAACATATTTTGGTATTTCTTCTAAGCACTCTGACCAAAGTCTTGATAGGATTATGGAAAAAAATGAAGAAATAAGCAAAAAAAGCTTAATAGAACATTTCCATATCTGAAAAAGGGGTTTGTTTGTATTTAATTTTGAACAAGCTCAGTTTGTTAACTGTTTTAAATTATTAGAATTTTCCAGCCTGTTCTTTCCTTTATTGGATGCAGAGGGAAACATAGTAACAAAGGATGAGGAAAAGTCTGAGGTGCTCAACACCTACTTTGCCTCAGTCTTTAGCAGTGGAACTGGCTGTTCCCTGGACATCCAGCCTCATGAGCTGGGGTATGGGGAGGGGAAGCAGAATGAGGTCAGCACTGTTGAAGAGGAGGTGGTCAGAGACCTGATACACCACTTGGATGCACACAAGTCTGTGGGACCGGGTGGGTTACACACAAGGGTGCTGAAAGAGTTGGCAGATGTGCTCGCCAAGACACTTTCCATGATCTACCTGAAGTCATGGCTAACTGGGGAGGTCCCATTGGACTGGAGGGTAGCAAATGTAACACCCATCTGCAAGAGAGGCAGAAAGAAGGATCCAGGAAACTATAGACCTGTCGGTCTGACCTCAGTGCCAGGGAAGGTCATGGACCAGATCATCTTGAGTGCCATTAAAAGTCATATAACGGACAACCAGGGGATCAGGCCTAGTCAGCATGGGTTTATGAAAGGCAGGTCCTGCCTGACAAACCTGATCTCCTTCTATGACAAGATGACCCAACCATTGGACGAGCGAAAAGCTGTGGATATTGTCTACCTGGATTTTCAAAAAGCATTCGACACAGTTCCCCATTGAATTCACATAGAAAAACTGGCTGCCCATGGCCTGGATGAGTGAACAGTCTGCTGGATCAAGCACTGGCTGGATGGACGGTCCCAGAGAGTGGTGGTCAATGGAGCTAAATCCAGCTGGTGGTCGGTCACAAATGGTGTTCCTCAGGGCTCGGTGTTGGGACCATTTCTGTTCAACATCTTTATTGATGATCTTGATAAGGACATAGAGTGTATCATCAGTAAGTTCGCAGATGACACCAAGTTAAGCGGGAGTGTTGATCTGCATGAGGATAGGGAGGCTCTACAGAGAGACTTGGATAGATTGGATCGGTGGGCCAACGTTAACGGGATGAGCTTCAACAAGGCCAAGTGCCAGCTCCTGCGCTCGGGCCACAACAACCCCATGCATCGCTACAGGCTTGGGGAGGTGTGGCTGGAGAGCTGTCTGGAAGAGAAGGATCTGGGGGTTCTAATTGACAAACAGCTGGACATGAGCCAGCAGTGTGCCCAGGTGGCCAAGAAAGCCAACGGCATCCTGGCTTGTATTAGAAATAGTGTGACCAGCAGAAGTAGGGAGGTGATAGTCCCCCTCTACTCTGCACTGGTGAGGTCACACCTGGAGTATGGTGTCCAGTTTGGGGCATCTCAATACAGGAGAGATATTGAGGTGCTGGAGTGAGTGCAGAGGAGGGCAACGAAGCTGGTGAAGGGCCTGGAGAGCAGATCCTATGAGGAGCGATTGAAGGAGCTGGGACTGTTCAGTTTGAGGAGGAAAAGGCTAAGGGGAGACCTCATCACTCTACAACTACCTGAAAGGACATTGAAGAGAGGTTGGTGCTGATCTCTTCGCACAGGTAATTAGCGATAGAACAAGAGAGAATGGCTTTAAACTGAAACAGGGGAGGTTTAGACTGGACATTAGGAAAAAATTTTTCACAGAAAGAGTGGTCAGACAGTGGAATAGGCTGCACAGGAAGGTGGTGGAGTCACCATCCCTGGATGTGTTTAAGGGTCATTTAGATGAGATGCTGGGGGATATGGTGTAGGGGAGAACTTTGTAGAGTAGGGCTGATGGTTGGACTCGATGATCCCAAGGGTCTTTTCCAACCTGAATGACTCTGTGATTCTGTGAAAAGAGTAAAATGGGAAAATCAGAAGTGCTCTTTCTTCAGATTAAAGTTTTTACTGAAAGTGTGCTGTGTGTTTGTACTGATGATGCATAAATATTGCCTCTAACATATCAAACTACAGGAGATATTTAAAAGCACTCAGTGTTGGCCTAACTAGTGAATACAATGGAAGAATTTTCCATTAACTTCAATGCCTGTGGACCTGGGTCAGTGCCAATTCTTACTTTCACAATTTTCTCTTCTAATAATTAATGTTTATGACATTGGAACTTATACCTCACCATGAAAACCAGCACTTCTGCTGCATATTCAACACAAAGGCTTATTTAAATACATTTAAATTCATAATTTATTTGAATACATTTTCAAGTTGCTGCATCTCTGGAGCTTATTGGATTTATTTTCCACATAAGCCATTGAATACCATGACATCCACAGACTTGAAAACATCAGTCTCTTAAATCTGATTAAATGCTACCACCACTAGGCGTGATTTCTGTCACATACTATACAGAGCAATGGACCGTCTAAGTCAGTCAGCTCCTGAGGATTCCCCCACACCCACATTCTTTTTTGTAGTCATACTTGAGTTTTAATGTTCTTGTTTATGCCACTTTCAAAGTAAAAATACTCCTGCTATTTCAAAGTTTATGCAAATGCTCAGAATATTTACTCTTGTCTGAAAAGAAAACAAAAACACATTTTCCAAATACAGTGGAAAGTGGAACACTGTCGTTCTGCACAGCAGCACCCCAATGACCTCAACTGAGATTTGGTCCCTCCACTCAGCTGTAACAACTGTATCATGTAACAACCCTCATAATAAAGTATTGACTTCAGTTATTGTGTTGTTTCACAAAATTGCACTGAAGTGCTACCAACTGTGCTCAACCACTTGAAAAATATAATTACTATTTTCTCATAAACCAGCCATTTATTTTTCACATTAGTATCAAGGACCTGAAATCCATCTTTCTTTTTTTCTTTTTTAATATTCATATAAACAATGATATTTGAGAAATTAGAAAACTTGAAAAAACTTTACAAATATAAGTGATATTAAAAGAGGAACATATTTTTTTCAGACAGAGCCCCAATTTTCAAAAAAGCCAACAAGTCATGGTAATGTGGTTGCTGCCTCTCCATTTCAAAGCACCAGGACTGTCACAGACCCCTGTGTTCATGCTCTGCATCACCTGTCAGAAGGAGCACAATCCACCATGCTGCAGTTAGTGTTGCTTTTAGCAAACCTAGGTGAAGAGATTTCCTGCCTACCTGATACTTTGAGGGAGTGCTGTGCTTTGAAACATCAATTTCCTCAGCAAGAAGTACCATTCATTAGAAGCACCTGTTTGCCTGTCCTACAGAAAAGCAAGAGGTGGAAGTATCTATATGTGCAAAGTTACAGACCAATCTAGTCGATAGCATCTGCAAAGTAAATTTACAGGGATTAAAATGTACTGTCTGTCAGTCCCTTCAAGCTCCTGGGAGCAGGCATAGAACTGAAATAGAGGAAATGCTATACAAGATAAAAAGAATGGATTACAGTCCCGTGGCATCACTTACTTTATTCAGCTAGAGACGCTGAAAGATTATTGTTACAGCAAGACACTGGAAAACAAAATTTTGTGGCTATGGTTTGTAAATATTGAGCAGGAGAAGGGTAAATATGTTCTCTGCTTCTTAAGCCTAAACATGCTCATTCCTTCTGATCTTTTTTCTCTTCCCAGCTTGTGAGGCAAATGAAGTCTGTAAAGGATCTGATCGCATTGGCCATACCTCAGATATAATCTGCTGAATATAAGAAGTGTAGCAGAGAAAAAGAAGCCAAATTATTGTCACAAGGAGCAGCAGGCCCTCTTCAGCTAGTAGGAACTTACCTCTTCAGCTAATAGTATGATTGAGACACAGACATGCATGTGGATACAGCATCACATTTTAAAACCATTCAAATCCTCCACTAATTTGCTGTGGCCTTTGCAAACCTGGTTGTCACATTCCTTGATTTAATTTTTGTATGTAACCACATTTGCTCTATTAAACCATGCTCACTGGCTGTCTCCAGAGGACAGAACAACATTCCACCCTCTCATCCCATTCTCTTTCCTCTCTTTGTTTGGAACCATGATTCAAAAAGTTGCTTTGAGTTTTCCTTTTACACCTTTCCACAAAGCATTGAAAGTGGCTTACTGCTAAAAAGACCTTTGTATAAGGCACAGGGCACTGATTCTCCACCATGCTTGACCAACATGTGGTGGCTGTTCATGCATGCAAGTTAAACTGAGCACCACATTTGGGACCAAGAAGGAAATGATCTCCCTGCTCAGGTAGGTAAAAAATGTTAAGGAATTTTTGCCTTCCTTAAGAGAGAACAACCTGATTCCTGAGGGGCACCCATGAGTTTGGGGAAAAAGGTCTGAAATGACTATTCAAGGTCTTCAGGAAAGTTAGAAAACATGCAAAAGGAAAAATGAAACCACCTGAGTGGGAAACTCTTAATGTCCCTTCCAACATTATGATTTATGATGTTTATCCCACGTGATAAATTTATCTTACAAGCTTTACTATGTGCCTTTCATTCTGCCTATGATATTTGTCACTTTTGTCTTCTTCTAACAAACATCTCAAACTTCTCTGCTATTCCAGCGAGCTGTTACCTGTTTAGAGGTTTATAATTCACAAAATGTCCTCCTTCCCTTGTTCATCTGTGATAACGTATTTAAAAGCTTCATTTATGTGTTAACCAAGCCCATTATCTCCTAGGACCTGCCACATATATTTGTCTTGATTGTGCCTGTATTCCACACAATTAAGTCTTCCCTTCACTCATGCTGTTGAAAAGTACTTGTATCAAAACCAAAATGAAGCATAACTGTGAAACTGAGGTCACAGAATTTCTGCTTTACTCTAGAGAGGTTTTTTCAACCATCCATCTGTGGGCCCTTGGGCAAGTCTCTAGACTACTCCTAAGGGGTCTGTGAAAGATAATAAATGCAAACAAACCGACCTATTGACAGTAGGCTTAACCTCCCTATACAGGTATGTACCAGGAATGTTTTGAGGGACTTGCAAATTGAAAGTGTTTACTCTAGAGTAATACACCTGCCATTTTAAATTTTCTTTGTGAATACTTTGGTGCAGCATTGATTAGACCATTAACCCTGACAGCACCTCACGATTTAGCAGAATGGGTACAGTTGTGAGACACCAATAGTTTGGGAGAATTGAATGAGACCAGTCCAAATCTTGCAACCTAGATCATGACCAGAAGGCTTTATTTCACACAAGAAATTCTGGTTTATGTCAAATGACAGCAGGGAGAAATCCTTTTCCAATGGTCTGAGGCATTATCTTTCAACCTGAATCAAAACTTAAATGTAGCACTTAAACCCAACATCTTTACGATGAACTAAATTAAAAAAAAAAAAAAAAAAAAAAAGGCAACATTTGTGTAGGAGCTTATAGCAGATACATGTAAAGTCATAAAGCTGGATTCATGGGATTAAGTGTATGTCACTTAACTTTCACTGCTGATAGCCAGACACTAAGTTCCAGCAAGTTTTCCCAGCTCCCTTTGGGTCATGGAGTGACAGTGGTGACAGGAAGGCAAGGATAGCTCACCATTGGGAAGTGCTCTGACACCCACCCCAGGGTGAGACAGATAGCTGGTCTTCTTGGCTCTCCTAGACAAGATGCCTGATCTTCTTACAGCTGAAGGTATCTGAGATGGAGGCCTCCCATGGCAATAACAAATCTGACTTTACAGATAAATGCCCAAAATAGCACCATGATACTGTCTGCATCACTAACATTACAGCAATAAGCGTGTGTTTCTGACTGTGTATGGAGATATTAGGATAGCCAGAAGACTGAGGTTTTCAGGCCTATTCTCAAGACTATTATTCATGGAAAATGGAAAACAAGAACTTAAATCCTTTCCTGAAACCTGTCTATGCACTGGTGTCACTGAAACATTCAAGAACACATAAGCAGCAAGATTTTTACATCTGCTGAGTTAAACATTAGTGATTGATATCTTCTGGGGCAACAGACAATTTAATCTTCAAAAACTCAAGGTTGAAGTTGAACTGCCAAAGTTTTCATGGAGTTTTCAAAGAGATAACCAACCACCATATCAGTTATTGAAGAAAAAAAAAAAAACCAACATTCTTTTTTTGAACTCATATTCTTAAAATATGCTGCTGTCTCCTAGTCACAATAATTTAAGTATGCCAATTAGACCGTGCCTGGTTCTTAAAAGATTTTGATTGCAATTCCGAGCAAAATTATGAGGGAATCAAGTCAAGTCTCAGAATGAGCTCAAAAAGCTTTTAAAATAATATTTCTGATGCATGAAAATGTAATCTAAATTAAGTTGTGTTTTCACATGAGGTTTTGTTCCTTAATGTATGATGTGTTAAGCAATACTGTTTGTAGCAATAGACCAAATAGTTTTAAGAGGCACTAAGAAGTTTGTTTAAGAGGTGGTAGCAAAAAAAAAAAAAAAAAAAAAAAAAAGGTGAATTGTTTCTACAGAACAAACATCACTGTAAAAATTCTTTTTTTTACCTTTCAGATAACAGCTTTTAACTGCTGGTGTGTTTTTGCTTTACATTGCGGATAAGCATATGTGAATGCATAGGCACTCTAAGGGTGAATCTTTTCAAGGGCTATTACCATTTAAACTTTTGCTTTAAGGAGGGAGAGAGGATCAAGAGAGAGAGAAGGACTAATGACATTAGAAACTTAGCCTGTCTGGATGCAAGAGAGCCTGGGGTGAAGACCCCTCTTTCCAGCGAGCGCTCCTCCAAAAGGCAGTTTAGGACGCAGCAGGTCACAGGACTACCCATCTCCTAGCTGTCAGAACTTCAGGGAACTGACTCTTTTTTCCACTGGAAGCACAAACTGTATTCTAGGACCATGCATTATGGGAGAAAATTTCATGCAGCTTACATGCAAGGCATAAGGAACATCGCATGGAAAAGATATTTATAATCTGTCTACTCATGTTCTATTTAAAATAGCTGGGAGCACATGGATTTTTCTTCCTAAATCTTGTGAATAAAATTCACCAAAGTGAATGAAATACCTGAAAGTCGGTGCAGAGTTATAGGACAATATAAATGTCATGAGTCCCATAAATATATAAGAAATTTTACAATGACATTATAATAAGAGGAGGTCATAAAGCCCTTATGTGGCTATTCCGTTGTCCCACATGCTGCCCTTTGAAGTACAAAAGGTCTCAGAATAGTAAAACACATACACAAACCTACCCACTTTACAGACTTAGTCTAAAAAAGCCCTTGGTTTTGACTAATTCTAACTAACAGTGAATAACATTCACTTGTCTTAGCAGTATCCCTAACATCTTGAGCCCACAGGAACCCCTGCTCTCACCAGCTCCCCTCTTGCTGTGTCCTCACTCTCCTGCATCTCCTCAGCCCTATGGCCCACAGTGAGTGACATCGTGCCTGGACTTTGGTCTTCCTCTCAATTTACATCAATTCTTAGACAATCTCTTAGAAAGATTTAATAATTAATATCAAAATCAATGTAAAAATACAGTTAACAAATGTTTTGCATGTCATTCCTCCCAATGTCAAGGTTTCTGACTTAACAGAATAGCCCAGAACATTTAACACCTTATACTCTGTAGGATCATCAGGAGATTTCCCCTAGGAAAATCCTAACTGTCAAGTAGGCCATAATGGAGTTCTGAAGGATTATAGAAGTAATTTTATTATCTCTGCAAATATTCAGTTGATACTTGCGCGAATTTTTAAATTAAACTGCCATTGAAGATTACAAATTAATCTGAATCTTTTACTGTCATCCTAAATGGAAGAGACAGAGAAGATAGGAAATACAAGCTGTCTTGTGCTGGGATAAGTTTCTGAAACAAAACATCCAGTATCTCACCCCGGAGTGATAAAAAGGACAGCAACATAGGCAGGAGAATGCTACAGCCCAAACACCTGTTACTATTCAAATCTGGTTTATGCTGGGTATCAGCACAAAAATGTATTAAAAAAAAAGAGAAGAAACCCATATGAAACTCACAGTAATGGGAAATGGAGTCACAAACTGTCTGTAGTGTCTTAAAAAATCTCTCAGTAGAAGCCTTTTCTTCTTTTCATATATTTTCTAGTATCTGTTTTGCATAAATTGATTAGTACATATAATTTGAAATAATTAAATACATTTGAAATAAATATTAGAACTAAATACAAGTATGGCTTTAAACCGATCAAGTAATTTACATAATGATTAGTTGATATCATGGTAATACACACACTACAAGACTCTTAATATATATCTTCGCACCTGTGACAAAAACACATACGTGTTTTATACAAGTTGTACAGTTCTTTCCTGTTTCAGTAAGGATCTACTCTTCTTCTGCCCTGAATATGTTGTTCCTGTTAAAAATACACTGTTTCTATTTGCCTTTGTTACAGACCATTGGCTGATACTTCAGTTCTCTCATCAACTTTCAGATTACCTTTATAAGGAATATAAACTTTTGGAGTTTTCTCCTGAGACCACATTGTCTACATTTAATTACAGATGTAATTTTACCTCGTTAACAGATGTAATTTTACCTCATTATTCTGGAACTTGGGTTTTTGGAAACAGCTTTACAAGTTTTTATCCTGTTTTAGAGTATTTTCACGTGATTATAATTCACATATTTTCCACAAGTCTGATCAACAGCATTTTCTTGGAGGTCAATAAAACCCCAAAATCTGTACAATGGAGCTAGCTATTTACATGCAAACAAGAGCAGCACCCCACCACTTCACAACAGAAACGACAAGATCAGTGTTAATCTCCTTTCCCAACTTATTCGAGTAGCTTTTCAGTTAATTTATGGACTTTTGCTTGGGATGACAGATTCGTCCCTGTTAAGGTTTGTGTGGGTGAGTAGTCATGTGGGGGGATGATGTGGTCTGTGCAGATTTTATTTTAGCATTAAAGGAAAGATCAGTTTAAAAAAATGTGGCTTGTACTAAGTGCTGGTAATGGCAGAAGACAGGGCTATTTTTTACCTCCTGTGAGTTCCACTGTTGTGTGCCAGCTTCTGGGAATTTCATCTCCTTAGTCTTGAATTTCCTTCTAGCTACTTGATCTGTGTGCTGGTGGAATATAACAGTTCCAGAAGCAATCTACTAAGTAGGTTGTGCCAGCCTGCAGGGCAACTTGAAACATCAGGATTCAGGCTGGAGCCTGTATCCATATGGACAACTAGCCCTGGCCATGGGTCTGGGCAACCCGGGCAGCCACCCTGCCTGGAAAATTCTCCTCTGGACACGAGGTTTAAACCTAACAAGTGAATGGTAGCAACTTAAATTAATGCAGTAACTTTTTGGAAATCACAAATGGCAAAATGAGAGCTGTATTTTGTGTATGAAGCCAGGGCTATTTTAGAGCTGAGAGAGGTGGAGCAGTTGGCTGGTTCAGATATCCTTGATGTTATAATGCCTTTTGTTTGGACAGAAGAGCACACCACCATCTGCTAGCCTCTTTAAAAGTTACAGCATCTGCTCTCCAGATGTGTTGTTAGTGCATCCGGCAGCAAGGTGGAACCCACCCCAGGTCCCTGAATCAGGAGCAGGTGCTGCCACCAGCTGTAGCAGAGTCTCAGAGCCATGGCAAGGAGAGAAAGCACTGACATCTCCTTCCTGTAAACACCTACAGGAGCCCAAAGCTCTTCCTGATGGAGAAATGTATCTTCTCTGATCCCTGCTACAAGAGAGAACACAGTGAGAAACTATTTTATTTTATATTTTATAAATTGTTACAACTGTAAGCCAATTAGAAGCTGTGAATGTCTTAATTTTCTTCTAAGAGAAGGATGTAAAAGACCATTCGTAGCCTTTTATTTGCAGGCATTTCAAAAGTACTCAGCTTTACCTGCCTGAGCAGTCACACTACAATTCTCAAGGCAGTTTGCAGGCATAAGGGATAGGTACCTGCATACAGGATCAGGCCCATACTCAGTGTTTGTAGGGCCCTTTTAATGGCAAGGGGTATCAAGATCAAATGGATAGATGTGACTTACTGAAGAGGGGTAGAGCTTATTTTCCATGTTTTGCTGATTCATGACACTGACTGACCCTGTCCTTAAAATTAAATGTAATAGAACTGTTAGCCTGAACAAGGACTAGCCATAAGATTCACATTTCTTAGGATCAGGAAATGATTTTTTATGTTGTAGCATCTAATGAAACTATTTATAGAGCTTTCTGGTTAAGTGTGAAGTATGTATAGAGATAATAAAGCTGTTGAGATACTCACCCCAAAAGTTTAGTTTCAATCCAAAGTTTATTTAAAACAGAGACTGCCAGTCTGTTCTCATGGGATTTCCACTACTGTCACTGAATAGTTCCAGTAGTTCTTGATCCTGTCCAGGAAATACTGCAAGATTTTTTTTCTCATGAGACCAAAGTGTCTCACATGTGTGTTCAGTTCTTATTTTCCTTATACCTGGAAAAATTCTGAACTAAAGCTTTGTCACAGAAGTCTTCTGGCACTTTGATAGAAAAGAGGAAAACTGAATGACATTGAACATGAAAATGTATTCTCTGGGACCTGATACTTATCCATGACATAGAATAGTGTGCATTACATTTCTTCATAGTTAATAATTAGATACATTTATGAACTCATTTCATCTTGTGAAAAAAATATTTCTTATTCATAGGTACGGCCTGAATAATTCAGATTAATACACACCATATGGTTAGAAGACAACGTTTGACATTAGTTTTAGTTATATACGTCGTGCAGTTCTGGTGGAGTTTGCTGCACTTTGAAGCATTTGAAAACAGAATTATTAAGATGCAGAAGTACCTGTATGTAAAACTTTCTATGCTAAGCTCTGTTTTATTTATTGTTTTAGATAAAAGAGAATTTTCACATTTTTTGTATTAGGAAAAATAGCTATGTTATAAAGTGACCTTTCAGTACTATGAACCAATAAGTATGGAAGAAAAAAACCAATAATTTAATCAGCTGCAGTTATCTATAATTTCTTAAATCAGACATATGTTGTTATCCCAAATATGAATAAAGATTTGGTGAATGCACAATTGGTATACATTGTTTCAGCCTTTCTTAATGAGCAGACTTATTTTCGTAGCAATTAATGATTTTTTCTTGTCAAGATTTTAACAGATAAGAAAAAACAACAAAAAACATCACTCTGCAAGAATGCTGTGGCACGTTTTAATTCAACAGCTGTATAGCGCACATGTTCAGGCAACAACAACACGTTAATAAATCCCATTAACTCCCTTCCCCCTGAGGTCTTTGCTGACTCTTTGACTGACAAAGTTCTGCTTATTATTAGTTATGATCAGGCTTTGGTTTTCTTCTCTCTGGGGAAACGTCACACTGTTATTTTAAGGTGAATTGCTCAGTTCAAGTAACTAAACTTCTTTAAGCTCTCAAGACACTTAATGTAGGGCAGCTTTTTCAGTCAAACAGTTTCACACTTTCTCTGACAGTAAAAATACATTGATTATGAAGAAAACAGAAGAGAGCAGATGGGATGGACAAGGATCCTCCTGGGGTTTCAGTCCAAAAGGCCTGGAACAGGTGTGTAAACATGCTGCTTCCCTGGGCTCCAAAAACATGCACCTCAGAAAGATGAGTGAATTACTTTGCCTTTCCCCTTCTCTTTTAACTCGCTTAATTGTTATTATTTTTAACATCATTCCTCAACAAATGCTTAGACATACAGCCACTACAGTGCTATGCAGCTGGGAAGTCCAGAAGTTCGTGGTGTTTCTTCCCTGACTTCGCTTCCCCCTCCTGCTGTACATGTAGGCTCACCCAAACAGCTGAGAGTTGGAGTTGAAGAATGAAAAAAACAGCCTTATCTAATCACGGCTTTCTGAAAACCCATCTCTCCAAATTAAGAAGTATAGATTGTGCTTGAAATCTGAAATCTGGGGATTACAAAAAGCTGCTCTGGGGCAGCTAAGAGAAATGAGATTGCCATTGTACATGACAATGGGCAGATGTCAACAGTAAATCAAAGTTGGAAACTTCTGGGTTGTTTGGGGTTTTTTTTAAGTCCTGATGAGTTTCACTCCTCAGTAGCACTGATTAGTTGAAATAATTTTGTGTCCTAGGAAACTTTCAGTATTTTTCTCTTTAGCCTCACTACTGCTTTACTTCACTCTTGCAATACTTAATGTAATAGATTTATAGTGTGTTCCTATTAATAATTAATCAATTATGTAAAACACCTCACCACACCCTGATGTTAGCTTTCCACAATTAAAAAAAAATAGACTGTGCACATGTCCTTTCACAGCTGAGCCATTTTTAAGGCATTGAAGGTACATTTCTCACCATGGGATCACTTCATGAAGTCTTTTAATGAACTTTATCATTAGCTTTTTTAAGTCTTCGCAATTTACATAAACCTTTTTCCCCTAAACTCCATTATTTTCATATGCTCAAAAAATTGTAATAAGTTAGAGATGGATGGTTTTCTTTCAGAGAAAAAAATCTGCTTTGTAGTTTATTTACTTATGGGACAACAGAAATGAGAATGACAACTAGTCTAAGAATGACCATTTGAAATACACTATAGGAGCATGATACTACTGTTTCACCTGTAATTGATGATAGATTACCTTCCACTGAGTCCTTAAGGGCTCATATATGCCTGAATTGTTTGAGAAGTTCACTGAAATGTTAATTATGTTTTTTAAAAGCTCTAGTTACCTCCTGAATATTAAAGGTTTTTCAAAGTGATAGTTAACAGTCACATCTTCTTGGGGAAATACAATAAAAGCCAGAAATAATAAAAATGCAGCCCAAGCCCTGTGAATCCTCAAAATTACTCACTCGTCTTCAAAAATATTTCTAAACATGAAAATCCACTATTAGAAAGCTCTTTGCAAAATCACAAAAAAATTATGCCAGAGCTAAACCAAACTGGTGTCTGTCCTGTGCTGACATGCTCACACATCTTTGCCAGTTTTTCTTACATGTTATCAGCTGTGTCACAAAGCTTACACAAAAGTGTCTGCATTTTTCTGATCTATGCAAGAAAAAGATGTTCCCTTGGAAGCGTGCACTGTCTGAAGATATAATCTCCAGCCAAGTGGGTCAGATGTAGGTAGTCAGGGTGAGTTTTCCTCCTATAGCCTGTCCAGCTCAGCACTCATAACTAGCTACCCTCACTAGTCATAAGGGCTATTAGAGTTCAGGACCAAACTTTCACTCCATAAATACGGGCTACAAGAGGCAGGAGCTACCACCTCTGTGTTGTTTTCCCCAAGCATTCCTCAAGCACAGCCACAGCACCTACTGCATCCTGCATCCTCTCAGCAGAGCGAGTACGTGAAGTGGCACCACATAGCTGTGTACCAGTGGCATGCTCAGAAACAGAATCATCTGGTTTTCTGAGCTATCCCACTCTGACTAGCCCCACATGATGGAAAAACATTAACTGTCATCCCTATGCTCAGTGCCGTTATGAGTACCTAATCTTCTCTTAGACTGATATTTTCTGTCAGATCTCACATGCAGTTTGCCCCATTTAAAAGAAGGAGACACCCAAATAAGTTAATAGGGGACAAAGAGTTACTAATTGGGAATGGTAATATGCTGCATCAGGGCTTGTTGTAGAGCTCAGATTGTGGTATGTCTGAGTGCAGAAAAATCCCATTCTTGCATGACCGAGGAAAATGTAATCAGCAGCAGCACTGGAAAAACCTTGCCTAATTACATATTTACACAATAGAGAGAAATGGCATTGGAGCTGTTCCAGGTTTTTGGTTACATAATACACATTTAACAAAACTGTCTAATTATAACTGCACATATTTACTGAAGAGTTAGAAAAGGCTTCAAAGACAATTTTCCAACCTCTAGGAAAGACTTTTTTTTTTTTTCAAAACAAGTTTAATCATTTGCAATTACCCAACAATCTGTAACCTCACAATTTATAAATATATAAACTAAATACTATTTAGTATTATATAATAATGTTCTTCAAGTCTCTTAAATATCTGGTTTCAATCAATAATATCTTGGAACTCAAGGTTGAGGGTGACATTCCTTCTAGAACAGACAAAAATAGACCACAAAAACAAACACAAGCGCCCCAAAAGTTTCTTTTCTCACAGGGTAACTGCAGAATGCAGCCTTACCTCCTGAAGCATCAAAATACCTGTACGGGTTAACATACAGAGATGCAATGGCTTCTTGGCGAACAGAGGTTGTTGTAATGGGGGATGTCCAAACTAAAAACAAACAACAAACATAAGCTGTTAACACTAGAGCAGAGATAAATAGGAAAAGTCCATCCTGATGAAAAAAATCCTTGTAATTTTTAAGCTTCCCTCACAAGTATGGACAAAAAGGCAAAATCCTGAAATGTACTGACTTCCCAACAGATTTTGTTTTGGAAATATGGAAATAACTTTGGAGGACAGGTTTCTAGAATGTTTTGTTTTTCGTGAAGCTAAATATAATCTTTCCCTCTGTCGATCCAATGGGCTTTCTGCCCCCTCCAGGCACCCCACTGTGTGGTGCAAAGGGTCAGCAGCCTCTTTCTGCAGTCCATATTTCTTCTCCCTTTATGCCCCTCCCACAGCAAACACACTGTGACACTGGCCTCCCACCCCTTCCTCCTGGACTGGCTGCAGTGCCTTGGGACCTCATCCCCCATTGCTTCTTCTCTACTTGCCCCTTCTACCCGGTGACACCTCCTGGGCTCAGCCAGCAGGACACAGAAGCCGGCGTGTCTTCCTTGGTGCTGGCATGTTGGGAAAACTGCACCCCAGCTTTGAGGACAGGATACCTCCAGCCCAGAAGGAAAGTGGGGTGCCAACGTCAGGTAAGACAAAGGTTGCACCTGGGGAGTCAGGAGACACTGAGGACCCAAGGACAACCAGGCATCCTGCCCTTTGGCCAGCTTTACCTGCCTGATTCCCACTGTAAAATTCACAAGAACCAACAAATTACCCCAGAATGTCTCATTTCCATGGAACTAGTATTTTCTGATGTGAGAACAGCTCTATCAATGATTCCTCTCTTTTTCAACCATCTCTAACTCTGAGGTGAATTTAATGAGGTTTTGTAGCAGCATCACTTCCTCAGCACATCAAGCATGGAGAGAAAGCTGCACCACTGACTCATCAGATGCAATGCAAAATATCTCAGCACAGCAGGGTTTTAGAAGAAGCTCAGGAAACAGGTAACTCTGCTGCTTGTATTTTCTGTCATAACAAACCCCCAGCCAACTAGCAACTTCATTTTGTCAGTAAAAAACCACTTTGGAGTCACCAGGACTTCCACACAAGTGACAGAGCTAGATGTTAAATCAAAATTATTCTTCTCCCTGAATGTGTACAATAAAGTAGTGTCTTCAAAGACAGTAATAATGACAGCGGTAGCCAGGCCTGAGATGACATGTCCTGGATGTCCTAACCATAGACCGGAGAAAAAAACTATATTCAACACAGAAGGAAACTCCCTTTTGCAGAAGTCATTAGAAAGTCCAGTTCTTGTTTTAATAGATGCACCTCCCTCCCACTTATCATTACTTTTTCCTCTTCCTTTAAATATGTTAAATATTCAAATACATTATCAGGCAGAGAAGGAGGTTACATGAATGCCAATTTTTAATCTGTGACAAATACATTATGTACAATAGCTTCCTTTTAATATTTCATAATCATCTTCATTTAATAATTGATCTGAGTCTAATTTGTAATGCTCATTACTCATACGAATTGAAAATGTTTTTCATCTCACACTATAGTTCCAGCATAGGCAAAGACCGGAGCTGCGACTGCTGCTCACGTTGTGTTAATCAGGAGCTGGAGCCTGGAGAGAAGCACAGGTGCAGGGTGAGAAGCACGTCCCTTCCCTGGGAATGCTCAAGGACAGAAACTGCTTCTACTGAGTGGGGTGCTCCGATGTATGCTGAGTGCATGTCAGCAAAGTGAAGGGCATGTCTCATGCTATCTGTTCAATTGCACTGTCACTGCCAACTCAAGCATGTCTTTCACGGTGTTGACATGCATGACAAATTGCAGAAAAAGCTCTGACTGCTAATACTTTCTTCCAGCTTTCAGTGGCAGTAAAATACAGTTAAGCCTGGTGAAAGGGTTACACTCATGAATGCTTGTTAGATATGCAATGTTTTACTATGTATGTTCAGATGATCTGTCATGGAATAATGCTGCTCATATTTTACAGTCCTGCAAGTGGTGCTTTTCATATTCAGTCTATTGCAATATTTACCACTTAAAAAGTCAAAGGATTTTTCTTCTTACATTGTGATATTATGATATGTCAACAAACTATTAGTACCTGTGGGGTCTGTGGACTGAACTGTATTTGACTGTAGTCAACTTTTCTTTCTGCAACATGTTTCTGTAGCACAAAATATTCTGCAGTGTTTGGACCATCATAGAGAAGTGTTTGGACACAACAGTTGAATTATCCGGGGATTAACGGACAGGCAAACCCAAGGAAGCCAACAATTAGTCATATAACAAGCAAATATTAGTGGAGTTATTTTCATTTGTAAAACTTATGAAACAAAAAATGTGGGAAACACATTTTAACAGCTGTGAAGTCATGTTCTTCCAGGAGAAGTATGAACATTTGCAACCTTCAGGGTGTGTCAGCAGATGTCTTGCAATCTATGCTACTCAAGCAGTAACAGGTCACAATAAGCACAGAAGAAAACTCAAGGTGAGGTGACACTGTAAAACTAAGATTAAAGTTCTTGCTGTAGCAGACAGACAGATGGGTGAACAAACATTGCCAGACACAGCTTGCTGCATCTGCGTTTGGTACTGGATGGGACTGCCTCCCTTCCCTACAACTCTGAAACACCTCAGATCTCACTTAGAGCTACTTGAGGTGTAGTGAAAATAATGGGTATACCTTTAACAAACTATATGTGTAACTATGCAAACTTGTTGGGTTTTTTTTTTAATTATATTCTTGTTTGTATCTGTTACAGAGATTCTTTTTTGTACAAATTCAGTCTTTTACTTTTATTTTTTCTTCAACTACAAGTTCTTTGGAGGAGGAATTGTTTCTTCACATGTGAAGATAAAACACTTCAGTCATTGTGTCCCAGAGTTTTGAGGGAGGCTTATTGTGTCATCAATACAACCATTTGCAAGAATAGAAACCCATTTGTCATGTAACATTTAAAAACAAGTACTTTGGTACTCTCCATCCTTCTTTCTGGGGAAAGATGTTGCTGGGAAATGAAGAGAAAAGAAAGGTTCATTGAGGCAGCAAAACTCTGGTCTATTTTCTTCCTCCCGTTGTTCTGTGTCAGGGCCAAAGCCCTTCTGAATAAACTTCTGATATTATCCACATATGTATGGTATGTGCATGAAAACAAAATAATATTCAGAATGGGATAATATGCATGTTTCTTTCCAGCACCAAAAATTATCCGTCAAGACGAACAGTGTTTTGCCTAAGCAGTACTGGTGGTAGTTGCATCTTTTAAGAGCCTGAGCCATGTTCTCCTCCCAGGAACTTCCTTTTCTGTGCTGATCATCTGCTTTCATTTGGTCCTAGTAACTCTGAGTGGCAACTGTGTTTGTTACATATAAAACACCAAGAAAATTCTTGCTGCACTTTAGATTGTCTGACAGTGTAATCAGCATTGGCCTGAGCTAGGAGTGTGACCAGCTCATCAGCCCTGACCTGGGCACCTCCATTAGGTCCCCCAAAACAGCTGAGAGAGAAAGATCTGAAAATGGGTTTAGGTGTTCACTGGGATTTAAATGCCAAATATGATAGGGATGTTTCATGGGATTTCCAAAGTGCCCTGTCTCTAAAAGTCTTATTTCAATCCATCTCTTTTGTTTAAACACATTCTTGTCCTGGGTTGTGTGTTTGGGTTGCTAATGTAAAACCTAGAATGTGAGCAACCTCCAATGCTGAATATGCATAGATGAATCCCATTGTTTCTGTGTGCAGTGCATAGCATTTCCAGATGGCTTTGATGAATACTTAATGTTTATTATGTTTTCCAAAATAATTTGATTGAGTTTAACAAATTATTACCAAGTGTCTAAAAAGAGAGAGGAAACAAACAAACACACAAGCAAAATCTTTCAAAAAGCTAAGTAATTGTTTGTAATTTCTATTCAGGGATATTTGTTTTCACCTGTGGTAAAATATTTTTGTTGTGTGCTCTCCAAAAACTATTTTGGAAAGCAGCACCCAGAACAAGGTGTTCCTACTCAATGTTTGAACTCCTGGCAAAAAGGGAACAGGCAGTAGGAAGCCCTTAAAAATAGAGGAGGCAAACAAGGTTCACTAGCCTGGTAGAATGCACACACTCAAGTAGTTTGCTAAAGCTGATCATTTCCCAGTATGACTTTATTTATTTTTGGGATCTGCCTATTGATATATAGTAAAAAAATCTCCAAACCACCTAAGAGCTTTATTTAGAGCCTTATATGTTCATGCCTAGCTGCTATGGCATCTCGTTGACTTCAGAGAGAGGCAGTAGTTATCATCCCTGAGCAGCAGATGGTCTCAGTTTTTTATCATCCCTGCATACAGTACCATGCCTTCATACAACAGTTGTTCCATTGAAGGTAAATTTGTAGGAGATGGTGTGAATATTGGATTAAATTACTTGGGAGCTTGAACTTCATTGCAACTAAGTAGGAATTACATTTTCGCTGCTTATCACCCAAGTTAGTCAGGCATCTGTCTAACTCCTGTGAATTTCAATAAAAGTTGGGGATGGAAGTCTTTTTGTAGGGATGGATCTAAAGTTTTGCAGCATCTACGAATCTGTGTTTAAGTGTCTAAGTCACCCAGGAAGAAACTTATTTAAGATTTAAAGACTTATTCCTTCTACATTTGGTCTCCAAATCTTGTGATAGCCTGTGAAACTACTGAAAGTCTGCTGAAAAAAAAAGTGGACAAAATACTTTGAAATGTAACATGAAATAAAATTCAGCTTGTTTCAAGCTCACCAAAACAATCTTCACATAATCGTTAAGATTTAGTTCAAATTTATTTGGCATGTCTCAAACTGCACTTAATTTTTGAGGTGATTTTCCCCTTTTCACCTATAAAAAGAAAAAGGTTATTCATGAGGCTGACATTTGCAGTTTTTCCCACTAGAATTCCAGGATCTTATTAAATAGTAGGTTTCTCAAGGATCAAATAAGTACACCTAAGTTTTCTGATTATAAGTTGGAAAAGCTGGTTTTGTAGCTCACCTTGGGATACCTCTCCCATGACCTCAGAACTCAAAGACAGTCTATCCAATGTCTTTGACTCATAGTCCTGAGTCTTTGCAGAAAGCCATTGTCAGATTTTCCTCAGTGATAAAGTAGCTATCACCAGATTCAAGGCCCTAGAAGAAAATCCTTTGGAAAGGATCACAGTGAAATATAGATGAATATAGACAGGGTAAGAGTGCTGAGGCAACAAATAAGGAATGTAATCTAAAATAATGGACTGTGTCAGAAGACCCCGTAGGGAAGCTCACAGTCAGCACAGGTTAGAGCAGTCTTCAGAAACTTATCAAACAGCATTTCACACAGTCAGGAGGAAAAGCAAGGTATAGGAGGTGATTTAAAGCTGGTCCCTCTGAGCTGTGCCATGCACTCAAGACCTGCCAATCTCAGCCTCCATGTTTAGCTGAGGTCATTAATTATTTGTTCTTAATTTCACCTCCACACATTAATGTTTTCATAAGTTCCAACACTGAGAAAAGATCTGTTTATACTTCTCCCCATAGCAAATACTTTATTGCTGTTAATTTTGTGTATAGGTGGAAAATATTACATTATTTTGATTCCACAAGCTGCATTTTCCTTCCTGCTAGATAGCCCTCAGGACTGTGCAAACACACTAGCAAAAGTTGAAATATTTTTTCTCCCCAGTATGAGAGTGGTAGGCTACACAGTTAGCAACTCCTCATAACTATACTGCAGAAGCCAAATTTTTGCAACTCCTCACTCATCCTGGATATATCCACTGCATTTAAAAAAAAAAAAAATAAAATCAGAAAGTGAAAGAAAATGAAGGTGAAAAAAGAAGGTGAAAGTCGGTCAGTTTTCTAATAGAATCAGAAGCAAAATTATCTATTTTTCAAGAATTTTCAGTGAACCATATGCAAGTGGAAGGATCAGTGGTAGACCAGTTTTCCCTTTTGTTCAGCTCTCACCTAACAATTTAGATCCCTGCAAGTCCAAGAAGAATTGCAATACATTTAAAGGTGTACTGAAAAGACCTTTCATTTTGAGTCATTATTTATACCAAAGCAAAATAAAACAAACAGGGTAATTGGCATTTCCATTGTACCACTTATTCCATATACCTCTTATTGCATGAGGATTTCCTTCATGTTACTTTCTTCCTCTTAATTGGTAGTAATTTAGCAAGGTCTTTCAGTTTGAAAACTGTCCTGTATGCTTAAATTCCATATTTCCACAGTGTTTTGGAGAATAAGTCAACGCCTGAAGAGCTCTGCTTAAGCACGTGTTGAAAATTAAGCCTGTGCTATAGTGTTTTACCAAATCAAGATCTGCATTTGACCCCTGTCTCTGTCCTAAAGCCATTGAGATGTAAGTGCTCACATCACTTGAGTCTTTTCAAATACATTACATCAGAAGTCTGACTTACTGTCTCTCAAAGCATTTCGCTTGACACATATTTTTTCTCAGTTTCTGCAACCTTTCCTATGTAATGGAATCAAAAGCTCATGATTTATTCCACATACTAACTCACCAGGGCTATGAAAGCTACACAATTTTCTCCCATGTTCTACATATGATCCAGAACATCTGTCTTGTATTTAGGGTGTGGGGGTTTTTTACCATCCCCAGGTGTTCCCTGATGGTTTCAGGGTATCCATCTTCTAATTTTTGATGTTATTTCTTTCCTCCTCAGTATTTTACACAAATGTATGTCATGTTCTTGCACTGTTCTATTCTGAGCTCTTTTAAGTCTTCTTGCAGTTTAACTTTCTTCTGTCTGCTTGCTGACACTCTTACCTTGATGTACTGACAAATTCAATCAATGTCAAATGTAACCACTCTTTTAAAATAATTGCAAGAGCTTAAATACTAAGGGTCATAATACTATTCCCTCCATTAACCTCAGCTCTCTGTCTGTCAAAGAGTTTCTAATCTGTTATGTGATACTGGATGCTTTGATTCCACCATAAATCAATAATGTAGCACTATAGCACATGCATTATGGAATTTCACATGTAAGGAAACACCCTTTAGTTTTCTTTTTTCTAAACTATCAGAAGAGGTTATATTTATTTGTAGTGCAATAAAAGCATATTTTTGCTATTTCAGAATCATAGTCCTATTATAAATATCCATATAGGACCCATTTCAGACCTTATCAAAATCAGTACACTAGCTGACTAAACAGGATTGATGTTAGTATCATACTGGTATTTTTTCATATGCTCAGACCATTATGAGCTAAACCTTGGACATGTTCATGCAGAATACTATATGGAAATATCTAGGCAAGCTTCTTCAAGCCAGTTCAACAACCAAAAGTAGGTACATTAGCACAGTTCTTGAGTTCAGATAACTCAGCCAAAAAGCAGTAAATATAAGGGTACAGTCATAGAATCATAGAATTGTAAAATGGTTTGGGTTGGAAGAGACCTTCAGAGATCATCTAGTCCAACCGCTCTGCCATGGGCAGGGACATCTTGTACTACATCAGGTTGCTCAAAGCCCCATCTTCACTTTTAACGCTTCCAGGGACACATCCACAACTTCTCTGGGCAATCTGTTCTAGTTCTCACCACCACCCTCATTGTAAAAAATTTCTTCTGTATATCCAATCTAAATCTACACTCTTTCAGTTTAAAACTGTTGCCCTTTGTCCTGTCACTACAGGGCCTGGTAAAAAGTCTCTCTCCATGCCCTCTTTATATATTGACAGGCCATAATAAGGTCTCCCCGGAGCTTTCTTTTCTCCAGGCTGAACAACCCCAATTGTCTCAACCTGTCTTCATAGAAGAGGTATTCTACAACTTTCATCATTTTTGTGGTCCTCCTCTGGACACGCTCTAACAGATCCATGTCTTTCCTGTACTGGGGATTCCAGATTTGGATGCAGTAACTCCAGGTGGGGTCACATGAGAGCAAAGTGTGAGAATCACCTCCCTCAACCTGTTGGTCACACTTCTTTTGATGCAGCCCAGGATACATTGGGTTTTCTGGGCTGCAAGTGCACATTGCCACTTCATGCTCAATTTTACATCCACCGGTATCCTCAAGTCCTTCTCTGCAGGACTGGTCTCAAATTGTCACCCAGTTTGTACCTATATTGGGGAATGACCTGACCCATATGCAGGACCTTGCTCTTGGTCTTCTTGTATGCAGTCATGCATTCATTTCTGTAAAACCTCTGTTCATTACCTTTGACAAATATTAGTGACCTTGTTTTACGTTGTACTGAGATGGACTAGAAGCACTCCCACAATCAGGTGCTCCATTTCATCTGAGGAATGATAACGTCACAGCTGCATCTAAAGTGCCTGTGCTTTTAGCTCAAGAGAGCATTATAAGAAGACAGTTTGGGGTATGCAAGTGGTTTGAAAAGACCTAGTTCAGCTATCTCTGCATGACAATGCACAATGATAAATGCCTCTACCTATTGTAATCAGTACTTCCATGGATTCCCATTTTCTGTAATTAGCTGTGTGTGTATGGGAAGTAGTTCTTATACAAAAACTGACACCTTTTGAGAGTGAAAGGGTAAGGAGAACAAGAAGAAGGCAGATTCAAGAAACTTTTTAGATTTCGGTACTTTCCTCTGAGAAAATTCAAAAATTCCCTTTGGACCAGAGGAGCTTACTCAGCCAGTGCCACTCTTAACAAATTCTTGGTTTTGCTAAAACCAGAATGATCATGCAATTAAATGAACAGAAGTGGACTTTGTTTAAAATAACTATACTTCCAAAGCACAAGCTCAGACAAGGACTTTTCAGTTCCGGTCGACTAGCGATCCCCTACAGCAAAGCTGACTGTGTGCTAGCAGGAAACAAGGTCCTCTTCTCTTTAAGTATCCGGATCAGCTTCCATACTCTGCTACGCCTTTCCCAGCCTTTCAGGCAGCTGACAAAGCCATTAATCCTTCAAGATGAACATTCCATACCATTTCCACGACAGCACAACCATGATTGCCATTTGTGCCTGGGCCCCATTGTTACTGTCTTCTTCTTACTCCTGGGAGTCCTGCCTTCAAGTCTGTCATAAACATAAATCTGTTTGGTTTTTTTCATTTAGGCTACAATAATTTCCCTTTAGCATTCACAGAGCCCTACCACCTCATTCTACTCTCCATTCGTGTCAAATTTTTTGCAAAATACTGAGGGAAATAATGAGCTAATGCAATGTTGCTACTGCAAATTATTTACCATTTTTGTTAGCTTTAAATAAAGTGTTGTCAGAGCATTATGTGCTGTTAAATTCTTTGCATTTCTCTGTTTGAGCCATACAATCAAATCTGTGTCTGGTAAAATCAGTTCATTTCAACATAATCATACTTGGAGGAAGGTTGAACCATGACATTAATTTTTACTCACTCGAGATTTCATTTCCTCGATCAATATTCCTCCTTATTGAACATTTGAATATAAAATTATATACTATTTTTATTTTTACAATTCTTCATTGAGTGAACAGTGTCTTTGTTAGGGGCACTTTTATTTTGCTTTTCTTTGTCATGTACACGAGAAGTTCCTTATTCAACATTTCTTAAGCAACATAGGAGAAATTGTGTTTTGCTATTCCAAAGCCTCACAGTCTGGGGCACAGTACTGCCATAGAAAGGGTGCCAGAAAGAGGACTGGAACCAAGAGAAAGGAGTGAAAAGATCTACCTTCTCTTGCTGTCAAGAATATCAGAGGGCCTGAGACATTACCTTTATTGTCTTTCATATATATTACAGCCCCTAGGGATGGACCTGAAATGGTGATTTGGAGGTTAGAACACTAATGAATTGAGTCTCTGAGCTCTGCCGGTCTTACATAATTGACTTCTCTTCAGTCTTATTCATTATCCTTAGAGCAGCTCTACCTTACACAATGTCTGTCACTCTTCACATGAACTGATATCTTACACTTAATTGCTTAGAAGAGAATAATTGTGAGAATTCAGCATTTTGACAGTGTGAGATAAAATTCAGACATAGCAGGGTCTGAAGTGCACTAAGATTTTTTACAGCATCTATCTTGTTTTCAGTCCATAGAGATAGAGGAGATGGGCTGTAGAAGGGGTGGGAGCAGACTGCAATGTGCCCTCTGCTCAGCTCGTAGCTGTAAGCAATGACTCCAGTGGAGAGGGAGGGGGCAGAAAGTCACACCACCACTTCCACTGACATCAGAGAAAATGGGGACATAGGGCAATGTAGAAAAGGTTGAACAATTTTCCTTATCTTCTCTAAAATGCACACAATGTGGCAAAGTTCCCCAACAAAATCAATGAAAATGAGGAGATAGTGTCCTTAAGAAACACCACAGTTATCATCTCTCTGTGCACCATTCAGGAGTCTGGTGGGAGGTGGCAATATGTGACTGGATCCCAGTTAGCACCTTGATTTTGGGGTAAGAGGTGGTAAAACTGTTCACCACACGAACTCATAGCATTTCTTAGTCTGCTTCACACTGTTGAGCTAGCTCCCATGTGAAAGGTAATACACACTACAGGCTACTGCAAGTGCACAGTCTTGAAAAGACATGCTTGACCAAGTGCCATGGTGTTGCCAAATCATCATCATTTTTCTTTATGCTCAGGCCAAACCACCAGGCTTTTACACATGTAGCTCCCCTCTAGTCCCATGTAAGATCTTTCTTGGACACAGTTCTGCCCAGTTACTCCTCAATGCACCACTGGCATACTTGATAAGATCATTTTTTCTTTCCTGAAGAGGTGTGCAGAAATATATGTAATATTTGTTATAATTAAAGTCCTCCATTTATTAGGTTGATTAGGGGATGCCTAGTAAGAATATGTGCCTGAATAGGAATACAAAGAGTATGCGCAGTTGACCATTTTCCACAGATAAACAAAAAAAGTAGTTCCTCCTCTTTCATTCTAATTTCAGTGATTATTTGGGTTATGGAGTTGCAAAGCAAGAGCTTGGAGTGACAGTCTGGTTGGGGTACATCTTACCATCATTCCTTTCTGCAAATCACTTAGCACTACAAGATCTCAGGGCATTTGTCCCACCATTTCTATCTTTGAACATTTGTGTTTTACTGCTAAAACCAGTCCCAATTACAGGTTGACATCCTTCATGAGCAAAGAAAACCAAAGAGATACTTCTGGTTCTTTGAGGAAATTCTTTGGAATTTGGTGAAGCAGTTGTCTCTTAACTTGCCATTGCAGACAAGAGACCAATCTGCATTTCCTTTGTCATTTTGGGGTTAGTATGTCACCAAGCTACCTTTCCATTAAAAAATGGGTCTTAGAAATGTCCAGTAAGCGAGCTATCAGTCTTCATGAGTATATCAAGTATGGATTGAGTGATAAGTCCACTAGCCACGGTGGCAGGCCATGGTGCATGAAAAGTACCATATTCTACAGGCAGATTTTTCGGAAATGATAGAGTAGATCTCTCCTGCTGTGTAATTTATCTATATGTCCATCCTGAAGGAAAGATTTGTAAATTATCTAGGAATCTTTCCTGGGATAGGATGAGAGACTTGCATGTGGCAGGTGCCCAAGGATGTATAAGGTGGCATTACCTCACACTTTCCTACTTACATTTTTTACTTTATACACTGACACTAAAGGAGAAAAATGAAGAAGGAATCTCCTTAAGAAGCTGGAGAAAGGACTTGGTTGATTCAAGGTCTGGTTCAGCCTTTCAAATATGGGAATTAAGTTCTAATATGAAGATGATTCTAACAGAAGGAAAAGCTGAATTGCACTTCTTGAGTTACCCTGAGAATAATTCCCAGGTGGGCTAGACTAACAAAGCTACAAATTAGTAAAATCATGTCCCTTTTAATCTTTTCTCCTGTGTGCCAAGGCAATGAATTTTGTCCTGTCAACCAGCTGTCTCTCAGATACATATGTTCTATTTTTATACATTTACATAGAGCTTTGGATACAACTTGTTGTTACATATTTTTATTGGATAAGTAAATTGAAAGACTGCTCCCTGATGAACTGTAAAAATATGGTAAGTATAAAAGAAACAACTGGAATAAATGAGAGATACATATCTCGGGTATTGGAAAGGTTAAGTTTTGGTTAAGCAGAGTAATAAGGAATGGAATTGAGCCAAAGGATAAAAATAAATAATTACTGGTCAGGTTACAGGTAAGTAGCCTGTCTTTCAAAGAAGGCACTTCAGCCCAGTAGTAGAAAATGGAAAATGAGAAGGTACATACACCAACCACATGATTATTTGTTGATGATAAAATATAAGTTATATTCTCTTAGGCAGTTGTTAATACATTCTGTGAATGAAGAGGAGCAATAATGAATAGTTTTGAAGAACAAAAACTTTATATGAGGATATTTTCTACCTGGATTTTGGAAAAGCATTCAACATAGTTCCCCATGGAATTCACATAGAAAAACTGGCTGCCCATGGCCTGGATGAGTGAACAGTCTGCTGGGTCAAGCACTGGCCGGATGGACGGTCCCAGACAGTGGTGGTCAATGGAGATAAATCCAGCTGGTGGTTGGTCACAAGTGGTGTTCCTCAGGGCTCAGTGTTGGGACCATTTCTGTTCAACATCTTTATTGATGATCTTGATAAGGACATAGAGTGTATCATCAGTAAATTCGCAGATGTCACCAAGTTAAGCGGGAGTGTTGATCTGCATGAGGATAGGGAGGCTCTACAGAGAGACTTGGATAGATTGGATCGGTGGGCCAACGTTAACAGGATGAGCTTCAACAAGGCCAAGTGCCAGGTCCTGCACTTGGGCCGCAACAACCCCATGCATCGCTACAGGCTTGGGGAGGTGTGGCTGGAGAGCTGTCTGGAAGAGAAGGATCTGGGGGTTCTAATTGACAAACAGCTGGACATGAGCCAGCAGTGTGCCCAGGTGGCCAAGAAAGCCAACGGCATCCTGGCTTGTATTAGAAATAGTGTGACCAGCAGAAGTAGGGAGGTGATAGTCCCCCTGTACGCTGCACTGGTGAGGCCACACCTGGAGTATTGTGTCCAGTTTTGGGCATCTCAATACAGGAGAGATATTGAGGTGCTGGAGTGAGTGCAGAGGAGGGCAACGAAGCTGGTGAAGGGCCTGGAGAACAGATCCTATGAGGAGCGATTGAAGGAGCTGGGACTGTTCAGTTTGAGGAGGAAAAGGCTAAGGGGAGACCTCATCACTCTACAACTACCTGAAAGGACATTGAAGAGAGGTTGGTGCTGGTCTCTTCGCACAGGTAATTAGTGGCAGAACAAGGGGGAACAGCTTTAAACTCGAACAGGGGAGGTTTAGACTGGACATTAGGAAAAAATTTTTCACAGAAAGAGTGGTCAGACAGTGGAATAGGCTGCCCAGGGAGGTGGTGGAGTCACCATCCCTGGATGTGTTTAAGGGTCGTTTAGATGAGATGCTGGGGGGGTGTAGGGGAGAACTTTGGATTGAGTAGGGCTGATGGTTGGACTCGATGTTCCCAAGGGTCTTTTCCAACCTGAATGACTCTGTGATTCTGTGTGATTCTGAATTCACACAGTACTAAAATATACTTTTTCTTCATATCTTGTGATATTCTGTATATATTCACTAGACTCACATGAAAGATTGAGAGTATCCTTCCTTCACACTTTGTATTTCAGAAACTGTTCCTTAAAAGCTCCCATCATAACCATAAATAAACTTCAACTGGTTATGCAACAAAACTTGTCTTTCACATAATGTTAGACATGTTTTGTATTTCTAAAAAGTAATGATTCTTTAGGTGCTCCTCAGACATAGAACAAAGATACGTCTTATGGAATAGCAAGTTTCATGCCCTTAGCTAGAAGGATACTGTATGGGCAAAAGAAGCTGTGAATTAGCATTGCCATTAAAACTGACCTATAACTAGATCATTTTGAAGCTATATCTAAGTCAGTCAAAAATATGAAAAACAGATCTCTCTTGCAGGAAGATTTAAGGATAGGACTTGGAGTTTGTAAAGTGTGTGCGGGAACTACTAAGTGATGATGACTCATTTAAAATATTTCTTAAGCATCTTTCCCCTTGATGTCAAGTTTATTAATTTCACAAAGATTCAGTGGTTAATTTTGAGTCATTTAAAAAAATATCTGCATCTGTGAGAACTTCAAGTCACTGTAAAGTTCATAAATGTAATCAAAATTCTGGTGGATTTCTTGGCTCTGATACACTATTTAAGTCAACAGAAAATTTCTCAGACCTCTCAGGACAGAGAATCATGGCCTGCAGAACTTCAAGGTGCCCTTAAGACAATACAGGATGCAATGAAAGTCAGTGAAGCAAGCAAAATTTGTCAAATGAGACACGCAATTTAAGCTTAGCTGGTAAAAATCTGATTTAAGTTTAAGATTTCTTGTGTTTTACTGTATGTCATCTCTACCCTTTCAACAAGAATTAGCAGGTAAAAATCCAGTATTCACAAGTTTTTTCATATTAATAAATTAAGATTCAGATGCAGATAATGTTGTAAATGTATATTCACAAAAGAAATAGAGCACCTCATAATGTTGTAGGATATTCGATAAACCAAAGATTTTTTGAATTTCAAGACAGTTATAACCAAGTTCTCAAGGACTTAAATTCTTTATGTGTTGTCAGGCCCCAGGTACAATCCAGGTTTCCCAAATAGCTACCACTTTAAGACACCATCTTACAGTCCAGAATCCTGCAGATTTCTCCAATATCAAGGAAACAAAGTTAAAACACAAATGAGCTATTAACACAGTCTAGAGCATTGTACAACTTTGGCTGTGGCTCACTCTAGAAACACTATTTGCTAATGTACACTTATTTCTGTAAGAGTGTACTGACCCAAATGCAGAACACGGTCTACTGAAACTACCCAGTCACTCAGCAAGTATTAACCACTTCTTCATCCCTCTTCCCGTTTTCTGCTTTCAGAAAGAAAACTGACCAATGTTTCATGCAATTCAGAGTGAAAAAGAACTGTGTCCAGCATTCATCCTGGCATTGGCTGAAATGGCTCAGACCTTTGTGATCGCTTGATGTATGACTCAGATCCTGTACTGTAAGGAGGTTGCTAGTGTGTGGAAATAAGCATCAAAACTTAGGTTCATTTTGGAAGCTTAAGTCTGATTTTCTTCACTTTGCTTGCTTTGAAGATAATTATTAGCCTCTTGTAGTCATTATAAATATTTTCATATATATCTACATTTCCTGATTCCACCCTGAATGAAAGCAGGAAATGCCAACAGTTAAGAGAAGTGTCATTTACTAATGGAACAAATGGCTCGCCTTTGTGTATGGTACAGATGATTTGGATAAGTGAAGTTTTGCATGTTGATCCAAAGCTAAAGTAAACTGAATTTTCTGAGATTCCCTCTTTACCGAAATTTCTTCTCACACGTTTTGGCTGTGAACATTCTTCTTACAATCTCAAAAAAAACCCTGTTGAATTGGTAACCCAGTGGTGAAGTTCAAAAGTGTATTATGTTTAGTACCCTATGGTATTGACATGCTAATGTGAGAGGGTAAAAAGAACAGAGGCTGTGTACTGGACTAGAGCCACAGGAAGGAAAAGTGAGTCAGTCTGGGAGTTTTTGCTTGTCAGAAACAAGAATTTTGTAATATGTACACATGACATGCAATACATGTTTAAAGAAAATCCCAGGTTTGCAATGAAACTTCATTCAGTTCAAGAACCCTCATTTTTTTAACAATCTGTCAGAACTAGTATTATATATGTGACCTTAAATATTCATTGAGTTTGTAGAGATTTCACCTCCTTCAGTATCAAAAATTATTCATAATACGGCAGTTTCTGTCATAATTCAGACACTTTAGCCCAAAAATGTAGAAAAAAAAATAAAACCCAAAAGAGAAAATGACAGCTACAGTGATGGAATGGGGATAAGTTATAGTTTTAAAGGAACTCACTGTACATCTATAATTTTCCCTTTTAACACCTTATCTTTAAGCTATACTTCATTTAAGATGTTGACACAGCTTGATGTGAAGTGCATTATTTATTGAATGCTGACATTTTTTTTAAGATTTATTTTGTTGTTTTGCAAGTCAAGTATAATCTTGCAACTCTATGTCTTTCTCGTAAAATAATAAAAAAACCCCTTTGTGTTTACTGGAGCAGTGACCAAAACACGAACATTATATGCCACATCTAGTGTAAAGCATAAATATGAATGCCCAATTTACCTAAAATCAAATAACTCATCCAGAAGATGCGACATCAAGGAGTTTTGATTAGATCTGACAAGCTAGTACAAGGAACTTGATAGGACTTTCAACAAAGCAA
Organism: Strix uralensis; assembly: GCF_047716275.1. NCBI lineage: Eukaryota > Metazoa > Chordata > Aves > Strigiformes > Strigidae > Strix > Strix uralensis. Next base: position 90,957,753 of record NC_133974.1, on the reverse strand, counting down.
TGCAAACTTGCTGTGCTTCCTGATCAGTAGTTCTTCCTTATTTTATGAGTTGATAGAGTTAAAGAAAATGAGAATACAAAGATCTAGATGGAAACTTATACTTTGAAAGTTGTCTGTTTAGTTAATATTTGTCATCTGTATTACATCATGATGGAGAAAGGTACATATTTTAATAAATTTATTAATAAACTAACAAAATAATCCTTATTTTCAGAATGCAGTCCCCATACGTATCTTCAAACCCAATTAATAGAGATTCTTTTATATAAATAAAGTGAGGAAGAAATACATGAAAAGGACGGACCTTGTAACTATTACAACACAGCAAATTAAATGATGCAAGAGAACTAATAGACAACATTGTAAACCATAAAAAATAGGTTCAGAAATTGTTTGTAATGTTGGGTATACAATTTAAACCAAAGCTCTAGGCACATAAAGTTACTTCTCTAGGCTTGTTATTAACAATGACGGGCTTTATAGTTACAGACTGTAGTCCTTACATCTGAAGGATAAAACTTGTGTTTTAAACACAAGTGCATCAATAGTAGAATAAGTCTCATCAACCCCATTTTATGCAGAGCTATAAGAAGAATGGGCTAAACCTTTGTATAGAAACCAGTGTTACTGTTAGGGAACATTTTCTATACTTAGATATATATCCACAACTTTGTCTGTGTTCTTGTTTTTCTCTTCCAGATGCCCACAGGTACCCATCTACAAATACCTGTATACTACATCTGTCTCAATTGAAGGATCTGTGACTTACACTTCTTCCTTCTAACACTATCAAATGTCTGCTCTTCATGCAGCTCTTGTAAGCTACTGGGTGCTTTGTGATTGTGTCCTTTGTGATGGCATCATGTGAAGTTTCTCTTTAAGGAAAGAAATTAAATATTAAGTAATTAGTTTGAATAAAATACTAGATACTAGATAATCAGTCTGAAAATTATTCATGAAAATGTTCATAATACATTAAAAAGTAAAAACAAAAAAACCCCCACACCTGTTTTATAGTTATTCAACACTGATAATTCACACAGGAATAAGTTTCTCACTATTTTTTTTTCCTCAGAGTACTCATTCATCACCTTACAATTGCACAATCACGACCCCTTTTTCACAGTTAGTAATTCTGATTGCCATTAGATAGTAACTTAATGGTTTATGGCCTAGCAAACTCTTCCCTAACCAAAAAAGAACTAATCAAGGCATCAATAACATTTCAATTCTTTATTCAACGCCTAAAAAAGAAAAAAGAAAAAAGCTATCTTAAGTCATTGTGTCACTATGTAGTTTAAATATTTTACTCAGTTGTGGGATTAATTAAGTTTCTCTACACAAAGGCTCTGCAGAACACTAAACAGCAAAAAACTTCAAGGCAGTCTTTTTAACAGAGCATTTACAAGGGACAGAGTCCAATAATATTATTATCACTAGGATTTTTAAACCAGAAGTTGGATGACAATCAACTAGTGGCACTGGCTATCTTAATCATCTGTATCTCATTTCAGACATCTTAAAAGTTCCTGAAATTTCAGATGACCATAAGTATCTTTTCTCCAAAAACTTTTCATTGTTAAAGTACATTGAGTCAGTCAGCCAAAACTCAGTTAGAAAAATCACTGTGATTAGTTTTGATATTTCAGATAAAATATTAAATAATAAGCATTTTGTAATCATAGATACATAAATGATTCCCAATACTTTAAGTTCATCTAAAATTCCATAAAAAAAGAAAATTAACTGTGGTCTGTATAGACATGAAAAATTTATCAGGAAGCCTCAATTAGCTTTAACCTTTATGCAAATGACTTAAAATAAGGTATGTGTTTGTAACACAATATATTTGTCAAATAATACAGCACAAGCTATCCACCATTCTGTCAAACAGTTCAGATGCAAAAAGGCAGGTGAGGAGAGAATGGAAAAACAACAAGATGAAAAAGGCCAAGTCAGTCAGTGTCAGAGAATGAGTTCTTTATTTTGTCCTCTTCTTTTTAACCACAAGTCATGCCTTCCTGAAGACTGAATGTGCTATTAAGTATAATGCTGCATAATAAAATGTAAATCTAATCAGCTTCATCTGAATATTTTACATATTGTATTTTAAATACCAATATCTCAATACTAATTAGCAAATACTATTAGGAAAAAAACCCAAACCACTTCTTTTGTGTAGGAGAAAATGAACCTCTCACCAACATCATGTTCTACTCCAATTCATTAATGGAGGTATAACTAATTAAATCTGTATCATTCCTCAGAATGGACAAAGCAATACTGAACAATGGTCTTCTGAGCTGCAGCCGTTAATCTTAGATCATAGGCTGTGAAGAAATTACTTGAAGAGATACTGAAGAGTATGTGCCAAGCAGGAGATGAGTGAATCTCTTGTATTTTGAGTATAGATTTGTAACTTATATGAGAGAAAGATATTTAAACTAAAGGGAAAATAAATCAAACATTCAAATCAGTGGTTATTCTTTCTTACAGGTCTTTGAGGACTTCATTTTTCTTTCGAAAACTATGTTTCTTATGTAAGTCATCAGTATGTACCCTACAGAAGATTATTATCTTCAACATGCTATGATATGACATCCAGATGTACACATTTGTATATACTATGTTGACTTGCTTCTTTTTAGTTAATATAAATACTTACAAGGTCCTAACTGCTTGCTTTCGATGCTTTCATAGTTCTGTTAAGTTCAACCTTAAAAACTTGCTAGCTGTCTTTTTCACATCAGCATCCGTGAATATCAAACTCAGTCTGCACATACAACAGTGCGTATCCAAGGTCAGTGACTACTCTTTAAAACTTGTGCCTTCATGAATAGGTCTGCACTAAATACACTCTCAGAAGTGTTGCAAGGTGAAGTGTTACAATAAATGAAATAGACTCCACAGGTTGGCAGGGGAGAATTCCCCTGATTTTTTGAAAGATCTATGCTCTAAATCTTAATCTAAATTGCCACAAAAGATACACCAGCCTCAACCTCCCTGCAACACAAGCTCTGCCTTGTCCAAAACACAGCAACTATTGCTATATAAAAAAATCTTTCCCTGCACCAAGAATCTCTTTTCCTGAAATCTTCAAAGGCCCTCAATTACTTGTTCTGCCAATTTTCTATCTCTTTAGCCAACTAAAATTATTTCCCTTCTACAGTGTCATGTTCCACAGAACAAATTTTAGAGAAAGGAAGAAGATGCCTTTGAGCATCAGCAGGAGCAGGGAAAATTCTACATTTAGTCAACTAAGAAAAACACAGAAGACATTGGTAACTTGAGTGAGTGAGCTACTCAAGGGATTCTGTGCAAGGCTTTTGCTAGAGTATACCATGTAAAGTTTTCAGCTTGAAGTGGAAGTACTGCTTTGCAGTGACAGGCTGCCACAAAGCTGCTCTGGTGCAGAGTAACTGGGAAGCATATGGGCAGGTTCTGCCAGCTTTACATATGTCACTTAGCACCAGGATGTTTCATTCCTCAGTGAAACCAAAGGGATTATATGCATAAGAAAGTTTTAGTCACTGGCAAAAAAAAAAAAAAAAAAGTCTGAAAAGTGAAGTTTTAGCAAATAATCTAAGAATCTTTAAATTATCAGGCTCTTGTGTTTTGGCAGGTGCTTTAATATGTGACATTTGATATTTCACATTTTTCTAATGCCATCAGTGTAATATTGCACGAAGTATATCAGTGTAATATTGCACAAAGTATATGTGAATCATCTGATGGGCCTAATGTACTGAGCAGAGGGAGTAAATCCAGCCACCTGTGGGACATTGGTTTGTTTTAGCATAAGCCAACTCACATGGAACTTGAAACTAATGTTATTCCCCATTGTGTTGCTGCATCACTTATGGGCCTTTATAATGCTTCCACAAGTGAGGGAAGACATTGTTAGAATAAAATCTGTTTGCATTTTAAAGGATGATTCCAAGATGATGAATGAGAATTTCCCTGTGGCAAAATAGTAGTGACAGAGTAAGTATCTTCATGGGCCTTAAGTGGCTGAACAAGGCAATGAAATGAAAGATTAATGCTTCTCAGATTTGGTAATATAGTTCAGAAACTTGTGGGATTTTGATACACTTAAATATCAGGCAATGTCACATATTTAAGCACACTCAACCTGTCAAATTCCAAGAGCATTAAAATATGATCATCATAAAATTTCCTGGTTTGTATTTCAATGAGAGCTCCAAGTCCTTAACACTGCTGAAAGCACAACTACTTTGATCCGGGCATCTAACTTTTTGTTCATCAGCCTACATTTCAGTTTGAACTTTTTATCCCATGATCATGGTCCCATTTGGGAGCTGATGTTTTCAACACATTTGCTGTGTTGAAAATAGGCAAGTTCCAGCAGGGACACAAAAGAACAGATGCAGTAATGGATGGCACCTCTGTACAGGAAGGCAGGGATGGAATGTGATGCATGCTTTCCCAGAGCACAGAATAATAGGAGGAAATCAGATCTGCCAAAGAAAAGGGTCAGATGCAGAAAATGAGCTTGACTGTTTTGGCTGCATTAGAAAGGATAAATAACTCTGAGCAGCCAGAAAATTATCAAAGGACAGTCTGAACGTCCAGAGCTTGTTCTAAGCCAATGCTCTCCTACAAGCAGCCGCAGGAAGCTGCCACCATTATGGTCCAGTGAGATAGGAGCAGAGCATAGAATGTTGTTGTCTGTAACATGTTACTTAGCCAGTACAGAGAGTCCTGACTGTACTCCTACAGTATACTTTGAATAGCTTTCTACCACATTATTAGGTCAGTTCTTTCAAATAGTTTATCAGTAACAGGAGATATTTTCTAACTTGGAGAAACAGACAAAGGAGATGAGGCAAGGTGATCTGACAGTACCTGCTTCCATAAAATGGTGACCAACAGCAGATGGACTTGTGCCCCATTTCTGTGTCTGAGTTTGTGCTTGTGTTTAGGCGTACATTCTCCAAGCCAAGTGGTTTGAGTTCATTTCCTCCACAGTGCTTTGAAGAACAGAAGACAAATATCAATACATTCTCCTGCATGGCTGTTTTCGTACCTATGATGTCAGCTGACCCACTCCAGATTTAAGCTAGAGAACCAAAAGTTAAGCTAAGTGAATTAAATGAGTCAAGATCCAAACAGAAGCTCATGCCCCAAGCTTACACATCAGAGTTGATTCTGCTTTTGGTTTCTGATGGAGTCTGTGGGGAGATTTTAGGTGGATGTGAAGAGCTGCAGCAGCAATTTCAGAAAGAACTTGTCAGAGCTGTATTTTGCTGCTAAATCCATAATTGAAGTATGGAAGAAATATGCTCAGGTTGAAAAAGAATAGTTGGCAGGGAGTGTAAAGCAGTGAGCTCAGTATGCAATTGCACAGATCCAAAACACTCCATCTACTCCGTAAACAGGCAGCAAATGTACAGTGTCATTGATCAACAGCCAAGATATAAATCACCACTCTGATGTATGTGCCTATCGATTAAATTTATGAGATTCACTACTAAGGTACAACTCATTCAAGGGAAGAAGCTGATTGTTAGCCAAGTTTGCAATGTATTTATAAAGCCTTCTGGATTCGAAATACCATTATTACAAAATGTGCATACACATAGTTATAGCTGATTATGTAAGAAGGCATATAATATTTAACCATATTTTAGAGAAAACTTTAGACTCTTCACCTTTCACTTTATAGTTGAGAACTGCATACTAGATAAGACTTTCTGTACTGAGATTACAGACATTTTCTTGCTGAAACATATGAAATACCTTTTGTGCTGTCATTAAACATACACTTTTTCAACAACTTTTTTCATCATCTAGCAAGCTTCCCACATTCATAAGGTCCTGCAAGCATCCTTGACATGAAACAAAACTTTGAGGTCACAAACCATCAGCACAGGTATCTTCATATACTTTTGGACACCTCTGATCACATCAGATGTGACAACACTTGGGGGAGTGACACTGCAGCTTTCCGTTCGAAAGGCGGTATCTGGAATAAGTTTACAGCAATTCCAACATCAGCGGCATCAGCAGCAATTCCTGTATGTAACTCAGAGCTGTGCTTGCCTTTCATTTCCATGCATACAAGGTAAATCTCAGAGAACTGTACAATGTTACCAAAAATGTCACTGCCTTGCATCAGTTTAACCAGCCAAGTCAATGTGGTTTGTGCATGTGCATGATGATTATATCTTACATTTTCCATTTAAGTTATTGAAGTCATGATTACTAGGGGAAAAAAAATACTATGGATAATTCTGCTCCAGTATGTGAAAACCATGATTGATGACATGGCTCTAAGGAATAAGCCTCAATGACATCTGCAGCACAGCTATGAGGTTACTAATAACCACAACCTGTGAATTGAGAAAGAAGCCCTTAAAAATGACTGCTGACAAACACAATGAAAGAGATTTATGGATTGCCTACTTCAAGACTGCCCATCCCTTGGGGACTGAATGGCTTGTCTCATTCATTATGTTACTGTGACATGAAAATAGTATTCTGCTATTTTTCCTTTTTTTTTTTTGTCTTTTCGTCTCCACTGAGTGAATATCAGAGACTCCCTTCCAGGGAAAATAATGAACATGAATCATGTAGCCACTGAACTTTCAGATATTTTAGACCTTCATTCCCTTACTGTTTCAGGAAAATAGGATGTCTTTAGCTCCCAACAAAAGGGATATCAGCTTATCAACAGTAGATTTTAGCAAGCCTATTATATGGCTGTAAAGTCAAAGCCACTTTTAAATCCAATTATCTGCATTCTTACTGCTTTTATTCCTGCCAAGTTTTTATACTAAATCATTGAAGGTTGATATCTCCAGTGTTAAATATACTCAAACACTACTCAATTCACAGTGGCCAGAGTCCTCTCTCAAGTGTGTTGTTATAAAATATAGTCAGGAATAGACTACAGGACCCTTGACTGCATACAGACAAGGACAGAAAGGTTGTCTCTGTGTCACACAGTAAAACTAAATATATTAAGGATAGAAAAGGCACAGTGGGTCAAATATTTAAAAGGAAGAAGCCCAATTCATAGACAAGGTTTATTCTCAGAACTACACAGGCCATGTAACTGAGACTTGTACTGGCAGAGCATCTTACAGTCAACCCCAGCACTGATACTATGACCTCCTATTTTAATCTGGTGGATAACCATACAGCTGTAAAAGATAAACTGGAAATAGATATACTTCTTACACAAGTCAGGGCTTCTCTGGTAGTATCTCACTATCCAGTGAAGGAAAAAGGAAGACAATTGCTGAATCTGCATATCCAGGAATTCCTAAGAAAACTACAGTTGACACTAAATGAAAAGGACCTTGTCCAACTCTGAAGACTTTTTTTTATTTTGATCTTTAGTCGAGACAGAAGCTGTATGGAAGGAACAACAGTTAATGTAAAACTGCCGTGTTGCTAATTTATATCGAGCCAGTAACCTTCAAAACTACAGAAATGCTATGGATTTCAAGAGTGGCCAAGGGACTCTTGTTAGTCTCAGTTAATATGTGATTCTGTCAAATCAGTCGAGCTGTCTATTTGCCACTCATCTGTGTAGCATTGTGTACCTGCATTGCTCTGTAGCATACCGTGTGTTACACTACTGAAGTGTTTGCTTGCTTCAGCAGAGTCCATATGCTGCAACAGAATATAAGGAGGAAACACTTTGATACACATATCTAATCTACAGAAATTTATGTGGATTACATTTGCAAGTGTTGATATCTTTTTCATTTCTCATGTTTAAGCACCATGCTTTTCTCTCTAAAGATCATTTAGAGAGCATTTGGGAGTCAGATATACAGTCTGCTTAGTTGTTAGTCATCATCAAAGAGATATCAAAGGGTTACAGAGAAGGTTCAAATGTTTATCTAACCTGGTCGCATAAAAAGAAACCTCAAGCTGCAAATAAGTCACAACAGAATGCAATAATTGAATTTCAACATAACTCCAAATGAGAAAGCTTGTGTATGGGAAATGTGACAAAGGGGCAAAAAATAAAATGGCAAGCAGCTGGAAGGTGATGGTCTGCACTGTGGAAAGATGAGGAAATCAGTATATCTGGTGTATTGTGTGAAAAGATGGGTCCCACCCTGGGCTTTGTTATCAGAGCCTTCTTGTTGATGTAGACTGATTATGGTTTATATTGGAGAGTTTTCTCTTAGTGCCAAAGCCAATTAAGTGAGACTATCTATACTTAAAATGATGAATGGGCAGCATTGATGTTATACATTACTCAGAAGCCCATGATTTCATTCATTTGGTGGGCCACGATGGAGTTGTTCCAGCTCCAAGTATTTTCATAATAAATGCATATTATCTTCATCAGCATCTACATAGCAGCCATTGTACTGTAGTTTCATAAGCATTCAGACCAAAAAAAAAAAAAACCAAAAAAAAGTAATGGTGCTGAATATTATAGTGAAAAGACGATCTAGTCCACCAACCAAATTTCCCCCACAAACTGATTGCTCAAAATAGAACAGAATTAAATGAGTAACTGATCAGCCTGAACAGCAGGTTCACTGTGTTCTGCTTTGCATGTTATTATATCAACATATGCCTACTGCAGAATTCGAAAGCTACTAGGCACTTGCTTTTCTGGACCAATATCTCCCACATATTTTGCAGTGCCACCTCAAAAATATCACTGCTCCCGCATTGCCCGTTGCCACCCACCAGTGGGAGATTGCCAAGTCCACCATTCTGTGAGCAGAAAGCTGAGCATATCTGAATCCCCCACAGACAAAAGTCAGATGGGCTGGTGCTAACCCCCATCATGGAATTTGAAACTAACACCACAGATTTTTCTGGAAGCTGACCAGGCTGTGATCACACTCTGTGCTCCCAGGGTAGTGTCCTTCAGCAGAACAGAAGTAGCAAGCAGAAAGAGAGTGGGGGGAGGAGAAAAAGGGAGATAACAACTTCAGCAGACACCCCACTTTGCATCAGGAACATCTGTCCGCAGAGGGTGCCTACTCTAACACTGCCACCAGTTGCTGTATCTCTGTATTTCCATATTTTGCTCAAAAATAATTTATCGTTAAAAAAATATAGACATGTTACTTTCAGATGACAACTGCTTGACAGGCACAGGATTTTTCAAAGAGAAAAGATAATGAGTCTATAATAAAGTTGGCATTAACTTACCAAGCATCTGAAGAACATGTTGTGATCTTCTAAAGTCTTTATTTACTGACTCAGAAATCATGTTCGTTTTGAAAACTATCTTAATGCATGCATTACAGCCAGGGATGTAATAGTAATCGTATTTGTAATAGTAATAACAGTAACTGCAGTAGTAATAACAATAGCAATAGCAGTAGTAATAGAAATAGCCATAGTTATAGCCATAGCTGTAGTTAGCCATAGTTACAAAATAGTTACAAAAATAGTTACAAAATATAAAACCGTACAAGATATATATAGTATGTAAAGGCAGATATGGATTTGTGGGGTTTTTTTCTTTTTTATATTGTATTTGGCTGGCAAGTGTCTATGTTATTTTTATTCTGATCTTGACAGAAAAAAGGCATCAGATTCTTGAAACGTATTTCACTGCTGAAATCACACAGAGCTCCTAAAACAAAAATTTTAAAATGTTGTTCTTACACTGGTTTCCATATGAATTCCCAATAGGTAGTAATTTTCTTCTCTCCACTGGCCAGCATTAGCTTGTGTACAGAAAGAACCAGAGGACATTTTTAAGTTGAATAACTATATAATCCTGCTCATTTATATCCATTTTCATCAACAGGGCACAGAACACCTCAGCAAAAAAATGGGCCTCCTGAATTACCATTCAGTCTCCTGGCAGATACTACTCCCCATCTGAAAGCTAATTTGTTTTAATTTTAGACAAGGCAATAAGGAAAGGGAGATCAGAATGGTTTCAAATACCTAATTTTAACAATTTTAATTTTTAATAAAGTTAAAGAGAAGATTGAAGTTGTAGTTAGTTGATCCCAGTTAGACCTATCATTCACTAGCGACAGATTTACTTGAGGTGTTGACAAAGCTGTAGACCTCTCATCCTGTTAGTCAAGCCCAGTGTAGATAAACCTAGTTATGCAATCTGGAACTGGATTCCTTTCCTGAGTCCATCATCTGACTTAAAGCAAGAACATAATAGGACCATGCAGGCTGGGAAGGACCTCAGGAGCTCTGCAGTCCATCACCTTCCTCAAAGCAGGGTCAGCTCTGGGTTCAGAGCTGGGTGCTCAGTCAGGTTGTGAAGACCTCCAAGGATGAAGATGGCACAACTTCACTTGGCAGCCTGTTCCAATTCTTGGCTGTCCTCAGGATGAAAAAGCTTTTCTTCACATCTGTCTGAACTTCTCCTGTTTCAATTTACACTCATTCTCCTTTGTCCTCCCGCCATGCAACACTGTGAACAGCCTGGCACTATCTCCTTCATACTCTCCTGGTAGAGGAGACAGGAAGACTGCTGTTAGCCCTACCAAAGCCTTTCCTTCTCCAGGGTAATTGAGCCCATATTCCCCAGCCTATTCTCACAGGGCAAGCACTCCAGATCCTACCATCTTGGTAGCCCTCTTCTGCGTTTCGTCTAGTTTGCCCATGTCTCCCTTTTATTGGGGGACCCAAAGCCAGATGTAGCATCCCAGATGTGATCTCACCTACCTCTCCCTGTTGGGAGTACTCCTGATAATACATCTCAGTACATAACTAGCCATCTCTGATGAAGAGAGGTGCTTCTTTGGCAGGCCGTGGGGGGTCTGTCCACAGGCTTTTCTGCAGCACACTGTGGAGACAGATACCCACACTGACTCCGAATTGGCCTGCTCAGCTAAAGAGCATAACACCATATGAGCTAAATTTCTTTGGCAAGAAAGTTGCTAAGAAGCAGGAGAAATTAACCAGAAAGGATCTCTACACTGTTACAGTCAGATGATTTCTGGTACTGCAATGGCTTGCTTAGAGTTAATTGGACAATATAGCATGACAATTGGCAGTGTGGTCATCTCCTTTCATAAGGAAAGAGAGCAAGGTGTGACTGTCATAGCTGTGGTCATGATAGTCTGAAGCCACTAAACAGCAGGCTTATCTTTGTGTTAGAAATAGAAAAAAAGTAGAAGTCAAACTTAGCCATCTACCTGGCTTCTTGAATGTCTGTGCTGTCAACAACAGCCACCTTGAACTGACTCAGAGCATTATCTACCATAAGGCAGGGTCACCCTCACACTCAATGCATGTTACCCAGCACAACATACATCCTAGGCAGAGGCAGATGTAAATGGTGGCCTCTTCTTGATGTTATAACTGAGAGTTACAAGCTTCCAATGGTAGTAACTTTTTGTCCTCACTAAAAATTTTATTTGTCCTGAATTATAAATGTCTCTTTTTTTTCTTTTTCTCAAAAATATATGCAAAATCTTGTAAAGGATATAAAGTAAAACTGTACATGTGTCAGGCTGAAATGCAAAATGAGAATCCAGGCTGTCAATTTTTTAAGATTCCTTTAAGAAAGTAAGTATTACAATATCAAAAAATAATTCCTCATAAAGTCAGCTTTACTGGGTGAAGGAAGGAGGACAGGGGAAAGAGTATACTCTTCAGAGCTTTGAAACAGTTGGATGGAACAGAAAGATTATCTTGCCAGTAAATATGGAGAACAGATTCTCAAATACCTTTTTGATATGCATTGCATTTTATTTGAAAGAATATATAAGTCACTGCCTGTGTCATTATCTAGAGGGTGTATTGGTCAGTGTGGTACATTAATGTTAAGTCATTAAGTGTATGTTTGCTTGGAGACAGGGCAATTTTTAATTTATCACTGTAAAATCAGTCAGGTCTTATGAAGCCCCTCAAAGCTTCACGTATCTGAAGAACTGTCAGCCTGGGCCAGAGAAGTCAGTTTGGGATGGTATCCTGCTTCTCACCCTGTCTATTGGTAAATATTTAGGGGAAGGTTGTAAGACACAGAGATTCTTTCCTGGAAATACCCTCCAACCTTCTTATTTGCAGAGTTTTAGAGACATTCTAAGCAGGATACTGCCTCCAGACCGTCATGCTTAATTATTACAGAGTTGTATTGCTAAACCTAGGTAAACCATGTAATTGCAGGATGGATTTTAGTTTTTTCTCTCTCTTGTGCTTCTCTGTCTTACCCAGTACTTTACAAGCATTCTAAACTGCTTTTTACCTAATTAAAGTGTAAATAATTGAATGAATAAGGTATATTTAAATGTGCCTTCATTTGTTGGTAAATCTAGAGTAGTAAAATACTGCATCAATGAATCACTTCCTAATTTAGTGATTGTGTTGAAGTCCCATCTCCCACACTCTGCCTAGAGTAGCCCCTGCCTGTTCCTTCAGACTTTGGCACCAGAATTTGATGCTAAATAGTTAGTGTAGCAGATATGAAGAATACTATTTTTCTGAAAGATTCAAAGGAGCTTTTCTTTTCTTTGGAATCCTGTCAAAATCAGTTTAGCCAACTTCTGATGTTCTCCACCCAGCTCTGTTTAAAGTTGAGTCTGATAATTTTTGTCTCAGTAAATAAAGCAAAATCATCAATCATCCCATTAGGTCATGCAGGACAGCAAGGTCTAAGATGATAAGAAGCCAGTCACCCAGCCTGCTGTTATATGAGTACATCTGTTAATGGGGAGCTGGATAAAGCTACACCAGGCCTCCCACTCTTTCTGACTCTCTTGTACAATACACAAATAAAGATGGAGTCTTGAAACATGGAACAAAGTTATTAAATGGGCACCCCATATAGGCAGTTATAATTCATGCTATAAACAGAATTACAGACAATTACCCAGGCAGCTAAATACAGTATCCATTATGCTGCATATGGTGGGCAGAACTGACCTTTTTTTGGTCACATTTCAGGTTAACAAATTCTGAGTGATCATATAACCATAAGCAAAGGACAGCAAACTAGGTGATATGGGGCATATAGTACCTGTCCAGGACCAGAAAGAAAGTCTCATTGAAATCAGAGCCATATTACAGTGATAAAAAAAGTCACTCAGGCTTTCATACAAGAGCTATCCTAGTGATGCTTAGGCTCCAAGTAGGGCTTTCAGCCATAACACCTAGCTTGTTTTCTGGGCCAGGCTCAGCCACCTCAGGTGCTTGGGCAAACAGGGTGCCTTCACTGGGCATATTCTGATATCTTACACATACCATGCCATGGGAAACCTGTACAGTCATTGTGTCTGTACCTCCTGGAAACAGGAGCAGAGGAGATGCTGCTGAGGGTCTACATGTGAAGTGACAGTAAAGGGAAGGCAATGATGACCACTTCTGACTGGCTCAGCAAAGATCAGTACCAACCATCCTGTCTCAGTGAACAAAGAGGAAGCACAAATATCCTTACTTCTGTGTTCAACCGCTCTCCCACCAAGGACCATGGCCTCAGGAGCTGGCACAAAGCAGGGCTTTGACACCACACTTTCTGGGTGCTAACCCACAGACCAGACAGCACATTGAAAGGATGGAGAACTGAGTGGGGACTCCTGAATGGCCACTGTAGTACTTATCCTGAGTCTGGGTTAACCCACCTACCACAGCCCTTCCCCTTGGATGCCCCCACAGCAATAGTATCTCTCCCTGAGCACCTTCTAACAAGGTCATTAATTCCAAAAACCTTGTCATCCCATCTCTCACCAACCCTGTGATCCCTTCTCTGGGTTACACCTTCTGCCTGACTTTCATTCATGAAGAGGTGTGCTGAAATCGATTCTACCTCACATTCCAGACTGGCCAGACAATCTGGGACAGGTTCATTTTCCTATGAAGACAGTCTTCAGCAATCATCATCCACTCTGTATGCTCATGTCCTCCTCTTGTTCACTTGCACGTACTGGGTGATATACCTGGAAGCTTTCCAAACAGTTTCAAACTTGTGAATTATTGATGTGGCTTTGGCTGAAGCTTGTAAGTCACCTTTCCAACAACTTTTGTATTATCTCTGTGTCAATAAGCACATTTTTTAGCAACTTCAAGCATATCATGGCAAGTCTTGTCCCCAGATACAGTAGAGTCCTTTCTCTCAAAAAATTAATCAAGAAATTCTCTGCTTCCCTGTGCTTATCAGCTCCCGGGCGCAGTCTTCTTATTCCTTGAGCCACAGCTTACTGGAGAAAGCATCACACGTCACCCACAGCTCTAAAACTAAATATACTATACATGTAAATATATATATAGCATACTGTATATAAATACATAAATATCTCAGTGATCAAATTAAGGAAGATTGACAGTGGAGTCTGAATCCTTACTAAGTCCTTCTCAATGGACACCTTATACACATAATGACATCCTTCAACTGCACAGCAGCAATTCCGCCTGGGTTGCTTTTCGTGAAAGTACATGGTTCAAAGAGCAACAATTAACTGTTGTCATCCCTATCAACAGTCAAGGAGTTTATTGATCATCCTGGTCACATCATTTTGACTTGGATGAGGGAGGGGGAAGACTAATATTCAACATCACTTTTCTCAATATGACAGCTCATTCTGAAGTTTCCTTAGATGCTTACCTTTGGTTTTACAGTGCTTTACACCTCGTCCAAAAGGAAAGGATTTTTTTTCCTGTTTTCTTATTGTCTTTTTACCCAAAGGTTTGAAACAATTTTGTTGTGAGGCACCTTTCCAGCCCAAGCAGTCTGGCTAGCACACCAGAACACTGCTAAGATGCCCCACTCATAAAGTGTCATATTAGCTGAGTTGTCATGTAGCAGTGAACAGGGGATCTACCACCAGAAGTAGCATAATCCTCTAATATCTCAAGGTCCAAAAGGCGTCCAAACACCATGAACAGGCAGGTTGATCAGTTTTATTTCGTCAGAAATTATTTCATGCTGTTGGAATCTGTCAGCAGGAAATGGCCTCCACAGATGCAGCATCCAGCAGGTAGCTAACACAGAACGGGTGAATGATCTTCTCTATTATCATTCATGTTATCATTATTATACAGAAGACACATTTTTTCTCCATTCACTCACATGCTGTAACTTGAAAAAACATCCAGGGCTACATTCTGAATCCTTTTCTTTGCTGATAAAATGCAAACCATTTTTCTTTCCCCTATGTGCACACATGGCTATTTATTACTGCTTCCTGTGCCCATCAGCAACAAAATTCTTGCTGTATCATCAATAAGAAAGCCTAAAAGAATTTGCAGATCATACCCTCTTCTGTGAAAAATGTGAATTATGCAGTCAATAGAGCCTTCAACTACTTGCATCACTAGCTTTTTCCCAACCAGTCTCTGGGATGGTTATCTACACTTTCATTACCCCAAGATGACATTGATGCCATTCAGTGCTGACTGGTCTGCCTGATAAAGCTAAGCATAAACCCAAGCTGATGCAGAATGTGACTGACAGTTTCCAGAAGAAAAGCAAAAGCCAGGAGCACATATCACCTCCTTAGAAAGATCTGCATTTGGCTGCCAGTTAAATATATGAATTTTAAAATTGTTCTGTTTGATATGCTGCATAGAATTTTACATGATCTTATTATAGCCTACGCCACCTTCTCCTCATGTTCCTGAATGTCTGCGATAGTCATCTGTAAAATCACAGGAGCTGGTGTCTACTTGCAGAGTAAAACTTGTACATTGTCAATGAGCAGCAAGCAACACTTCCAAGGAAAACACCTTCATAAGGGAGTGGAGGAAGAAGGGCAGGGCAGAGAATGAGGATATTGCTTCAAATCTAGGACACAGGGTAGTGTCTAACAGCTGTGGTCCCACAACACCCCATGTCTCACAAGGTGCAGAATTCTCAAGCAAAAATACATTTTCCTGTTGCATTGAGTGTGGCAAACATGAATTTAAGTAGCTGATTTATTTAGGTGGTAAGGAGAATTTGGAGAACCAAATGTGAAACTAATACAGCCAACATAGTAGCTGGCAGCTTATTTCTATTTGTTTGATTCTCTCTACTTCAGTTTGATCCTGTTTTCACTATTGGTGCAACACAGATTTGTGTATTGACAGACTCAGTCACATTCTAGTCATTGTCATGAAAGTTTAGGCTTCAGGGGCTAGTTACAGCTTGGACTTTTGACACTAAAGTTGGGTGACATTTTTGCAATGAATGTACAAATAACCAAACACATTTTGAACTGGGGCTATGATCCAAATCAGGAGAATCTGTTGGTTGGGACAACTCAAAGAGGCAATATTTTCTGAAACAAGAAAAACCTGCACATTGGTAGAAAAGTTTTGCTTCAAAATTGCGTAAGTTTTGACATTTTCAAATGTAAAATAGTAAGCTCTTTTGAAATAGCATTTTTATTCTCTGTATTGACATAGTTTTTGAAAAGGAGATTAGAAAGGTCATAAATGATCCAAGTCAAAATGAAATATTTTCTGTCCAATTCCAAATGAATTATTTGAATGGTTTTGGTTCTTTCATTTTCTTAAATTTCTAATAATCCTACAAACCTTGCCTTCTCCTTTTACCCTCTTCTTCAGAGTCAGCAAATTAATCATCAAATTAATTTCTTGTCCAGCTCAACCAGACGCTATGAAGACATCCTAGGTAATAGAATACTGGCCTAAACTTTTGGTGATAATAAAAGTGAAATCACTATGAAATACAGGCATTATCTTCAATTTGGCACAGGAGATGAAGGGCCATTCACTCAGAACCACTGTTATAAGCTGTCTGTCAATTCAAGCTATTGTGCTTTATGGTCTACACACCTCCCTCATACAATTCGTTCACTTAATTTGAAATCTGGTGATCCTTTGCAATTCTATTTCTTCTTTCAATTACTTGACTTGTTCATTTTTCTAAGTAGCCACCTGAAATTGCACATGGACTGCCCACATACATTTAACTGTGGGGGATTTTTTTCTTACTTTTTCCCTTTTATGCAATCTTTGTTTTTGTTTGAAAGCAAATAATTTTCATATAAACCTCTTTGTTTCCTTCCAGTATTTCCTTAATCCTAACCTTTTCTTATCTAGTTGTCTATTTATTTACCACTTGTTTTGTTTCATATTAAAATTCCCTGAACAGTCTTTCTTTCAAATAAAAAAAAAAAAAAAAAAAGGCAGACTTGCTAGTCTTGTGCCCTGTTTCCCTTAATGGCAGATAATTCTCTTACCTGCTTTGCTCCATCTGTTGCTGCCTGTTTGCAAGCAAAATTAAAGTAGCACTCTGGCTACATCATCATGGACAGATCACTGAAGACAGCTGCTCAGTGAACAGTGGTGGTCAGAAAAGCAAATGAGAAGTGAGGCTGGAGTAGAGAGGGACTACACAATAGCATTATCTTGATTTCTGGATGTGCTGAGAATTTTTTGCTCACGATGGACTTTGCCAAGAGGATCAGGGCTTTGGCACCTTTGCAAATGAGTCAGCTGATGGAGCACCCTCCTGTAGACCACGGGGTCCAGCTGTGCCCAGCCCCACCTGGGCAGAGAGAGGACGCAGGTATTCTCAGGAAGTAAGAAATGCTCCATCTCAAGTGTCCTGTCTCTGTGTGCAGGATGTCCACGGACTACTTCAGGTGGCTGTTTTGAGAACTGACACCTTTATAAGTAAAACAGCGACAGAGAAATGTATAGCAGGATGAGGAAAACGGTTATTGTTCCCATAGAGACTAAGCAGACACTTCTTGCCCAGAAGAGAGGAACTTGTTGCTGGCCTACACCTTCTTTTGGGATAAATCTCACCTCTGAAGTGTCACAGTGTCATAAACTGTCATTTTTTCCTATAGTGGGACTATACATATTCCAGCTTCCTAGAAACAGCCACTCATAGCTCAGTCATCTTCCAGGTTCAGATCTCATGTAATCCAGTTCTTCTGTCCTCCTGTCCAGAGTCTGGAAGGTATTGCCTAAAGCCAAATTTCAATGACTACTGTCAGCACATTTCAAGACACACTTCTCTTAACGTTTAATTCACCTGGCTGGCATGTGTCAAGGGAAGCATGTCACGTTTACATATGGCTTTTTGTTAATAAGTATTACCTGTCATGTGATACAGTCGTAAGAAGGTACCTCTTAGTCTAAAAAGAGCCTGAAGTGAGGCAAAATAATTCTGTTTTCCAAAAGAACATGATGACAATATTCCCACAAAGGAAAAGACAAGAATCTGGCCTTAAAAAGATACTATTTTCATATTTTGTCCCACTTACCAGAAGCAGATATTCCATTGTTTAATGTAACAAGAGCAATAAATAAGATATAATATCATGCAGCTTTGGTCCCAAAAGCCTTGCCAATCATACCAAAACCAAACTGGTTTCCTTAGCTTGGTTTTGCTGGAGATTTTTTTCTTTGTAAGAAAGGCAGTAATTTCAAAATTGAAAATGCTGACATTTTTAAAATATAGTTACTTATTTAGACCTAGTTATGCCAACTCATTTCCCAAGTTTCTTATTTAAATGGTTGGAATCAGGAGAACACAGGACAAGGGATTGCGGCAGCTCTGAAAGGGAGGTGTTGCTTTGAGTACCCATCTACACCAAGTCTCAATCAGAAAGACATACTTTCCCAAACTTCCGTGCAGACTATTAAAACACTTTCTGTAGGAATGTCAGAGTAAATTGGCACTACCTAACAGGTTCCTTCCTAGAACAGTTAGTCAGGTTAGGCCAAGGAAAGGGCAGGCTGAGGGTTATGCAGCTCAGCCAGGAGTGAGAGCGGAGAGTCTTGTGATCTGAATTAGCAGTTAATTACTGCCCACTTGTGGCAAATGGCAGGGTCTTAGCTGGGCTACTAGGAAAAAGCCTGCAGACGGTAGATACCAGCTGCGACTGCACCAGCTCTCTAGGATATGATGGTAGCATGATGATTTCCCTCCTCTTCTCCTGTCAGGAAGATGACATCAGCAAAACACAGATAAAATCGGCTAGTTTGAAGACTCCATGCTATATAAAACATGCTTCTGCTGCAAAACCTGAAACAGTTAAACGCTTTGTGTAGCACCAGCACATAACAACATAAATACAACCCTGCAAAATAGAGTGCTTTACAGCAAAGAATCCTCCAAAAAGTTACTGTGAAAATCCTGATACACAGTTATATTATCTCTTATTTAAAATGTAAAATTGAATACAGATCCTACGTGAAATAAGTTAATTGTATACTAATGAATAATCTGCTAACAAATATTGTTTCAGAAATGGTGGGTCCTTATTTCTTCCAGTCAGCACATAGGGGTGAATGTATGTGAATGACCTACCCCCTTATATATGACTAAACCGAAAGCAATTTTATCAGCTTAATATTACACAAGTCCTTTGGGATAGTAGTACTAGCTGGTCCCTGCAAATCAGGAAACTGAAAGCTCTAAAAGCCAGGCTTGTAAAATATCAAAAAATTTTACAGCCTGAAATGTTTAGCAGTTTTATGAAATGAGCAGCAACTGCAGACTGATTTGTTGTTTTAAAGCCTGCTTCATGAGATCCTGCTATTCAAAGCAGAATACGTCAAGGACCTTTCAGTTCAGAGGCTTGCAGAATCTAGAGGCTGGAAAAATTCAAGGGCAAGGGCAAGATCAATGAGGGGAGGGGTATGGCATTATATCATTCCCTGAAATATTACATCTGTTATGCATAGCCCAGCTCAGCAAGGGCAGCTTTGCCAGAGTAGTTGCTGTGCCTTTCATTCTTAAATGGACATTTCCGTGCACTTTACAAGCAGTGAGTTAGATCTTGTTATTTTCTTCCTCATTTTACCATAAGAAAACTATGGCACAAAACAATTAGGAGGCTTATTTTCAAAGGTGTTGAGCACACCTGCTCCAGCTAAACTTAATGGGACCTCTGCAAATCAGACTGTAAATGGTAAGTCTGAAGTCATAACCTCCTGCTGTATTCACAACAGAAAGAGAAGCCAGAGCTCTTGTACCTTACTTTTTGTTTTAACCAGCAGTTCTCACCTTTGTAATGACAGCTCTTTTTATTTTGCAGGAAAAATGGAAACATTTGGCTTGTGACATTATGTTAATAAATGATTCGGGTCCTCTTTGATCACATCCTTAGCTCTCCTTTGGCAGGAAAAGGGAAATATTCTTCACAACAGTACTTCCATGAGATAGGCTTGTAGAACACACATTTATTAGGGACAGTCCCTAATATCGTTAGCCAGATAACATTACATTGTACCCCCATTATATATGCCTCATCTACTTTTTTGTCTTGTCTGTCAGCAATTAACAGCTAAGCCAAGTGTATTTTCTCTAACTCAATTCACAGTAAAATAGGTCTTTAAAAATCTACGGAGGGAGCATGCAAGGTGTTCATGTACTGCAGTGATAAATGTAGTACAAATTAATTAGAAGATTATTTTGAATCTATGGGGCCAGCCCTAGCCCTTACCACTGACGTGGACTCTTCCTTCTGAGAAGTTTGACTGGAAAAAGTGAGGATTTGCAAAGTCTTTGTGGCATGAACTACCTATGCAGAACTTTTATTGATTTTGATGTGTCTGAACAGCAAAGAAGAGCTAGCTGCAGGACGGTAAGGTAAAAGTCAGTCATAAAGGACTGATCTTTAGGGAACATATAAATTAGTTAAAGAACTGTAAGTCAAAATAATGATGAAAAAATAATGGAACAGAATATCAGATAGTCAATATTCTGTAGGAGCGGGAGCATTCACATGAGCTAGCATTTTATAATAACGCAATCTTGAATATCTGAAAATAATGAGCCATAATAATTGATCCCAACTGTAATGAAAACATCACTTAGTATTTCTATTCCAGTCCTATTTGACACTGATCTTGATTTGGGAGTGATAAAAAGAAGCCCTAACATTAAATAGAAAGTGCTGAACAACTGATGATCTATAAGCAATGCAACATCTGTGGCTTCTATATTTGAACTGGGTCTGATTGAGCTTTCAAAGCTCATTGTTATAGATGGGATCACGTTCAGTGCATCCCTGAGACTGAAACTTGAGGACTTGAATATGGACTTGAGGATGAAATGGATCCCAGTGGGAGAGGGGAAGAATCCAGTCCTTGCCAATGAGAAAAGCTATTGCCAGATTTCGGCTGGAAGAGAACAAGAATGACGATGCCAGACTGAGGAAGACGCAGAGCCACAACTAATCTTCAGTGGAATATTTCTGATCAGCTAAAGGAAAGTTAAGGAGTCTAGTACAGACTTCACAGGATTGGACTGATATGTGGATGAAAATCTCTGCAATAGTATTTAAGAAATAAAATATCAACTGTTTTTTTCTTTTCTAGAAGGATCTAACTTTCTAGGTATAGAGACAGAAATTATACTAATTTGGGTGCAAATGTGCCTGTAGATAATAGCATGAACTTTTTTTTCCTATCAGCTACTAGCTGAAAAAGATTAAAAGTTCGCTTTGGCAACCAATGAAGACATTGTAGAAAAACTGGCTATAGAAAATTAACTCAAGCAGAGTGATCTGGAATTAATTTGGTCTAAACAAAATTAAATAAAAAAGGTAAATCTGTAATTGAGATTCTTTAGTTCAAAAGAGGAAACTTTGACAAAAGAAGAGAAATGTAATGTTAACTGGATAAGAAACTTCAGGAGTTGAATGGAGAGGGCACCTGGAATTTTATTAGGATAGATATTTTTATAAAAAGCTATCCAAAACTTGAATCTTGAATAAGAAATGTAGAGAACTGTTCAAGGCTTGCCACATCAAAAGGATGTCAATAAGAACAGAAAGAATAAACCTGGGTTAAAAAAAAAAAAAAAAAAAATCAGCAAAGAAAGTTAAATATTGGAAAATGGGAAACAGGGACATAAAGTGAGAATTTCCAGAAGGCCAGATGAGTTATAGACACATCAAAGGGTACTAAAACAGCAAAGTAATACACCACTGAAGAAAAAGCAAGTGCAGTTCCCCTAAAGAGTCTACTTAGACAAAGGATTTCTAATAGATATGTGGAAGTGATTAAAATATTTTACTAGATATTGGTAAAACCTTAAACAGAATTCTGCCCAAATCTCCAGTGCCTAACACAAACCAGTTTCACACCAGGTAAGCAAAGATAAAGTTGGTGGGATGATCTTTTGAGAAGAGGCTAAGAAAGATGGACTTGTTTAGTAAACCAAAGGCTGAGTGAGGATCCAAGAACATCCAGTGAGCTTATCCAAAGAGCAAACTAGAATAAAAAAAAAAAAAAAGGACAAGACTTGTCAAAGGCATAGACACTACTCATAATTAAATTTACATTGGAAATGTGGGGACAGTTTTTAGTCATAAGCAGAAAAGTGAAAACAGCTTCCCTGTAGGAGTACTGAGGCATAAAACTGATGTTTATGACAGTGATTATATCACTTCTAATATCAAAAAGTGGAACTCCTATGATAAGATGAAGAAATGTCGTCTAGCTCCTCTGTTCCTGAATTTCTTGATGTTCTTGATACTGCATAGTTTTGCTGTGATTCTACTTTGCACCTGTCTTTATCACTTACTTATTCAACATGGAACAAACTGAGAAAAAGACCTGCCACTTTAATATACTGCATAAGTAGACTATAAATATCTTTCTTTGACATAGTAAGGCCAAGAACTTCTCAAGGGTCAGAACAATAGTCATTTATGAACATAATGAGCAGAGTCAGTGCTGCTGTAGAGAAACAAGGGAGGGGAAAAAGCAATATGAAAATAAAGGGGATTAAAAAAAGTAAGTAGATTGAATACCAACCTTCTTGCTTAGGTTCACAAGCCAGCTACTAATTGCTCATTATGGTAAGTTAGTTCATCATTATCTAGCATTTCTTGCATCTTCTTCAGAGGCAGCTAGCCCTACTCAATTTCTAGCAAAAGGGTACCAGTTTAAGATGATTCAATGAAGCGACTTGGTAGAGCACTTTTTATGCAGTTTCTCCATCATCTTTGTTTAGAGGGAGAAGAGCTGAGCCTCTTTTGTGTATCATTTGCATAACTACAGAATAGTAAGAGACTCTGGTAGTTCTGACAATTGGTTCTGAAGACAATGAAGAAATTGTGGCAAACAAATAAAACTGAAGCCGGATTTTCCTGGGGGTTTGTTGCAGGTTTTTTTTTTTTTCATCATTTGTACGTGCAGGGGTGAGGATCATGCTCCCTTGCTGTGATGCAAAATTCTTAAGCTCCCATGGTGCACAGGTGTAATTATTAATAGCTGTGCAAGACATAAAGCAGTGAAGAATGAAAGTATTACAGTTTCAGGTGAAAAATACATCTGTCTGCAGAGAAAAATAAAAGAAATCAACCTTGAATATTGATTTTTTCACACACACACTTCTGGAACAGTAACCACAAAGTATGAGACAAAGTTAATTACTCACTTAACTAAATAGAATAAAGGTAACCTTAACTCAACACCCATGACTAAGTTCATAAATAATACATAAATTCAGAATGGTAGCAGTATGAAAAAAACTGGAAATAATTTCAGTGCAACTAGCTTCTGCAATAGCTTAAACTTCTTTGTATTTTAACATCTTAGACTTCAAAATGGGTTTCTACCTTAGTTTTAATGAATTTTTCTCCACCTGAATTCAAGGCACAAACTTTCCCTTGACTTGGGAATGTATTCAAGAAAGATAACATATAATGCTTAACTAAGATAGTAAGAGCATACATTTTTTCTTAAAAATAAAGTACAAATCTCTACATTTAAAGACCATTTTTTCAGAAGCAAGTCATTTAAATCAGACTGAAAACAACAAAACTAAAAAACCACTGGCAAGGTGGTCTAAGATAATTTTCAGAGGAAATACTATATGTTGAATAATACTGAAAAGAAATTACAAGTAAAAAATAATGTAGTAAGTTATAGGCTCATTTTCTACTCAGTAAAAAATAGATAAAGCACAGTCTAGAAATGATAACTAAGTCTAAATTATGTCCTTTCTATGTGTGCATTGAAACAATTCATTATTCATAAAAAATGGTATGAGAAAAACCTGTCACTCATGCTGTCTGTGTGAGAGCAAAATATCTGCTCACAAATAATAGGAAGCATTATGATTAACAATTCACACAGAAACTTAGAGAAGCCCAAATTGAAAACACCTGTGAGTATGACTTCAAAGGCCAGTATAGTTGGTACAGAGTACACTGGAAGATATTCAGGTGAGTGCACCTATTTGTACTAGGATTCCAAAAATGTTAAGTATTTCCATAAGCCATATTTTTATGGGGGGACTGTCATATGCCTCACTCTCCCCACTGTTTACTATAGCTTAGATAAATCTGTGGCTCAAGAAAAAGTTTTAATGTATTTTAGTTGTCTTCAATGAGACAAGAATTCCTGGTGACATTTTTTTTTCCCCTATAAATATCTGCATCCCTTTTTCCAAACCTATTGAACCAGGAAAAAGTTAGAATACCAGTTTTATTCTGTTCTTTTCTTCCCTTTAACTGTTATATTGCTGATGGCTCATGCAGCCTCAGTCACACTGATGACCCTCTTCTTTAAGAAGAACTCCAGTTCCCTCTTTCTTCCCTGAGATAAGAGTGCCACTTCTTTTTGAAATATAAAACAGGAGGGAATCATGTGGTGATTGTTGTGGACTATAAAAATATACTACAAAGACTGCTTCTGAGAACTGCTTGAGAGCTGTTGTCTTAAATTATTACTTTTACACACCAATGACAATAATGTATACATTGAAAGAAACTTCAAAGCTTTAGGTTGTTCTGAACAGAAAAAAAATTAAAAATGAAACAGTCACCTAAAAACACTATAATAAAATGTCTTGGCTTATTTGGAAATGTCATTCTTTAAGGCATAAATTTTTCTGTACAGTTTGGCAAAAAGAAAAGGTGCAAATTCCCAACAAGCTTGATTTTTCCTTTTGGCAATAAGAATCTCTACTGAAAATATCTTAAGCCAGCCCTGATAGCTATTGCAAGGAGAATTAAAGATACAAGCAGTGGTTTTCAGATTGACAGAAGCAATTGGCTGGAGCAGGAAGAAATCTAAATTATATCTATCTGAGGAAAATGACGAGAGTGATGATGAAATTATTGTTTCAACAAATTAGATGGATTGTGGTGATAATTTTATATTTTGAGCACACAATGCAAGAAAGCAAGAACATAAACAAACAAATCTTAACCAAGAGAAGTTAACATGCAAATTTGCTATGGGTGTAACACAGTTTCTATGGGATTCCAGTGGGAGTTAAATATAGTAAAGCAAAGGTTGCGATCAAATGGCAGCTTCCAGTGATTAAAGACAAAAGGGTTAAGGCCACTGTTCAAAATCCTTGCCAAGGATAGTTCAAAAGAGGCTGACCCCACTGAAGTTTTTGATATATTTCTCTGTGAAGAAATTAAGTCATAGGCACTGCACCAGAAAATGAACCTGCATGAATGCAAGACACTCTCAGCAGTGGACATGCTCCATGCGATGACATCACTGAATCAAGCACATACTAAAAATGGATGGCATCTGAACTCCAACCTCAGCTGTAGGATGAGCCTTACACAAGGCCTCCAAGTCATTGTACAGCCAAAATATTTTCCCACATCTCAGTTGTCTTTGCAGCCCATACTTTACTCCAGCAGCTTCTTTCTATCCCCACTCCAGCCACAGCCTGAAGCTCCCTGTTGTAGCACAGAAAATACAAGTTGTCATTAGTAGTGAGAGAGAACAGACCCCAGGACTGAGGTTGTCTTGTCTTGAGATCAGTTTAGCTTGTTTAAGCTGTGATAGCAATTGTCTAGCAGCTAAGTAACTGATCCTTAAATTGGTTTTAGCTTTCATTTAATTTTGTGCAATGATGTGGTTAACACTTACTGTTAATAACAACAGCCAGTAGCTATGTTCTGTGGCATAAATTCTAGAATAAAATATGCTGTGGAAGAGCACCAACACAGGCAGAAATCAGAGGTGCCCTACAATGAACCCAAATCACAGTGGGTAGCTAATGGTCACTGCAGGAGTGCAGCCTTGCAAATCAGGGACAACGAAGACAACTGAAAAAATGGGTAACTGGAAAGCAATGAAAAAAGAGCATACATGCACATTGTGTCAGGAAACAAGAGAAAAATAATCCCAAGAAGACTGCAGAACTGAGGAAAAAGGGATCGCTGTGACCAGTATCAAACCCCTTCTGGCAAATCACCCAGGGCACCAATGACTCTCAATATCCTTACCCCCTTCTCCTGGAGGGACACTGAAGCTGTGACCTCATAACTCAGAGAACTTCTGCAAGAGTGACTGTAATGCCAGTGAAACAACACGGTAGATAAGAGGAAATTTGCAGGTTTTGTTTTTTTTAAATTAACTTTTTAACTGGTTTTCTAATGAAAATTTTTTTTCCTTGTGTTCATTTGGACTATGAATGCTAGTATTATTGTGCCTAGACTAATAATAACTGGTTTTTGTGGTTAATTATCTTGTTAAGACTTTAATGAGACAAACAAGAGTAATACGAATGGGTGTATAGATCAGTTTTGTGATACAATGAAATCCTACTGTGGAATTATTTTTTTCTAAGCAGCGTAGGTGTCTGCAAAGAGGCTGATCCATTTAGAGTAATGGAGTTCAGACCATGATTCATGCAGAAAACACATGGATTGACTTTAGGATAAGATGGATTGCATTAGAGACATTACTGACTATATGAACTAGATCTCCTTTAAGTACTAAGTGGTAAGACTGGCTGTAAGTCCCTGTGCTGGAGATGTTCATTTTTAGTCACAAGAATAGGACCCATAAAGACCTCATTGGTCAATGTCCAAGTACAGGCAAAGACATACTTTCATGGGATGCTTCATCTGGCTGACGGAGGAGGCAAATCAGCAATAGTTGCTTGCAGGAGATAAACCAGCCAGTAGAGTGGTGGAGTGTGTGTGAGGACTACTGCTGTTGGGGTATGTTTTGGTTGCCCCTGCAGGGATAGGTTGGGGTGCTGTTAACTCCTACATTAGTAACCACTGGATAATTATATTTTTCTGTAGGCAGGCTTTATGGCAAATGAGAAGCTCAGTCATTCCTTTCTTATGAAAAAAAAAACCCAACAAAATTTAGAAGAGTGAAGGCTGGAAATTATTCCTGGAAACAAATTTTAAGAGAAAAAAAAATACATATCATGTTTGAACACTAATGTTTTAGCCCTCCTGAATACTAAGAAACCTTCTTTGGCATTGGTTTATGAAAACAGAACATTTTGTTCACATGCATCAGTAGAAATGCATATGAAATTGCAAACCACTCAACTCTTTTCATTAAACTTCTGGATATTACCCACAAGATGACAATGAACACCGCAATGATTAAAGGCCCAACTTATGCCTGTGTGGGGATTGCTGATATAGTATCTAATGAGTTGGTGTCCCTCCCAGTAGGGAAGTAGCCATGCTCCTAACAGTCTCCTCAGAGAAATGATTATTGAATTAAAGAAGGGGCAGAACATCTTTCTGAGAAGGATGAGAGGATTAGCTTTTTTTCAAATTCACATGCTCAGTATGTGATATTGAATGCTCTTGATTCCTGTCTGTACAAAAAGCAGTCAAATAGCTGTCACATTATAAGAGGTACCTTTCTCAGAATTGTATCCATTTTCTGTTTTGGAGAAAACTGTCCCTGTATATGAATTTTATCAAATAGGAAACAGACTCTGAAATCACACATAAGATACACTGGAGCCTATCATTCTGGTTTGTAGCCTTATACTTCTGTCCATGGGACCATGCCAAGCCAAATGACTCCATTTCACAAAGTTCAATATCAAAAATCATCAGCATGGTCTTGTCATGCTCTCTCCTCTCACTACTCTTCCATAGAGGAACTGTTAACGTTCATTTGTAGAGCTTTTAAAAATGACAAGAACTTTAAAAAGTCCTAAGCTGTTCAGATTTTACTTTCTTTCTTTTTTTGGAGACATGGAGGAGGGAATAGGTGGAGGAGGGTTGTTAGTCCTTTCTGCATTGTTTCATGTTTCATTCAGGGATGGCATTTACTGCAGCTGACCCAGCATTTCTCTTTTTTTTCTCAAGGTTCATTTTATGCTGTTTGACTGCAAAAATTTGATAGTTCTTTTCATAACTTCACTAACCCATATTAGTTTCTTTTGTTATTTTTGACACCTAGATTTCACTGTAATGAACACAGAGGATATCGTACCACCTATCTCTACTTTGAATACCTCTCATTCCTCTGCTGCACATTTCCTCAACAGTCCTTGATTCTAATCAGTTTTCAGCAGCTAGTTTGTCTTTCTCTCAAAGATCTTGGTGTTCAGGTCCCAGCTCTTCCATGCTGCTGCTTTCTGATCACATCTTCATGGGTACTTTATTCAGTGAGTACTGCGATGGACTAGCTTTTATTCATTTACCAAGATGCATGAACATAATTTGCTACATTTGTGTGTAAGCAGAGATAAATTGAAGTCAGACACAGTAACACAGTCAAAGAAAACACAGGAAGAAATTCAATTGAACAAAATGCTGAATCATTAAAGAGATGGTTTTTGGAACAACAGTTTTCAACCATTTTCATACTCATCCTTGATTATCAAAACTGCAGTTATCCAAGAAGTTGCCTCAATGGGCAAGAAAGGCTTTTCTATCAGAAAATGGGCCAGAAAAGTACAAACCACAAGAGATCAAGATTATTCCAGTCAATTTTTCCTTCACAAAGTAATTTTTTAACAAATCAAATACAAGAAAATTTTCACCCCCACTCCTTGCCCCAAAGTCATTAGCTGCAAATTTCCTATCATCAACCTATGAAAATTCCATTTCAAGAGCGTTGGAATTATTTCAGAAGAAGTTTGGTATCTTCAAAAGAATACAAATGAATGGAAATTAATTAGATCTTTTATAGTGTTCTCCCACTTTTTCCTTGGGGATCATTTCAAGTCCAACAAACTCTGATAACACTCTCCAGGATGAAATTCTTGTTCCAAAGAAAAGCTTTTCATACCTAATAAGTAAAGGAAAATTAATCTGGAAACAAACTAAAGGTTAACCATTTGTTATTCTGTCCATGGTTGTACATGCATGGTGGTATCCCAGTGGGCACAAGGCACTTATTGCAATACCAGTCTCTACATTTATCTCTTTTGTTTATCCTATGCTTTATAAAGGTTGTTTTGTGGAAGGAATTCCGAGGCAAACACCTAACTCCTCGAGTCAGAGGTGAGCCTTGTCCTCTCAGTCGATCGTTTCATTATTCCAGTGACAAAGGGTTGTTTTGAATGGCTACACTCTCAAATATTCCTCTAGGCAACTGACTAAAGGCTTTCAGTAGTACTCCTTCAGCAGAATACCAGCACCAACACAGAGGACCCATCACACCACAATTCAGCCCTCAAAGCCACAAACTTTTTCTCTGCTTTGAACTTAAGAAGACTGCCTAGTAGCAAGACCAGCAGTGAATCAGCAGGAGAGTGGCAGTTTTGTTAGATTACTGTTATAGAGTAAAGCCTAAGACTGTTGTTATCATCCTATATTTTTAAGGTAAGTGATGGTTCTGTTCAGATTTTTTTTCTGAAAAACTATCTCAAGGGAGAGAGAATTCCTTTTAAACCAAAAAGGCATAAGATATAAAACATCCATTAAAATATTCCAGCTTTGATGCTATTTTTCTTTTTCGTCTTTGTCCTTCTTTTGATTAAAAGTTTCAGTGTTTTCAAAAACCAATAAAGTTTCCAGTTTTCACAGAAAATAAGTTTTTAAAAAGTGAAATGAGAGGAAAAAGGATATTATTTCTAAGAAAAAGTGTTTCTTTAGCAGTCCTAAAAGGGGTATTTCATTCTGCAGAAAAGCACAATGCCTATGCTTAACAGAATGGAGTCTCATTTTCCCTTGAAGACTTGTATTATGTTGAATTTCCAGGCTGTACTCAGTGGTGGCCCCATACAGCAGCCAGATGCCACTGCACTCAAAGGGAAAAATGGAAGGTCATTTTCACTATTCTTTCCACCTTGAAAATTTTTCTGCAGTGGAAACAGTCCATTGTAGCTAACCCACTGCAAATCATCCTTTAAGAATTAGAGTTTAATTAAGGCACTTTCAATAACTATCTATGTTAACCTATTATACCTCTAAATATAGAGTCAAAACTTTTAAATTGTATTACTTAGTCCTTTACAGAGGTCACTTTCATCATAGAAAGCAAAATAACTAGCAATACACCAATGAGGTGCTAAGTACTTCCTTCAAAATGGATCTTGAAAATACTCAGCCTCTGCCAGATATAAGCCTTTCTCAATAACACCGCTTTTAGATACGCAGCCTGTATATTGTGATGACTGGCTTGGTAATGGCTGCAGCTAGCAAAACTTGTGGATAATTTAACTTGCAAAGTCAGAGGTTAATCAGGACTAATTTAAGACACAGAGCCGTAGGCCCTGGTTTGAAAGTGATCCCATAACTGGTCCAACATTTGACATAACAGTCCAAATCTCCACATGTCAGGCAGTGACTCTACATATAGATAACTAATCCCAGGAGCCAGGCATGCAAAGATGCTCACAGTAGCCTGGACCTTACCCTGTTATATCTGCATACTGCTCTTGTGCCTGATCCAGAACTCATG
The DNA here is from genome assembly GCF_047716275.1 of Strix uralensis. Taxonomy (NCBI): domain Eukaryota; kingdom Metazoa; phylum Chordata; class Aves; order Strigiformes; family Strigidae; genus Strix; species Strix uralensis. Next base: position 90,927,273 of record NC_133974.1, on the reverse strand, counting down.
GAAGTCAATAAACCCTAGTAGAGATTATCTGCTTTTTCAGTTCATGACTTCTTCCAAGGTCCTTATTCCTGTAAGAGTATTCATGAACTGCTGATACTGACAGAGATATCCAAACGAATGTTTCTCAGGCTGTGGCATATTTACAAAAAGATCTGCTCACATGTTCACTCTCCATCCCTTGCAGTTTCAGGTGAGTACAAACTCCAGAGTCAGATGCAGCAGAAGACTTCTGGACTAAGTCTAAGTCTGACTATAGTGATCAGTTAACAAAGAATGGGCTCTGAATTTCCAGCAGGGAACTTCTGTGGTGTTAGCCATCTTTATGCATAATTTTTTGTAAACATGTTTACTGTCACTCAGAGTAAACTCTTAAATGCTGCTTTACATCACAAACAACAGAAACAATCTAACTTCTGCTGCTGGATAAGCAGTAGAGAAATTTTAATGATGACACAACACAAATTTTCTAGTCATTGCAATACATTTAGAATTCACAGACCTTTCCATGAAGAACTGATACTGACAGCATTTTTTTGTGCAATCATAAACTTGATTCTACAACTCACAGAAAACAATTAACTTTTATTTTTGAACTAATTTTGATTTTATTTATTGCTATTTATTGCAATTAATAATCAGAGATGAAGAGAAGGTGTATTTGAAGACCAAAAAAAACCTCTCCTTACAGGCCAGTTTAATAAAGTCAGTGATTAAAGTGAAAAAGATCAACGGAGTTGTGAGAGACCTTTAAAAGAGTCACCATAATTCACTTCAGTGCCTCTAAGAGGACGATAATTTTTAATATTACAAATGTAACTTTACACCCTAAAGCCTGAGACACCCATCAAACATGTCAAAAAGGATATCTCACATTTCTCAGGATCCTAAATTCAGTGCATCCACTCACTTCTATGGAATGTGCAACTGCAGTCCTACAAATGTGCTTTCATATATGCTTATGGTTCAGTTGTCATTCCTGTGCTCCACCACTGCTGTGTCACTCCTGCACTTAATTAGTTTGGTATTTTGTAAGATTCAAAACGTGTAGGCTGTTCACTTCCTTTTTTATTTATTAATTGTCTCTCTTCGGATGAGGATGTTGTAGGTTGTTTTCTGGCATTTCAGAACAAAATGTGAGCAGCAAAAGAAAGACCAGAGAGAGCCTCCATCCCCTGCTAGACGCAGGAGGAAACATGGTAACAAGTGATGAGGAAAAGGCTGAGGTGCTTAATGCCTTCTTTGCCTCAGTCTTTAATAGTAAGACTAGTTGTACTGAGGGAATCCAGCCTCCTCCGCCAAAAGACAGAGACTGGGAGAACGACACCCCCGTGTTCCAGGAGGAGATAGTCAGTGACCTACTGCATCACATAGACATACACAAGTCTATGGGACCAGATGGGATAGACCCAAGGGTGCTGAAGGAGCTGGCTGGGGTGCTCGCCAAGCTGCTTTCCATCATTTACCAGCAGTCCTGGCTGACCAGGGAGGTCCCAACAGATTGGAAATTGGCCAATGTAACGCCCATCTATAAGAAGGGTCGGAAGGATGATCTGAGAAATTACAGGCCTGTCAGCTTGACTTTGGTGCCCAGGAAGCTGATAGAGCATCTCATACTGAGTACCATCATACAACACATGCAGGACAACCAGATGATCAGGCCCAGTCAGCATGGGTTTATGAAAAGCAGGTCCTGCTTGACAAACATGATCTCCTTCTACGACAGGGCGACCTGCTTATTGGATGAGGGAAAGGCTGTGGATGTTGTTTACCTTGACTTTAGTAAGGTCTTTGACACCGTTTCCCACAGCATTCTCCTGGCAAAACTGGCTGCTCGTGGCTTGGATGAGCACATGTTTCACTGGGTGAAAAACTGGCTGGATGGCCTGGCCCAAAGAGTTGTGGTGAATGGAGTTAAACCCAATTGGTGGCCGGTCATGAGTGGTGTCCCCCAGGGCTCAGTTTTGGGGCCACTCCTGTTTAACATCTTTATTGATGATCTAGATGAGGGGATTAAGTGCACCCTCAGTAAGTTTGCAGATGACACCAAGCTGGGTGGGAGTGTTGATCAGCTCGAGGGTAGGGAGGCTCTGTAGAGGGATCTGGACAGGCTGGAGCGATGGGCTAAGGCCAACTGTAGGAGTTTCAATAAGGCCAAATGCCAGGTGCTGCACTTGGGCCACAACAACCCCCAGCAGCACTACAGGCTTGGGGAGGAGTGGCTGGAGAGCTGCCAGTCAGAAAGGGACCTGGGGGTGTTGATTGACAGCCAGCTGAACATGAGCCAGCAGTGTGCCCAGGTGGCCAAGAAGGCCAATGGCATCCTGGCCTGTATCAGAAATAGCATGGCCAGCAGGGACAGGGAAGTGATCTCGCCCCTGTACTCGGCACTGGTGAGGCCGCACCTTGATTACTGTGTTCAGTTTTGGGCCTCTCACTACAAAAAGGACATTGAATTACTCGAGTGAGTCCAAAGAAGACCAACGAAGCTGGTGAAGGGTCTGGAGCACATGTCGTATGAGCAGTGGCTGAGGGAACTGGGGTTGTTTAGTCTGGAGAAGAGGAGGCTGAGGGGAGACCACATCGCCCTCTACAACTACCTGAAAGGAGGTTGCAGAGAGCTGGGGATGAGTCTCTTTAACCAAGTAACAAGGAATAGGACAAGAGGGAATGGCCTCAAGTTGTGCCAGGGAAGGTTTAGACTGGATATTAGGAAGCATTTCTTTACAGAACAGGTTGTTAGGTGTTGGAATGGGCTGCCCAGGGAGGTGGTGGAGTCCCCATCCCTGGAGGTGTTTAAGAGTAGGGTCGACATAGCGCTGAGGGATATGGTGTAGTTGGGAACTGTCAATGTTAGGTTAATGGTTGGACTAGATGGTCTTCAAGGTCTTTTACAATCTAGACGATTCTGTGATTCTGTGAAAATAAGCACTTTATGTACATTACAAACAGAAATAACACCCGATGAAAATTTTTTAAAAATCAGCTTGTGAATTAATATTAAACTACCAGACAATAACAGTACCAGATGATAACATTATTTTGTCCCGTGGGGCTCGTTATTTGAAAGTACAACTGAAAAAGAGATAATAGATGTACAGAATCTTTTTTTTTTCCTGCAACTAGCCTAGGTGTTTTCCCCAGCCCAAGCACTGGAAACTCACACGGAGGTAAGAGGTGTTTTCATCCACTGCTACTTGACATGGTGGATCAGCAGTGTCAGTCAGACACCAAGCAACATTCTCCTGGTAACCCACTCACTTCACATTGCAAATGCAAGCAGAGTCACTAGAGCAACCACAGTCTCCCTATCCTGTTATTTCCATCTTGGAGCCATAAGGAGAGAGAAGTTCTCCCAGGGAAAGACCTGGAGAAAAATCTGACTTTCTGCAGGATAGAGAAACAGGAGATATGTCGATAACAATGAAAATCTCTCACAGGTGTAAGAGCAGCACCTGGGAGGGCATTGTAGTTTCCAGACAGCTGCTGTTCCCAAGGCTGGGCCAAGCCCACCATCATTTTTTCTGACTAACACTGAAGAGGAGGCATTAGAGGGTGGCTAATCACCTCTGGGACTGGAACACTCAAACCTGCATCACTGCTAGGAAAAGTGACCTCTAGGGTGTCCATTCAAAAAAGGGAAGAAATACTGGAGACACTAACAGATACCTGGGCCTTATCTCAAACTTTTGCAACCAGAAAGATCAGTCCTTGGGCTCTGACTCAGGAGACCAGGTTGGTATTGCCTCACACTAACCTTCAGCACCATAACACAGGTTGTTCTCAGTGTTGTACACCTATTTAGGACAGATTTGCCACTTTATGTGTATCTATATAGCATCTAACTTTCATTTTGGACAGGAAAAATCTTTTCTGTGTCGGGGGAGGCAGCGGGTCTGCCTCTAGTCTAACTGAAGAAGAATTTAACCTTGACGAGATTCCAGTGTATCCATGAGAGGCCGGAAAGTCCTGAGAAGTGCCATGGAAACAAGATTAGAGAACTAAGATAAGAAGAACTGTCCTGACGATTCAGGCGAGAAACTATCACCCAATCGTGAACTGTTAGTTACTAAAGCAAACCAATCCTGTATGAACACCTACTTTGAAGAAGGTTATAAAAAGGCTTGTTAGAACAATAAAGGGGCTTTTGCAGCCATTTTGGTCGTTTCACACAATCTGATGTTTGTCGTGTCCGTCTCTACTGCGACATTTCTGTATGATAACTAAAGAGGAAGAAGGTGTGGCAAAGGACTGTGCTTCTTGTGGTTTGTTCCTCTGCAAGCTACCTGACCAGTCTCTGGATGTGGAAAGCTCACCCTCCAAAGTCAACCCAGTGTTGCCCTGTATACACAAGTCCCTTATGGAAACCAAGGGCAAAATGGGCACAAGGTATCCTGCTGTGAGCTTGTGGTGCTCCACGAGCTCATGTATGTCCAGGCAAGAGTGATGTTGGCTTTCTGTGCCTAGGCTTACTCGCAGATAGGTAATTAATTACCTTAACTGAAGTTCAGCACTGAGGTAATTGGAGCCTGGGTTTCATGCCACCTGTCCTCCAGGAGCACAGGCAGGGAGTATCTTACTGCAGAGGCAACACTGTAGAGGTTTCACAGGTGTTTGGGGACAATTAATGACAGCATCAAAACTTCTGGTTTCTGCCACTTGAGCCAGAAGAAGAAACTCCAGAGAATAAAAGGGCAAAAGAGGGTGTGTACTATCTGCATCATTCTCCACACTTTCTTGAGAAGGCTTGCCTTTCTCACTTAAACACCTTGGTCTATATTACCTGCTAGTTATTTGCACCTCCACATTCATCAGTCTTGTTAGCCTCATACAAAAGCTTCATTTGTACTTTAGGAATAATTTTTCTGTGTAGGTGGAGGGTGGGGGCAAACAAAATCAACTAAAGTTTACAGAGTATGAAATAAGCAATTTATTTAATTAAACAAAATGACAGCAAATCGAGATGAGAAAAGCGTATTCTTCAAACTGATGATATCTGGGGAGAGAGACAGGAAAAATTTTACTTGCACAAATTCCTTCTCATCTGTTTTCTTGTCTCAATTCTTTCACAATATATTGATTCCACTCACTAAAACAATACAAGACTGCACTGCAGACAGACACAGGTTCACCAAAGTTACTAGCTTGTCATAGTCTTATATAGTCTTGAATATCCCCACCCCTGTGTTCAAGGCCAGGTTGTATGGGGCTTTGAGCAATCTAGTCTAGTGGAAGGTGTCCCTGCCTGAGGTCCTTTTCAACCTAAACCATTCTATGATTCTCTGATTCTATATGTGGCCTAATCCTGAGGGCTGTTGCTAGTCACTGAGCAAAGCAGTGCTTTGTAGCTCATACAGTCCTGCTCTTCCAAAGCACTGACAGGACACAATCACAGGTGAAAGATACAGCTTGAAAACTTTGATTTTTCTGCCTTTCTTGCTCAACTAAGGTCAAGTAGGAGTTAGTGTAGTTCTTCAGTGAAGAGTACATTTTCCATGAAAAATGAACTTTCCCAAGGGATTTAAATGACTTACAAGTTCTGCTCAAACTTAGTGGGTAGCCCCATACCAAAGAGAGGGGAGAAAGAACATGGGAATATTCAAGTGTCTGGACTTCTGTTGTTGTTCCTTTGAAAATTCTAATATTTAAGTGTTAAATAACAGAAACATACATAAAAAAATGTTTGTTTGTGGTAGAATGGACCCCAAATGACACTTATTTTCATTTTCTTCCAACCCCAATTTAATATTTTTGTGTTTGTCTACTGGAACTTAAAAAAAAAAAAAAAAAACAGAAAATATTTGTTTCTAATGCTGTGGATAACAGCTTGTAAAGGATTCAAACAGGCAGCTCACTAATCATTTGATCAAGAGTTGTTTCAGGCATCTTATCCTGTGATCTGTGTGAAATGCAACGGAAGTGTGAAAACCTTTGACAGTGATGTACCAAGTGAAATAATATGTTAAGTCTGAAGCAGTATTCTGGCAGTGTGTTTTTAAGAAGGTGCCAAATAGGAAAAAGAGCAATGTGATAGAGCAAGTCAACTAGAAGAGACACAAAGTTGTGTTCCTGAGTCACATAGGAAAAATACAGTCCTCCAAAACTCTTACAAAGGGTTGCACATTTGCATGGCTTGAGCTCCCATTTAGCTCAAGGGCTGTTTCAAACAGCCAGCATATCATTGCAACAAATCATTAGCACGTATACTCTTGCTCTATATCTGTTTTGACTTGGCCAAATGCCAGATCTCCCTGCAGCTTCTAGTAGCACTGGCATTGTCACAGGCTGTTTATTCTCCTGCTGCCGAATGTCTCATCCAAAGCATTTCACTGCCTCTGCCCCCAAGACCTCAGAGATGAGGACATGTCCTATTTCTGGTATCAGTATGAGAACAAGAAACATTTATGAGTATTTTATCAACGAATCATGAATATTCTCATTCTGTCCATCATTCTTCTGAAAAGCACATTTGCATGGCCTGTTGCAGAGTTTAAAAGGATGCATACACCTGCTTAGGGATAATTTACGTGCAATAAACAAGACACTTGTATACAATTTAAACACTAACATAAACACTGCAGTGACATATCAATAAGGACTCAATTTTGTAACTATTCTAGAGTGCTGGAAACAGCTGATAACTTGGAAATGGTAGCTGTAAAAAAGACAGGAACTGATGGTGCATGGTTAAATGTGGTGGTAAGTAAGGAGAAGATGAGTGAAAGAGCATAAGTGTTTACGGGATAGGAGATACTAACCTTTGAGTGGGAAACTCAAACTCGTGAGAATGTCCAGAATTATATCTAAAACAAACAAACAAACAAACCCTGTATTAAAAGGAGGTATCTGGAGTCCAGGAGAAGGTTTTATAATGAATGAAGGATGAGGAAAAAGAATGAGGAAGAAAGTGGTGGAATAACTGGATGTCAAAATAGTATGGCTATTCATTTAAAAAAAGACTAATGAACATCCTTTTCTTCCATTAAGAGCAATTATATTTATAGATACAAATGATTGCTTACAAGCTAGTAACAATATTTAAAATACATTTATCTCTGTCCATAAACTCGTAAAGATTCTCTGTGCAAGATAGATTTTGGATCACTATGATATTTTTAATCCCAAAGACGTGCTATACAAATGTGTTTATTAGAGCTTCATTATATGAAATGCTACAAACCCTGAATCAGTAGAATGAACATTCACTCTTCTCAGGAGTCCTGTTGAAGCTAGTAGGACCCTGCACATGACTAAGTACACCACACTTCCATGATTTGCACTATGATACACCAAAAACACTGTCCACAGCTAATTCTGGATTTTTTTGTTGGTTTTTGCATGGTTTTCCAGTGCAAAACTGGATTCCTTTCTTTTTGTTTAATCCCATGATTCACGATAGTATTTTCAGCATAAATTCTTTTTATCCAGTCATATAAAATGATAAGCACAAAAGGCCCTGTTTGAGGCTTTTATACCAATGTTTATACCAACGTTTTCAATTGCAGTGGAGCTGAACCTTGAACTTTGTAAGTTTTCAGCTCCATTATGAAGTTGATACTAAATAATAATATCAAAATAATTACACTGGTTTAAAAATTAAAAAAAAAAAAAAAGCATGCTGCTTTTCTACAATATTGCAGTAAATGTACACTTCAGTCAGATTTGGAAGAAAACAGGTGCAGTTCATTAGCTAGGAGATTGATTGATGGGAAATTTTTTTTGCACTGAGAATAGAGGAAATTTAACTCCTAACTCTTTAATCTGTGTTGAAAAGGAGAGCAATTTCTGATAATTGTTTATACCAGAAATGAGGGGCTGATCTGGCAAAATCTACCCTCTAGATGTTACCAGTACGTACATGGCTAAACCAGGCAGCTTGGCCCTGCTCGTGCTCCAGCAAGGATGCACACTCTGGCAGGACCTTACCCAGTACTCAGAGCATCCCTGATGCGATGGCTGATTTGCCCTGGGAGGTGCAGGCAGGATGAAGCAGAGCCCTGCAGCTCACACCAGGGCCCAGGTGCATCTGAAATGAAGTGACAAGAATGAGGAAGTCAAAATCAGCTACAGACAAAACAAACAAAACCCAGTAACAAAAATGTGCTGAAAACATGTGAGATGAGTAAGACAATCATTTATATGTCACCTTCAGAATGCCACTGCCGGTTTTCAGAAGTCTGAATAGCATATTAAAAAAAGGTAAAACTTATGAGCACTGCAGAATTAGGAAAAATATTGTTTATGCTAACTATTACGTGGTAACTGATACAAGATTCAGCTCAGGGAGAGTTTACCAGCAGGTTCAGCTGAAGACAGAGAGAGCAGAGGAATTAGTTTCTCCTGTTAACTGAGCCTAAGAAGTCATTTATATTTTTTGAAACTAGAGGAGATTTAGAACCATTAGATTTTATGTCATATCACTAAAATTAAGGGGAGTTTCTCATATAGACCTAATTTTTTTTTTAAATGTAAAACATTTTCCAAGCTCTGTCCCCCACAAAGGGTAAAAATGTCTGTCTTGTATTGAACTGCCATGACTTCAAACTGAGTTTCAGTATATCTTATAGCCTCACTAGTGCTCTATATTTTAGTGGTAACATATTTAATGTATCCCTTGTTGTCACGAAGATGTAAATCAAAGTTGAGCATTATAGTTTTAAACGGCAGTACAGAGTCTCTTTATTAAAAATGTATTTTTTCAGTGAACAACATTTGGAAGTTCTTTCTTTCCTGCCCACCTTCCATCGAGGATGCTAAAAGAGGCATGCCTGTTCTACAAATAGTAGATCATTCGCCAAGAAGAGGGAAAAATAGCAGTAGCCAAGGACAGATATTTTTCTCTTATACCAACCAGTGCAGAAAACTCTATATCCCAGTGTTAACATTCACAGAAAAGGAAGATGCCACTAAAAATAAATAAATATCTGATTTCCTTAAATGTTTAGGTGCTTGAAAGGAATGAGGTAAATTTCTGACACCTCATTCTGTTAGAAGGCTTCTGGTAAGAATAATGTTTACATCTTAGGTATTTTGCCCTGCAAGTAGGCAACTTGTGACAGATTAGGTTTAAAAAGATATATATTTATCTTTGACAAGGTCTTTTTCATATCAGGATAACCAGATGTGTGTCTCCCATGCAGTAGTACCAGAACTTATCACAGACTGTCACTATGCAGAACAAAATGTTGTTTACATGAAACACACTGATCTAAAGGAGCTATTGTCATAACACACCAGACAGGGAGCTGTCTGCTCTTCCAAGGTTGGGGGTTTTTTTTGTGTAAATATAATTTCTTGTCAGATTTTAAGAATATATGCCATCTTGGGGTAGGATAGGTTCTGAGGAAAGTACTAGTTGATCTCTGCAAGACTGAAACAAATTGGGCCACAGGTGCTTGTGGGGATGATGACAACCAGCCAGTGATGAGCAGCTCATACATAGCTGTATACATACTAAAACTGTAGGCTGAGGCAGAAGGAAAACGCAGCCCAAAAGCAAACCTCACTCCAGACTGGAATATCAAATGAGCTCCTGGCTGCATGGCAGACTGAGCCAAAGCCCACACAGCTGTGGAAAAATAGTCCCACATTTTCTTGGTCTATCTACTGGGAATGACGAGCATGGGGCAGACCTGACTGCATGGGGACCAGTTCAGGACTATCACGCAGCAGCATTATCAGCACCTAAAGACTTTTCACTAACAGTACAATAGGCAAATTTCTGTGCTTAGACTCATTCTGATCATTATTTTATCTCACTATTTGTCTGTTAATGTCCAAAACTGCTTCAGCAGATCAAACCCCATCATTTGCTGGACTAATTGTTGATTGTTAAAATAAGAACTGCAATTTACCACTTACTATTGAACACCTAATTTGGCAGTTTATGAAATTTAAGAACACATGAAAGCACACCACAGATGAAAAGATGGGTGTTTAATCACTTAACAGAATTGCTGCTGTTCAAAGACTGTGGAATTCCTGTCCAAGAGTGATCCCTTGAGCCTCTTCCCTCTCACTTTCAGAAGTGATAGCTACCATTACAATACAGCACTCTCCTTCCAGGAGGTTTCTAGACTGGTTTTGGTAAGTGTGGAAATTCATACTTAAGGGGTAGATTTAAGAGCAAATCAAAGTGCTCTTTAAGAGTCTGACACTCCTGGTTGTGAAATGAATAATCTTCCACTGAGTTTAAAGTCAACAGGAGCAGCTTCAAAAACAACACAAAAATGCAAGACCAATTCTTCAAGAGTGAAATTTGTCACTGTTGGTAGCACCTATGAATCACATGAGCTCTTCAACTGCTGTTAAATGTGACCTCAGTGATGCACAAGCTGTGGGCTGGCAGTTTGTATGAGAAAATATCACATAAGTTTGTGAAGAGTCACACTGAAGACTGAAGGCTAACTCCTCTGTTTTCACAAACACAGACTAATTGGATATGATAAATAACATAAACATAACTGCTTTTATATTTCTGTAGATAATAAAGTCAAACTCCCATTTGATATTGTCCTACTTCTAAAATTTTAATGAAGCATTATGATAAGAACTAATTTTCCCTGTTTAATCTAATCTGGATGTAACAGGCTCAGAACAGCACAATTACTGTGCTACAGCATATATAGGAAATTAGTCCAAATTAGTCTCCAAAGTAGAGAAAGAGAAGATTTCCAAAGGCACAAAATGTCTAAGGCTATAATTCCTGTTTGCACTGATAAGAAACCATCCCAGTACCATTAACAAATTAATCAGCATTTCAATATTTTAAGGTGACGAAACCAAAAAAGATACAAATAAACAATTTTACAAAGCATTTACATTTTATGTTGTTTATTCATGCTCATTTCCAGCTTCAGATCTTTATATTTAACATCAAGGACTGCACATATCTTGTCAAAGTGACTTTAGTCAGAAACAGAGATAACAAAGCATATATATTCACACACACAAGTTATTGATGGATTTTTGCTCTTTGACAAATTACCAAACAGTGTTTGATCTTATGTGAGTTGATAAATGTACTGGACCAGACTTTTATAGACTAAAAGATTCAACATGTCAGATATCATGGCTAACACTTTTGCTGCACACCTCAATGCCTCAGCTTGCAGGTACAGTATCTTGACCAGGTCTCAACCTAAAGCTAATGATCCCATTTTCTTTTCTACTCCATCACTTTTGATGCACAGTGCCATCTGTTTTTATTAGAAGTATGACTGTAATAAAACAAGGTTTCTGGCATGTCACTGTTTATTCTGAAGATATCTTAAGGCAAGGAACAAGGAGGGAAAAAAAGCAGCAACAGACTGGCATAGAAAACAAACAGTATCCTCGCTGAAAAGAAGGGCCTGCAGAGCACATTGTTAAATCTGATAGCAAGCGCGATGGAATGACATGCAGGAGGGGGAGGTGAGACCCACTGCCAGCAGGTTATATGCTGTGCTAATGACTCCTCCACTACCCGGTGCTCTCAGCCTCATGGATCTGCTCATTGCCTCCATGAATCGTGTCAAGGAGTCAGTACCCCCTCTGGCAGGAAGCAAAAACCTGCTATCCACATCTTCCAAGATGTGAAGCCTCGCAAGAAAAAAGGTCCCCCTTTTCACACTGCACATTGTTTCTGTAGATTCTCTCTCCAGTGCTTTGTGTCTGAGTTACAAGAGCTTAAAATACTGAGAAGCAGCACAGAATAAACCATAAATCCTCATAAATCCAAACCTATGCTTGTAGGCATGGAAATAAAGGCAAAAAGAACAGAGGCTTTACAGGGGGGCTGTATGAAAGGCTAGCCATCTTGCAGCCTCTAAAGATCATGAGAGAACAAAGAAAGCTTCAGTCGCTGTTTGTTGGGAGATATGAGATTATGTTTGGGTATATTCCCACAGGTAAGGGTTGGAGGAAATATGTGATTAATGGTTATTATGCAGTCTGCAAATAAAACCGTATTTTCTGGGGACATGTAGAATAACACTTTTTCTTCTGCTCCCAGTGAAAATGTGCTCTGGTAAATTTAAAGATCCTTAAATACCCAGCTGCCTTCTTTCTTTCCTCCTGGTGTGGTCTGTATTGTGGCTAACTGCAGCAGCAGCCAACATAGACGTAGCTACAGGATTTTAAGCCTCTAAGAGAATATTATATTCTGGCACAGGCAGCATCCTTTCTCACCCACTCGAGCACGTAACTGTAGCACACCAGGGATAGCAGGAAGGGAGGAGTCAATGCGAACCACTAAAGGATGCAGCAACAAAGTGAATGTTAGAAAAGACAAAACAGAAGGAACAAGGGAGAAGAATCAGCATCTGGAAAGTTGTTCCTTGGTTTCAGTATCTTTGCAACGGGGATAATTCTACACTGGCCAGAGGAGATGTTCAAATTAATTCTTTCTTTCATGCTTCCTTGACCTACAACTGTCTGGCAGACACCTGCAGTCAAACTGACTCTGCAGTTGTACAGCCAGAAGTACCGGCTGTAGGGTCTAAGCAGCCAGGGCAGAGCTAGAAGTGGCACAGCACACGTGCCACACCGCCCAAAACTCCAGGGCAGCATGGAAGGAGGCAGAGCTGTGGTACTGCAGATTAATTATTGTGTGGACAAAAGCCACCTCCCCCCACCCCCAAACGACAACTTTATTGATTGTGTCAAAATAGGCATGTAGTTTACATGGAAGTCTGGTGGTATCATCACCACCTTCTCCTGGCAATGGAACCGGCACCTTGCACTGTGACGGTGCACAGCCAATTGGCTGCTCTTGGGTACACAGAGGCTTCAGTGAGGCCACTACCAAAATGTGGAGAATACCTTCCAAAACTGGAGTTTATGTGCCCTAAGCATCACACTTAACTTTTGGGGCCTGGCTGCTCAACCCTGGGTGGCTTGCAGTTCTTGGCATGGTCAGAAGCAGATTCCCCAGAAAACTTTAAAGATGGAGATGTCATCTGTGTATTTAAGGAGCACTTGAAACAAGTAATAAGCCGCTATGGGAGTAGGCAGACAGACTTATGTAGTTCACAAATGTGACTAGCTAAGGTTCTTAGGTGGCCACTGAAGCCACCTTGTTTGTATTAGACATGGGAGTACATCAAAGGGTTGCAAATAGACAGTCCAAACGAATATATATGGTGGGGAGTTTGCACTCAGTTTTTCTTCTTTGAATTCAGTATTTTCACTATGAGATTATCCCAAGGAGCTTTCAAACATACTAGTCACCTAAAAAGTTGACATGCAGAAAGGGAGAATCATCCATACTCAGAAGTTTCCACCAGTTTTATCAGCTCATTTTCCTGTTTATTTTCCTCCTCACATTTGCTCATATAGACAACCTTGCTCTTCTCATACAGAAAATACACTGCTATTTTATTCTTCCCATTCCTCAAAGGATTCTGGCTCTGCTACAGTGTTTGGAATAAACAAAAATCCCATGGAAGTGTGCCATGTAGTCTTGTTACTATATTTCAACAGATGGTAAGCAGTATTGTTCTGAATATCTGCAGAACAAGTAGCTATGCCTATATCATTGCAAGGCTTTTTTTTTCCTGAGAAGCTGAGAGTTGCAGCAAAGCAGCTCTTGATGTAATTTTCTTCCATTGTTCCTAGTTCCACAATACACATGTAAAACTAAACAAACAAGATTCTCATTGAGAATGTGTTAATCATGCCCATGGTTTGAGAACAATGAAGAATTAGATCAACTTGTATTTATAGGTGTGCACATTAATCTACATAAAACACACAACACACATGCACTTTCCACGGATATGGGAATGTCGGGTACTGATTTCTTTCTCTCATTGTATATTGTGGCTAACTCCAGGGGAAGTCAGTGTAATGAAGGTCACATATCAAGATAGTCAGCTACAACATATTAGCAATTACCCCAGCAAGCAGCAATTGTGATCACTATATTTTCAAGGGAACAGTATAGGAAAAAAGGTAATATTCACGTACTCATAAATTGACAAGATTAAGAATTACCAAAGCTGATGATTAAACTTTTGGGTAAGTATGCTACTAACAGTGTTGTAAAACTGCAAAGCTGAGCAGGGTGATGCCTGTGATTGAATGTTCAGAGTAAAATGCAGGGCCCATTTCAGTGTTACCTGCGTCACAGCACCAGCCATCATTTTCAGTGAAGGCTGCTCTGCAGAACACTTCTGTAGTCAAAGGTACTTGCAGAAAGGAAATGTGTCACAAAACCCTACCCAAATACAGAAGTGTTTGTTTGATAAATGGTCAGTAGTTTTTTTTGAAAGTACTTGTACGGCTTACAACCCATCCAGTCAGGGAACAGCAGCAACATCAAAAACCTTATGATACCAGCCTTGTAATATTTACTATATATCATGATGAAAATTCTGATTAACAAGCTACAGATTAGCAGGAATAATAATTACCATACGAAAAAATCTTGGTCTCAAACATGCCAGCAGCACTGAATGACTTTGAATGAAATATTTTAGAAACATAAATCAACTTAAGGACAGCTCATAAACAAGGAACTAGAACAATTTTAATAAATTCTTTGCTGTATAGAAATCATACAATTCTTTCTAGGGACAAGAAAAGCCCTGCAGGTCATTGATATCAGATGAGACGTTATAAGACAAGGTAGTGAAAACAATGTACCACATAGGCTTGAAAAATGCCAAAGGTCAGACCAGTTGACCCAAGCAATCTGTTCTGGCCTTACAATCTGTGACACTACGCCAGCTTGGTACACCTTTTATCTCAGTGTGACTTGAAAGGAGAAACACATTACTAAGATGCTGGCAGAAGAATATGGAAGGAGAAAAAAAAAATAAAGGTTCTGTCTACCTCCATTTATGTATTTTTCCAAGGGTGGTATGAGACCTGATTCAATTCCTACCTGGGCATGTATCTTAGTTATTGTGCTAACGGGCATTTGGGATGGCAACTGTCTCTGTTTAACCTGATCTATCTGAATGAAAGAATTCAGTACATTCTGAGTAAAAGCAAGACTGCCTATAACAAAATGATTGAAATGATTGTAGGACTTCAAGAGAACTTTCGAGCAACTGAGTCCCATTTCAGTCATTATGAGCAAACATTATCATATAATGAACAATACAAGCTTATCAAGTATCATCTTAAAACTAGATGTTTGGGGGGAAGCTTACTATTCCTTCTATGGCTATATACTCTCAATCTTCAGATTGTAAGAAATCTTTCCAATTCGCAGCTGCAAGAGATTTATGGCTGGTTCATCCTCAAATAGCTTTGTCACAAACACATCATTTAGTTAAACTAGTTCTCAGATCCCAGCAGTCTCCTCTGGGACACACTTATAGGAGACAACCACCCTCCCCACCCACATCAGAGCTGTCATTTTACTTTGCAAACTAAGGTAACCTCTTTTGATCTCTTGTAGTAAAAGATGTGCTCCCAAATGTACTTTCCCTCCACTGAGATCCAAGCACAGACTCATGACATTAGTAGCCCCAAGATGTGTGTCCTTGGCCTGTCTCCTACCGTATCCATTTCACCCTTTTGGTCTGCAAGATCACCCCATGTCAATGTACAAGACTCTAGTACTGCCGTACACTACAGATGCTTCCTATATATGTCAGCCAATTTCATTATCACGCTCCTGTCGTTTATGCCAAGGTCTTTATTGGAAATATTAAATAAGATCTGTCCTGAGACCAGTCCTTGAGGAAATTGTCTAGTAATGTCTTTCAGCTTGATCATTTCCCTCACAGCATGACTCATTGTCATCTCTCATTTAGAGAGCTCCTTACCACATCTCAGTTCCTGTAATAATCTCCATCTTCACCATTTTAGCTAATAATTTCCCATGTGACACTGCATCAGATGCTTTGCTCAAGGTCAGATAGATTTGATCTACTGCTTTTGTCTACAGAATCATCTCATTTCTAAACACATGAATGAAGATTCTTATCAATCTTCTTTGATAAGAAGCATCAGGATAGTCTGACACAATGTGCCTCTGACCAAGCCTTATTCTATTTTATCCCCATTTCTATTTATCTGCAGTTTTAATTAGTGCTTCTTTCAGTTTCTTATATAATCCTTGCAAACAAGTGAGGTCAGCAAATCTCATAAGCCACAAGAAGATATTTGAAATCTCCTAGAAGATAATCTGATAATTAAGACAAAGTGATAATGTGGATTTGATGCAGCTGTGGAGGGCAGGGGGAGGCAGAAGAACCAGATAATTTTACCTCTAACCTTTAGTTATGCATATTCTCCCTTCCTCTACCCAAAGAAAATGGAAAGTGGGATTATCCAGTACAAAGTGGAAAAACAACAGCAAGTAGAATTAAACTCTTAAGATATAGCTGTACCAGCTCAAATCAGCTGTCCTTGTCCTGCAGGACTGTCTCCATCAGTGACCCATAGTAGGTACCTAGGAAAGAGTACAGAAACAAGGAAAGCCTACAGTGTTTCTTTCTCACTAGTGTCTCCCAGTTCCACAGCTAATGAAACCTTGAGACAAAGGTGGTGTCTGTTTGTTAAATAGTCCTTGCTAG
The DNA here is from genome assembly GCF_047716275.1 of Strix uralensis. NCBI lineage: Eukaryota > Metazoa > Chordata > Aves > Strigiformes > Strigidae > Strix > Strix uralensis. Next base: position 90,910,765 of record NC_133974.1, on the reverse strand, counting down.
ATTTTCTCTACTGAATCACTTTCCACAAATCAGTATAAGATTCCAGCATCCACAATGTCTATGAAGACATTGTTTATTTTGAGTCCATTATCAGCTGATTTCTCTTGATGCCCCCTAGTTCTTTCAACAGGAGAAACACTAACCATCATGCCTCCTCACCTTTTCCACATCATGCATCCTGTTTTGACCCTCAGCTTTGTTTCCTGGAGCTGAGCAGCCATACCTATGGAGGTATTCCCTGTGCACGACACATTGCACACCTTCAATCACCTTTGCTCTCCTCCTCTGGGCTTTCTCTTGTCCTTCCTCTGCCCCGTCAATATACACCCTACCTCTGCCCGAAGGACTAAGGTTGTCCCCAGAGGGGGAAGAAAGTTTTAAGATCTTTCAGGACAAAGCCAAGTCCATCAGTCTCTGTACCAAATGCTGCTGGTTAATTTCCACTCCCTTGTTCCATCCCCTTCAGAAAAAATGGATCATTAATCACTTTGTAGACCCCATTTTTAGGTGTCTACTTCTGATTCATCAGATAAGGACCCAGAAACCAGCAAGTTAGCACTTGACACTGCGACGCAAATCCTTTTGAGGATTTTGCCCTCACACCTGTCCCTGAGGCCATTCATAAAAATCTTTCCTATATACCTTTAATTTCTGTGCAAGATGTTTGTTCATTTAACAGATGAAATTACCCAGTGAAAGACAAATAGCCCCTCCCACGCTGCAGAACAAAGCGTATATATACATTCATGGCCATGTGCTGCAGACAGGAGTCCTGCACCCACAGTAGGGCTGCCTAGAAAAGCTGCCCATCGCCCGGGGCCTCAGCTCTGCCTGAGCACACGCACCTTCCCAAGGGCTCCAACAGGCTCCTGCACGGCCCTGACCAGGCAACCCACAGTGCCTTCTTATTTATTTGGAGGGAAGGGAGAGATTGCATCGCTTTAGCTCACTTAATTTTGAAGATAATAAACCCACTGTTGAAATGGCACAGTGGAAGAAGTGGGCACAGCTGTGTGCAATATTTTTATTAAAGAAAAGCATGACATTACTGACTTTTTAACTTTCATTCCAATGCCACATATGCTTATTTTTACTGAGCCACTACACAAGCAATTGTTTCCGAGTTCAGTTGAGGTAAGAGTTGAGATTTAGTGCATTCAAAGAAAAAAGTGAATATAGGTGGGTTTTTTATGCTATGTTTACCCTGAGCACATACGTGCTTGAGATTTTCAGCTTTCCCTGACATTGCATGTCTGCTGACATTGCACACGTGATGCACTCTAAAATTTAAAATTGATTAAAAAAGCTGAGCACACTGCCCTGTAAACTGTTTTTTCCCTCCAAACTGTGGTATTTTTTCAAAAGAGCTTTTGCCTGTGATACAGATTTTTCAGGCTTGTAGTTTTGTCCCACAACCAATATCACAAGAGAACATTGCCCTCTGGTGTCACAAGCTGTGGCTTTGTGCTTTGGAGGGTTTCCCACATGTACTTTCTTTCTCACCCCTTTTTTTCCCTTCTCCTTATTCACTGCACTGAGAACCAGAGCTGTAGTTTACAGGCATAAGGCAGCAGAAGGTACGGAAGGGAGATGTTTCCATTTCAAAGGGGAAATTTTTGCAGTCATGTAACAATTCAAATCTTTTTACACTACTTTACTGAAAGCCAGAATTAGATCCCTTCAGGTTGGGTGATACTGTTAAATCTTAGCTGATTCTTCTTTCTGACTAATCAATCAAGTTATTAATTCATCCTCTTGAACAGGTAAGTTTTTAGGGTTTCAAGGTGAATATTAGAATTCAAGCTAACAGAAGACTAAAGCAAAGATGTTATCAACTTCTTTACTGTTAACAGTTTCCTATCATTACCAAGTTCTCAAGCCTGCATTTGGAGACAGTGGTGAGCTCTGCCTAAATGCACACAGGCTTGTCCCTGAGCGCACACTGGCTTACTAGGACAAAGGAGTGTCAGGAAACAGTCAAATCAAATGCAAAGAAGCCAAACGGTACCTGTGTGTCGGATGTCAGTACCAAAAGAGAGAAGAAACATTATTGTTTAAGTAGTTGGGGAAGGGACAGGAGTGGTACAGTGAGAGTAACACAGAACTTAGATTTGCCTGGCTAGCCTTGCAGTCTCTGCTCTCAGATCATTTGCACGAAGCAGAATAGACAAGGAAAAGGGCCAGATTATTTTCCCTCAAGTCTTAAAGCCAAAGATAAATTTTCCACTCAAATATTCCAAGTGTTTATTAAAGATGCTATTTTCAAAGGGATAGTTACTGCAATGAGTAGATCTTATTGCCAACAAATTAGACCATGCAAAATGCATAGACATGCATTTTTCTAAGCAGTGAGTGATGATTCCATTATTTCCATGAGTGACTTGCACCTTGTGGTTTTCAGAGTGATTGCAATGGGTGTGCACCATTAAAATAGAAGCTAGAAGCTGATTGCAGGACTTGCCAGATGATGCTGTTTGTAATTGGCTGCCTGTAACTCTCTGAATGTTGTCTAATTATTATCTACTTTTTGCTCAGTGGGATCCTACATCTAGTTTTAGCCTGTTAAACAGTCAATGATCTAGGATCAACTCTGTGTAGAACCCCTTACGGTCAATGGAAACATCTCCAGGGATCATTTTTTCTCCTCTTACCATAGACATCGGGGGCAAGTGTCCCTCTCCTTCTATTAACTAGAGATAATTAGCTAAGACCAGCCACATGCTGTTGTATATGCAGATTTCTATCTGTCCTGTGGATTTTTCCCCAGGTGCACCAGGCCAGTTGTTGAGTCAGGTTCTCCATTAGTGCACAGATGCTGAATTAAAGCCTTGATAACCTGAACATGGGGATTTCTTCCCTAGTCATTTACAGGGCTGTTAACTTTTACATTATTAACAAAACAACTCACTTTTCTCCCCGTAAACAAATATAAATTTCTCTCTTGAAGAATTGAGGGCTGGCATTATTTTTGTGCATCTCCTCATTTGTAAATGGCCTTTACAGAGGTCTTTGCTATCAGGAGTATTGAAAGAGAGCAGAGATCAGACATGAAGCTCACTTTAGGAATTAGAGAAATTAAAATCACTACAAAACTTAAATTTAAAAGGAACTAAATTTAAAAGTCTAACTTCATGGAAAAAGATTACAGAAAGAAATGAAAAAGGTTTTTCCTTTTTCTAAAGAAAATAAAATATAGATAACAGAAAAAGAACAAGTTCTGAAAAATCTGTGGAGGCATTAAAGAAGGAAATAGGGAGATAACTGTATAAGAAAAATTGGTAGTGAAGCCAGAATGCAGTCTGCAAGCACTCCACTTTGAAGACTTTTTTTTAAAAAAAATGTAGTAATAAACATGGTAAATCTGTATTTTGTTGTGCTTTTAATGCCCTTGTCAATGCCTTCTTACCCTTCTCCTTATGCAATACTAGCATAGGCTTTTGGTGGATCTATACCAGATCAAATCAAGCAGCTGATCAGTCTGAATATTACTTTTGTTTCCTATGTTACTTCTCAGATATATCAGTTTAGAGGTTTTGGCAGCAACCAGGCTAAAATTTGTGTCAGGCTACAATGCTTCAATCTGGGTATGAAATTCAACAACAGTCTGAAATTTAGATTTTGTAGAGTCATGACATAAACAAATACTGCATTGAAAGACATTCTCCACAGCAAATTGTTGACCAGACAGACAGTAGACTGAAAAAGGTGGAGCAACCTCACTGAAATCAGTGACTACACTCCCAATACCAGGGACCAGACATTCATTTTGTCCTTAAGGTTTATTTGCAGTAATGCCTGCTATACATGCTATTGCTGGTAGGTCACATTTCTCTAGAGATTTTTGCAAAACAAATATTTCAATGAAAAATTTACACATAAATTACTAGAAGGCTGCTGGCTCTAGTAGCCAACAAGCTGTAAGTTGTTGATTTTTCTTATGTGTCAGAGAGCCAAAATTTTCCTATGCTTCAGTTTTTGTCACCAGTTACTTCATAACTTTCACCTATTTTTCAGGATTTCCAATAAATATAGTGAAGTTGTTACTTGTCACTCTTAAAAATCTGCCTTTTTGACTTCATTAACATGAGCTCATGCCTATTGCTACATCACTGTTGGCAGAGTAGTGGTCTTCAGCAAGTGATTCAAATACCTGCCACATTTCTCTCCAAGCATGCTGTTGGAAAACATGCCTGAGATCACATTTAACAGAAAGGCTCCTCCTTAGCTCCTGCATCACTGCCTCCAGAGACTGGTTAATCAGTCTTTGCAGATTACCTCCAAGAGCTACAGTTCTGCTGGCTGCAGATGACTCTGGAGCCACCATAAACTGTTATATGAAACAGATTGCAGCTAAACTGACCTCCCCTTTCCTCTTTTTACTTATTTACCAATTATAAATTTGCATACAGAGAGATCATACATACCTGAGAATGTGGGCTGAAGGTCTTCAGAAGAGAATAGTATGCTTCATGGATAGTAACACAGCGAGGCTGATCCAGACCCTGGCTCTGGAGATAAAATGGAGATTCAGTCCCCCAGACATCAGCCTCAGCTGCCTGTCTTTGATCCAGTGTGGGTACCCATCTGCATTTGTGCTTTGAGCTCATGCAAAGGTCTTAGAGGCAGAGACTGTCTCTTATACATTAATGTAGCACCTAGCACAGCGGTGTGTCATCAGTGTTAATGCTTTAAGCAGCACTACCACGGCTACAATGATTGGTAGAGACAATTAGATAATTAATTACTTTCCAGAAAACTTTTTTCCCTAGTATAGCTTTCAATACAAGTATTGACTGGTTTAATTTCATTTCAGAGTTGCAGAAGCAGCCTTATGGTTATATTTATTTTAGAATTGTTTTACTGTTCATCAAGGCTTTGTTTATGTTAGATAATGGGTATTGAAGGGATCAAGTGTCTCTGGGACACTCAGAACTGAACTTTAACCATTTATTTACATCCAGAGCCAGTATAGCCACTCTAACTCAGTACAGCCACTCTAACTGGATGCTGGGAGGCTGTGACTGTTTTGCCTTGGATATCAGAGCTAGTGCCAGATCCCATTGCCTGAGATCTCTCCTGCCTTTCTGTCAGCTGCTGAAAGGAGATGAGATGATGCCCAAGACTGCTGTAAGTTCTCACTGGTCTATCAAAAGCAGTAGGTGCAAATCTTTTCAGTGGAGCTATGTCCATGTACATACGATACAGATCCAATTGCCTTCCAAAAACTTGAGACCATATTACACTTTGATTGTGTCTGTTTAATGGTTACTGTTGTTAGTTACTGTTACCAACACACAGTCTATTCTTCAGCCTAAAGCTCTTTATTGAACTGGGGCAGTCTACTATACCCTTAACCAGAGCAGTGATTTCAAGTGTAGATCTGTAAACAGAAATGCAGGAACTGACAGCAGCCTGCCTTTTTGGTAAACCTGGTTTTCATCTCCTGCCTGTAGAGCAATCGTTCATTTTCATTGTTTGGATTTTTTTGAATGTTGTAATACTTTTTAATGCTGTTATTTTACTGGAAAACAGCAACATGTAATCAATCAATAGATACATTCATCTTAATATTCAATGCCTATTCCAATGATATTTTGGTCTCCTGGTAACATTGCTAGTAATTTGTGATCATGGAACAGAGAAAGGGTGAAACTATTTCACTGGATGTTGAAAGAGTGTGAAATCAAGTGAGGGTTACACTGATTTTGCAAAAATGCACTGCTGGTTGCAGTTCTCCCTGTGTTCAGCAAACTATGAAATAGCATTATATTAGATTTCTGGCACTTGAAAACTGGAAAACAATCCAAAGACAGTGGCCTTTTGGCAGTGTCTAGAAGAAAGGTGAAAGTGCTGAAACACAGGACTTATTTTATTCCCCCTCTCCCAGTATTCAGATGTTCTTAAAGAATCAGTGTAACAATTTTCCAGAGTCTAGATCAATGGAATCATGGAAATTAATTGTTGCAGTCACCTCATTACTCGACTGTCAGTGTTAATAGATGTTTAGCACTGCAATAAGAACAGCAGCGGTGTATGATTTTATCACTCCAGATAAGTACTTTTAAAGTGACAGCTCACCATGAGCAGTTGAGCCAGGTTAGGTGTGCCAGAGACACAGCTCAGAGTGCCCCTGACCTGCTACTGGGGGAGAGGGAGGGATCAGAGCACAGCAGCTCCCTGCCACTGGCTCATACGAACAGCTTACTCATGGCAAACCTGTCTCACAGGAACAGTACAGAGCAATAAATCAAAGTCCATATACAGTATGGCCTAAAAGTGATAAAACATTTAGAAGGACCTACTCTTTGCCATTTCTTCTAAATTTACAGGGGACTGTTATGAATATAATTTCATCACCAGCCTTTGGCATCAGCAGGCATGAAGATAGCCCTGCATCTGCAGAGCTGTTCAGAGGCATTACTTCTGAGGAATGTGTCAGCTGGGCTGGAAATACCCATCTCACTACAGCTCTTTCAAAAGTCCCAGCATCAAGCATTGAAGTACAGAAACAGTTTGTTATGTACCATAGTGAAGTGAGAAACATCCTTCCACAACCTTGGTAGCTTCATCCTCAGACTTCTCAACTGTGTCTATTTTGGACATAGGTTAAACTAGAAAAAAAAATCTTTGTAAATCCAGTCCTGAACAGAATATCTGTGTTGATAAGGTTGAGGATATGGCTGTGGCTGGTCAGAGGCTAGATGTCCTGGAACCACACCACAAAGTTCTAGTGAAAGCTGGGAGAGGATTCTTCAGAGTCCTTTCTTCATGTGGAAATCCATCCCTAGAGAATAGACTGGCATGCAGAAAAGTGCATCTAATTCTCTCCTAACTGAACAAAAGACAGTTCAAACCTTGATAAGACAAAGGACTGTGTTGTTTAGTTTTCGGGAGAAGGTGCATAATGAAAATGATCTGACAATACAAGTCAACGTATTTTGCTGCTCATCCTTTTTTTGCCAAAACTCGAGTAATGCTTCAGAAGCAGAGGCCAGTAAGTAATTACAATAAATAATTGTTAGAAACTCATAACCATGAGAGCTTGTCTATACCAGATGAAACATTTTACTGAGCTTTGACAAAGTTGCATTGGTTTAATGGATGTTAAATTGTCACTCAGACATGAAAAATCTTTGATTTGGGGTTTCCAGTGCTGAAGCTGTTTGCTCAATCTAGTTTCTTTGGTCTGTTTCTATAGATTTTGTTCTGAAGACCACACTTTCTCCCTCTCCTTCTGTGCTTACGATACTCAAAACATCAGTTGAAAAGGAATTTTGAGTGTCTGTAATTCACTGCAGAAACTTTTCAGGCTGCAGAGGAGACAGATGAGACACTAACACTGACAGTATCAACAAAATAAATCCTTCAGCACCAATAAATTGTATCAGTGTCTGTTTATTGAGTTTGGGTCTCTTTTCACCTGTCCAAACTCATGGCAACTTATCAAGGCAATGCTACATAGGTTTGATAGTATACTTACTAGCTGATAAATCTGTAAAGCCACATGAAACTTTAAGCTCATATAAGAAAGTAATCAATGTGTTGTCTCTTTCTTCCCTATGTCAGCTGCAAACCACACAGCGTGCAGGGACAAGCTTTACTCTTGAATTGCATATGTCATTTCTAATGCCCTCAGAGCAGTACCTATGCACCTATACGTTTTTCAGTTATGACTGAGAACTCTTCATCCCAGTTTCCACTGCAGCAGGTAAAGGCGGCCTTTAAAAGGACAGTGCAATCATTTCAATATAGTGGTAATTGGACAAGCCACTGAATGGCTGTAGTGATGCAGATGGGACCCTGTGGATGGCTGATATGTTTTTAGCAACTAAAACCACTAGAAATGTTCGCATTAAAGTAGGAAGCAGACATGATTGCTACTGCGACCTACTGTGTGCTACCTAGACTATTTTCCTCTCCCTTAGTCAGATTTATTTCTGCACAGAAAAATCCTCTTGAACTTTCTCTTGGGCTATGTAGAATGGTCCTGAGGCTGGACATTAGATAAACTTTTTGGTGCAGATGGTAAGACTGAAGCACCAGTTCACTAATGTTGAGCCTTGCATCTTCTTGAAAATGAATTCAGAAAGCTGTCCAAGTTTCATTGCTCTGTGGGGAACAGACATGGCACAACGCCTCTAGTCTGTGATGAATGTTAGCAATGTAAACTACTTTAGTACCTCTTGTCTTTGGAGGCTCCATTTACAGATTTTTGTACTTTGGCTAAATGCAGCCAAGATTCTACTATAGCTAAACTTTCACATGATGGCTCTGCCTCCTGTGGTAAAACATCCTTTTGACTGTCAACAATTAAACTGTTGAACAACAGAGAAAGAAAGAAATATGTCTGGTGGTCTTCGTGCTGGGGGACATGACAGCATAAACTTCTGAAAATCTTGCTTCTCTGATGCAGTCATGGGCATTGAAATTTGTCACTAACCAGTGTCCAATATGCCAGTTACACATACGTAACATGGAAAAAGGTTACATCAGAAAACATTGGTTAAATAATGATAAAAACAAAATATAAACATATGCTACCAAGTGAAGAGTCAGCAGAGATTGCTGACTTCTGGTGTGTCAAAGCCCATGAGGTAGATTGTGTCTTTCAGAGGAGGGGTGTTGTAGGACAACCAGGACTAGTAATTCTGGCAGGCAGCTGGGACAGAACTTGCTCCTTCCCCCACCTCGGTTCATAAAAATGAGTAATTTATTCTATGTCAACAATGAAATATTTGTTTTGTAGGTGTACTGTGGGGAGCAGAGCTCATGTTAAAGTATTATCTCAGAAACTGACTACCCACAGTGCATTGCTTGCTTTAATGAGGAGTCCCTAGAACTAAGTCCTCAGTTAGTAGGTCCTCCACCAGCAAACACAGAAGTGAAACTCTCTGGATCACAGGCTTCAGAAATGGAGTAAAGAAATTAAGTCATAGCAGCAGTGAATTTGGGGTGATAGAAAAGGATTTTACTCATCACTCACCTTTCTGGTTGCTATTTGTTTATAACACATGATATCATGTCAATCATGTTGTGTCAAGGGTCCCTGCAGTAAATGGAAAGTCTCCTCTTTGGTATGTCTTTACACGCAAATAAAAAATAAATATTATAACACTGACAATTTGGGAGGTGTACTTACCAAAATATGTTTTAAAATTCAGATTTGTTCTTCATTTTTTTCTCCTTTCTTCTTTAGTTTTATTATTATGTCTATACATCTAAATGCACTTTTCCTGATTTACTGGATTGTTGATATTTTTCATAATCTCTTGTAAAGTGCTCAGTTTTAAGGATGGTGGTTTGGTTGGGGTTTTTTTTGCTATTAGCAACCTTTTAGACATTTTTATGCTTTTACTATCCTTGAAAAGAAATTCTCCTTCTGAGTATTTCTAAATACTGTGTATTCCACTTTTCCTTACATAAAAATTGGTGGTTATATTAGCATTCCAGAGGCAACGTGTCTACCAAGCTGACTGCAACAAAGATAAATTATCTGGTTTATGCTGCACAAATTCTCTTCTATATATAAACACACACATCTATGGGACTAAGTTCATTACAATAATTTATTGTAAATAGTGGATAATGTTCATCATCCTAGCATCAGATAGCTACATAATCAACTTGAATTAAAAATTCATTGGAAATTTTATTTTATTTCATTTTTTAACTGTATCCTTGCTGAATAAAAATAAACTCTAATTACTAAAACATGCTAAATACAAATTGTCCTAGGCAGTATTTTCCGGTGAACATTTCCATTAATTTCAAAGGTGAATGGTTTTGATTAATTTTGTGGATTTTGTAAATACAAACCAGACACAAATAACGAGGACCTAATAGGCAAACAAATGAACCTCTAAGGGTAGGCACCTTCAGGCAAAATTATGAAATTATGTTACCGGTGAACTTATGGTAAACACCTGCTAACACACCTCTATTTCAGAAAAAACATTATATTTGACAAAAGTCTCACCCTGTTCCACATGACTCAGTGAGACTGAAGATAAGGAAGGTGACTTAGCTTTGTGCTCCATCATTCCCTAGACTGCCAGCAAATATGCCAGCTTCCCCCTGGTGCAACAGCCTTGGGGAGATGCACTGTCTGCAGGGGATCGCAGCAGGAGGGCCATGCTGGGCATGCTGCCTAGCCCAGGAACACTCTCGGCATGGGAAAGAGAAATAAGCAGATACTTAAGGCGTAGAAGAATCAGTTTTCCAGATGGGACAACACATAGACTTTTACTCCTACGTACCTGCACAAAGACTCTTAATAAGATGACTCAAACATTCCGTATTAAAGCCGGGTTGTGCTAATTAATCAATTATGCCTAAATTAGTCTTGTTCATAGAGAATCAATATTTGCCAGCTCTGGAGTGCTGTCACCTTGTATAACAGAGAGATATCTGTTACACAGATACAAACACATATGCCTGGCATATAAATATCTATATATGCTGTGTAGTTATAACTCTGTCATATTTCCACTGTTTCTGTAGCCTTGGTTTTGAGCTACCTTAGGTTTTGCCATGGCTGGGCCTGAGTATACTGGGTGCATTTCTGCACAGAAGTTAAGAAATCAGAACTCATTTAAAGCATAATTCTTCTCTGTGCTCTGGAGGAGGCTGGGGAGAAAGGAAATTGCTTAAGCTATCGTTTGATATTTCCACACTGATAAAGCATAGTTTCAAAACTAGACAAAGGTTTCTAATCACTGAAAAATAAATTTCTGGACTTAATGTCAATAAAAAATAATGAGAACAAACAATATAACCTCCTAAACAAACGGAAGATAAAATGAAGTTTGTGACATCTCTGGCAGAATTATGCAATGTGGTAAGCCATGACAGAATAGAGCTGGACTTTGTGATACAGGTCTCTTCTAGCCCTAGGAGTGAGGTTCATACATGCCAACATTAGCTCAGAGATACAAAATTGTGTCAGGAAAGGTAAACAGAGACAGCTATCTGCATATACCAAAGGAAACCTCACTTCTATAGATTCACTCCTACTGGAAAAGTATTATGTTGATATTCATGAAATTGTTTTGCCTCAGGAGGCTTGTTTTGTCTTTTCTTGATTACACTATTACACTTATTTAAATATTATTTAAATTCACATCTTGCCATCCAAACATAACAAAGCCTACAAGGGAATTTAAGATGATATAGAGCAAGCTAAAGTGATCTTCAATATTTAATCCCCGTCTTCCCATCCTAAACAAAAAGGATGAATGTGTCTTCAGCCAGTGAAATATTTCTGTGGCATTATAAATTTCCAGATGGTGCTAGCAATAACTAAATGAGTTCATATCTCTGATGTAACTCCCATCAAATTAATGGCACAACACCAGGAATTAATTTGCCCTTGAATTGTACAAGTCAAACATAGAAAACTGTAGGAACATCCGTTTTCTGCACTCTATTAATTTAAAATATAAAATACAGAGATTTCTAAATTTACACAAATTCTTTTTGTAAATCACCTCATCAGCATGTAACACATTTCAGTTAAGCATTTTATATAATTTAACAGCAACAGATAATTATAAACAATAATTTCACTGCAACTCAACATATGATCTTACATATTATCAACTGAATTAAGTTATATAGAATTTCTACTTATAATATAGAAAACTAGCCACTCTAAATATTATGGGGTGAGTGTTTTTTCTTTAGTGACTGGGTGTTACGGAAGGAATACTCATAAAAGTAGAAAAATAATTTAGAGCTTAGCTAAGCTATCTAAATCACTGAGTTTTTTAGCAGTGATATAAAAAAAACTGCACAGGAGACTGTAAAAAATAAGATGTCACAGAGATGAAATACACACTGGAAGTGATGACCACAGAACAAAAGTAGATCCAGGTTACAAGAAAAATCAGCAACAACATGGAAATTACACCCTAGAAATACTAGTTAAGACAGTACCTTTGGCAATAGTAGTTGACAAAGGAAAGGTCACTGTTATTGGTAATACTTCCAAAACTGTTTCCCCTGACAGTTTAGTACAGGGTTTCTTTTCTTTTTGCTCCCAAGAGATAATATTGCTGGAGAAAGCCTAAGAAGTTTATGTTTGGTGTGACAACATTTCCCCATCCCTAAAAAGTCCATCTGGGCAGAATTTACAGGAAATTCTGGAAGCCAGAAGTAAGCAGGTGTGGCTGAAAAGCCATGTCTGCACAATCGAAAAAAGCCAGCAGATGTGCAATATGATCATCATGAATGATGTTTTCAGCAAAGTTCAGTGCTGGTCTAACCCTGCTTTCACATAAAGCGTTGCGAATTTCATATCACTGTTGAAACCTTTTGAAACTCATGGCTGGAATTTCTGTAAAGAGCTATGTAGGAAGGGGAAGAGACACTTTCCTTGTAAGATTCAAAATTTTTTGTCTGCTTCATGGCAGATGCTACCTCTAAAAAGATGATCATACTTGATGGGATACTGCATTTCCATGCTAAAGATAATATAGATGGTATTCATCAGACATACTAGGTGTCTGAAAGCTAGGTGCCTAGTCTAAGCCCAACATCAGTGCAATGAACATGTAGACTCAAAAAGGAGCAATTGAGGCTTCCATAATAGTGGCAAGATGCATTTTCAAAAGCAATTCATTTCAACATTGGATGTTCAAGGTATATAAGATGAGTTACTCTCTAAAGCTTCTTCTCTTTCTCAACTGTACAGGGAGTCTGTAGTGACTAAGATAGTGACTTTCTTAGACTAGACACCTTTTACACAGTCTGAATTGGGCAAGAGGAATTACAGCTATAGTGGGGTGGAGCGTTTTCAGTGAAGGAAGATATTTGCACATAGGTATTTTCTTATCACCCCATATGTAGTTTTTACAAGGATATTATTTGGGTCATATAGTTTTGAAACTTTTCCAGTTTTCAGACCTACTGTGTTTTGTTTTGGTTTTTTAAGCCCATTTTCATCTGAGATTTCACAATACAGGCGTTGATGCTTGTCCTCCCCGAGTACCTAGAGGAAAGGTCCACACCGTACCAGACTCAGTTCACACATGTTAAAGAATTCTCTATTCATGAGAGTTTGCCACAAAATGTACAGTAATGAGCAACAGGTAAAGATAAATACCAAACACGAAAAAGGCAAGGAATACTAAATACTTGGGAAATAAGGACCATGCATTGGTTTTGTGGATCAGTCCGGCAGGTTCCCCCATATGTAGATATTCACATGGCAGAAAATGCCAGGTAACTTCAAGGAAAACTACTATTGCAATTGACTAATTCGTCTTCATAGGGAAATGTGATTTTCTTATTCTGACTATAGCTTAATGCGGTTCAGGGAACAAAAGAACCAGATCTATCCCTCATCCTGTTGAATAATAAAGGTTCTTACAGGACTGAAAAAAACCCCCCACACATAGATTTTTATCAAGTTTTCCATTTTCCTTCAAGGGTTTTTTTTTAAATTTTTGACTTGACCTAAGTCTTGAAGGTATAATATTAAAATACTGTGAGATAGATTGACGTGGATGGATGGATGGATGGATGGATGGATGGATGGATGGATGGATGGATGGATGGATGGACAGATGGACATATATGCACACAATCTATCTGGAAATAAAGAAATCTGGGACATATTGTCAATATCCTTATTAGAGTAGGTTGCACGCATTTTTATGCAGTTCTGAGTTCTCATCTCAAACTTGACCTCTAAATCTTTCTAGGTATGGTCAGTACCAAGATTTAGAAAGCTGGCAGCTAAACACTGTCTGTTATAATACATGTTTTTCAGTCATGGCTGAAGGCATTGTGTACTATGTCTAAATATACAGTTCTCAGGACTGCACAGTAAGGGGATTATTAAAATTAATGGAATTGATATTTGTACACTGGAAAAAATAATTGCTTACTTCATGAAGTGCTGCAAATGATGAGTGACTTGAATATTATGTTAGTGAACATTTATAACATAGTGGATAATTTTGCAATTACAATTTTTGATGACATTATTAAAGCTAGGTCACTTATTGCACTAATCTCTTCTGTTATGCCTCCTGGTATAATTACATTAGTTACTAAGTACAGTTTTTTTAAAGAAATTATGCCTACCACTAAATATTTCAACCTTACCTATAATGAGATCAGCATTAACAAGCTGCTATCAGTACTGTAGGAAGATTTGATCAACAATGAATTAGAGCATTAAAGAGATAAGTTACAACTTTAATTTATTTTTAACTGTTTTTTATTCTTATCTTGTGAGGGTTGACAAAATGCTTGTTTGAAAAAAAAAATATCTGTTTTTCAAGGTAGATACAAATGTACACATGCAAAAGTGGGTATCAGAGGAAGAGCAATGCATCTTGTCATTCTTTCTATATGTACAGTAAATCGCACCTGTCAACATATTCTTTGCAAGCAGGAATACTATTGCGGGTAAAAGAAAGTCAGTGAACATAATATGTTATATTTGGAAGTTCAAATATAAAGTATAGAAAAAGCCTCTTGCAAGACATTTTTAAGAAAAATAAATATACAAGGAGAAAGGTCCAATCAGTTATCAAAATTAGATAAATGAATAGAAAAATAGGTATCTAAAATCATATAGCCTCTGCAACAGAATGAAGTGGATGCTTCATTTCTTTAGGGATGTATGAATTGTAGTGTGCAAACTAGCAATCAGAGACAGGAGCAGACACCAAGGAATCCAAAACCCACAAAGAAATAAGAGAGGAAAATATTGTTATTAAGGTTAATAAAAACTCACATAGGGTAATGATTCACTCCAGATGTATTGAATGAAATTGAGAGACTGGGCTGTATCACTGCAAAATGACTGTTAATGTTAATAAGGACATAATTTGAAATAGTCTGTGTTTCTCATAAATTTTATGAACTCTAAGCTAGTAAGATCCCTTTTGAGGGAAAGATCAATGAGTTTGCCTATTGAGGTTATATCAAGAATTAAAGAAAATTGCATAGACTCCTTCAGGTGGGAAGAAGAAGGGTAAATTATCATAGAGGGTTACAAGCACTGGTGTTTCTCACACTCGGAAGGAGTTATAACAGATACAGAAGAGGAACTTCAGAAGGAATAACCCTGCACCGGATGCCTTCTCTAGTGAGCCCAACCAGGAGTTCTGCCACTGGTTTCAGGTGGTACAAGGACATCCCATGACTATTTTCCATTACAATCATAAATATCTGTACAGTCAGAAACACAGACTAGTATTATTGCCCAAGAAAGTTAATGAAGTTTAAAGAATGAGAACATAAGAAGGAGTTATTAAGTGCTTTTTCTCACCATTTTCATTTATTCGAGGCCCTCAGTGAAGCTAAAAATCAGTACATACATGAGATACAGAAGGTTTCTGTACAAACCAGAGAAACAAGCTCTGTCACTCATTCATTTTATTTCTCCTTTCTCCTTGACTCACCAGCAAGGGTATGCAGGAGAACAGGACATCCACACACATCTGACCAGGACGTATACTGTGAAAATCGGAGAAATCTCAATGGATTGAAGTCAAGCATTGATGGTAAAAGGTTGAGAAACTCTGTTTTACAGTAATGGAAGAGCAAACTCTATATTAAGTACTCCCAGATATAAAGTAATTTCAAGGACTATTTTCAAGGATTTTCAAAGATTTTCAAATTCATAAAGTTAAGCTTGAGGCTTTGTAGGATAGACTATGCAAATAGAAATTGATGTAGCCTAGTCAACCCTTGCTCGTTCAACAGAAAACTCAACATCATTATTTAAGTATATCATGCAGATTTTGGTCAAAGACTCCTAAAACCACCTTCCCTTGTTAAACAAATGTGTGAAACTACTTCCTACAGCTGCATTTCTACTGTAATAGGTAGAGTTGAATTCCCTGTTGCATCATATCCACCTTCTCCTGTACAACCTGACTGATTTCCATGGGGTCTTATTTAATTTCAAATGCATATGAAAAGCCATAGAGGTATATGTTGCTATGTGAGGGGGAAGTCATTGAAGTCATACTGGGTAAAAGTGATATTGTGGACTATAAATCAAAGCTTGACAATTTGTCCAGAGCAAAGAAGTAATGATTTCCTTCAAAGCTAGAAAATTATACTGACATAAAACTGCTGGTATTCCAAAAAGGGTCAGCTCCTCTAACGTGAGAAAACAAGAGTCTGTGTTCAGTAAGAAATACACTGCCCTGATGAGACCAGAGAAAATAATGTTTTGTGCAGCATTTAAGAAGAAAATGTAGAACAAAAGTGAAAATGGACCTTGTCCTTTCTTTTCTTTAAAAACAAAAAAGCTCCAAACTAGTAAAAAAACCCCAGAAGTCCTAAGTTCAGTCACAAAGAAAACCACAGGCACTGCTCCAAAAATCTCTGAAATTTGCCTTCAGCCTTTTAAAACACACTAACACAATGTACAATACAAAAATGCATTTGGTTTAACTATTTCCCACTATTTTCTGCTATGTTTACACTAGAGAGTGAGGAGGCATATGAATTGATTCTCTTTTTAAAACCTCATGAGATTGAAAAGCTTTTAAAGAAGTCTTTTTGCACACTTTCTAATATTTGTTTTCATGTCTCCCTGTGCACCAGCTACTGTATATCTTCATTATTTTTTAGCAGATTCTTAACTGACAGCCACCTCAAGACTTCTTAGATAATAAGGTGAGAAAAGAATGATTACAAGGAACTGACTTCACAGTTGATCTCCTATCTCTCTTTGTATATATCCAATGCCTTTTCATGTTCATTTGATATTGAGGCAACTACAAATTCTGTGTGTATCCTAAGACCTTATCAAATCCTTCTATATGGATTGCAAGTCCTTCAAAGAAAGAAGGACTAACAAACTGTAGAGTTATTTATTTTAATCTTTGATATCCCATTCCTGGAAACTTTAATGACACTAGATTTACTGCAGCTCACAATGATCCATGATTCTTCAATGTAGAGACTGCTGTGATTATTTTTTTGTCTTATGCTTTTATTACAGGTAACTTTGGCAACTATATTTAAGTGCCAGTATTATTTGTCCTAGCACACTGAATGTAAGAGATCAAGATCATCTGCACTACTTTGTTTTTACTCACTGTATATATCCAGGCATCTAGCCAAAGTCACATGTATTGTGTATATGAAGACTCACACCAAATTGCTTCTGAACTATCAATTCATCAAGAAAATTGATGCTGGTTTCCTAGAAGTGACCTTCCAATGGTGTAGAAAATTTTTCCTGCTTAAAGCAGCACTTTCCAGGGAAAGAATATTCATAATGTATTAGGAGGAATATTTGGGGGTAGATTTGCATATCTTCAATAGGTTTGATATAGCCTACCAAGAGGAAAGCCCAAAAATGCACATCCATATTGCTTCATACTCTACAGTACTGAACGCTTTTTCCTGGTCTTCAGGGGAAAGAGCGTTTGCCACTGCTTTAATCAGGTACGGAAACAAAGGACATTCAGGGAAGTAGAGCCAATTAATAGCTTAGTCCTGGCATAAAGTCATGTATTTATTCATTCATTACAAGGTCAGAAAAGACCAAGTGATTTTGAGGTTTGACTCCTATACAATAGGACTCCATGAATTAATTCCTGTTTGAAGCAGAACACATCATATAAAAAAAATATTGAATCTATATTTAGACATTTCTGGTCAACCTACCAGTTTTAACCTGGATGAGACTAGGATAGCAGAGAAAAAAGTCCTTATTAAGGTTATAATTACTGCAACAAAGTTTTAGTTTAATTTTAGAAGCATGGAGATTTTTCATTTTTTTATGGCCTATATATTCCTGCAATTCAGAGCCAGAATTCTATGACAAAACAATGTTTTCCTTTAAAAAGTGTATTCTTCTGGGATTATCAGTGTCTTTTTCACTTCCTGAAGGCTGGAAGAACTTCTGGTCTCAGCTGACTGCTAAGTAACTATAGTATGGAAAAATTCCAGACTAATGTGGAAAAAATTTCTTATATTTAAATGCCCTCAGTGTTATGAGAGGACTAAAGTGTGACAGAAGATTTAATCTGAATGCCATATGACTCTGCTTCTGTCCAGAAAATGTCTGTAGCTGATGTTTTCAGCCTACAGGTCCCACATTGGTATAAGAAGAGCCCTGCCTGCCTGATGACATTTCATATCACAACTAAGCAGTATTTGAGGTTCATTGAGAGGCTTGATTCTTGCAGATTGAGGTATACTTCAGTTCTTGCTAGTGGGAACATGGGGTCAAAGCTTTGTTACCTGTTATTCCATTACTCACCAAATACTTATTCTTTCCTAGGTGGCTTAGATTCAAATATTTTGGATGTGAAGTGAGTTTGATCCTATTTATGGGCTGAGTCATGTTCTCGGGAGGCAAAACATATATACTCTTTGGATCTTCTGAGATTATGGAAACCTTCTTTTGTGAGAGGAAATTTACAATATTGATAAGTCCATATTTAGACATTCACTTAAACAATGACTGTTGATGGACCTAAAAACTGACTTCTAAGTCTTAATTTTGAGTGATGGATTTTGGTAAGTTGATGTGAAAAAATGGTAGAAGGATTTATAACGCCGACCTTCTAGTTACAGAATAGCCTTGTTCAAAATTAGTATGACACTAATGGACATTAATGATGTTACCTGGTGAATTCCTCCAAGCAATGGATAAGAATTACCTACTGACTTTGGAGGAACCAAGATTTGGCTCATCATATAGTAACAAGTTTCATCATTTTGTATTAGTATAATTTTTAGAAATGTAATACACACTTATTTCTGCTAACAGTGTTCAGCCTAATGTATTGAAACAGATTTTTAAATGCCATGAATCTAATACTGTGTTCCTGAAGATATTAGTATGTACTGACAGTACCTACTGTCATCAGTGTTTTGCAGCTGATATTTTGACAGAGCCACATCATCTTGCAAGAAAATTCCACCCTTTTCTGACTCAATTCAGGCAAATATGCAAAGGTAAGGATGTTGGACAGGGAATGCTCTTTTTATAGGAATGTGGTTTTATATGAACAATTTGTTACCTTTGTGTTCCTAATTTGGGATTCAGTCTGTCACTGTTTTTATAGTCAGCTCAGTCCTACAAGTCATCCTTGAAAGGATGCTTTGGGAATGGAAATACAGCTTAGCTTTGAGTAAAGCAAGGATATTGGCTTCTACTAGGCTTCAATATAAAGGCATACAGAACATATGAAGAAGTGGGACCTGTAGCACTAGGGTGCTCAGGATCTTGGTAGGCATAAAACCAGACAACTACAGAAAAGAGAAGAAAAACAAATGGAAACCACTGTCCCTTAAGTGCTGAAAATGCCTCTCTCTCCCATCCTGAAGTACATTTCCTCACTATGCATGGACACTGGCCTAAAATACTTCATTCTGAGTATTTCCCACAATGTTTGTTTCAATTTCAGTTAGCAAGAAGCAAAAGGCAAAGACCAAATAATCGTTCAGATAAGTTATCAACAATTTAATCTTCTGGCACAATTTGTTTATTCAACTGACAGACTGGGTCAGTTAAAAACTCATCCTCTGCCATTCGGTATGAAGACACAACCTTCAGGTTTGTCTGACACAGAGGTGAGGCTTCTGGCAAACTAGGGCAAAACTTTTTACAATTCTTTATATATTCTATAACTAATTCAACTAAAATACTTATGAAATGAAAAGCTTTGAAAGCCACTTACCATATCAGCCTTTGGGTACTGTATAATGGCTTTCCATTATGGACTGAAATTAAGCAGTTATAAAGAAGCAGTAATTTCATAGTTAGTCACCCAGAAACTTGGTCATGTTAAAACAGCATTTTAGAAAATTACAGTAATATTATTCCTGAATGCAAATTAATGTCACTTCTGTTAGCCTCCTGGGATAGGAAAGCTCAAATAATTTTGCAGGAGTCAATAGTCACAGAGAGCCATCATGATCAGCCCGAATCTCAGAAATGAAGCTGTGAAATGAAATAAAGTACATGTAATTCAATACAGGAACATACACACTGATAAATAAGAAACGAATGGTTGTTGTGACATTCCATTATGACTGTTCACCCTATGATTTCCTGAGGAATGAGAAGAGGAAACATATGGTTTTATACAGTATGTGAAACCTATCTCAAGAGCAGTGAAGCCTCAAGTGTCTTCTGAAAGTCATGCTCCAGAAATGAATCCACATTAAATAATACAACACTCACATCTTTTTATTTTATCCATTTATCCATGAAGGCTTAACTTTAATACAGTCACTGATATTAACGAAATTTGATGGGATCCACTTTTGTGCCTGAACTGGCTGACGCGCAAGAAAGAGCCAGTGACTTGGAAAGAGTTGCACAATTAGGCAGTGAGGATGCATGTTTTACATCCTCTCCTCAAAACAATGATACTCATAGCAATAAGAGTTTTCCTACAGAAAAATTCTAACCATCCAGCCAGTAAAGATAAATTGACATCAACAACAATAAAACCGAATTGCTAACATTTTTAGAATAAATCTCTAATCTCCATGATGTGAAGAGCTCTACTCCAGAAAGGACAATGTTAAATGTGACTCTGAGCCTTCAGGCCTGCCATCAGATGGATAAAGAAGCTAAGCAGATATTGTAATGGTGAACACTGGCACAAAATCAGAAGACCTTCCCTTTAACAATTAATTCATTGTATCAACCTTCTGTCAGCCATCTATCAGCAAAGTATTTTGTGTGAACTGACTTTCCAGTATGTATTTACCACACAGTGAAGTCAAGCTGAATATGTATGTGAAATCTTTCCCTGAATTGAGGCCACAATGTTGCTGCATTTAAAAAAAAAAAAAATAAAAAAAAATTAAAGAATATTTTAAATGTAATTTATAAATTTTAGATCCAAATATAAAATTATTCAGTGAGCTTCTCTGCCTTTCTAAAATATTTTTAAGGGCTTTAATTATGTAACAATTAAGCAGCACATTGAAAACAATAAAAGAGTTGGACAAACTCCTGAAATAGTGCTACTATCTATGAATATAAACATGATGTCTGTTATTTGATTTTATTTATGAGTTGCTATATTTTGAAAACAATCACTTTGAAATACTGCTATTTTTAACCCTTTTCAGAGACTTTTTCATTTGGATTTAGAAGCTTATGAAGACATAGAACTTATATAGTGTATATTACCTGTCTGGGAAATACACTTGCTTTCAGCTTTTATTTCTAACAGCCTTATACCATTCCACATCTTCAAAGCCTTCTGTGTCTTAATGGCTCGTCCCTACAACCCACAGATTCACTTCTTGCAAGTGCATTTCAATTAGCATTTTTAACTAACTATTGACTTGTCCACTACTGTACTGATAATCTTAAACAGCTATTCAATTTTCTGGCTCACTAGTCAGGTCAGAAACCACGGTCATATTATGATAGAGAGCATTTCTGATAAAGCAGCATAAACCTTAAAATACTTGAAAACATTTTGAGCCTTGCTGGTTGCCAGCTATGCACAATAAGTGTTAAGGAGTCATGTGTCCACTTACAGCCACAGTGCTCAGCTGTAGAGAGAAGGGAAAATTACAGTGAATGTTAAGTGAGATTTTCTCACTGCAGGGGAGAAGATGAAAAATTAATTCAGAATATTTCTATTTCTTTCCTCTTTACATTGAACAGATTTCATGTCCTTTTAGATTGTTTTTAAAATAAAATATTCACTTTTTTAATAAACTGGAGACTTGTCTTCATGGGTAACACTGCAGAAGGTGAGAAACTATAAAAAAATTTTCTCTTTTGCAATGACAAGTAGGAATGTAGTGCTTCAACTTTGCTAGTGCACCTTTTAAAGATAGTTTGGGAAACCTCTAGTACACAGTGCAATATATTTTATTACAAATCCCTCTTCATCAGACCGTACTATTTTTTTCAGATTTCATTGCAGTAATTAATGAGAACATTATAAAAGGATAAAAGCAGATGAACAAAACAGATACTAAGTATAAATGAGAGGCTGACAATGAATAAAGCCAAAAAAAGACTGATCAGCAAAGTAAGCACTGTTCTAGATAGGAGGTAATATAAAAGCATAAGAAAAATTTAGACCGACATACAGATTACAAATTAGATTAAGAAATATAAATAAAAGACTTGTCAGCCATATAGAAAAAAGAGGGAGGGGAAGAGGAAGCAAAAAGCTTGGCAGCTGTGGAGCAAAGCTATAGAGAGACCAAAATCAATATAATAAAGAAAGATTGCCTAGCAGGAATGACAAAATAAAAACAGAGGTTTCTGCAGCCAAGATGCAAAGAAAACTCAGAGGTTAAGGCATTCAAATGGGTGGGGATTCATGTCTACGAGAGTTCTGAAAAGGCTGACAAATGAAACCATAGCTCACCTAATTTGGATTTGTGTATCCAAAAAGCTGGCATCAGTGATAGAGAGCTATCACATAAAAATCTCTACAGTTACAGGGGAAAGTTAAGTGATACAGAATTAAAGGCTTGTTATGCTTACCTCAGTGGTGCAGAAAGGTAATAATACAGATTTCTGAGGAAAGAGTAATTTAAAAAAAATAGCAGAAAACCAAAATGAGGTAAAATATTATGCAGATTTACCAGAAAGATCAGGTAAGACTAACCTTACACTTTCATTCAATAAAATAACTGCTTTTCTAGACAAGAGGAGGTAAGCTTGTCAGTCTGTTTGGATTACAGCAAAGTATTTTGTACAGCATCACATGGGAAATTATCAGTTATACAAGAGAAAATGTAACTCTAGTTCAAGAACTGTAATGTTGTTAGAAGGAGTATACTGAGAAAAAATAAGTTTGTTCTCAGTCTAGACATTTTAATATAGCTGTTTCTTGATGGTTTGTCTTGGTTTGATTTTATTTAACATTTTCATTAGTCATCTCAGTCAAAAAGCAGGGAGTGTGCTAATACAGTTTGCTAGTGATATGAAATTGGGAGACATAAAAGGATCTGAATATCATTCAATAAGTTAAGGACATTAAGAAATTAATTATAATAATGGCAGTAAGTGAATAAAAGGGATCAGATGAAGTCAGCTACTATTAAGCAGAAGGATATTCTTTTAGGAAAAATAAAAAGACATATTACTATAAACTGACCAGCAAAGGCCATCTGAAGAACTTGTCTATCCACATCCCACAGATCTATTCAGATCTGCCCTATCTAAATAATTCCTAACAGACACCTATTTTTAAAATGTTTTAATGATATTCTACAGTCAGGATCTCACATTCTCCCTGGATAATGCATTACAGACCTGAGTAGAGTTTGTGTGTGGCAAGGCTTTGGTAGTGGCAGAGGGGGCTACAGAGGTGGCTTCTGTGAGAAGCTTCTAGAGGCTTCCCCAGCTCCAAGTCAGACCTGCCTCAGGCCAAGGCTGAGTCAATTAACAATGCTGGCTCTGCCTCCGAGATAATGTATTTAAGCGGAACCCGGGAGGAGAAGGGTAGTTGTGAGGGAAATACCTGTGCAAACACCAAGGTCAGAGGAAGAAAGGAGGTAGAGGTGCACCGGAGCAGACACTCCCCTGCAGCCCGTGGTGAGAGGCAGGCTGTCCCCCTGCAGCCCATGGAAGTCCACAGTGGAGCAGATGCCCACATGCAGCCCATGGAGGACCCCACTCCAGAGCGGGTGTCTGTGCTCGAGGAAGGCCGGGACTCTGAGGGCAGCCTGCGCTGGAGCAGTCTGTTCCTGAAGGACTGCAGCTTGTGGCAGGGACCCACGCTGGAGCAGTTTCTGAAGATCTGCAGCCTGTGGAAAGGACTCATGTTGAAGAAGTTCATGGAGGACTGTGTCCCAAGGGAGGGACCCCATGGTGAAGCAGGGGAAGAGTGTGAGGAGTCCTCCCCCTGGGGAGGAAGAAGGACAGAGACATGTCATGAACTGACCACAACTGCATCCCCTGCCCCACTGTGTTGCTGCAGGTGAAGGAGGTAGAGAACTTGGGAGAAAAGCTGATCCTGGGAAGAAGGGAGGGGTGGGGGGAGGTGGTTTTAAGATGTGGTTGTATTTCTCACTGTACTACTCTGTTTGATTGGTAAATTATCGGTGGTGGTGGTCATGTTCAAATTAAACTGATGTTCTTTCTACCCTGATCGAGTCTGTATTTTGCTCATGACCATAATATGAGTCATCCCTCCCTGTCCTTGCCTCAATCCCCGAGTCTTTTGTTATGTTTTCTCTTTCCCATCCCACCGATAGGAGAGGAGTGAGTGAGCAGCTGCATGGTGCTTGGTTTTCCTCTGGGTTTAAATCATGACAGGAGCCTACTTTCTTCCTACTTCCAAATTTCCATTTAATACGTGTACTCCTTGTTCCATCATTCAAGTCCTAAGAAAAATGTTGAGCAGAATCTGACTCATGCAGACACTCTGAAAGCCCTCCCCAGTTATATCTATGTGCAAGACAGATGGATTCAGGCTGGGAATGATGCAGAGAGGGGCTATTCAGATAAAAAGTACATGGGGCATCTATCACATGGAAAAGAAAGTGGAAAAAGAGAGATTTACACTTAATATTTTAGGTATAAAAGCAAAAGGGAATAAACCACCTATGAATGTAAATAAGGTTGGAAAAAGGAAGATTTCTACCTGTAAGAGCTACTCTCTGCACGTAGGAGCATCAGAGACCAAAAAAACCCTGTTCCTAAGATGTAGCTCAATGGCTTGTTAATGAAGTTATATGAAGGGGTTATCTAAGATAACTAGAGCAAGAATCAGTCTCACAAGAAGACAATTCCAGACCTCTGCTTCTGGAAGGAAGGACTCTGACAACTCAGAAAAGACAATTCTAGGTCCTGACCCCAGTCCAGCCAGCTGCAGCAGGGAATACATGTGACAAGGATATATCTAAAAGGATATCCAAAGCACAAAAAGGTTTGACTGTGAGGTTCTAGCAGGTGTCTACATCACATGTCCAAATTGTGGATTTGAAAGACTTAACAGGGGGCTTAGTTTAAGTCCATCTTCTCTTACGCAATGAAGCCCTTTGTATCACTAGTGTTTAAGTTCTTCTTCAAAGGCTAAGGTGAACTAAAGTATCTCAAAGGGAAAGGCACAAGAACTTTTTTAACATGAACAAAGCAGTACAGTTTTCCTAGCTTTGCTCTTGCACACAGCTGGAAAATTTCCCCTGAAGATTTTCAAGTAAATTCCAGCTTGAGGCAGACACAGCATATTGAACGTTATAGCATAAGGAGTGTGAGCTTAACAAATGCATACACAACTGAAAAGAGGCCTTTATACGCTTTGTGTTGTCAGCTGGAGGGAGGTACTGGGCAACAACAGTAACAGGTGTCACTGCCGTCTTGCCTGTGAAGCCAAAAATATGGTCCCTAGACCAAAAATCTTGCAGTATTAACAGATGGTGAAAAAAATGAAATGGCTACAACTAATGTGTTTGTGAGGAGACACAGGAGATACCAGATAATGTTGAATGTATTGCATTTAAAGTAAATAAAGAGGAGTATGATTGGGCATTTAGTTCCTCTATAATTAGCAAACCACCAGATATCAAACCAGGTACGTTGTAGATGAGCCCTGTAGGAATTTATAAGCTCTAAATGCAAAACACAGTGTATGGTGCTTTAAGATTTTGCTGCTGTTTCTTTGGGAAGATAAGACTGCAATGAATAGGCCCAACACTGATGTGGAGCGATGCAGGCTGGGAATTTGACCCACCAGCATTTGCTTTTTGGGGATGTTGCCAATTAATCCCAGAGCAAGTTTTAGGTTAAGCACTCTTTTGTTGTGGTCATGGAGGAAAAAAGCGTTGTTCGGTTATTCACAGTGGTAACAATGCTCTTGTCACGGCTCTCATCAATGTGCCTGTAGCTTTCTAGATTTGCTCAGTGGTATTAGCTTGGTCTCCATCTTACTAGGGTCAGAATATATCAACTTCAGATGCTCATGCTCAGTCTGTCACGTAAAAGCTGAGGGGAGCACAAAAATAAAATCAGGGCTGTACCTATGACTTTCAAAGGGGAATGCTGTCAGCTAATGACATTTTCTCAGTAATGTTAAGAGTCTGAGAGAGCTCCACATCTTTTTGAGACAAGTGCACAATTTGTTGCTTAGCCCTTCTATTGGACTCATGCTTTAGATTATTCAAAACTTTAAAGTGATTCAGTTATATTTTTGTGATATAGAGAAACTTATAGGAAATCATAGACTGAATAAAGTCAAATTGTAAACTCAGACTTTGAGTTTTTATTTCTTCTCATTGAGTTTCAATACAGAATCTTCTGTAGTCTAATCTGCATATGTTAAATAGTATAATTATAAAGAAATCCTTTATCCAGTGAGTTCAAATGCAAATATTGGCTCTTTCCTGAGTGCAGGGATTGGTTTGTGCAAGTGAATTGCAGTTTAACTGAAGCTACTATGCTCTTTCTGTTTTACTTAAATTAATGTAACTATTATCTGGCTAATTAGCTTGCAGAATGACTTGTTCTGTGATTCATTAACTGGGAAATTTCTTGCTGGATATAGAAGAATATGTGAGCATCCATCTATTTGCAGCACAAAATACCGATTAGGAACAGAACATGTTATCCAAGGAGACAGTAATGATTTCTTTTAAAAACATCTTTTGTAAGAAAACTCTTGAATCGGTAGAAATGAGTCTATTGTAAGGACTGTGAATTACTTGTCACCCTTGGAAAAGACAGCTAGTTTTATAGTAGGAACAGAAGACGGATGCAAGGCAGCCTTCACAGTTAGTATCTGGTGCTGTCCCCTTTCCATAAACCTGCCTTTCTATTTCTAGCACTGCCCTCTGTTCTACAGTCTCTAATGGTGTTACATATTTGAGCAAATAAGGTATGTGGGAAGAATATTTTCACAGTTACCAAACACATTCCCAAGCACTGATATACAGTCAATCCCCAGCATGAAATTATAAAAATGAGTCAATAAACTGTAAATCATCTTGTGCAGAAGAGATAGCAAGAAGACAGTCCAGAGCATCCTCACTGCAGCAAAGAAGCACATTTGCGGTGGGTGTTGTATAAGGGTTGTAGCTAATTGAGGAGATATACACACAAACACAGTTACTTTTACTTTCCAAAGCTTCTTTTGCCATTCTTATTATGCTTTGCCATAAATTAAATATTTGCTATTGTAAAGTCTCAGTATAAACGAGCATGGAGGGAAACCTGATATATGCTCAACAACAATCTGTGCAGAGGTAAAGAAAACCTTACATTTTTCATTGCCTGTAAACAAAATAATTTTCATGTCAGAGCACTATTTCTTTGTAATCAAGAGTACTGATTTTATAACCTTACAGACTCCTGTGCGCAAAACAACTACCATCAGTTCTGAGTTCAATACTAATCCTGGTATGAATATCCAGGAAATAGACTGGATTTCTAACAGGAATCTTGAGGTCCCAAAACACTATTAAATGATGAAAAGCTTTCTGGACTCTAAGTCTTTTTCCCCATTTGCACTTAGGTCCTCTAGGCCCTGCTAAGGCTTCCCAAGAAGTTGGATTTAGGGTCCAAAGGCATTAGTTACAATTGTTTAAAGAAGAGTTGGATGTAGAAGGAGATGACATTTCAGATGAAAAAAAAAAAAAAAGACATTCACAAGTTGACACATGGGCAAAGTATGAATAAAAAGAAAATTCTGAGAAGCTAATCCTAAGAATTCCTCTATCATTGAAACCACCACTTAGTAAACTGGTGGAACAGGATGTTCCTATTCTGTAGGCAACTCTATCAAATGCAACACCTGGGGACTATGATGAATGGACTGAAGCCTAGCTTGTGGATTAATGTTTGAGGTCTTCTCAACATAAGGCAAACTACTTTTTTTTTTTTCCTGGACAGAACTAGCTTGAAAGGATATTCCTGGCAGGTCAATAAGGAATCAGTAATTTAATCAATACCTTTTTAAGATGGTCCTTGAGCAAGTGCCAGTGATTATTCCTTATTCTTGCAGTATCTGGAATTTACAGCCCTTTGTCCACAATATTAGTAGAAATGGTCAAAAGCCTTCTATTGCCAAGTCTTGACTCAAAGGGTTGCTTGATTATTCACCTCAGGCTCAGCTTGTTCATGATTATGTACTATTTTACCATTAACTGGTTTATCTTCTTCAAGGGAAATATCTCTATGTAACTGTGATGTACCTAAGTAAGCAGAGCAGCAATTACAAATGGGGTCTCCAAGAGCTGCATACAGAATATTGAGCAACAAGCTGTGTTTGAACACACACTGGCAAAATTAAATGCAATAGCCTGGAGAAGAGATAGACTTGCCACTATAATTAAACTGGAAGGTCACAGCCTTCCTTTGAAAGCATTTTGTTAACATTAATAAAGTTTTCAATATCTTCATATGTCTGGTTTAGCAGATCAAACAGCAGTGATTCTGGGGGATTAGATGTCCTGGGACCATACATTTTAAGGACAGTTTTGTGGTTAAGCCATGGGACTACAATTCAAAAGCCCTGACATTTCTCCAGACTCCTGATACTGACTCACCTTGAGACTGCCGTAAATGATCTCGTCTCAAGGCCTGAGATTTTCCTCAATGGAATGCTATTTACCTGCTTAACAGACGTACTGTGTATCTTGAATTTAATAATACTGTCAAATTCAAATATCAAAAAATCATTGCTTATTTTTACCTCTCCCACCCACAAAGTGATGAGATTAGAGAAAATACCATTTGGAAAGGGTCTTTTTCATTATGTTTCTAATGTAGAATATTGATATTTTCTCTGGAACCTGGAGAATTAGATTATATTTTTCAATGGCAGTTTTCTCCTGTATTCATGTGAATCTGAAAAACATACAGCGAGCCTTCTCACAAACTCACATATCCCTAAAACCTCCACAGCAATGAAGAACTTTTTATACCCAAATAGTTTAACTCTTAGCAAGCTATGTTGGTACTAGTAATGGTCATGAGTTTGGTGAACATACAAATAAACAGCTGGGATGACAATGCACTGTTAGTAATTTGTAAGCTGATAACCTTCCAATTCCCTGTAGTGGGTTTTGGCTCAGGTGTGTGGAGTGACTTGGGCAGTATTTGTTCCTTCAAGAATACCTAATGTGGGAAATGTATAGAGCCTGCTGGGAAAGCAGTTGGTCTCCAACTTTCTCTCTTCTCTAAGTTCCTTCTTGACGTCCTTAAAGCAGAAAGGGTCTCCCTTGGAAGCACAGCAGATTATGGTTCTAAAGCTTCTACTTTTCCATCCAGAGCACATCTACAAAATCTGATTTTCCTCATGAAAACTCTATATACCACTCAGTGGAAAAATTAATCCTTTCATTAGGAAATCTTCAAAATTGTGCTAGCCACAGATTCCAAGTAAATCTACAAGTTAACATTCTTTTTTGGTGATAGACTGCACCTCATTAAATTGAACGTTGTATTAATGCTCATTTGAGCATATTACCAATAGCACTAAGCACTGTGATCTGTTACCAAGCACCAACAATATTTATCTTAAAGACACTGACAGACCAATCCTGCACATATGGAAACTTCCCACAGCTTCAAAATCAGCACGGTGGCTTATGGTTCAAGTCAGCTTCATACTTGAAAGAAGAATACTGCAAGAAAAAGGCAGATAGATTCTCCCCAAGATGTTGATGCAGACATAAAGGCTGCTACCATAAACAAGTAGACTCTATCAGACAGAACTGTCTACCGCAAAGAACTTACATCTGTCTTTCCAAATACTCCAGATATTTCAGAAGCTCGTTCCTTGACATTCACTTTAGCTGAGTCCTGCCTCTGGAGTCTTTCTGGAAATTAGGCATATTTGACATATTCCCAAATCTTGTACTATGTGGGTTTTGCTCAAAATATGTTCAAGATCCTTGGAGGAAAAAAAAAGAAAAAAAAAAAGGCATCTCCATTCCTGGGCTTCTTTTTTGCTTTTCATGGTGATTGAAAACAAAAGGTTTCATTCACAGACCACAGCAAAAACTCAGGTCATTTTAAACCAGCTAATTTATCCAGTTCACAATTTTTTTTCCTGCTTTAATTTTGTTCTGCAGGTGCTCAGTTCATTATTCCATGATCATTTGCATTTGTATGAGCAGAATATTTTAGAGTCTTTTCTTTTACATCTTGTGATCTTTCTTGCAGGCTTCTGGTCTTCTTTCATCTCCTGTCACTCTCTTATCCAAAGCGCTAATCTCTGCTGTAACTGTCTCAAACCTTTCGTCCAGAAAGATCACTGAGGTCTGTAATTTATCACTTCCCTATTGTAACGGCAAGAGCAGTTCTAAGCAGAACAATCCTTATCTCATTGATAGCTACTTGGTCACTTTTTGGCTGCAAACATTCAGAAATGGCATTTGGTATATTATCTGTAGATGGCATCAAGGGAATTCTGAAGAAATAAATTTTCTGGTTTCTTTACTGTTATTCCTTGATATTAAAATGCCCAAACAACTTTGCAGTGATTGCACTTCATTTCTTAAGTAAGAAAATATCCTCTATATCAGGTTTCATATTTTCCTGGGCAGATTTTTATGGGGTTGGAGCTGATCCAAACTCCAGCTTCTCTGATGAACAGTAAGTCTTGCCCCATTAAGCTTCAGTATTAACACCACTCCCCCTTCACGACCATTGTTTCTCCTACATGTGGCTGTGGGAAAGTTAGACTTCTTGCTAATACCATCAGAGTTTGTGGCTTCTTGGTAGCTATTTTACTGCAATCCATGTCTAATCACAGTATACCCAAGAAGCTTAGCAGTGTGTTGTAGCAGACTGCAAATTAGCTTGCTTTTCCATTAAAATACTCTTGGTTTATTCTTTCCTGTGTGTTTATAAAATTGACTGGCTGAACACTTGGGCACTTGTGTGTTTTGTTTGTCTAAATGATTGATATTTAAATGGCTTAATTGCATTCATTCCACCTTTTTATGGTTGAGCAAATGTTTATTGCATTTTTTTTTTTTAAGATGCAAAGGGAGCAAATTCATTTGGAACTCAGGAAAGACTTTTATTAATATATGCGAAAGCGGTTTGAATTTCAGAATGGATCTTATTTCTTCAATATGTATTGTAGCAGCATAAGATTGTAAGATCTTCTTAGCCCTGTGAAAGTATCGAACAGTCTAGCTGATTTTGCTAGAGAAGTCTGTAGCTGGTATTGAGGCTATGATGGTAAACCCTGTGCAGAGAATGAAGAAATGTGGAGGCATTGGCAGGAAAGAAGGATTATACTGTTTTAAGGAATAACCAAAAAGAGAAAGGGGAGGGGGAGACAGAGAAGTACTTAACTCTGCTCTTCAGAAAGTCATTAACAGTCTTCCCTATAGGCGATGGTAAAACCAAACAGTTGTCATCAGTGACTCAACAAGATGCAAGCATTGAAATATACTCTTTCTCCACGACTGTGAAAAAGAATTGGAGGAACTTTGATTTATTTGATAACTGTAAGCAGAAAAGCACTGATCAAACTATTCCATATGAATACTACTCCTGATGACTTTAATCTTTATATTGGTTAGTGAGCTACTGGAAAGTGATCCTAACCTTCTGCAGACATCTATGATTTGTGAGGAATGGCTGAAAAATCTGACGAGTAATATTTCTGTTCTGGATGGTAAATAGGCCTTGGCCAGACCATATTTGACATTTATGATATATAGTTACTTATGTCATAAGGTGTTTTTCTAGTATTTTTATTCTGGTTTTTCCTAAGTGAATACTTAGAGCATTGTTAACAGGAAAATCATGACTAATAATCTCATTTTCAGTTCACCCTCATAATTCCTCATGACGAAAGTCCTAAAAAATGTTGGTTATATTCAA
Organism: Strix uralensis; assembly: GCF_047716275.1. Lineage (NCBI taxonomy): Eukaryota > Metazoa > Chordata > Aves > Strigiformes > Strigidae > Strix > Strix uralensis. The sequence continues at coordinate 90,879,003 of NC_133974.1, read as the reverse complement.
TTCCATATAACCCTTGCAAAAATTCAAAAACAGTCTGTTCTTATATAGAAAAAAGCAGCTCTAGATTAGATTTAGATTTAGACTTGAAACATCAGTATGTAAAGAGTCAGTGAACACCATTTTCAGACTAAAAACTGTATCTGGATTACACACCTATGGAATCCTCTTTCCTCCTATGATCACAGATGCTAAGTAGGTTTCAATGAGGAAAAATTAAATCATTTCTAAAATAACCTTCTTTTGTCTCTTCTGTGACAGCAAGAATACAGACAATAAAAAGAAATAAATCCAGGGTACAGTTTACAGCTGCTGAAGATTTGTCTAATTTTACTTAAAAGAATAACTGTATTCTGGGAAGAAGAATAGGACTGAAGTTCTATTGCAATTAATATTTCACAAAGGTCTGTTCTTCCTCTAATCCATGTGATCTATTGGTTGATGTGACTGAACAAGTACCTCATTACTGCTATTATGTCAAGGTGAGTTCATATTGTGTTTTCATTCTTCAGTGTAGTATCTTTAATAGTTTCTTTTCAAAATGAACTTATTAATTATTGTCAACTGTACAAATAAAAGTGGAGAAGAGTAGTATTGACTTTATTTGGTGGTTAAAACATCTGAAAATCAGTAGTATCAGATGGAAGAGGAAAGACATTTCTTTCAGCTTAGTTTACAGATGTTGACTGTCTGCTTAAGTGGCATGTCATAGCAAATCATACAGAGAAGGGAGAAAATTAAGGTGAAAGGCAAAACGGCAATAGCAGTAATGATGAAGGTAAACTATGCATGCAGCTAGACAAAATTATTTCAGGAAAGCTGAATAAGAGTTTACAGGTAAAGTAATTTCTTTGCACTTCACAGTTATAGGTATGCCTTGTAAGCTAAGTCAGCACCATCCTTGACAGCTTACACCAAAAATATGAAGAAACAATGAACTCTTGTACTACCTTGCCTATACAGAGCTAGGATACCTTATGCACATCATGTAGGGTACCCACCTCATCTTAGTATGTGCATGGTTTCACCAGATGCACTGAAACTAGGCTTGCACACCTTGTTTTCCTTCCAAGACAAATATATGTTTAATGTTATGTACTCCACCATAATTCACAAAGGATTTGTCATTACATGAACCTAAAGCATGAAGTTGCTCTGATAAATGTCCTTGCTTTTCATTTCACAGATAATTGCAATTTAATATTGACAGAATTTTAAATCTAGTCTGTGGAATTTAGATTCTGAAAAATACTACTATAGTCCTCTCACCTTAAGGAAATTGCATAGATTGTCTACTAAATAGAGAACCTATTTTTCTCAGAGTCATTTATGATGTATCTGCCACCATCTTTTCTGCTTGCCGGTTTTGTCTGGTATCTCCAGCTCTGAACTGATCTGTTCATTGAATGTATCTACCTCTATCTCCCTATTTTGCTTGGTTTATACATATTTGCAATCCATTTTGCTGTTTTCAGTATCCATACAAGATGTATTTGTCTTGATTTTAGATGAATAATCTGCTTTTCTGCTCACTTTTTTAAATTTCTTTTTTTCCCTATCTTCTGTTTTGTGTCCTTTTTCACATTCCTTATGTGAATAAGATGGGGCAGTTTTATTTCAGCTGTTAGATTAACCCCAAACCGCCTAAAATACCTATTTCCAGACTATTATTCTTAGTTTAAAATTGAGTATACAATACAATGCTTAGGAATGGCAAAAATACAGGGACTAAGGGAGGGTGTTGATGCTAAGAAATCAGAACTAGTATGTAGGGCTATTAAAACTGAGACAATTTTTTGTGGCTTTTATGTCTGTAGATCAAGTCAGCATTTGACTTCTTCCAAGTTCCTGGACTCAAAGTGTCTTCTTCAAGACTGAAGGCTCCTGGATTATCACTTCACCAAAGGAAGTGGTGCCACAGAAAAGGTGAAGAGGAGTGGGTCTTTCTCACCTTACAAGCAGCCACCCTCTGTCTGTGGAGGTAAGCATCAGCAATGCTAACACCAGTGTCTCAAAGGACTTGCACTATGGTGTGACCAGAGTGCCATGCTGTGCACTGTCTAATCCTGGAAAGTCCACATAAATATGAACTCAAAAGATACAGGTGAAATTGTTCTAATTAGAAAGTGATCTGCACTAAAATGTGAATTGCTTTTTTGATCACATTTGCTCTGTGAATTGAAGGGGAGATATAATTGTATTCTGAAAGGGAGAGAATTTTGACCAACAGTAACATTTTATCAGACTATAACAAGCAACAGTATGTTGCCATCAGTGAGCTGGACAGAGTGACCAAGGCAGAAACATTCATGACCGTACCTTCTAGTTCAGGTGTGAGTGGCTGCCCTGTCACTAGCTACTTCTGGTCTTCCACCAGCTGGTCCAGTCTCTGGGCAGCATAGCAGCTCCCCATCAGAGTTCATGGGGACAGGCAGATTTCCCGAAAAAACCACAGGCCCCTAGAGGGTCTGTTCTAAGGAGTGAGGATCAGGAACACACAGGTACATTAGTGTCTAACAAGACAGAGTCAGGATAGTCAGCTCCTGCTGACCTAGATCCACCTTTCAGCATCCCAAATGTCTTTGTAGATCTAGTATGAATCAACATTGCTCCATTCCCAGTTTGTGCCAGAGAGCAGAGCTGTTAATTTCCAGCTCACTTTGTAAGCAACAGATTAAAGCAAGATTTTACACCAATTTAGATAGGATTGTGTTTATGGATTTCAAAAAAGAAGCCTGAAAAAAGATCTTCAGCAGTTTGTGGCTATATTGAATTTACTATTTAATTAAACATCTTATAAATACTGTTCCATTCTTATTTTTTATTTTTCTTTACCTGTAGCAGGATAACTTCTACACTGAATGGGTAGAAGCTAATGGACTGAGTTCATTGTTTCTTCTTCTCTTTTTTTAAATTGAATGCAGACTTCAGCTAAGTGACAAATTGACTGAACGAATCATTGTTTTGCAGTCAGGTCTGGTTTGCCTGGCATACTTACCTCTCAGCTGCTTCCAGTAGCTTGAACAAAATGTAAATATTTAGCAGCCTTGTTGCACAAACAGAAACTCGTCACTTGCTTTGTCATGCATCATGTATCCAGCTGTTTCCATGTGGTTAAAAAAAGAATTAATGCACAAGCAAACAGAGTGATACAAGCACTGCAGTAGCTTTTGTTGATTTTAAAGCTCTCTCTGTTTTGGATATCAGATTAGGAGTTAGATCTAAGCACTGACATGAACAGAGAAGTCTGGCTCATACTCCCAAATCCCCACCTTTATAACATTTGCATATTGTCCAAGAGCAGTCAGGGAAATCTATACAGTGCACTACCTCACTATATATACAGAAGAGTTACCTGGGCTGGTTTCAGACTGGAAGAAATGCAGAGCCATCAGCATACGTCTCCTGAGCTAATCAGCCACATTATGAGACAAGGCTCATTAGCCAAAGTGCAACTACCTTACAGAGCTGTTATTATTCCTCTGAGACATAAACGAATATTTCCAAAGCTAAAGTGGAACAGAAAGGGTGATAGCCCAAGACCTGTTCAGCTATCAAAATATAACACAGCTGGCATGCAACCTCCTTATTGTCCTCTGCAGAACTATTGGCATAAGTATTCTAGAGTTGAGGTTACAGGTTTTGTATACTTAAATATGTTTAAAATCTGACTGGATAAAGTCAGGAGCAACTTGTTGTATCTTTGATGGTAGCCCAACCTTAAGCCAGAGGCTGGTCCTTCAGAGATCCTAGATATTAGGAAGTATTTCTTTACAGAACGGGTAGTTAGGCATTGGAATGGGCTGCCCAGGGAGGAGGTGGAGTCCCCATCTCTGGAGGTGTTCAAGAGGTGGGTTGACGTAGCACTTAGGGATATCGTGTAGTTGGGATCTGTCAGTGTTAGGTTAACGGTTGGACTAGATGATCTTCAAGGTCCCTTCCAACCTAAATGATTCTGTGATTCTGTGAACCTAATTTTTTTATGATACTATGATTCCTTGTCCTCACTGCTTTACAGCAACAATTCCTAAATCCTTCACATAAGCAAAATGTGGTTGGGGCCTGTGTTCTAAATCAGATCAGATTAAAAAGCCCTCCAAGGATGTAGACCATCCCTACAAAACTGCTGTGTTAGTATATGTTGTACGACGAGCCAGGAGGCAGAGAAGGGGTGGAGGAGGAGGACAGAGGAACATAAGTAAGCCTGGAAAATCTTAAAGCTGATATTGCTGCCAGAGACAACATATTGTCAAACTACAGTTGATGTTCTCCGGGGAACTCCAGCTTTAACTCAATCTAAAGTTGAATCATCAGTAAAATATGGTATATGGAAAAGTCCCACCTTATTTTGTTTTTATTTGAAAAATGCTTTTCAAAAATGAGTACCAATGGTGCTCAAGGCTTTTATTTGAACTTTAAAACAAAGGTTTTAATACTGAGCAAAGGAGGCAGCCAAACACAAACTTAGATTGACAATTACAGGGAACAGGCCATACTTTTTTTATACAGTGAAGTCCTCATTCATGCATGAGGCTATAAAGTGTCACAGCAACAGTGAGAAAAGATAACAATAAAACTGTGGTAACAGCAATAATAATTTTTATCATCTCTGGTGTTCATTTGCAAAGATTCCCAGAACCAAATTGCCCAAAGCCAGACTGACTCCCTTAAGAATCACTCTTGTCCCTTTCCCAGTGGCATTTAGTGCTTTTATTCCATGACCCTGAACAAGAATGGGGGTCTATGCTCCACCAAAGCCCCCATAGAATGAAGGGACATAAGCACAGCATGGCTCCTCTCCCGCTCTTGAGTAATGAAAAATGGCATGTTTCCAGGTATTCATAACTACTGTAAGTGAAGGGAGGATGCGTGAAGGGGAACATATCCTCAAAGAAGCAGTAGAAGGTTTCTAATGGCACAAATGGAAATTGTGCAGCTTCCTCCAATTTGTTTTAAATGAAAGGCAAGCACATAGTTGCCTTTTGTAATGACCTGCACATGGAAAATGCCCTTTTAGAATAGAGATGCTGCTAAACTTGATTGTGTGCACGTGGGCTCTCTCAGGGGACAGAGTGGTGGGTGAAGAAGTGGAGACAAGGGCCAACAAATGTGATCTTAATAATGGACCCAGTAATACAACCACATTTTGGTACCAAAGTTCTAAAACAGGCCCACTACTTCGGATCAGAGACATTATTTTTGTTTCCAAATGAGTATTTATTCATTTAATACTTTTTTTTTTTCTCCAGTGCAGTTACAAAAGTATTGTTTTAAGATTATGGATGCAAAATCTTGTTCAAAGGCTCTAAATCCTAACGTTTGGAGCTGAGCAGTCTGAAATACATATGGAGAAATATATACATAGTCTGAATATGTTTGTAAAGGAACAGTGGCTGCAGAAAATGCCCTTTGTGCTTCACATATGCTGCAATGCCGCACCAAATTGTGCCCACTCAGAGACAAGCTTTTGATTTCTTTTTCTCTGTCCTTGTCTCTAGATCAGAGCAAGGAGGAGCTGGACTGAAGTGTGCAGGATTACAGAGGTGCATTCACCCCTGGTGGCATTCTGTCAGCTCGAGCTATCCTTTGTTGCTTACCTGTGTTTTACAGATGTTGATGGGACTGTGCTGCTTGCAAGGTGAATGGTTGGTTCTGTGTTTCTTAGTACATGGAATTGTGGCTACCACTCCTGGACACAACATTCTTTAGCTTTCAGTATCCTGAGTGGCCTTTTAATAAGTACAGCCTGCACACAGGACTTTGAAACCTCTGTAGGAGGCAGGATTGGACCTTGAGCTATTAACAAGGTAGAAAGAGGGAGGTAGGAGGCAACTTCAGTCATTGCCATTGACCAGGTGGAAGGATGCAGCATCTGAAGGAATGACAGAGGACAGCAGAGGATGAAAGATCTGAAGGAAGTCAGATGGGAGATGACAGCAGTGATATCTACAGGCAATCCTTTACACATCAAAATTTACGGACCCTACAACCCCTTGCTGCCCCAGGAGCTCATTCTAAGCACCCAGATTCCTCTTCCATCCCTGAGCTTGAACCTCCCAGCCCTTCCAGTCAACTGTTCTAATACCCAAAGCATAGGCACAAAAGCAGCATGAACTGGGGGTGTGACATAGCTGAGAAAGCTGGAGAGGACCTAGAGCTTGTAGGTGGTGAGGAAGCTCAGAGCCAAGAAGCTGTGTGATTCTTGATGCCCCCCAAAGATACAAATGTAGACAATTTGCTCTGTCTGCACACCCTCATATGCTGAGTATACACATTTTGGGGGCAGATACTGATAAAATGATGTGTTTAATTTTAGAATGAGAATTCAGAACTTTAAAATGACAAACAGAAGTTCAGTAATTCAGTCTTCCTGGAAAACAAAAAATATTTTTCTTGGAATTTGTAATGAAAATATATTGGGTTTGGATTTTCCTATTGAAAATATATATTTCAATTTTCATGTTTGTTATTTTATTTTCCAAGCAGGATTTAGTAATGACAAAACCTACATGAAGGCTGATATTTGCTATTGGTTTGGGAGTTGGCATTCTAGCTGCTTTGGTAATTAACATTTTCATTATTCTGGTAACAAATACATTTAGTAACTGATGATAGGTTAACTATAGTAAAAGACACTTGATTTTATTATATAGTGTCTAAAATGTTGTTTCCTTCTGGATCATTTTTATTCTGAAGATTCAGCATTTCAGATAGAAAACTTCACACTGCAAGTAGTCAATATGTTTAATTTTAACAGGCTTCCCACATCAGAAAGGTTAATCCACACAACAGCTAAGGTAAAGGAATTGTCTTTTTTTGGCATCTTTCACAGTAGGAGTATAGACATTCAAGAGCAAGTGGAGCTGAAGCTACTTTACACCTGCCCACACTTACAGCTTGAGTATTCCAGCTCTATTGCAGATATTCCTTTTCTTGGGAGTTAAAATGAAAAGAAAAGAAATGTTTATTGCTTTTTAACAGACTTTGAAATAAAAGTTCAGGCGATACATTCCTGTTTGTACACAATCTCTTTTGCAGTATCTTTCACTGCATTTCTAGGCAAAGGTACTGTAAGCTTATTGGATTTCAGATTTCTAACAGAAGTTTAGACATGTTACAAGTGTGTTCATTGTAACCATTGTACAAATGTTTCTACCATATTTTCCCCAAAGCAATATCTTTTTGAAGGTTTTTTAGTTTTGTGTGAAGAATATCCTATGTAAAAAGAGCTCTCACTTAAATCCACCTATTTTACCATTTACTCTGAAATAACATAAAACTGTACATTATCACAATAAGCAAAGTTTTCTCTTAAATCTGGACACAGAACTTGTCTACTTAGAAAGAAATAGCACTTTTTTTCTGCAAATTTAGGGAGATTTGAACAATTAATTATCACAGCTATTTTCAATACAGTGGAAAAAAAATTAATATTGTGATCTTGAAACATAGTCTCTGTTTCTATAACCAAAAAATCAAATAAAGTCTTTGATAAGGAGAAGATGAAGAAATAACAAGAGTAACTACTTTTCTTCTATCAAAGGGACTTGTTTCATCAGGTCAAATCCCAGCTAAGGTTTTTTTTTTTTGTGTGTAAAATCAGAGCTATTCATTTAAATGCTCACATGTCTTACCCAGATCCTAAGCCTCACAGAGACTTCCCTGGTGATTCAGAAACTAAGTTTGATTCTGCAATGAGCTACACCAAAGATTTTTGGCTAATCATGTCAACCCCTGCAGGAAAAATACAAATTAACTAGAGTCTTAACTTCAAAGGTAAAATGTACATCGTCCTCTCTAGTCTCTGCACACAAATAAGAGTATGAAAGTCTTCATCCAACGAGGAAATAATTCCTTTCAAACAAGACCAAGGCAGATAGCTGCAAATTATCTTCTAACGCCCTCACAAGACATGACAGAGGAGACACTCATAGAGACAGACGTTTTGGAGAGTTGTGTGACACCTGTCTAAGAATGTAGGTGGTAAATTTCAGTCTTGATAAGTCAGGAAGTTTGAGCTATAAGCAAAAGACAAAGGCAAAGGTAATATCCATCCTTCAAGGAAGGACAGCAACTGTGATCATTCAGAGTAGCTGACGATAAAATTGTCTCCAGAAATAGAGTCTCTGCAAAAGACTCAGATTTTGCAGGACATGATCAGAGGTCCTGAGAGGAAATAAATAAGCTTTTGTTACATTTTTGTATAAATTTCTATTTTTATTTTAACATTATGGTCTCAGAACTACAGGGCAATGACAAAATTGCATCAAATTTGAGAAATTAATGACATTTCACAGATTTACAGTGGGCTCCATGGGGCACTGGAAATGTACCAATTGCAGTAGATCAATTTACTGCTACATTTTCACTTCTTCCCTTTCCAAATATTGCTAATACCAAAAATACCACAAGAAAGGTGTCAGTTCTATTTAATGTCTTGACTGGAAGCAATCCTCTACCAAGATCTTGCACTATAATCTCCAACCACAAGACAAAGGTGAACACTATTGTTTAAGCAGATGTATGGAGCCATGATTTAAGAGAAATGCTTAACAGGACTTGATAAAAGGACAAATCTGAAAAATCAGTTGTATGGCAAGCACTTACTTGAGCTCACCATCAATGGAATTCTAGCTAAACGCCATAAAGACAGTGCTTGGGGTTTTATGAGTCCATTATTATTTTTTCATGAAAAAAGGTGGTGGCTCTGTCCCTCTTCCACATTTCTTTGTCATTCCATTTAGATTTATGTAATATATGGAAGCTGGCAGTTCACTTAACTAGTGACCCCAGAGATGTACTGCTTTTAGGAATGTACTGATTTTAGGAATACACAGCAATACTCTACATACTCAACAAGTTCCTGTTCTGGCAGGAATTTTCCATGAGGGACCGAATTAACAGCCAATAACACACTACTCTGTTCTTTGCTTAACGCATTATAAAGACTACATCTTCCTCCTTCCTATGGGTAAATCCAAAACAATTAAAATTAATAGATTTCTGTGTCTTATCTATTCAATACAGCCTGTTGAATTTTTGTATTGACTTTCATCCCTGAAAATCTTCATTGTGACTATTTAATTACTGTCTGCCCAGTCCTCTGAATACTCTGTTAAGTAATAATAACTTGGGAAAACCCATGCAGCTTGTATTGCCAAAGGCCAAAGACCATCCAAAAATAAAAATGGAAAATAACTGTACCTAATAATACACAATGGCACAATAATTATCAGAATGGGACACAAGAAAAAATAATTAAAATAGAAAGATGTCCTTATGTACCAAGATCCAACAGCAGAGAGTAATCAGCCTCCTACTAAATGTAAACTAAAACAGAGACAAACATTGCTAGCTCCACCCAGCTAGATTTAAGAGTCTTATTCTGTGTCATGTGCAGAAATGTACAGAGCTAGAACAATCCCACTGGAGAAGAGCCTGGAGGAAAGTTACTGCCTCTGGTTGTTACAGATTCCATTTGACCTATTCTTTCAACGGCTTTGATTTTCCTGTCCTGCTCCTGGATAATTATCCATTCATTGAAACAGAGTAAGAAACCCATTATATTATCTCATAATTTATATTATGAATAACAATTTGCATAATAGGCCCCTAAAACGCTGAATGGCCATCTAATGGAAATTGTATAGATCAAAATAAATCTCTAAAAACTATGTAGTGTTATGTAGATTTTTGCATAATAATAGGTTTAGCATATATGTACACCACAGTCACAGAGGTGACTGCAGCACAGCATAACGATGGGCTCCTAAGGTATTCCAGCCAGCACAGCTTACCTTACCTCACACCTGTGACTGTATTGTAGGTACCCTTGAAGTAGCGTCTTTCTAAACTTTTCCTTCAAGGAAGCTTTGCCCCAATAAAAGACAGGTAGTTATCAACAGAAAATTGGGTTTCAGATAACTGAAATGCTCCATGAAAAATATTTACTTTTAAAATATCTTTTTTTCACCTTCAAAATATTTCAGATTAAGACTGTTGCCATGCTGAGTGATGGGAGTTGCAGCTAGATATATCTTACATTTATTCTGTACTGTCACTTAGATTGCATACTTCTGCCAGAGGCATTGCACCCTCCATTTTAGTGAAGAGAGACAGTGCATCTTGGGACTCCCTTGGTCACTGAACGGACAGGAGATGAAATACAGTTCTGGACCATGCCTATTGAAGAGAATAAGAGCAAGAAATCCACCAACAAAACACAGTTCAGTGGCATTAAAGAATCCAAATATTTCCACTGGTTAAAAATGACTTTCAAATTCCTTAGTTTTCTCTATCATTGAAAAGAATGTGCTTAATCAAAGGTCCATTTTGTACTCCCAAGCCAGTTTCAAGTGACTGGTTTTGCCAAATGGTTTTTCCCAGGTGGCCAAGAAGGCCAATGACATCCTGGCTTGTATCAGAAATAGCGTGGCCAGCAGGGACAGGGAAGTGATTTTGCCCCTGTACTCGGCACTGGTGAGGCCGCACCTCAATTACTGTGTTCAGTTTTGGGCCCCCCACTACAAAAAGGACATTGAATTACTTGAGCGTGTCCAGAGAAGGGCAACGAAGCTGGTGAAGGGTCTGGAGCACAGGTCATAGGAGGAGCGGCTGAGGGAACTGGGGTTGTTTAGTCTGGAGAAGAGGAGGCTGAGGGGAGACCTCATCGCCCTCTACAACTACCAGAAAGGAGGTTGCAGAGAGATGGGGATGAGCCTCTTTAACCAAGTAATGAGTGATAAGACAAGAGGGAATGGCCTCAAGTTGCGCCAGGGAAGGTTTAGACTGGATATTAGGAAGTATTTCTTTACAGAACAGGTTGTTAGGTGTTGGAATGGGCTGCCCAGGGAGGTGGTGGAGTCCCCATCCCTGGAGGTGTTTAAGAGTAGGGTCGACATAGCGCTGAGGGATATGGTGTAGTTGGAAGCTGCCAATACTAGGTTAAAGGTTGGACTAGATGATCTTCAAGGTCCTTTCCAACCTAGAGGATTCTGTGATTCTGTGAAATCCTTGTAATGACTTACGTGACTAAAGACCCAGTACTAGGCAGATAATATACGCCCATAAGTGAAGCAGCCAACAGCCTTTCACATTCAGCATACCACAATGTTATTTGAAAAACTCAGTAATCCTACATTCTAGGACAACACTGGGAATTCATTAGGGCTCCTTGGGTGACCCTCTGTATCATAATTTCATTGTCTAAAAATTCACAAGTGGACAAATCTTACAGGCTACAGAAAGTGATGCAGTTGTGAAATTGCTATTTGTGTGTATATTCTTTACTAGTTAGATATGGGAACCTTTGTCACCTTGACCTGCATCAGAATATTTTATGTATCCTTATGTTGTGCTCAGTCATGAAACATTGACTTTTCTTTGACAACTCAGAGGATGAGCACTCTCCATTATACACCATCAACACTGTAATCTTAATATTGACTCCACAAGGGATTAAACTGTATATATATACATATATATACCTACAATACCTGCCAAAATACAAACATTCTGATACCATCATTGTGAGCAAGTTAAGATAATGCTGGGTCTGATGGACTGATAAGTAGACGTGACCTCTGCTTTTCCAGTTCATGGTAAAGAACATATTTAAAAGTGTTAATTTAATCAGGTCAGGCTAAACAGTTTGCTAATTAGCTTCTTTTTGTGTTATGATATTAATCCACTTAATTTTCTTTTGCTTTACATATTTAATTTATGTTTGCTCGTTAGATTCTTGCTAATAAAATACGCAAAATAGGAAACATGTATATTGAGATTTTTCTACCTTGATAAAAAGGTTTTAGATCTAAAGAGTCACATAGAAGGTGGATGTTCAAGTTTGTGAGTTACTTAGTGTTGTTCCCATAATATAATCCCTGTCCCCCATAATATACTTTGACTCCAGATATGGCCAGAAAACCATCTGACCCTTCCTCCCAATTTTTGAGAGGTAACTATAAATACATCTCCACAGAAACCTTCCTTTCCTCTCGAAGTAGATTGGAGCCATCTGCCTCAGGTGCTCCTCTCCAACTCATGTCCCTTTGATCCCCCCAAAAGCAACTCATCAGCAACCCATACCATGTTCTCATCGCAGAGCTACCTACACCCAGTCTAAGGCTTTGCACTTTCAGGCTTCCAAGTCTTATCCAGAAAGCCACTGCAACAAGCTCCTGCCCGGCCTCTTTATTTTTAACAACTCCAGTATCTTTCCACCTCTCCAACATGGTTATTAGAAGGTGACTCACCTGAAGCTATTGCCTTGCTGTTCAGTTTGTCTTTTTTTTTCCCCCAGTAGCCCGTATTTGACTCAGTAAGTGCATTTAAACAAGAAATATAACACAGATATACAGTGACTATGCATGACATGGTTTATAAATAATATTTACATAGAGCAACCCCACATCTATGAGACCCTCTAAAATTCTACCACCAGAGCTGGAGACTAATTAAATAAAAAGCAGCTAGCCTGTAACCCTCCTTTGCTTTGATTAGTTCCTTTTCATATTAGAGGAACATGAGGTTTCACAGGAGCCACTGCAGGTCTGACACCACCACCTATTTCCCCCAGTCCACTAGTCGCATGGTGATAGGAGCAAAGCAGAGGGGCTAGATCCAACAGTTTTCTACTGCTGCAATTCCTCCCACAGAAGACCTCCATTTCATATCAGAAAATGCAAAGGTACAGGATGAGGGTAAGATACTGTGTGTGCTTTTTTTTTTTTTTAAACTCTGATGTCTTTTTGTCCTAAAAAAGTAGCCAGGATAAATTTACATAAATAGAGCTAGGATTCACATAAACATCTCTAATCACATTACGACAGCCTGCCATGTAGTTTAATTGTAGACCAATGTCAGCCTCCTGCTAATAAGACTGTGTCCACCACTAGTCTCTGAGTCAGTAGACAAAAGGAGAAAAAAAAAAAAATGAGGCAGAAGATGTTGCTTCATATCCTTCACTGATTTCAATGTCAGCTCTCAGTAAGGCAGAACTGGAAGGGACCCCTCAAGTAATTCAATTCCCTGGTCTTCATCAATCCCTGAGTAGTTTGTATGAAATAATTTAATGATTAGACTTTTGGTTAAATTTTGCAAAAAGTCATTATGTTAATTACTTCTGGAAGTTAATTTTCCTACATAATTAACGTCCCACTGAAATCCATAATGTAACTATTTAAGAAATATATCTGCCAAAATCTTGCAAACTCCTGTTCAGTTTCTTGCTTTCTAATCAAATAGAGTTTTAATTATGTCTCAGTGAATCTATGTAATAGAAATAGGGGAAACTAATGCAAAGTTAGTCTTTTTTCTTTTTCAGTATTGTAAATTATAAATGGGTGCTCATTGCAAATTCAGCAGCTCAGCTTGCAAGCAATTACAAACAATTCTCACCATGTAGCATGATAGCACAGAACTGCATCAAATAAATTATTTAAAAATCTTTTTAAAGTTTATTATTGTCAGTGAGAGTCAAGCAAGATATCTTCTGCCATCAACACCTCAGAAACAGAATTAGTTCACTTCGGATTTCTCACTGGATGCTTCCCTTACTTTTGCTGAAATCCAGGGGAACTGCTGCTAAGATTTGACTCTGTAAAAGAAAAGATGCCCATTAATGGTATTTTAATAAATGTATCATATATATGAACTAAACAAGAAGGTAGGCAAAGTAAAGCCAACACATAACCTCTGACAGGATTTTTCACTACCTGGATTTGAGAGTTTAAATCAGAAGTTCATGTCCCTGATGGAGTTAATGGACTTACATATTATAATGAACCTATGATAGAAACTCATAGCTGCGGCTCCTTTCCCCTCTCCATGAGGATATATGACACAAACGGCAGTACAGCTCAGGCATTCCCAGTGCACAGCAGAACCTGTGTCAGAGGGATTTTTTATCTCTCATTCAGTACAGAGATAGCCTGCAGAAGACAGTGCTATCACCAACACTAAATCATGTCAGCCAAGGCTTGATCTAGCTGACTTTTTAAATCCTCCACCATCCCTACTAGTGAAAAGGTTTTTCTTATGGTCCAGTCACTGATGCACCAAATCCACAGCCTGTGGCTGTTTCTTGGTTTTATATCATCTGCTACCACTGAGAAAAGTTCGACTTTGTCATCGTTGCCATTCAGACAGGTGCAGGCTACTGTCAGATACCTTCTTAGCTTCCTGTTCTTCATGCTAAGCTAGCCCAGCTCCCTACTGTCTCTTCACAGGTCATGAGCTTGAGGTCCCTGACATCCTGGTCTCTCTCTGGACACCCTGTCTGGAACTTGTCTCATTTCTCAATGTCCCTTTTTAACTGGAAGCCCAGAATTGGACAGTCTTCAAGTACAGCCTCACCAGTGCCAGAGAAAGGTAAACAGTAACTTCTTTTGGTCTGCTGGCCACACTTCTCCTTACACAGCCCAGCATGTTTTATTTTATTTGCATTGAGAAAGTACTGCTGACTTAAAAGAGTTTGTCCCTTCTGAGTCAGCAGTGACTGTGGAAGGTATAATGAAAATCTAGTTTGGTGCAAATCAGAAAATTTAATTCATTTGGCTTTTGAATATTGGGTTGGAGAGTTCTGTTCTCAGTAATTTATATACCAGTTTCATCAAATATATAACAGTATTATTTTCTCTTACTACCCAGAATTGTTTCCTTTGGTCACAGGATTAGCTTTATTCAGTCTTTAAGATACTGTTAAGCATCTGCAGAAACCTAGGAAAAGAAATATGCTAGCTATTCATACTGTGATTAATTTTTTTCTTTTCCTGTTTGGATCCTTTATATTTACAAAGACAGTTTCTACCCTGTTACATCAGGCAGAGGCATTACCTTATGTCACAAGAAAGACATAAACATTACTTTCACATAGTTTTTACATTGGGTCTTTGTTCATTTGCTTCCCCATCTCCCTCTTTTGTCATTTTCTAGACTGAGCATCACTTTGTCCAAAAACGCTGATCACTGTGTAGGCACAGAAATAACTTGTTCTGAGCTCAGTCCTGCAGCTCTTCCTACAGATCAGAGTTGTTTGTCAAACGTGGTGGATGGATGTATTTAAAGAAAAAACATTCAAATGTTGCCAACTACACATCTTTTTCCTGCATCTCTAAAACTTATCTTCCTCCTTTGTTACAGAAAATGTGTCACTTCTTATTGTTTAAAGGACTATCTTCTCCCATTCCTTCCTGTAACTTGTTATATCAAAAACATTTCTGCATTTTTCTGCTCAACTTTGACTGACTACTTTGTAAGAACCACAGCCTAATCAATGACACATTCTAGTCTTCAGAGGGATATATGCAGAGCGCAGGCTTGGAGGACTGTATTACAGACATTAAAACTTCCAGCCATTTATAGTGTGACACCATTTTGTTTGCTTTATTTCCATGAAAAAAAGATTGTACATTTTTGAGGTTCCCATAACTGAAAATTGGGTGGAGGAATATTCCTCAGTCTTTCAAAATAAACTCTTCACCATGACCTTTGATGCCTCATGGAAACCTCTGCTCCAGAGGCTGGAGACCTGCACAGATAAAGGCCATGATGCCATCTCCCCCTCCCAGTACAGGTATATATGTGTGCTGATACATGAGCAAGCAAACACCCTGTGCATGGGGCACAGCATGTGTGAGCATCTGTATGTTACTGATAGCTCTGTTGTTTCCACGATAGAAAATTATACACTGAGAGCAGAGCTCATTTTCCACTTCCAAAAGCAGTACAATAAATCACCTTATTATTCTGCCACAAATTGAGTATAGTTTTCACTGTGATTCCTTGAAATGCAGACAGCCTCTTTCACTCACAAATGAAACAGCACACAATGCCTGCCAGAGCCAATACTCCCACATACTAGTGTAATGCTTCAGTAAGTTGAAGAAAGAAGCTTACCAGCCTTTCACAGTTGTCATTAAGCTAAATGAAAAGTGCAGAGATACTTGTTTAGCAGGGTGTTGGTCTTTGAATACCAAATGTATTCCCCTTCCAAAAGTTTCCTTCTCTTTTTCCTTACTAGAACCACAGGTGGACATTTGGCAGTTCCTCCTTTGGCTGTGGTGCATTTCAGGTTTCTGCTCACTCTGCCTCAGCTCTCCCATGGTGTAGAAGGCCAGAAGCTTGGACCACAAGCCCCTCAGCCACTCTGAATGGCTCGTGTGGCACATCCCTACTGGGAAGTCCAATAGAGTATATGAGCAGGCTAAAGCAAGACTATCTGGTTGCTATGCAGCATGTCTCTTTAGTGCTGGGATAAAGCATGTGCTGGTGGAATAGTTGCAGTAGTACTCTGGCAATGACCAGCTGGCTGGTGCACATACAGTATGCACACCTAGTCCTAGACACTGTACTTTCTGGGCCTCAGGATACTTTATGCCAGACGCTGAACTGGCATTCAGCTGGCTTCCAGAGCAGGGAGATGAAAATGGTTCCTCTGCTTCACATATTCACATACAGCACAGCAGAGAACATGTTCCTGATTTTGGGTTGTTTTCTAATGCCATCCTTCCTGATTCACAACCTCCAGCTCGAAGTATCCCATTAACCAGAATCTCTCTCTTCTTTCAGTCTTTTAAAGAGATGATCACACATCATCTGAAAAACCCTCTTTGTGGAAGGGTTTCAAGGCTGTCGTGTGCACTAGGAGGAGATGGAGATGAGCCAGTCAGCAAAGAGATAGTTGGCAGCTGCAGGAATCCAGCCAGCAGTCCTCTGAAAAGGGGGAGAAAAAAAAGCAGTATCCAGGTCACATCTTATTGCTGTGTGCTAGGTTTAATATGGAGTTGAAGAGCAGACAAAATATCCCTGTCCACGTCCTCAGGGAGAATTCCCTTCACAGGGGCTGTGGAGGACAGTCCCAAGAGTAATGGCACTGTGCACCTTTGCCCTGCACAGATTTAAAAATCAGCTCCCCAATAGCAGCACTGTGCTCCTCTTTCCCTGCTCACTGCCTGCCCAGCTCACCCCCACCGTCCCCACCCCAACACCTCAGTCTTGCGCTTTCTTGCTGACTGCATGTTTATAATCTAATAGTGTCATTGCAAGTCGCTGGCATGCACTGGCTGCTTCTCTAAGCCATAATTTGTAGTTGTATTTGCAAATTTAGGACAGCTTTTAATTGCAAACAATCCATATGCAATTGCTGGTGTTAAGAAACAAACAGCAGCTGTTATTGCCAGCTTTGTGACTGCAATGTTTGCAGTTTTACTTTCAAATGCAGAAAAGAATATGTCCAAACTTTCAAGGGCCAAATCAGACTGCAAGAGATCTTGTTTTTGAGTAGAATCATTTCTGTGGAACGGGTGAGCAGAACTGAGGTCCTGGAGGTTAATATTTTAGAAATGGCTACCCATGGCATATTGCCAGTGTCCTGGACAAAATATCATGTCTAAAATATAGGGATGATCATCTTACTTCTAGCCACCCTTTTCTCTTCTTGTTTATCCATTACTCAGATATGCTCTTCCAAGGCCTTTCCACCTCATTTTTCAAATATTCCCATTGTAAAAAAGTAGTCATACTTATTCAACATTCTTATACAAACAGAAATATGTGGTACATCAAAGCCTGATTTTTTTTACAATGGCATTTTCATATGTAGAGCAAAAGGGTGTGTCTGTGGCTTTATATACAGGTACAGACAGAAAAAGAGATACTTCTCTCTTTCCCGACCTCACTGTATTCAATTCTCATTCATATATGCTCAATAGAATAAAGCACGTTGCAAGGTATTGTAATATAGCTCTTCTATCTATCTTTATAGCAGCACACATTTTTTATTTGGTATTGATATCTCTAGAGGCTTTAAATAAAATCCATCATATGTAAGTCAGTAAAAGGACAGCAAAATGACAATATGTAAATAAAACAGGACAATTTATTTATTTCCAGAGCATGCCAGCTGTTGAAAATAACCCGTTGTCCCTTCAAGCTAGCTGACTTGACAGTAATCTAGAAAAAAATGTCCAAGTGCCAAGCAATTCATTGTGTGAGTGAACGTTCATGACAAGATAGGCATATTATCAACAAGGCAAGTGAAAAATGCCTTTGGCATGTGGCAGTGAGAAGTACCCAGACCAGCAAAGAAGGTCTTTAAATTAGAATTAAGGACTCTAATAGGGTGTTTAAATGGACTACAATTAAGGCACTCCAGAGAGGAAGGTCCATTGTAAGTGGTTTTTTTATTAATTCTGATGGCAGGAGTAGTTCAATATTGCACTGTGAGTTTCACAACAGTGTTATATAAAGGAACTATTGATTATGACTTCTAAAAGTCACCTAACATAATTATCTTACTGCTCCCTTTCAGGATAGCTCAGACCTCAGCTAAAGATTCCACCATTAAAATGAATAACGTGGTAGTATTTCTTATCTGTACTTTTTCTCCATGTGGAATTCTTCAAGATTCTTTTACACAAATGTCACCTTCTGCCTTCTGAATCCAGCCCTCTATAGCTGTCTTTGAGCATTTAGCCTTAGTCTCATGGTTCCTGCTCCTTGAGGTATTTGGGTGCATCTCCACTACAGGCTTATCTGAATAATGAATCTGTCTTGCTGAAGCATACCAGAGGTGCCTGGCACATTTTCTGAGCCTACTGAGGTGACCACAGTGGCTAATGTATTGACTATGGTCAAGAGAAAACTGAGAAGTCTAGATCAACTAGAAGCCCAAAGCTTAAAGGCTACAGCCATCCACAACCTATGGACGAGGGATGGGAAACCACAGCCTACAAAAACCTACCTGCTCACCCAAAACCCCTTTCCTTACAGTCTCAGGCTACTTCCATGAAGGATTTTGCCACATTTGGATATCACAGTCTTTGATAAACATGTAAATTTATTCAGTCCATTCTGATTTAACTGTCTGTGGTTCTTGCTTTTCCTTACATTATTAATACCACAAGAAGACTTCCTTGCAGGCCATGCTGCACAGCAGAGCTTTCTTAAATCAAGAGCTTACAAGCTCTTAAGTCAAGAGCTTGGCTGAGCTATCTAATCATTAATGTTCTGGAGACCGTAAAATCACTTAAATTCCCTACTTTAAGGTCTTGCTGCTGACCACCCAGCATTTCTTGATTTACATGGCTGCCATTTAAGTGTTTGTAAAGTAACCAAGGGGCTTGACAGGATCCCTTGGGAGATGGTCCTGAAGGGTATAGGGGTCCAGGAAGGCTGGACACTTTCTAAGAAGGAAGTCTTAATGGAACAGAAGCAGGATATCCCCAGGTGCTGTAAGAGAAGCTGGTGCCAGAGAAGACCACCCTCAATGAACAGGGAGCCTTGGCTGGAACTCAGGGAGAAAAGGAGAGTTTACAGCCTTTGGAAGAAGGGGCTAGTGACTCACAATGATTACAAAGACGTTGTGAGGCTATGCAGGGCAGAAATCAGGAGGTCTAAAGCCCAGCTAGAAATTAATCTGCCTTCATCAATCAAGGATAACAAGGAGTGCTTCCATAAGTATGTCAACAGCAAAAGAAAGACCAGGGAGAGCCTCCATCCTCTGCTAGATGCAGGAGGAAACATGGTAACTAGTGATGAGGAAAAGGCTGAGGTTCTTAATGCCTTCTTTACCTCAGTCTTTAATAACAAGACTAGTTGTACTGAGGGAATCCAGCCTCCTCAGCCAGAAGACAGAGACTGGGAAAACAACCCCCCTGCAATCCAGGAGAAGATAGTCAGTGACCTACTACAGCACATAGACATCCACAAGTCTATGGGACCAGATGGGATACACCCGAGGGTGCTGAAGGAGCTGGCTGGGGTGCTCGCCAAGCTGCTTTCCATCATTTACCAGCAGTCCTGGCTGACTGGGGAGGTCCCGACAGATTGGAAATCAGCCAATGTAACACCCATCTATAAGAAGGGTCGGAAGGATGATCTGAGAAATTACAGGCCTGTCAGCTTGTCTTCGGTGCCTGGGAAGCTGATGGAGCAGCTCATCCTGAGCACCATCATACAACACATACGGGACAACCAGATGATCAGGCCCAGTCAGCATGGGTTTATGAAAGGCAGGTCCTGCTTGACAAACCTGATCTCCTTCTATGACAGGGTGACCTGCTTATTGGATGAGGGAAAGGCTGTGGATGTTGTTTACCTTGAATAAGTAAGGCCTTTGACACCGTTTCTAACTGCATTCTCCTGGTGAAATTGCTGTTCGTGGCTTGGATGAGCGCATGCTTTGCTGGGTAGAAAAACTGGCTGGATGGCCGGGCCCAAAGAGTTGTGGTGAATGGCGTTAAATCCAATTGGCGGCTGGTCATGAGTGGTGTCCCCCAGGGCTCGTTTTTGGGGCCACTCCTGTTTAACATCTTTATTGATGATCTAGATGAGGGGATTGAGTGCACCCTCAGTAAGTTTGCAGACAACACCAAGTTGGGTGAGAGTGTTGGTCGAGGGTAGGGAGGCTCTGCAGAGAGATCTGGACAGGCTGGAGCGATGGGCTAAGGCCAACTGTAGGAGTTTCAATAAGGCCTAATGCTGGGTGCTGCACTTGGGCCACAACAACCCCCAGCAGCGCTACAGGCTTGGGGATGAGTGGCTGGAGAGCTGCCAGTCAGAGAGGGACCTGGGGGTGCTGATTGTCAGCCGGCTGAACATGAGCCAGCAGTGTGCCCAGGTGGCCAGGAAGGCAATGGCATCCTGGCTTGCATCAGAAATAGCATGGCCAGCAGGGACAGGGAAGTGATCTTACCCCTGTACTCGGCACTAGTGAGGCTGCACCTCGATTACTGTGTTCAGTTTTGGGCCCTCCACTACAAAAAGGACATTGAATTACTCAAGCGTGTCCAGAGAAGGGCAACGAAGCTGGTGAAGGGTCTGGAGCACATGTCGTACGAGGAGCGGCTGAGGGAACTGGGGTTGTTTAGTCTGGAGAAGAGGAGGCTGAGGAGAGACCTCATCGCCCTCTACAACTACCAGAAAGGAGGTTGCAGAGAGCTGGGGATGAGTCTCTTTAACAAAGTGACAAGCGATAGGACAAGAGGGAATGGCCTCATTGCACCAGGGAAGATTTAGACTAGATATTAGGAAGCATTTCTTTACAGAACGGGTTGTTAGGCGTTGAAATGGGCTGCCTAGGGCAGTGGTAGAGTCCCCATCCCTGGAGGTGTTTAAGAGTCGGGTTGACATAGCGCTTAGGGATATCACAGAATCACAGAATCATTCAGGTTGGAAAAGACCCTTGGGATCCTTGAGTCCAACCATCAGCCCCACTCTACAAAGTTCTCCCCTACACCATATCCCCAAAAGCTCATCTAAATGACCCTTAAACTGATGGTGTTTAATGGTGACTCCACCACCTCCCTGGGCAGCCTATTCCACTGTCTGACCACTCTTTCTGTGAAATTTTTTTTCCTAATGTCCAGTCTGAACCTCCCCTGTTGGAGTTTAAAACCATTCCCTTGTTCTATCGCTAATTACCTGTGAGAAGAGACCAGCACCAACCTCTCTGCAATGTCCTTTCAGGTAATTGTAGAGAGTGATGAGGTCTCCCCTTAGCCTTCTCTTCCTCAAACTCAACAGTCCCAGCTCCTTCAATCACTCCTCATAGGATTTGTTCTCCAGGCCCTTCACCAGCTTCATTGCCCTCCTCTGCACTCACTCCAGCACCTCAATATCTCTCTCGTATTGAGGTGCCCAAAAATGGACACAATACTCCAGATGTGACCTCACCAGTGCAGAGTAGAGGGGGACTATCAGCTCCCTACTTCTGCTGGTCACACTATTTCTAATACAAGCCAGGATGCCGTTGGCGTTCTTGGCCACCTGGGCACACTGCTGGCTCACGTTCAGCTGCTTGTCAATTAGAACCCCCAGATCCTTCTCTTCCAGACAGCTCTCCAGCCACACCTCCCCAAGCCTGTAGCGATGCATGGGGTTGTTGTGGCCCAAGTGCAGGAGCTGGCACTTGGCCTTGTTGAAGCTCATCCTGTTAATGTTGGCCCAGCAATCCAATCTATCCAAGTCTCTCTGTAGAGCCTCCCTATCCTCATGCAGATCGACACTCCCGCTTAACGTGGTGACATCTGCAAATTTTCTGATGATACACTCTACGTCCTTATCAAGATCATCAATAAAGATGTTGAACACAAATGGTCCCAACACTGAGCCCTGAGGAACACCACTTGTGACCGACCGCCAGCTGGATTTAGCTCCATTGACCACCACTCTCTGGGACCGTCCATCCAGCCAGTGCTTGATCCAGCAGACTGTTCACTCATCCAGGCCATGGGCAGCCAGTTATTCTATGAGAATTCTATGGGGAACTGTGTCAGATGCTTTTTGAAAATCCAGGTAGACAATATCCACAGCTTTTCGCTCATCCAATGGTTGGGTCATCTTGTCATAGAAGGAGATCAGGTTTGTCAGGCAGGACCAGCCTTTCATAAACCCATGCTGACTAGGCCTGATCCCCTGGTTGTCCATTATATGACTTTTAATGGCACTCAAGATGATCTCGTCCATGATCTTCCCTGGTACTGAGGTCAGACTGACAGGTCTATAGTTTCCTGGATCCTCTTTTCTGCTCTCTTGCAGATGGGTGTTACATTTGCTACCCTCCAGTCCAATGGGACCTCCCCAGTTAGCCATGACTTCAGGTAGATCATGGAAAGCGGCTTGACGAGCACATCTGCCAACTCTTTCAGCACCCTTGGGTGTAACCCACCCGGTCCCACAGACTTGTGTGCATTCAAATGGTGTATCAGGTCTCTGACCACCTCCTCTTTAATTGTACTGACCTCATTCTGCTTCCCCTCCCCATCTCCCAGCTCATGAGGCTGGGTGTCCAGGGAACAGCCAGTTCCACTGATAAAGACTGA
Organism: Strix uralensis; assembly: GCF_047716275.1. Classification (NCBI taxonomy): domain Eukaryota; kingdom Metazoa; phylum Chordata; class Aves; order Strigiformes; family Strigidae; genus Strix; species Strix uralensis. The sequence goes on along the minus strand of NC_133974.1, from coordinate 90,856,183 downwards.
GGCAAAGTAGGCGTTGAGCACCTCAGCCTTTTCCTCATCCTTAATTACTATGTTTCCCTCTGCATCCAATAAAGGAGGGAGATTTTCCCTAATCCTCCTTTTGTTGTTAATGAATTTATAGAAACATTTTTTATTATCTTTAACAGCTGTAGCCAGGTTGAGCTCTAGCTGTGCTTTGGCTCTCCTAATGCTCTCCCTGCATAACTTCACTACATCTTTATAGTCTTCATGAGAGACCTGCCCCCTCTTCCAAAGGTCATAGATTCTCCTTTTGTTCTTGAGATCCAGCCAAAGGTCCCTGTTTAGCCAGACCGGTCTCCTTCCCCGCCTGCTTGTTTTTTGGCACATGGGAACAGCCTGCTCCTGTGCCGTTAAGACTTCTCTCTTATGTCCAGCCTTCCTGGACTCCCATATCCTTCAAGGCAGCCTCCCAAGGGATTTTGTCAATCAGTCTTTTGAACAGGTCAAAGTTAGCCCTCCGGAAGTCTAAGGTGGCAGTTTTACTAACCCCTCTCTTTGTTTCTCCAAGGATCGAAAATTCAATCATCTCATGATCACTGCACCCTAGATGGCCTACAACCTTTACTTCCCCCACAGGCTCTTCACAAGAAGCAGGTCTGGGAGGGCACCTTCTCTGGTCGGCTCACTCATCAGCTGGGTGAAGAAGTTATCCTCCACACATTCCAGTAATGTGTGTAATTGAGAATAGTCAGTGTTAGGTTAACGGTCAGACTGGATGATCTACAAGGTCTTTTCCAACCTTAATGATTCTGTGATTCTGTGACTGCAAGAATCATTTTGTTTGCTCATGCTCATTCTGCGTCTTATACTCTTTCTAGCTCTGGCACATTTCACTCCACATAGGTATATGTGGCACATATCTACTGGGTTCTTCTAAGAACTAGTCACTTACCTAACTTTACATTTCAGAAAATGTGAACTTGCAGATACAACTTCATATCTAGGGCAAGATTGAGTGAAGATGGCTCAGCAGGCTACAAATTACACTTCCCATCTCTAGCACAGCTGCTTTGTGCTGCAGGGAAAATAATTTCCTAGGAAGATAGGAGGTATACCAGCACTGTCTTCCCTTAGGGTGATGAACAGGAAGCAAACACTGCTAGTTGCTTCTCTGAGCTCTACATGCTCTACATGGGACATAGCTGCTGCGGGGAAATAAAGGCTTCTGAGCTGCAGTTTAATAGGAACTAGCAGCACCTGAAATAAAAAACAAAACAAAACAAAACAAAACAAAAAAACAAACAAAACCCCACAAAACAAAACTGTGTAATAATAATTTCTAAAAGAACTTCTTTCCAGGTTGCTGTGATCTAAAAACATTGGTCCCAGTTGCCAGCTGCAGTCATACTGAGCTGAGCAAAACACAGGTCCAAGAATAGGGCATAATAAGAAATCTTAGACCTTAGAAACTGATGAATCAGGACAACAGCTAGTGTAATATTAAATAGAATGTAAGGACCGCTTTTTTTGGTATCAGTCCCCAGAGGCTCAACAAGTTCCTGTGGGAATACTTCCTAACCTCCTTTCTTGTCTCTGCCCATCAAACTCCAAAATTTATCAGCAGATTGAGTCCTCAAATAGGTCATCAAGCTGGTTTTGTGGTTAATTTATAGCAGATAGAGAGGTTTCATTACTGTCCATGCTCTCTCCTTGACCTAGCATTTGCATACTCTTTTCTTCACTTGGTTAATTTAATCTGAAATAAAAACACACTTTTTTCTTGCCCTGTTAAGAAGCACCCTTGAAGTTGCTTCCCTGTCTTCTCTTCAGTTTGAAGTCTTTGCAATTACAGTATAAGTGACAGCTGCATAAATGACGTTAAAGAAAAGCCAGCAAGTCTGATTCATTGGTGGAAATTTAGAACAACCTCCTGAAACTAATGGGCAGAGTAGAGGGAATTGGTGCAATTGAAGTGAGAGCTCTGGTGCTTTTTGTTCCCCTCTTAAAAGGAAGCGAAGTGGGAGGTCAGGCAGAAGAATGAATTTTAGCATGCCTGGATAGGATAAGATTATCTGATAGATGGTTTGCTACTTTGCTCTAACTGCAATAGCTCTGCTGCCTTTAGCATTCTGAAAATAGGGATCATGAGGCTGAAAGATAAGCAGAAAAGAAACAATGCTCAAGGGGGAAAATAAGAAGGAATAGGTCAAAGAAGATGAAAAACAAATTAGTTTTGTAGTTTACATTATGTATTTTTCATTACGAAGTTTATTCCTGTGTTACGTGTTCTGGCACCTTTGCAGTTATCAGCACTGTTACTTCCTTACAATGATATTCAAGCTGTAGCTTATGAATCTGGTATTAACTCACAAGTATTCAAATTGTGCATTAAGAAACTGGTGCTAAAGTCTTCCATTTGTACCAAAATGGATCTATTTCTGAACATAAAAAAAATGAAAAGCAAAGAAGTGTATTCAAACGGCTTTGAGAAGGCACATTCTGTTCAGCAGAGCTCCCTGTGTGGAAACTTTATGAGACGATCATGCTGGCTGTTAAGCATTCTGTCGTTGAATCTGTAATTATATCATTATCCAGTTGCTAAACAATGATGGATTTTGAGGGCTTTCTGCCTGTTCTTATCTGAAGTTGTTTCCTGACTGATAAAATATCTACATACATTATGGAGCTGCCAGTTGACTTTTGTGAGGTTTTGACTCTTAATAAATGACATTGAAACTAAAACTCTTCATATAAAAATAAGTCTTATGAGCAGCACAGGCAAATAACAAACAAATTATATCAACTGCAAAGCAAACCTAACACAACACCCCAGTATTCCTTACAACTGAAAAACCCTTCTCTTTGACCAGTCATAGGTTTGCAGTCTCTAGGAAATTCTCTCACCTTTTCTTTCTACATTACTTTCTGAACAGTATAAAAGGCAAATTCCTTTAGGTGCTGTGTTACCATTATCCCCCCACCAGTGAAAAGTGGCAGTTCTCACAGAAACTGCACTCAGCTCCCACTTAGCCACAGTAAGCAGCAGATTGCACATCAACTCTGAGCATTGCTTATGGCACCCTCAAGGCTTGAGCAGGGAATAAAATGTCCTCTAGGGACAAAGCCTATATTTTGTCATTTGTGGCATTCCCTGTAAAGCTGGTGGACACTTGACCATAATGTCTGTGGCTGCAGACCAAGGTGTCCCTGAAGGACAGGTAATGGCATTTTTCCTCTTCACCAGGTACAGCTGGCATTCATTTTCTTTCTGTCACTCAACATGTCACTGAGTGAGAGTTGATGTGGTTAATGGTGTTTAAACGCAAGCTGAAAAGATGATTTTGTGGAAGTTACTGTTACCCATATCTAATGGCAACCAGATCACTGCGGTGACAAAAGCAGCAGCATGTCTTCAAGAAGACTTTTCAACAAATATAGAAAGAGATTTCCCTTTTCACTAGACTTCATAGAGTACTGAACATACACCTGAGGACATTTCTCTAAATAATGTGATAATTCCAGTTATTTGTTTACCAGCTGCACCTTATATCACCTAATCTAAAAGAAAAAAGGTTTCCTTCTCTTGTGGGCCCTGGCTTTTTTGTGCATCCTGGGAGACATAGATGTGACAGTGGCAGTAAAGGTGAATTATAACAGGAACACTAAGAGTTGGCAATGGTTGAAATGGCCAGTTAGTCTACGCTGCTTCCAGAATGATCCTATTCTAGTATGCCACTATTGTAGAGCTCGGTAAGACAGGGAAATTCACAGGTGGTAACCTTGCAATGCAAACTCAGTTTTACTGAGCAGAAGCTCTGGAAGAAAGAAATGTGAAATCTGCCTTGGGAGATACTTGCTAGGTCTCAGTTTTTCGTTCTAAGGCTGCCACAACACATGCAAAATGCCGACATTTTGTTCTTGTCTGCATGACACAGTTCCAAAGATAGGTTACAGCAGCACTCTGTAGCAAAGCTGTTAATGCAAGTAATTACTCTTAGATGATAAAATCTCTATTCTTTCACTATACCTTGAGAAATGCCCATTAAAAAACACAGAAGATTTAGAAATTAAAATATATTAATAGGAATGTAATTACGTACTTATTGCTTTTGTCATTTAAAACAAGCTAACCAGATGGCAAGGAAAAATCTCAGAAAGAGCCTCTCAATGAGCTATTTAGATTTAATTAATATACAGTAACTAGCTCATTAAAGCTAAGTTAAATGTTTATTTGAGACAAAAAGTAACCTCTTCTGTATTATAGTTTCCATTTTCCATAGCTGGCAGAGCAGCAAATTACAGTTCTGAAAGCTAACAAACAAAATGTTTTAGATGTTTATTCTCTCTGATCACCTCTGTGGTAAAGAAAATGAGAATAAATTGGGTGGTATTACCCCAAAGCAGCATAACAAGCAAATTATTTAAACGAGAAGAAATCCCATCAGTGTCAAGTTAGGTGAGTATGGGAAGTAGCCAGTCTGCAGGAGGAACCCTTGTGACCTGCAGAGCACCGCAGCAGGTTATTCGCAAGGAAATGAGCACATCTTCTAATGCAGCTTCTAGTCCCATCCACCCTGACAGAAAGGTAGTGGTGAGAAACAATCAAACAAAAGGCAATGAGAAAGTGGGATATCAGGCAGAGCACAAAGAGGAGGTCAAATTCTTCAGTCTGTGCAGCTATCCATAAGGACTTCAGACACACATTTCTTCCCCATCTCACCAGATTTCCTCTAGAGGGAACATTTCTTTTAAAAGCTCCCTAGAAGGTTCCCCATAGATAGGTTTCTACCCTGTTTCCTTCCTGAGGCTTTATCATGACAAGGAAAGTTGTAACATAGAGCATAGAAGCCAAAGGATTTTCCCAGAGACAAAAATCTTGAATTTTTTAATTTGCGACTCTTTAAACATTTTCCACAGAGGCTGACTTCATGAGGACTGTTCCTTGTATTTATAAACCTGATTTTCTCAATCACATCTCAAGAACCCACTGAAAGTAGCTCATACACCCCTTAACTAAAAGACACTGCCCTACAATAAACTAATATGTAACAAAAATAATATATGCAGGAGAGTATCTAGTAAAAGGCTACTCTCTTTTTTAGCTCCATTCAGCATAACATCTGCCAAGAGCAGCTGTGTCTTTAAGTTTGTAACTATAAAGCCAGTTCTTATGTTCAGCAAAGTCTGTGCTGCACTATTTTGATCAGAAAGTCCTTCTCATGTTCCTACAGCAGAGATTTATTCTGGAGCTTATTCGCTTTTCATTGTCATCTTTCCATAAGCGTTACCAAATATTGCATCATTTAGACCTTTATAATTTTTACAGCTCTATTTTGTACAGCTCGTCTATCAGTCTCTGAGCTAAGAGCTGATAAAAACAGTGCTGGTGCTTAAACTCAGGCCAATATTTAGAATTTCTGCCAGCAAAGTTGACAAAAAGCACAATTTGTTTACATTTCTATATCAGAGAGGTAGATACATTAATATATCTTTCATTCGTGGAATTACTATGATTTGTACTAGAAAAATCAATATCCCTCTTTGACATGTTTTGCATCTGTTACAGGAAAGTTTCCAGATGTAAGAATTCCAGCCAGCTGTGCCAAGCTTAGAAAATATATGCATTTGCTTCTTCGCTCTTTGTGATGTGTAGGACCACTGAGAGATCCTATACATTCTCTTTTAGCATAGGAGATAAAGTTCCTACTTTAACACACTTCCTCTTTTATGATAGAAGCACCAAGAGCTGTTTTGAGTATGTTAAGGACATAGTAAGAAGATTGGTGAGGTTATTTTTCCCTTAATTTGTGGGGTTTTTAAAAACTAAACAGCTTTCTGCGTTTCAGATTTTGAGTTCATACCAAAAGTAGACATAAGAAAATTCCAAGACTGCTTTTTTTCTTACCTTCACAAAAGTATGGGAAATGGTATGAACCATTGCATACAATGGTATGCATTTTGATGTGATTACTAAAAAAATTGTGACATCAGTATGCTTCAGACAGTATGCTTGACTGATTATTTGAATCAGGCTGCTGGCATATTGTATGCCAACACAAAGTATGCTAGATTTTGGCTGGTAATGCTTAAACACCATGTGTGGGGAAGGGAGGAGAGGAGATGGCCAAACTCAGCAAGAGAGAACAATGGAGAAAGAGTTAGCAGTGATATCCTGACACTGTGATATCAACAGCCCCCAGGACCCACCAGATCACTCAGGCATTTACACAAAATAAAGATTCACACTATCAGCCAGTAGTTCACAGCATCCCTCTGCTCCTAACTTGGAAGACACCCCCATGTTCCCATAGAGGAGTTGGATTCACCTAGACTCCAGACTGGCCTTGGCTGAAAACCTTGGAGAAATCCCCCTGAGTACCAGCTCCATGTGCACTGACCAGCAGCCTCCTTTCAGCCAGCAGCTGGATTAGCAGTCACAGACATGACATGTTCTTGCCCCTGCTGTGTCTCTGGGACAGATGTTCTTGCAGACGCCACAGTCAGATCAAGCAGTCATCACCGCTCCTTCCACAGAGCTGCATTCTGTTTATTGCAGATGACCATTGTGCCTTGAAAAAGACCTATAGCAACAGGCACAGTGATATGTAAACAGATGTGTAGCTGTTCCACAATATGAAGCTCTAAGAACAGGCTTTACTAGTATGACTGTAACTCCGTACCTTTGTAATTTACCAGGAACACGCTGTTTGTTTTCACAACTCCACTGATTTCTTTGACAGCCACTTGAGAAGTACAAACTAAGACACACATACACTAACTCCATTTTCTTTCAAACTGTCCATAAAACACTGAGAACCCTACAGGCATGTGGTGGCTGAAGGAGCTCTGTGGAAATAACTCCTTTTTTCAAAAAAATTTCTTACGGAAATTCTTAATTACATCTGCAGATGACACAATATCATTAGCAGCATCTTAGATCCCAAGTATGGGGTGGGAGAAAAGCTTTCTCACTGACAAAAAAGAAAGTGTCAAGACACTATATTATAGATATATTTAATTATAACATACTTGTATAACATTCACACTTTTGGTAACCCTCCTAACTTTCCTTCCTTCATTCAGGAATTCAGTGTTTTAATAATGTGTGTAAAATCTTAGAATCCTTTTAAATTACTTCATCCAAATTAAATCTACTGTCTTGAACTTTTTTAAAATGTAACATAAAAAATCCTGCAGGTTTTCTTTCAAAAGCCAATTTAAACAAACCCATCAAAACTGCTTTCTGAGCATTGTAATGATGTTCATCTAAAGCAATTACAGCTTCAATTAACTGCAATTTCTTTTGAGAACTGTTCATGCTTGAAAAAAGTGAAAATGTCCTTTTATTTCAAAAAGAAACATCTGAGTACATTGTAAACAAAACTAAATGTTTGAGATTACCCACTCGAATGCTGACAATGGAATAATTGAACTTTGACTCTTCCTCTACTACACATCAGTGTTAATACAATGCAAGTCAGATCCGTACATTTTGTCTAAATAAATAAAATCTTCAAGTTTCCCATTCTTCATTAAGGGGGCAGTATGGAGTTTGAAGATAAATTAATGGAAATGAGATGCTGTTTTGCAGCCAACAAATGCATCTGGTATGCCTGAAGCAGAATAATTATCATTACAGGAGACCTCTACAACCTGAACTCAAAGGCCAGCAGGTTGTCAACAATGAAAGCAACTTGTAATGACATGAACATCATCTACCACTTCTTCTTCTGTAGGTAATCCACCTGCCAGACAAACAAGTTAAGCTAACTCAGGTATAAGCATCTTCACAATGAAGTTTTATTATTCATTCACCACTGTTTCTGTAGAGCATCTTTGGCATAAGTGTCCAATATGATCATATTTATTTAATGTCTTACCTCTCCTCCTTACATCTGATCCAGTGACAGGGACAAAAACAGTCTCTCCACTCAGTTAGATTTTCCTAACTAATAACCCTCATTTACCATGAACCTTGGTTAAAACCTGAAGGTTTTCTACATTATCTTCTCTCCAATGAACCAGGAGAACATTTCAGACTACAGGATCAGATATGTTTCAATTATTATGGCAGATATACCATTGTTACATGCACTGCAGCAATGCAGGAATACTATGCTGGGGTAGCCTTGTGTCCTGTCTTTGTCAGCAACGTGTACTTATAGTTCAGAGGAACAGGGAAATAATTTTACCATTAAGAAAAAGTGAAAGAACAGTACATGAAGAAATAGATTTTTCTCTTGTTCCCAGTCAAGCCCTTCCAAAACCATTGGATCAAATAGGTCTTCTACTAGACATATGTTCACAAATTAGTGAAAAAGGGTTCCTGATGTAAACCTACTGGCTAACGCTTTGACATTCACACAAATGTGACAAGTGACAAAGCACTTTGATGGGTACTTATCTTTGTTTTCATGTATTGACTCACCTATAGATATTACACATTTTCTATCAAATATGTGTTCTGCAGGACTGATTCTTATCTAGTGTAAATCAATGTGGCTTGAATGAGGCCAATGAAGCTGTGCTAATTTACACTGGTCTCTGATCTGGAGGATTGATTCTTTTACTAGATGGTAGAATATCCCGTTCTGGGTAGATTTATGAGCCACTGATTAGTAGATTTTTATGTCCACTTTCTTAAAGAGAAGCAACAAAATAATTTTCTCTATTTTGTGGTAGGGAATTATTATATTCCTGTTTTTTTCAAAGCTGTTGTATTTCTTCTTCACCCACCAACTCCAGTACATTAATATTTGCAGGTCAATGTATATTTAGGGTGACAAAAATTCTTTTATAAGCTCTTTAACTGTCCTTTGGTATTGGCTTGTCTAACTGTTGTCCTTAATAATTTTTCTGATTTCTACGTAAGGTTTGCTTCTCTTCTCTTATATATTGAAAACTGAAGAGAAATAACTACTTTGAATTTCTCCCACTTCAGAGTTCTCATATACTTACCCACCTTTTTCATCTCATGGGACTGTTATAATTTCTTCTAATGTTTATTTAACTGGTTTTACAGAAATTTTCATTTTTCCTGATTTGTTCCTGAATGTCTTTATTTTAATTCTTCGACATTGTTCCTCTTGTTTTGAGGCTATGCCTATGTGAGTAAACTTATCCTACTCCTATCTACCTCCTTCTTTCTTGATTTTGTTTTTACTTTCATAAAGCTTCCTCTCACCTTCAAAAATATTTGTAAGTATTTCTTCTATATTTTTTATAATAAAAAAATCTGAATTGTTACTGTAATCTGTGTCCAATAAGAAGATAAACTGAGATGGAGGGAGATTAAATTTTCCTATTCTTATTCTAGCAGCTTTCTAGTTAATCTCACCGGGCAGTATAAATGTTTTAAGAACAATTTTTAAAGATACTGATCCTAGAAATGTATTTTTCAGCTTGGCATAGTGACTGTATTTTAGATTATGGCTACTGCTCGCATTTCTTCAAGGAACAAAATTAACATGTGATTCATATTTTTTAGTGACTTTCCTATCAAGCTCCTATATGCATTTCTCATTTCCATAGGGATTCCTGCAGATCTTCAAAAGAATCATAGAATGGTTTGGGGTGGAAGGGATCTTAAAGATCATCTAGCTCCAACCCCCCTGCCATGGGCAGGGGCACCTTCCACTAGACCAACCCTGTCCAACCTGGCCTTGAACACTTCCAGGGAGCGGGCAGCCACAGCCTCTCTGGGAAACCTGTTCCAGTGTCTCACCACCCTCACAGTAAAGAAATTCTTCCTTATTTCTAAACTAAATCTACCATCTTTCAGTTTAAAACCATTACTGCTTGTCCTGTCACTACACTCCCTGATAAAGAGTTCCTCCCCACCTTCCCTGTAGGCCCCCTTTAAGTACTGGGAGGCTGCTATAAGGTCTCCCCAGAGCCTTCTCTTCTCCAGGCTGAACAACCCCAACTCTCTCAGCCTGTCCTCATCAGGGAGGTGCTCCAGACCTCTGATCATCTTCTTGGCCCTTCTCTGGACTCACTCGAGCAGGCCCATGTCCTTCTTATGCTGAGGGCCCCAGAGTTGAACACAGTACTGCAGGTGGGATCTCACAAGAGTGGAGTAGAGGGGGAGAATCACCTCCCTCGACCTGCTGGTCACATTTTCTTGAGACAGCCCAGGATATGGCTGGATTTCTGGGCTGCAAGTACAATTGCAGGGTCAGGTTGAGTTTCTTGTCAACCAACACCCCTAAGTCCTTCCTCTGCAGGGCTGCTCTCAATCCACTCTTCACCCAGCCTGTATTTGTGCTTGGGACTGCCCTGACCCATTACAGAACCTTGCACTTGACCTTGTTGAGTTTCATGAGGTTTGCATGGCCCACCTCTCCAGCCTGTTAAGATCCTTCTGGATGGTATCCAATCCCTCCAGTGCACCGACCACACCACACACCTTGATGTCATCAGCAAACTTGCTGAAGGTGCACTCAATCCCACTCTCCATGTTGCCAATAAAGATATTAAACAGCACCAGTCCTAAAAATGACACGTGAGGAACATCACTCATCACTGCTCTCCACTTGGATATCAAGCCGTTGACTGCAACACTTTTAGTGCGACCATCCCGTCAATTCCTTATCCACCAAGTGGTCCATATGTCAAATCCATCTGTCTCCAATTTAGAGACAAGTAGTTGTGTGGGACAGTGTCAAATGCTTTGCACAAGTCCAGATAGATGACGTCAGTAACTCTTCCCTTATCCATCAGTGCTGTAACCCCATACTAGAAGGCCAACAGATTTGTCAGGCATGATTTCTCCTTAGTGAAGCCATGTTGGCTCTCACCAGTCACCTCTTTATTTTCCATGTGCCTTAGCACAGTTTCCAGGGGTGTGTTGCTTCCCCTTTTCCAGTCAGTGGGAACACTACCAGACTGACACGACTTCTCAAATATGGCGAGTAGTGGTTTAGTCACTTCATCTGCCAGTTCCCTCGGGACATGTAGATGCATCGCATCAGGTCTCATGGACTTGTGCACCTTCAGGTTCCTTAGATGTTCTTGAACCTGATCTTCTCCTACAGTGGGCAGTTCTTCTTTTGCCTAGACCCTGCCTTTGCCTTCTGTGATTTGGGTGGTGTGGCTGGAGCACTTGATGGTGAAGACTAAGGCAAAAAAGTCACCAAGTACCTCAGCCTTCTCCATATCCCAGGTAAACAGGTCTCCTGTTTCCTTCCAGAGAGGCCCCACCCACATTTTCCCTAGTCTTCCTTTTATCATCGATGTACCTGTAGAAGCTTTTCTTGTTGCTCTTGACATCCCTGGCCAGATTTAATTCTATCAGGGCTTTAGCTTTGGCAACCTGATCCCTGGCTGTTCAGACAATTTCTCTGTGTTCCTCCCAGGCTACCTGTCCTTGCTTCCACCCTCTGCAGGCTTTCTTTTTGTGTATGAGTTTGTCCAGGAGCTCCTTGTTCATCCATGCAGGCCTCCTGGCATTCTTACCTAACTTCTTCTTTGTTGGGATGCATCTCTCCCGAGCTTGGAGGAGGTGATCCTTGAATATTAACCAGCTTTCTTGGGCCCCTCTTCCCTCCAGGGCTGTATCCCATGCTACTCTACCAAGCAGATCCCTGAAGAGGCCAAAGTCTTCTCTCCTGAAGTCCAAGGTACGAGCTTGCTGCATGCCCTCCTTGCTTCCCTAAGGATCTTGAATTCCACCGTTTCATGGTCACTGCAGCCAAGGCTACCCTTGACCTTCACACTCCCCACCAGCCCCTCCTCATTGGTGAGAACAAGGTCCAGCACAGAACCTCTCCTCATTGGCTCCTCTATCACTTGGAGAAGGAAGTTATCATCAACACATTCCAGGAATCTCCTGGATTGCTAATGCTCTGCTGTCTTGTCCCTCCAGTAGATATCGGGGTAGTTGAAGTCCCCCATGAGGACCAGGGCTTATGAATGTAAGGCTGCTCCTATCTGTCTATAGAGGGCCTCATCCTCTTGGTCTGGTGGCCTGTAACAGACACCGACTATAATGTCTCCTATCCCTGCCTTTCCTTTAATCCTGACCCATAAACTCTCAGTTGGGTCCTCATCCAACCCCTGGTGGAGCTCCATGCACTCCAGCTGGTCACTGACATAAAGGGCAACATCCCCTCCTCCTCTCCCCTGCCTGTCCTTCCTAAAGAGCCTTCATCCTTCCATCCCAACACTCCAGTCATAAGAGCCACCCCACCACATCTCTGTGATGCCAATATCACAGGCCTGCAGGCGTGTGCACGTCTCTATCTCCTCTTGTTCATTCCCCATGATACCTACATTTGCATATAGAGGCATTTAAGTTGGTGCCCCAATGAAGTCAATTTACTGGCTGGAGTGGCTGGAATTCCTTTGTGCTGCTCTTCAAGTGCTCTCCTGCTGACCTGTGATCTCTCTTCAGGCTCTAAGCATCTCTTGCTGACACTGGCATCAAATTAGTAAGAGTGGGATGGATTGAGGTTGCCCTCACCCCCCAATTTTAGTTTAAAGCTCTATTCACCAGCTTGACAAAAGAAATTCTTTTTTCCCACTTTGCAGCTTGCAACATAAGGAAAAACACCCAACAAGACAGTTGACTGGAATCATGTGTAGAGAAGTTTGACACTAGGTGTATTTAAAAATATTGTTGCTCAAAAAACCACTAAGATTTCCCACAGAAGAAAACAGTTAGTTTGTGGTTTTTTTTTTCCCTGACCATTTTTCCCGCCAATAATCTTGGAATCTCATAGACTTCTTTGGGGTCATCCAGTTCCCCTGCCTCCTAATGAATCAATATCCAAGTAGCCTATTCACAGACTAGAGCAGCAGATGGACAGCCCCAAGTCCTACCAGCTGCCAACTTCATGACCCTGGCTAGCCCCAGTACAGTCACTCTGAGAACAGAGGAGACAGTCTGATCAAAGAGACAGGGTCTGGCTTGCAAGACTTAAGGACCAGGGATATTAGACAGCCTATCTAATGAACCATTTGGCATAAGGACATCCCAAAGAGCAAAGGAGTCCAGAGATATGGACATGGTAAGCAAGGAAGACTGGATACAGCGGTCCTGTGTCCCTGGCAGGCAGAGAGCCAGGCTGGCTGAAAAAAGAGCAGGAAAATGGAAAACAAAACAAAAACTCTAGGAAGGAGCATCACTGACAGCATCTCCCCCAAGTGTTGAAGGAAATGACAGCACTTGCAAAATGTTTCAATCCTTCAAAACTATTTTTTGACATACAAATGTTCTGTGAGAAAATTCTCTTTGAGCTCAAAACTTTATGTTTGTGTTACAAATAGCAGAAAATTATATTTATACTTTGTTCCTAATGCAGTGCTGAGGAACCTTCTAGGTGGATATGACTGTATGTATCAGCATGTGTTTAAAAATGGATAAAAGCAAAAAGAGATGCAAATATTCTTCATGGTTTGATTAAGGAGTCATGAAAGATCAGGTAGTTCAAAAAGTAACTCAGGAGTTCCACACACCAGCGGAAAAATCAGTTAAAAATCCTCCCACCCACTTCAGTGTACATCTCCCTGCAATGAGCATGTAGTTCACAGCTGATAATTTACACACTCATGAAAAACTGTGAAACTGCAGAGACTAGATACCAGAGACAGTGAATCATAATCAATTCATGCCTAAGAAGCACAGAGAAAAACCCCAAAATCAATGTGGAATTTCACAGCAAAGCAGTGCTGGGACTAAGTAGGACAGATATGTATGAGAAGTTAAATTTATACTATCAGCTCTTGCCTAGAGAAGAAATAATCATAGATGAGCTGCATTTTGGACTTGATGTAATAAGAGAAGTTGTAAATAAAGCACAAGATTCTAGCCAGTTAGTAGAGCTGGGGTGCTCGAGAAGTTTCCCTTGTGCACTTGAGCTGTGTCTCACAGAGTTTCAGTGCTGAGACAAGACATCTTTTTCAAAGTACTTTCTGTCTGAAGGAGTAGAGTCTGAGTAGAATACAATGAACCAGGTGCAAGTCTCACTAGGTGTATAATCACATTGCAGTCTACATATTTCCTTCACCCGCAAGGCTTCAAATTATCCAAGAGGTCAAATAACTAGTGGCTAAAATTTTCAGAAATAACCAAGACTCACTTCTGGATGTGCACTTCACATAAAATAATTCAACAGGGCCTGCTCTGGGACTTACTACAATTCAGGTTTCTTTGCAGTTCCTCAAATATGAAAACTCAAAAAAACTGAAGATGCACAATTTCAATAATTAATTATGGAAAAAACAAACCTTAGGACTGCAAAGGCAAGAATTACCATCTGTGTACCCCCCTTGCTAAGGACCATAACTCCAGCATAGCTTCAGTTCATTTTATGTCTTTGCCAAAGTGGAGAGCATCCCAGGCTTTTGTTAGCCCTCTGTACAACAAAGGACAGCTGTGGCTGAGGCTGTGCAATCCATGCAGCTAAGAACAGTAAAACAGGAATGTGCTTGTACTTCCAGGACAGCAGATTGTAATGCCTCAGAACTCATGCACACCCAAGCACTTCAGTCTCCCAACAAATCTCTGCATATGAAAACTCATTTCCAAAATGTTTTCACTGAAGAACTTAACAAATCGATGTCCTTTGACCTCGAGTTCTAATCCTCATTTTAAACAGTGTATTGTTAGTGTGGTACAGCCTTCATAACCATGAGAATAGATATGATCAACAATTTAATATTTGGCCTGCAGTTTTGGTGATTGGGGATCACATTTGCCCTGATAATGTTTTCAAAGATATAATGCTTTCAAAGTGAATACTTTTAGTCACACTTCCTCTCAAGTCTTACTGATGACCTACATTATATAAATATATTCATTATATGTAGTTATATATTATTGTATACAAATAAATTCTCTAATTCCTCACAGAATGAGATTCCTCTTACCTTTTCTGAGAGGCACCCCTAGATGGGACCACTGGGTGTATTAATGAGCTTAGAAGTGGTGAAGCTCAAGAGAGTCCGTGACCAGACTGCAATGGTGTCCATTTGGGATTCGTTTGCCCAAATCTCATCCTGGTGCAACAGCTCCTTGCAGGAATGTTCTTCTCATGTCATGTTAGAGTAGCACAAGGACCTCCTTAATTTATACAGTGCTCCAACAGACACAACAGGCCAACAATAAACAACAGACCTGACCTTCCCTGCAAGCACTTATTCTTGCCTAGGCTGTCACCAACAGAGAGGGGATCTCTGGAGTAAGGTTGACTGTTCTCTCCAAGCTGGTCAGGCCACATTCAAGGACATTTACGGTGATAGTACAAAGCAACTCTGCACTGGATGGCTTCTTCCAGAGATCTGCTTTGTATAAGCACTTATTTTTGACTACTTTTTCTTCACATCCATTGTGATCATGGTCTTCAATCACTATAAACTGGCACACATTCATAAAAATCAGTGGAACTACTCCAGTTCATACTTACTGAAATTCTGTCTGTGTAGGTTGGGTTTGCCTTTTTATTCTCAATTTGTAAGGCAGGTACAGTAGAGGTCTGCTCCATGGCCAGGGCATCTGAATGCCAAACGTACGGTAATGTGTCTTCATGTAAATTAAAAGATTTCATTCAAACCTACTCTATTTTACAGAACTTAGTTAATATATTGAGATAATAGATCTGAAGATGGGAAAGAAAAACTATGACCATCTCATCTGTCCCCCTGCATCTTACAAGCCATAAAATTTCATTCCTGCATCAGCCACTACTTTTGTAATAGACTTGGTATGGAGAACACTGATTATAACATTCTTGTTTAATTCTTAAGACATCAAAAGGTCAGTTTCAGTTATTGTCAGACTGTCCCAAAGACTTGTGGGGTTTCTTGTAGTCTGTGCTCAGAAATAGTTACCAAGATGACAGACATTTTGATATCTTCTATTTTCTAGTGCCTAATAGCTTCATCAGCTTCATCATCAGTGAACTGAAATTGAAGAATGCTGGAAGATATAGAGATTCATGTTAGCATTAAGGAGCTGGTTTGAAGTTAAAGATTTAGGAGCCCTTGCATATGTGGGCACAACATATGTGAGAAGAGTTTCTACAGGGCACATGCAAACCACAGAGTTTTAAACTGTGACTTTTCTTACAGAACTCTATGTGGATATAGTGATAGAGACCTCATAAATAAATAGCATAAACAAGAAGCAACCTCGGGCTAACTGACAATATGTCCACAAGTGGGGACCAGACAAATCTGTGACAACCTCAAAAAGCATATGCCCTGAGCCTCAAGAAGGCAGTTACCATGTTTTCAGTGAATAACCTGTGTAAAGCCATACCATTTTTTTTTTTTTTAAATAGGACCACAGTATTCTTCACATACAGATCTCACATGACCTTTTAGTCCCTCAACTGACTGTAATTACCATATTTACATTCCTGATAGAGTTACCCAGATGTCACTGCAGCTATATTTTGAAGATAGTGAATTTACACATATAAAACTGAAGGACAACGAATTCACTGAGGAAAAATGAAGGCTCGTGAGAGTTTTAATTGCTGGTTGTCATTAGTGAAAAAGAATCCATCTGAAACACAATAGGAGAAAAGATACAAACAAAAACAATTCATAAGAGAAAGCAAAATAAGAATGAAAAAATTATTGTAGGCATATTAAGCCTTAATCACGGAAAACACAATACCTATGTTACCTCAGAAGTTCTTCAAGAAATGCTGTCTTCCAAGGCGTAATGCCGCCCCAGGCACTGGCAGTCAGTAGAGACCTGTGAAGTGATACACATCCCTTCCATTCTGCACAGCACAGGTTTTGCCCTGACCTCAGGAAAGTCACCTTGATGCTAGACCCTTACATCTTCATTCCAGGATAAGTAGAACCATTTAGGAAGTGATGGATAGCTTAGAGCATGCAAGATGTGATTTAACCTGGAATTCTACCCCTAACAGCTATGATAAAGGGATGCAGTTACATAGAAAAATAGCAGCAAGCTCATCAATAATTAACATTTTATACCAACCTAATGTCAAACCACTGTTGAGGTTAATATGCTATGCAATTGTTTGGTTTTTAACTGTGTACTTTTAAGGACAACTGTTAACTAAGTGTCTGTCTCTGGACTATGGTGCATCTAACTCTATTATTATTACTCATATTTCTGATCTTTTACAGACAATCTTTCTGACATCTTGTTCTTTTTGCTTAAACATGATTACTTTTTCAAAAAGGAGATTCTTTTCCTGAGCTTTTTCTCTTCTGACCATGAGACAAGTGGCCCACTTTGCCATTCAGTGGGGAGAAATGCACCATCACAACTCAAGTAAAATTAACCAAGATGTTTCATAAACAGTAGTCACTACTTGCACTGCTGCTGCAATCTGCAGAGTTTGGACTTCTCATTAAAACAATTTGGACTCAAATTCCTATGTACTGTACAAACGTGTGGTAAAAAATAGTCTCTTCAAACAGATTTATAGATTAAATTTGAGGAGTATCTATGACCTACATCCATTAGTTGGGTAAAACATCACAATTTTTGAAAGATGAAAGGGTTTTCTCTATCTTTTCTTTTGAAGTTTTCACACTTGATATAAAACAATTAAAGACAAGGGAATGAGAAGGGAGGGAAAGATTGTATAACTGAAGTTCAGGCCTCTGCTTCCCAGATGACTCACAAAGCTGAAGAATCATCTGTTCTCTCATATCCATTGATTATTTAATACTGTTATGTGAAGTACAAGAACTTCATCTTACAACTTGACTTCAGAGCCCTCTCCTGGGAAGTGATCCCCCTCAAACAAATTGAAGACCTGAAGCTGACACTTCAAAACACTGAATAAGAGCCCTAACCGTGGTGCTAAGGGAAAAAAGGAGAAAGTGACCATCGCTTAAGATTTTCTGAAAATTGTTGTAGGCACCTGTCTCCTTTAGCAGGGTCTGGGGAAGGAATTTGAGTAGATGAAGAAAGGGATTTAGGGCACGTTCTGGTCCTCAGTATTTCACTGCCAGATGGAGTAGGCTCTTTCCTGCTCAAAGATCTAATTTGGATGAGCTCTCACTAAACATGCTGGTGGTATTCCAAGGCTTTTAATCTTCTGCATGCCCACTGTAGACCTCCCTGCCACAGATCCCAGCTTCTGCAGCTCAGTGACTGAAGGTTTTGTTCTCTGACACTCAACATTGAAACATTTAGGCCCTAATCTCAGCCTTAGAGTTTAAATCACAGTTTCCAAAGCAAATTTGGCATCATAAGGTTAATTCTCCCTGAGAGCAGCTTTGCAGAGGACCTGAGGGTCTTGGTGGACAACAAACTCACCATGTGTCAGCAATGTGTGTCCTTGCAGCAAAGGAGTCCAGCAGCATCCTGGACTGCATTAGGATGAGCATTGCCAGCAGGTTGAGGGAGGTGATCTTTCCTCTCTACTCATCTCTGGTGAGACACTTCTGGAGTACTGGCTCCAGTTTCATACTCCCAAGCCTAAGAAAGAGCCTGTATAGGGACTGTATAGCAGTAGTTACCTGTTTCAAAGCAAGCTCCCCTTTGTCAACAGGTAATAAATCCTATATTTTTTCAATTCTACTTAGCAAATATTAAAGAAGGATGAAAACTGGATTACATTGTTCTGCAAACTAAAGGGTGTTTTTCTCCCAGGCTAGATTTACTATTAAAAAAAAATATATTCTTGGCTCAAGAAAGAAAAAGTGGATATATCCAAAGCAATAAAAATACCCCTCCTAATGCAGCAAAACTGCATTAACTTACTGATTTGCTAAGAAGTCTGAAAATCTCTGTTGTATCACTGAAAAGGACACAGTTTTCCATGAAAATGTCTCCAGTTTCAAATGACATATCCTATATGAGGTCTGTCACATAAAGCAAATCATTGCCCACAGTTCAAATTCCTTTTAAATAAGTTCAAAACCATTGAAACATAAATGGCAAGTCAAATCTGAGTGACCCTGAAGGGAAATTACTATTTTGCATTTATTTTGACTGCAGTTACCATTTCTCATATTACTGCATCCTGAGTCCAATGTTGACCTTTACCTATGGTTAGATGTTACAGATACTTATTTAAAAGTAATGATTACAGGACATGTTGTAACAGTCTAAGAAACTGCATTGTTGTTCTAATAAGTAAAGTTACTCAGGCACAAATGTGTGTAAGTTTTAAAAAGATTTTACATTTTCTCTTCTGCCTCTTTTTCACCTCCCTTGCCTAAGCTGACTGTACCAAGTCTATGCAGGACAGAGCAATAACCACAAAATCAAATTATGGTTTCATAGGTCAAGATATCTCTCTACTGAAACATCAAGTTTGTCATTCCCTGAGTCAGCTGATAAAGGACAAGTGGAAACATGGCTTTCTACAAAAAATTTTTAGGAAGATCTAAGAGACAGGGTTTGTATTCTGAAATTTTGAAAGTGATTTTTAAAATAGTAGTCCCAAATGCTTTCAACAGATCATTGACTACTACCTGATAGAAGCAGATCCAACCATTCAGGATGGTTTATGCTTGCTTCTAAGCAGGTAATATGATTATCATTAAAAGTACCAAAAAAAGAAGGCATAGAAAAGATCTTTTTATGTCTCTTGCCTTTAGAACAGACAGGTTCTGGAGTCCAGCATATCTAACAGATTACACATGAAGACTACAAACCATTTTCTTGTATATTTTTTACAAATGGCAAAAAGCAGTACCTGAGTCACAGAAGAATACAGATTAATTTCCATTCCTGTGACAGGCTTACATAGATAGATAAGAAAAGTGCACTAGCCATAAATAAACTTGTTGATGACCTTCTGAGTGTTGCTAGATACTTAGCAAACAGTGTCCAAAGCTGTTTATAACAAAGAAGCTGTGAAAAAAACTCAAGAAAGTAGACTTTTTGGTGAAGTGCCCACATGGCGTGTTAATAGTACTGTAATAATACCATACAGAAAATATTGGATTAATGGATCTTAAAACTCCTACAACATTTATGAAATACTTTTGTACATAACCATATTCTTGTACAATAGTTACAACATATAATATGCTGCCTCTGCACTATTCTTTACATTCGAGATGTTATCAGGAGAGCTAAGAAGTTCAAGATGACCTAAAGCAGTTTCAGCTCCACAGCTATATCAGAAAATATATATCTACTTTCTTATATATGAAAAAAGAAAAAACCCAGTCTATCTGAAAAAATAAGGAAGCCAAATGTTTTTGTTTGCCTAAAAAATCTGAGTATCCAAAAAAAGGATCACTTCTCTCAAACACAAATCTTGTTAGAAATGTCAGCAGAGGTCCTCAAGTAAAGTGACAGAGGTCACAGATGCAGCAGACACCACAAGTTTGTTTTATTTTCCTCCCTCCCTAGTCATTTCACAGACAAAATGGACATTGTCAGAATGCTACAGACAGCAGTAGCAGCAGCTCCTTTTTCATTGGTCAGGTATAAAGTGATCATAAAAAGTCAAATGGTCAGGCTTTTAACCCACACTCACCTACCTTTCAGCCTTAAAATCTCTCCAGTTTCACATTAAGTTTAACCAAATGACACCTGTTACAATCTAGGTTAATTTTCTGAGTACTTCTTTAACAGCAAAGCACCCAAATATTGTTCTACTGGACATGATAAGTTGGGTAGTATTACTCTGCTTATTCAGCATTTCAATTTTAGGCATATTGCTATTAGCACTTACAGATCTCTAATATGCTTATGGCAACAGTTGTAAAACACTGAATGCACCAGTCGCATATAGTTTCCTCACTGCAGATCCTTTGAGCAACACCGATGACACCACTTTGGGATATCTGCTAGCTATATAGCTGTTTTGCGCTGAGTGGGTCCCACTGTTCTCCCACTGGAGCCCTCATAATAATAATATGAAGTAATAGCATAATAATAATAGCAATAATAATAACAACAACAATATAATAATTAATAATAATAATAACAACAATAATAATAATAGAAATTGTCTTAAGCCATAGAAGACCAAACCTTACTTTAAAGCAAGAGTCATATTATTCTCAGGTGCAAAAAACCTGGTCCCATGAATCTCATTTTCAAGTAATATTCAAGTGCTAAGACTGGAAGATAAAATGGTTCAAAAATCAAAGGGGTGAATGTAAGCTCTCTGAAACCTCACAGAACCCACACTAGATTAGCGAACAGGCATTGATGCTACATCACAAGAAAAGCCCAACAAAAGAAGACCCTTTTGGCATCAGCAGCAAACAGCAGCTTTTGACCTGTTGAAAGACAGCAAACTCCCTTCACAGAAGTGGCAGGGAGGGCTGGGAGCAGTACTATGGCAGAATCATAATGCAGGTTGTTTATTAGTCTCTCACACACCCACAGGTTTGAGAGGTACTTGAAGATATGTACACAAACTGAAATAGATGGTACATTTGCAATATTGAACTAAGCAAGAACCTATGAATAGCATTTCCAAGTTTCCTCTGGAGTTGCAGTTTCAAAGTAGAAACTATTCAATGAGTACCGGCTACAAGACCCAAAAGAGAAACTCAAACAGATATGACCAAAGAGGGTTTTGCAAATATGGAAGTACTTCATCACAACTGAAGTTCAGCTTGGGACAAACACTTTCAAGAGCAGCTAATGATCTGAAACAAGTAGTAAAACTGCATGCAAACATGATAAAAAGCTTTGCACTGCATCTGCAAGTCTGCAAGATGAACCAGAAACAAATCACTCAAGAAACATTGCAAATAGAAGAGAGTCAGTTTGTGTGCATATTTCTACTATCAAAATACTAACACTGTTGTCTGGGATGCTTTTTAGGGCTGAACAAACCAACTCCTACAGTGATGGAAAGGAAAATATCAGAATGAATACAAGAACCAGAAAATCCCAATAAAGCAAGATAATTCTCATTTGGACACAGATAAATGGAGGTGCTAAAGAAACACTAATGTACCAAAAGAACAGAGATGTTGAAAGCAAAGCATTTTTAAAAAAATGAAGTGTTTCCACAGTTTAAAAAAAAGGCAAGAGTTGGGCAAAATGGACAACACTAAGCCAAGCTATCATATTCCAGAAAATTCTGTCCTGGTTTTGGCTGGGATAGAGTTAATTTTTCTTTTTATTAGCTAGGATAGTGCTGTGTTTTGCATTCAGTATGAGATTTGGTAGGAGGAGAATATTGATAATACACCTATGTTTTCAGTTGTTGATAAGAGATCAAGGACTTTCCAACTTCCCATGTCCTGGTAGTGTGCAGGTGTTACAAGAAACTGGGAGGGAGCACAGACAGAACAATGGACCCAAATCAGTCAATGGAATATTCCATATCATGTAACATCATGCTCAGTGTATAGAGGAGGATCAGCCGGGAAGGGGAAGTTCTCTCTTACTTCTGGGATTGCAGTTTTGGGATCGTGGCTTCCCCAGGATCACTAGCTGGGAATGGGCTAGGTATCGATTGGCAGGTAGTGAGCAATCGCATTATGAATTACCCATCTGTATTTTCTACCATTATTATTGTTTTATTTTATTTCAATTATTAAACTGTTTTTATCTCAACCTATAAGTCTCCTTACTTCTACCCCTTCGGTTGTTTTCCCCGTTCCCCAGGCAGGGGATGGTGAGTAGGCAGCTGCGTGGTGTTTGGCTGCTGCCTAGGTTAAAACCACAGTTTCGATCACAGTCTCCAATGAGAAATGAAGACAACACCTTAAAGGGAATCAGGCTTTTGAAAGTCCTCAGAATTTGAAAGAAGCAAGTGGAAGAGGTAGGCACCTGATAACCCCTGTATTGACAGCTCAGCAGAGTGTTGCCCCAGAGGACTGTAAAACAGTGGCTTAGAAAGACTGTGCCCCCTCCTAAGACACTGAGACACATTAAATCTTCATGAAAGCAAACTAAAAGGCTATGTCAGTTATTGGATTCATTAGAGCTTACTAGTTTAATAATATTTTACTTAGAAAATATAGTAAGGGTTCAAGTCAGAGCAATAAAGATAGTTCTCCAGGAACAGAAACCTCCTTTTCCCATGATTTTTGTATCATATATTATGTTTTCTGCAAGATTTTATGTTCAAGTAAAGCAAACCAGCACTGAGCCTGACCAGAACATGTTGCATGTGAACAGGTGTTTCATGGCCTTTGAGGGTAGATTTAGACTAGACATAAGGAAGACATTTTTTACTATGAAATTTTTTACAATAAAGTTTAGTGAAACACTGGAACAGATTGCCCAGAGACGTTGTAGATGCCACATCCCTGGAAACATTCAAAGTTAGGTTGGACAGGGCTCTGAGCAACCTGATCTAGTTGAAGATGTCCCCGCATTGCAGGACATTGACATTGCTGGAACTAGATGACATTTAAAGGTCCCTTCCACCCAAAGTATTCCATGATTCTATAATTCTATGAAATATTAAATAATATCACCACTGTCTTAAGTACAAATGACCAAAACTTATCATCAAATTGAGACAACTTGAGCAGTTTATCCAGAAGCCCAGACTGTGTCAGAATAAATTATTGTAGAGCTTGAAGACATCAAGGCATTCTGGGTTCTCCAGTACAAGGGAGGCATGGATACACTGGAAAGTCTAGTGAAAGGTCACTAAAATGGTTAAGGGACAGCAGCATATCTCCTATGAGGAAAGGCTGAGAGAGGTGGAGCTGTTCAGCCTGCAGAAGAGAAGGCTCGGGAGAGATCTCATCACTGTATACAAATATCTGAACGGAGATTGTAAAGAAGATGGAGCCAGGCTTTTTACAGTGGTGTCCAGTGACAGAAACAGAGGCAATGGGCACAAACTGAAACACAGAAGGCTCCATCTGAACATCAGGAAACACTTTTTCACTGTGAAGGTGACTGAGCACTGGCACAGGTTGCCCAGAAAGATGGTGGAGTCCCCATACTTGGAGGTGCCCACGGTCCTGGGCAACTGGCTGTAGGTGACCCTGCTTGAGCAAGGGAGTGGGACCAGATGACTTCCAGAGGTCCCTTCCAATGTCAAACATTCTGTGATTCTATTATGCTATGATCAAAATGACTTAGCTCTTGATCTGCCCATCACTGGGGCCAAACTTGATGTTGCATATGGTCATCTGAGGAATGACAGAACTGACACCTCTGAATCCCCTGCGTCCCTTCATGGTCAAATGACTATTCACAGACTGTGAGGGCAGAAGGGATCATTGCAGTTCTCTGAGAACAGTCACACAGAGAAATGCAGAGGAAAACCCAGTACATGGAAACAAAACTCCTCTGGGAGCCTGTTCTAGGCCTTAAAAGATGTGTCTCAAAAGATGCTGGCATAAATGAGAAATGCTGTCCTTCATTTATTTAACATCAGTCCTTGTTTGTGACATATAAATTTTCTCTTCTGCTTTTGTTATTAACATTAAGTATACCCTCCACAGAGTTTGAGGGTAATAGGAAACCAAAACAACAGGTTTCTGCATCAGAATAACAGGGGTTTGGAGGTCCAGAGGGAAGAGAGATGGAAATCCAAATATTTCTCTCCATTAGAGTCTCACTGATCCCTGCTGCCGCTCAGCATAACACCAACATTGGATGGAATACATCTAGTGAGACAGAGATACCTCTTTCTGAGTTAGTCCCCCAACTCCTCTTATAACCACTGGAGTGAAACAAGCACTTTTGAATTCAAATTCATCCTGAAAAGGATGTCTAAAATAAGTTGGATGAATCTTATCCTAAAATGCTTGAAGAGAGCTGATGGTAGCTCATGTAGACAGATACCTACATGAAAATGAATATCAGACTGTGATGCTGATTCTGACTTGATGCAAGAGTTGCAGATGAAGTAGATTTTCACTGCCATTTGGAATTCTACCTTTATTGACAGGCCGCTATGTTGACACACTGAGAATTAGGCAGCTCAGGAGGAGCATACTGCCAGCTTTTAGCTCCCAAGTGGCCATCCAGGGGGGTAAGAATGGGGAAAGCAATGGTGACAGTTGCCCCTGTCTTGTTTAGTCTGCTACAGGACATCTTTTGTCTGTTAGGGAGAGATATCACTAGTGCTACCATTGCTGCACTTTTAGTTATGAGAAGCTGCTGCAATGTCAGACTCAGAAAATCCCTTGCGAAATCATTAACTGCATCTCTTGCAGGTACTATGATCAGTAACCTGTCATCTTCCTCCAACAGCTACATCATGCTTTAATTAGATTTTCAGACAAGGAATTGGTGGGACAGTAGTGGGTACTAGTACTCCTGCTGTCCTGGAGGACCACAGACCACAGTAGGTGCAAAGTACTGCTGTAAGTCACATAGATAAAGGTTCAGGACCTGGTCACTCATCATGCCACACTAATTTAGAGTTGCTTTAAAACTGGTAACAAAACAGTCCCTGTTGCTGTGTGGCAAGCCAATTCTGCCCCAAACCATTCTTCTTGACTATGATCTCCACAGGGACAAGGGTCATTAAGACACAAGTTTGAGTTTGAGTACTGCTGTGAAATACATGGATTCGAGGATGCTCCCTTCCTCCCATTACTTGGCTTGTCAGCCTTTCTGGGCACTGATATTCTTGGAAAAGACAGAGCATTGTCTCGGAATTATTTCAGTGCTCTCCAGTATAATAAAATAAATACAAATGCCTTCACCAGATCCTAGAGGTGCTCAGCCCTGCTGAGCACAGAGAGGAGCAATCCCAATTTTTACTGCAAGGCAGTCTTCTGGCTCTGGCTGACTTGAAGGCAGCCTGGTCACCAAAATCAAGCTACCCTTCTGGAGACTGCAGTGAAAAGTGAGAGATGGCAAAGCAGAACAAGTGGAAACAACCCTTTCAGGTCTCCTGACATCGTCCTGTAGGTCCCTGCTAAGTAAATTCATTTTGAAAACAGAAATCTTTTTGACAATCCAAGTACATCACTGCATATTTGACATAAACATACTTTGAGATCTCTAGTTTTTATTCCTGTATTCAGAACTACTCCCCACTAAGGAAGTAATGTCTGCCACATTCCAAAAGTCACAGATTTGCCTAATTATCTTCAATTCATATATATTTGTCAGAGGCTCACAAAAAACTGTGTCATTCAAAGACATTATGGAAAGACACCATTTCAATTATTTGAAGGATCATAGGAACCATATCATAGTCATTTCAAAGGAACAGAGCAAAATAGTAAGTGTTGGGATGTGGGGACGGGTAGCTTTTTATTCACCCTTTCTCTTTACACAGCAATAACCAAGATAAGATCAAAGATACAAAATTCTTCCCTCCTCAATACATTAATAAACATGTCACATGAATAATTTTTGCAATGTGTGCTGGTCATGTTCAGGTCTGTAATCACTCTATTTTATTTTACTTTTTCAAAGCAGGAAATATCTGCTGTTTCACATGTTGGAGTTTATGCATTAAGTCCCCAGGAAAATAAAATTCTATGCCCTACCAAAGTACACATAAAAAAAACTTCACTGAATTCTGTGAAGGCCAGGACTATACACCAAATCTTTGGGTTTCAGATAAATCTTCAAGGCTGCAAACCTTCCCTGGTCTTGTGAAGACCCAAAGCCATAGTTTCCCTCATCTGTTATCTTTCAAATTATTTATGCTAAAAATGCTCACAGCTGCCTCAATTCAGTGTTTAAGTATTTTTTGTGTGGGTAAATGCAACATGAATCTGGGTTCAAAACAGAATCTCTGCTCAGTGATAGTTACTGCTTTTCATCATTTTATCAAGCACCGAAAAGAATATATACTCTACAAAATAAAAAATATCAGATAATGGCATGCAGCAAAAGACCACTTCTAAGCATGAGACTTTCTTTGGTGCTAGGTGTTGTAGTAACAACAGTATTTCCCTGTTGTTTGAGTCAGAAAGTCTGATGTACCTGTTCACCTTCTCCCTTTGCTTGATTTATCCCCACTTTTGCCCCACTTTCCTTCCTCTCCTTTATACAGATGTGTAAAAGAAACCCAGTCCTACTGATATAAAATGTGCTGGTTTACGTGTTATGCCAGCAAGCCTGTGTGGCTTCATTTTCCCTCCAAATATGAGCAAAGCACCACTCTTTCTGTACACTCCTTTTATAAAAGTGAGCATTCTGAAAAATAAAGCATACAGTATTGCTTTGAATTTAACATGTCACAGTATGTTTTAAAAGCTCATCTAAATTGGAAAGTGCTTTCCCCATGGCATGCAGTAGGAAAATGCCTGTTTTGATTTAATTAAGAAAGCATTTACGCATTTGCCCTTACTTTATATGTTGCTTTTAGTGTACAACAATTTCTTTCCCCATGATAGTTCTTAATGCTCCCAAATGGTCAGGAGATAAAACGTAATGTTCAAAGATTTTGCCATCTGGTGCATGCAGATATCACACTTGTGATGCTGAAGTTTAGTTGCCAGCCTCAAACGTATAGCAAGTGATTGAAAGTCTTTACTCTGGTCATGCGGGAAGTGAGGAAAAAAGCTCAGTACACAACGTGACAGATGTGAGTTCTTGGAAACATGTGAACTTCAAAGCTTATTATGCAGGGAGATATGGCAAGCACTGTGGACACACAGAATATTCAGAAAGAATTTTGGATCAATACTATAAACATTATGCACATGTGTGTTCCTGCTTCCCTGATGCAAAACCACAGGGGTACCAAACAAGTTTAGAGAAAGCCTCACTCTCCAGAGAAAATTTGTTTATACCAGCTTACTCTGGTACCAACCAAGAAGACAAAGGATGAAAGAAATATCTCTGCTTAAAGCATGTATACAAAGCCAAAATCGGTAAATCTGACAAACTTGCACCTGCATTTCCCAGCATTCCACAGAAACGATAGGTAATGTCTGATTAACCCAGAAAGTAGGACGACTGTTTGCAAGGCTTTTCCTTTTTAATGTCTGATTTGTAATGCTTTGTTCTAGAGGATGAATGTGCTGCTTTTTGAAACCTAGTTTGGAAGTCCTTAGTTCACTCCTTTCTTGTCCCAAGAGAAAATACTGTGCATACAGAACTAAAGCCAGTGCTGTATTTGGAAGTGTCCTATTTTCCTTGATTAGGCTTCTAATGTTCCTCCATCATAGCTCTCTGACCCTCATGAAGTCTTTGTGTCCTACATGATTATCTTTTCATCACATAACCTAACATTCCCACAGATCCGATGTCTGTGTCACAGCAATATGATTAATCTTGGCAAAAAACTCATAAAAACATTACCAGTGCAACACACAAACACCTTTTTCAGGAAAGAGAAACATCAGCTTCCCCATCAGCTTTCTTACAAAAAGTTTTTCCCAAACAAACGTCTTTTTTCCACTTGCTTGTTCATATGAAACAGCAGAATAAACTCAGCAGATGATATTTAAGTGACATTTACACCAGTGATAGGTTTGGTGGGCTTCATCATTTCACACTGCAGTCCTGTCTGCCTAAGTATCACTCTAGTGTCCTTATCGTATCTGGTAAACTAAACTATATGTAAACTAAAGCTGAGTAAGTCACAACAGATAACTTACTTGGCAAATCCCACCTCTTGTTTCATGTGAGGTTTATAAATTCCTTTAATTTTATACTCACTTTTAGTTGAGGAGGTTTTCCTTTGGGTTTTTTTCCCCCAAAATCTGTGGACTGAAGAATTCAATGACGATATTCTATATATATGCAATACTGGATTCAAAATTCAAGCTGTGTTACTTACACTTCAATCAGTCAGCTACTATGATTTCTGTTCCTTGAATACAGATCCATATTTAAAGTAACTAAAACACATAGAGTGTTTATCCAACGTGTTAGAAATTTATAGGCTAGCTAGAAAATTAACACTCAGATTTAAATTGCCCCAATATTTACATAAGAATATAAGAGCAGCATCCCTCTTTCCTGAGAGATACTAGCTCATACACAGTACGTGACTGGTGGAACATAGTGAACTTTGTTTTATCCTGTGTACATTGATGTGCACGTCCTCAAGCCCTTAGCATTACTGCACATCTGCAAACTGCAGACTATAGTGAAAAGGAAAACATCACACTGAATTCCTCATAGACATTTAGTAAACTGAAGACACTATTTACTCCTGCTAGAGTAGGAAAATCATAGGCACTTGGCACTTAGGAACTGAAAGCAAGTACGGTGACAAAAAAGCAAACTGTGACAAATGGGCCCAGAAAGAGAGCTCTGTATCCATTTGCTTCAAGTCTTGTTCTGATCTGAGGTCTGTTGCTCTCAGTAGCAGGTGCTATGCTGCATATGCATGAGCATGGCATTTTCTAATAGAAAAGATAAGTCAGATATTAGTAAGGGAGTAACTTTAAACTATGCTCCACCAGGCTCACTGATATAGGTCTCCTGTAAGATTGTGTCTCAGACAGCCGTGATCCTGCACTGATGGGAAATTCCAGGTTAATATTGCTCTCAGACATACAGTCCTATCAGCCATCTCACTTCAAACTGTTACACCAAGTATACACAGGGCCTGGCTAGTGGAGAGGCCAGGTCTGTTCTTCCCTATTGCACAGAGGTGTCCAAGGAGCTCACACGGCTCCCCAAAATGAGGTGATTGGAGATTGTACCAGTTTACCTCTGTTTTGGGATATTTGCTATCAACAAGAGTTCTAAGAGCTTTCAACAGTGATGTAAATATGCATTTTCTGGCAGTTAGATGCTGTTGGGCACTGTGGTCTACACATCTGTTTCCAGGGGTAATTCAGGCATGACAAGTTCTTCTTGTCACTTTAATGCATAAGGAGAGTTTCTGCACTGTTGAACGCACACAGACTTTGAGCTCAAAGAACTTCAAGCTGCCAGTGCAGGTTGTACTCTTTTATCTTTCTGCAATCCCTCCTGGCTAGATTTGGCCATCTGTCATTTTTACTGAAATACACAATTAAATTTACTTTATTAAACATATTTATCCAAAAATCACTTTTTCCTGTTCTGCTCTTCTGTCCTAATTTTCTCTGTTGGTCCAATTTTGCAGCACTATTCCTTTGGCTGAAGAGCTTTTTATCATAGTTATATAGACACTGTAATTTGAAAGGCCAGCAAATTCCCCTCATTCACTGTATAATGTTTGCTGTCATGGAATTACGCATTATTAATAAAATAAGAATAGGCAAACATGACACTGCAGGGAAATTGGCACACCTTCAGGTAAAACTCACAGTGAAAAGGCTGTCCTTTACAGAGGAGATTTTAGGCTAGTAAAGGGCACTTGCAGAGTTGAGCTGCCAGCCAAGTGTCCAAGGACTTACCTGCTTTCAGTCCAGCACATTCAAGAACTAAATACCACTCCCCCACATCGCCAGCCTCTTCAGATGCTGTGACAGCCCAGTGGTTGTTACTGTCTCTCTCTGTCTTTTAGCCACTCTTGGAAATAATGTTTTAGCTACAAGTGATGAGCAAAACATTTTTCCAGCCAACAGATTACCTTACCTCCTCATAATTTCCATCAGAGTTTAAATGCTTCTTTTTCTGCTACTGCCGTTTTTCCTGGAGTCTTCCCACTGGTGTCTTCCCATCAGAGAAACCTATCAGGGATATGAGTGCATATAAGTACCTCAATGAATTAAGGTAATTCCACCCTGTTCTAACTAAAAATAAAAGAACATATATTTGAATCAGGAGAAATTCAGAAAATTCTGTAAAATTCACAGACTTCACATGAGTGGAAGGGTGGGTCACAGAAAAGGAGGAAATTAGACTGGAAATTCTATGCCAAAGTAAGCAATTCCCTCAGGATACCCTGAAGATATTTTATACACTTGATAAATCCCTGCTTGTCAATGTTTGTGTGTGTTGCAGTTAAGGTTAGTAGAACTGTAGTGTCACTCTTCCACAGAAAATAAATAGATTACATGCAAACTGTGGTGTCAAATAAATGATCAGTGGTAAATCTCCATATTGTAAATATGAAATGTGCAAATAATTGTTCTCTACAAGAACTAGCTCATTGCATGAATCCCTCCCTTTATTTTACCCATCCTCAACATCTTGTTACAGAAGTGTTAGGACATGCTTAACTTCAATGGCTTGAGAAGCTGTCTTGAGAGTAAGTTTATATTTCTTTAAATTATGTTTCTGTGCAGATCGGAGGATCTTGGCAGAGGCCTGAATGACAAAGGAAGTTGACTTTTGTGGGAGAAATTTTCAAATGTTTTTTGTCTTGTTTTACAGCATCCTTTAAGCCATGGTATTGTAATGCAATATCATATAAGTTGTAGAAGCAAAGATTTCATGTTATGGTAAGCCTGCACACTGCCTGTTATGATGGGATTTTAACTTAGATAGTTTGTCTAGAAACAACTGGATGATAACAAAAATTATAATGTTGCTAATGGCAAAGAGGACAGTGATGATGTGAGAATTTCCATTGACCTTTACAGATAATGTACAACTACAAAAGGGCATTGTAAATGTTATGCCTTGAATATCTTTATCTACAGCTGAAACCAAGCAAAATGAATATAACTTTTTTTTTAAATTATGCAAATACCAAAGTCTTTCCATCAACACATAGATAGAAAGTTGATTCCATTAGCCCTTGATGAGGCCAGCTGGGTAATTTGGTGTTAACCAAGAAGGAAAATTTCTTCTATGAATGCTTATTTTAATTGCAGACTGATGACTTACAAAGCCATCATTTGCAAAAATGCAGAACAGGTATCTTAGAAAAGGTCCCTCAGTTTTGCAGTTCATTTTTGCACAGTACTTTCTTAGGCTTCTAGTACTGCAGAGACCTATCTAGTTTCTCTCAGTAGTCTGTAAAGAAAAGGTTTCTGTAACTCTTCCACTTTTTTTGACTAATTAGACAACTTGAGGGAGGCAGGAATGAATAAAAAGGCAGTGATCATAATAAAGTTTGTTTTCCTACCCAGTTTTTTCTGTATCGCAATATATTTTTTGAGGATTGCATAGCCATTGTCCCTAAGGGTTCACCTATCCTATTTTGTGACAAAAAATTGCACAAAATACATTATAAAAAGTTAGATGATTGGGTGAAATTTTCTGGCTGAATTCTAACACATAGTAATAAGATTGAGGATTATTCCCCAATTAGAAGATAAACTTCAAAATAAAAGTATCTTACTCTATTTTTATAGGGATCTTCCAGACATCTAATTAGAAGATTATTTATTGCCAATGAAGACCCTCAAAACTATAACCACAGTTGCTCATAAACAAAATATAGATAATCACGTCTTCAAGGAGAGGGAGGGCAGGGAAAGAGAAGAGTTGCAGTTCATAAAACTGCATAAGGACAGGTTATTCACATTTGAAGGGAGTAAATTTTGTAGCAAAAAACAGAATGTGAGAGAAGATTACTTTGCAGGAAGATCTACTACTACAGACAGAGTGGATGTGGAATTCATCCATCACTTCTTCCCTGAAGAAGGTAATTCAGTTGGAAACATCAAGTCCCCTACAGTCACAGAATCACAGAATCATCTAAGTTGGAAAAGACCTTGAAGATCACCTAGTCCAACCATTAACCTAACACTGACAGTTCCCAACTACACCATATCCCTAAGCGCTATGTCAACCCATGCCTATTAGATGAACCACTAATAGGCATAGTCGTGCCTATTAGATGAACCACTTTAAAAATTAGGAAGACAGATAAAAAAAGGAATTTCATCTAAACCAATTACATAAAGAAATGTTTTTGACAAGGAAATAAGAAAATAACAGGGTTTCTTCAGTAAACTTAGATAAAGGTGGACTTATTTTTAATAAGCTGCCCTTAAAGTTCTTCAAAGCAAGACGGTTTGACTGAAATCTCTGTTACTATATCTAATTCTGCAAATGAACAGATTGTGTAAGTTTAAGAGATGGGATGGATCTGGAAGGCTGCTATTACCCTTGGGCTTGAAATAGAGATGAGTGACAATTTTCTCATGCATACCATTGTTACAGGTTCACATGCTACTCCTGTGAATGTATATTTCATTCAGGAATTTGATGTATCCACGTTTGGAAAAACACAAGGTCAGAACCTGTGTGATCTGCTAAATATCAATTTATTAATAAAAGCCCATGTTACATATACTTGAAAGTATTCGAGCTGTTTGACAGCTAGTTAAACAAAGTGAAAGTTTAATTTATGGAACAGCAAATGCTTGATATGTAATAGCTTATGTTGATATAGTATTGCCCTGATTTTTCATTATATGGCTTTCTGTCAAAGCTAAATATTTGAAATGTTTTCAAAATAGTTTCCTGCTCCTGCAGGAATATATTATCCCATTATAAATAAATGTTGTAATCATGAATAGAGCTAAGAACCTGGTACTCATATTGACAGGGCCAAAATATATATCACCATGAATTATCATATGATTTATTCTAGGGGAAGAGAAATCTATGTACCTTATCTGGTTTAAGATGGAAACAGTCCAGGGAACTATGTCATCAGCACAGACGAATCTGCTGGATATAACTTCAGAGGCTAGGAGAGGAACAGAAGGTACTCTAAAGAGATGTTAAATAAATTAGAGAGAAACGCAGAAAAAACTCTTTCAGAAGACAAATTTCAAAGTTCAAAGAGTCAATTGCTTAAGGTGCTGCAAAGGTCATACAATATTGATACAGTTTTTACTTTTAAAACCAGGGAAGTATTGTTGGCTAAGTTCTTGTTAATCTAATGTTTAAACCAACATAACTGCATATTTATAATATTCTTAGTCACAAAAACAATACCAATAATAACAGTAGAGACCACAAAAACTGTTTTTCTTACTCAAGACAACCCAGGCTTTTTATTTCTTTGAAGAGACTATTGAGAACTATTTAAAGTTCTCCAGATTCCTTTTTTTTTTTTTTTTTTGGTGAGATTTGGAGTACACCACCAAGATTGTTGTCACCAGAATTCAGCAATGTTTTACAGAATTTCCCTAATATAAAACTCAGCTAATGGGCACTGGGCATTACCATCTTATAGGACCTAGATAGACATAACTTTGAGTAGGTTAGTAATTTCTCTGCTGCTACTTCTTTGGTCTTGAGATTAGCATTCAACAGCTCCTCATCATGCCTAAAATGAGATTCTGCTAAAATTTCATCTGAAAGTCTGTTGTGCCTGCCTAAACATTTTGCCCCACAGCCTGCCCAAAACAAAGACTTGAATGATAGTTTCTCATTATGGATCACTCCAATACCAGAATCCTTTGCAGAAGGTGCAGATATCTCAGGGCATTATTTTATGTAATGGAAAGAAAGAAATGCCTTTACCACTTCAGAAAAGACTACGGCAGTTCAGTTGCATGTACATTTCCTTTCTTAGATATCTACTTTCAGACTGTTTCCAAGTACAAGTTTGCGGTTTGCTCCATAAAATCATCTGGATGTTGATGTATTTTTGCTTCTTTTCCCTTCCTAACCTCTCTGAGCCCATTTCTCAGGATTTGATCCTGGAAAGACCCCAGACCTCGACCCTGTCTCTAAACTTGAATGCCAGATTAAGAGTAACTTCTACTAAGCCAGCGAGACCATCTCCTTAAACCCGTGCCTCTCTAGATAAAAGCTGGGAGACTGGCTCTAGGCAAGTACACTCTTTTGCTAAGTTAAGCAACTAGATAGAAGCTATCCCACTATGCAATAATCTCCTACTATTTGGAGGACAATACAGTAATAATGTTGCCAGCAGCAAGTAAACTATATTAATCATTAGATGTTTCCCTGGGTTTAGATTCTAGTGAAAAAAATGCACAGAAGCAGAAATCTCTTGAAGGGTTTATATGATAGGTAATGGTACCACTACCACATTAATGTCATTTTAAGCAATTTCTTAACACACTTTGGAATTATAAACAGAGTTTTCTTTCTGATTTCAGTGACTCTACCAAGATTCTTTATAGTCAAGAGTCCTGATGGTTTATTTCATTTTCTGGCCTTTGTGAATTTAACTTGATTAATCTTCCATCCAGGGCAAAAGTATGGATTCATGATTCTCACTTCCAAAAGTAAAACTATTGATTGACTTTCTCTAGATGCAATGGATTAGATCATCTTAAATCCTGAAGGTTTAATATAAAAACCAGTAATGCTCTTATTTTACTGAAATAGACAAAGGCTTGAGTTAAGAACTCAAGATTTTGATAAAGCTTCAAAAAATTACCTTCTAATATTTTAATAATATTTTCACAAATACTACCCACTTGTAAAACCAGAATACAAAGCAAAAAAATATTTGTTCACAGAGGAAAGTATTTGTCATATTAAGGAAAATTTTTGAAGTTAGGAACAAATAACACGTATTTATTTTGCTGCTATGATGATGTCATTAAGCATTGTTGTAAGTAGTGGTGGTGATGTTGAAAGAACATTTATAAAAATAAAAGGAACTAAATCAGACTGTTTGGATCCTTGGTACTTATAAATGGAGGTAACTTCATTCATTTCCTCAAGAGCTGAGGATCTCTTGAAACATAAGGTCACTCAGAACAAAGAGAAATTGCACTTACTAGAAAATCTAAGGAATGTTTTACTAAAAAATTAGTGAATATGAAGACCTTGAATCAGAAAAGATTGTTTCAAGGCTGAATGAAAGTTTCTCTTTGAAGATAGTTAAAATTAGTTAAATGAAAGTCCTCAAGACTTACACTGTCTCCTAAACACACTGAATTTTTTTATCCCCCACTATTTTCTCCATTTCTCCTTGACCTATTACTTCTTTCTTCATGCCTCTGTTTCTGAATACTCTCTTCCACCAATTTTCACATTATATTTTTATAATTAACAACAGTGGGACATCTTGTGCTATCCAGATGCCTTACACTGTGTAACCTCACGTATCTCAAAACATATTGCAAACTGAAGCAGGTGTTTAGATATAAAATCTGGGGTCCACAGAGATTTGCAAATATTGTCTAAGACCTCACAAGAAGCTATGGCTGAGTTAGGAGTAAACCTTTGTCCCTTCATTCGCAGCCTCCTGTTGATGTGGCAGGTCTCTCTCTATTGCTTCAGTTCTTGCACGAAATCCTACAGCCTGATCCAAAAGTAGCTGGTAGGATTCCCTTTTTAATTACAATGGCTGTAGCAAAAGGAACACAGAAATAGTCCCTGAGGCTTACATTATAGCCTTGTATAATGGGGACTCAACTGTGCAGCCCCCATTGCTATTAATACAACTGGTGTGGCTGAAAATCTGCATTTGACTTCACAATTTCATTGGATCTCATTTTTCAGCACTTATTCAACTGGTAGACAGGCCACTACTTAGGGACTAAGGAACTCCCTTCTTAATGAGTTTTGATTGATGATACGGAAGTGACAGTATACAATGTCAAAAGCAGTTTATTTTCAGCCTGTACATTTAGCACCATATTGCTCCACAGCATCAGGTTGATCAGATCATGTTAATCATTAGCCAGACCCTGATCCTTTTGAAATCAAAGGTAGCTTCGGTCCTGATTTTAATGGGACCATCAGGGTGGGTTAATGGAAAAGGTGCACGTAGCAGAGACACAGAAAAGGAGAAAAAGAAGTGTCTCACAAAAAGCTCTTCTGCATGTGTCAGTGAATGAATGCTGCAGAGTTCCGCAATAGACTACATTACACAGGGATTTGAAAACAGCCTGCAGAAAACAGCTTTAATTCTTAGCCTCTGAACACAGAAGAAGGGCTACAGAGAGACATAGGAAAGTATGTTAAAAAAAATGCTTGGGGAAATTATGGATTTTTCTGTTTATTGGTGAATTAAGAAAAAAATGAACTGTGAGACAAACATGGAGATTTTTGAAACTGCAGGTGAGCTGGCAAGTAAATACATATTATTTAGGTGATAAAAATTAAATCTTTCATTTCAAGAGGATCTTTTGTTTCCAATTTCAGCCATTTAATAGTTTCTGAATTTTTCAAAATCTGAGTTAACTTTCCAAATGAAAACTCATTTTTGATTTTAAAAAAAATTCACTGTAAACTGAGGAAATAAAATGGTGGAGGCGTTGTTGTTTGTTTCTTTGGAGACTTTTAAGAGGTCATTTTAGTGGGCAAATATAGATATATCTCCTGATATATTTGGAAATGTTGAGCACTTGTTGGCACTAAACCCCTCCATGAGATTTCAGATTGTTTGGGGAAAAGGGTCAGATTTTTTACTGATGTGAAAGAACTGTTAAAAACAAAAGAACTTCAAACATATTCTAATATCACAAAAGTTACCTTTCTTTTGTCAAAGTGGAGGAAATTTCTCACCGTTCTGTATTTAGTAGCACATTTTTTACATCTGGTCCCTAAAATACTCACGAAAAAAAGCAGTTCTTGCACAAACTGATTCTTTATTCGTAAACTCATGCCAGATGTTTTAGGAGGCCATTTTGTGGCATATATAATACCTATTCCTACATAGACCCTACTACACGCTGAAGCTCAGAAGACGATAGAAAACTCACAGTGAAAATGACAGACAGCATATTCTACCACATATTCACAGTCCCTAGCACTCTGGCTGAATCCAGGAGTCTCATTAGCAGTATCAGATAGAAGGAAACACCTTCAAGATTGTCTTCCTTACAGACGTTAATCTAATTTCCACCTGCTAGCAAGGGATGATGAGAATTCACTGACCTGGAAAAGTGAGTGGTTGCAAGGGGAAAAGATAAGAGTCATAGCCTCTGTTTCATCTCAACTATATTTCTTCTTATGCATTTCATTGCTCATTTTAAGCCACGTTTATCTGGACTAATATAACAAATATTCTTGAATTTCCACATGTGATACAATGTACTCTGAATTAACAATACATATAATCTTTTTCTCACCCCAGTGTAGTTTCTGAATGATTTCATGCTATGAGGAATTTCTTGAATGCTAATTTCTGAGCAATTGCTTTGAAAAAGGTTGGGACAGGGATCTTCTGCATTTATTTATTCTGTACTACATAGATTGCTTGTGGACTACATAAATGTCTGACAGGTTGTAGCCTTACATCTTGCCTACAATGGGCCCAATTTAAATTTCTCTTACATTGATTTAACTGCACTGGAATCAATAGAATTCCTCTTGATTTTCATTAGTGTACTGTAAGAGATGGGGATCAGGCTCAGTATCTTGAATACAGAAACTTTTGTTGTTGTTTAAAAGGACTGCAAGTCCAGTGAAAAGAATGTAATTAGTGTCATTCCAGGCTGACATTCTCTTTTGTTCTGTTCTCCATTTTTTTGTTTCAGACAGGCCTATGACTGAAGGCTATAGATCAGATTTTTCTGTAATACTAAACAGTCAAAGAGAGGAAAGCAAGCAAAATTAACTCTGTAAAAATTTCTGCAGCTTCACTGAAATTAACTGAGCTGCATAGCTGTGAGCGAGCTTAGAATTCACTTTCAGTAGGCTGGAAAAATACAGTGACATTAAGTTTTCAACTTCATGAAGACAAAGAAATGGAATTCCAACTTGTTGTAGAGAGGCAATCCAAATGTTTTAGATTCCTCCCTATCTCTGATTAAGGTTTATGTCTCCTACTAAAATCAAATGTGACCAATAGCCTTGAAGGATCATCAGAATTATGGCCTCACAGCTCAGGCTGGAGATAGTCTATAGGTGACGATTAAAGACATCAGCTTATTAAGAAAGGCTATACCTTGCCTAAGGCAGAAGGAGTAAATTAATAAGGGTCAACTGTACCTATTAGTGATGTTTGTTGAATAGACAAACCTGTCTCTAAGCCCTTGAAATTATGTGAGGGCAGAGTGTTCTAATCAGGCTTCACAAAAAACTGCAAATACATCCAGGACATATCTTCCAAGTCCTACAATTTCTTCCTCATTGTTGTTTGACATCCCTTTGAGCCTTGCATTGATTAGCAATTGAAATCATTGCATTTCAGTGTATTTGTCGGTCTGTGCTCAATGCACGATGACTAGTCTTTTCTGCTTCTGCAAAACTGGTAGAGGTTTTCCAAAAATATCTCCAAGAGTCCTGGCCAGCTGCAATCTCCCTTAAAATACTCCTTGTGTTAACCAGGGTGAAATCCCAGCTCAGCACTATCCCCACGCTGCCCTTTTTGACTTTGTATCTTCAAACTCCCCAGCTGCCTTCACACAACACCCAAAGACATGCCACATAATTTCAGGTTCCTGCTATAAAAACTGTTCTGAGAGGCTACTACATAATTCCCACACTATTTCAAACACTTTAAACTGAAAGGAAACACAAACAAAATACAAATTTTGTCTTATAGCCACATAGGGCCCAGCAGAGACACAAGGTCAAGTGCCTTGGAGTTTGGGTGTAGTTTGTGTCATTTGGCCTAACAGCCAAAAAATGGTCCCTGGTCTAACATTACTTAGCAGCACAGATGTAGCCACTGGGGCCAGGATTTCATTCCAATTAATGGTAATCAGGGATAGAATCAGAAAGAAAAGCATTTCTGAGACCCTCCACAAATCTTACAAAAGATCTGCTTTAGCTGTTATAGAAGGATAAGACAGAAGCAGGGAAGAGAGGAGGTGTACGGTAATGTCTTAGCATTTCTTCCTTAGTTTCAAAGAGAATAAAATGTTATTTAAATAAACATGTAATAAATCTACCTGGGGATGCAAAGCATGTACATCAGAGACGTACAAAGCAGAGATGTTCAGGAAATATAAGGATTTGTTCTGTTTGGTGGAGGGGGTCCAAAGAAGTCTGAGCTTTTCTTGACTGGGATTTTTTAATCTGTTTTTCAATCCTTTTCCAAAACACTATCCAAAACAACACCACAGAAGAGAAACATGGGGATTTTGAAAAATGTGGCAGAGGGGAAATTGTTGTTCTTTAGGACTGAAAAGGAATGTTTTTTTAAACAAAAAATGCCTTTCACAAGAGTCAGCTGCATCTGACACTTTGGCTGCAGTAAATCTAATGTGAATCTTCAGTAAGAAAAGCATAATGAACAGTAGTCATCTATACATTAACCAGTAGAAAACCAGCAAAGCTAAAACTTACCATTGTGAATTTTTACCTCTGTGGTGCAATGCAGTGCTGTAAGAAGCTGTGGACCACTGCCTGCACATTGTGAGTCTGGGACGCACACAGAAATATCTGTTAGAGGAAAGCTGCTTTTCACTGTGCACTGCAAAGATGAAATAGCCCTTAGTGACCTCTTCCAGGCACTTGGGGTCAGAATAAACTTCGGAGGCAAGTCAACTCTTCTGAGCAAGCAGTTTACTGGTATCTCAAGGACTGTCACCTCAATTGAGCCTACAAAGTACTGTTTTGAGTTGCAAGGCTGTTTCACCTTAGAGAGAGCACCACAAATCATTTTGTCTTCATATGCCATAGGCTCTGCAAATGTCATGTAGGTCCTGGAGGGAAAAAAAAAAAAAAAAAAAAAAAAAAAAGCTTGAAGCTCATTCAGGGCTCACTTTTGTAAAGATTTTGACACTGTCAACACTTACTCACTGAAAGGGAGATGAGAAACCTCTGAAAGTAAAGAATGCAGGAACATAATAGGATGAAGGAGGCAGTCTTTCTTTTGAAATCTGTTACAAAACTCTTAACGGGTACAATTGAAAAACTAATTTGAAGCTTATCTTCAACAAAATCAATACTTGGAAGGCTTGGTGAATTGTACTGTGTTTAGACAAAGAAGAAATTTTTCCCCCTGCTCATTACAAGGTAGGAAAGGAATTAATAAATTTTGTGAGTTTTAAAAGGACTGTAAGAACTAAGATTTGAAGACAGACCGTTAGACTACTACTACTTCTGAAGCAAGTGCAGATGCTATACCGATTAGTAAACAATAATTCTTACCAAAGAACACCATATCCAGCTTGTTGATCATTGAAAATGGTTTCAATTTCCTGAAAAGTCAACATTTTTCAAAGTAAGTGGCTGAATCAAGTGAAAGTAATCTTCTTCAGTTAAGGCAAAATCATGAGGTCAAGTAATTGAAGCTGATGTATACCACAGAGAAACCAATTTCCACCTTTTCTTCTTTGCCATGATATCTTTTTAGATAGATAAGAATTAACTTTTATGGATTTTTCATCAATTTTTTATTGTAACTGACCCTTCAACGAATGCATTATGTAATAAATTTCAGGCCATACAAAATCAGACTATTCTAATTTTAAGTCTGTACCACAAAGCAGATTGTGGAAGAAATATGACTAGTCTTCAGACATTGAAAATGACTCTCCATCATCCCTATCTTTATCACCTTTGAAGAACTTAAAAACTGCCACCAGGCAGTTCTCATGCAATGTATAAATGTCACCAATCAGGGGAAAACCAACGCTGTAACATTTTTCCCAACTAGTACAGTAGCCAATATATTTTTGACAATGTATGAAGCTTCTAAACTAGTAGGATATATTATTTTACTTAATGGTGAATCTTGGAACAAAATACTATTCAATTTGCTGATACAATCAAGTGATCTATTTCACTGACTACGGCTGATAAAATCAAGTTATCTAGTTCAGTGAGTACCTGTAATGCACTGCTGCTGCTCCTGCAACAGTCACCTTGTCATTTTCTGTATTTGTGCATTTGTTATTGACTAAAAAGTTTCAAGAGTTTTGTTCTTAGAAGCTGAGCTAGAATTATTTTTACACATTGTCTTCCACCTGACAGCCCAACATAAGCAATTGGGAAACTTCTGCATAAATTACTGAAAGCCCTATGGCAACTGCTGTTGTCTTTACTGGTCCATGTAAAATCATTTCTCCACTCATGACAGAAAGTGCAAAGCTTTTTCTTCTCTTGAGGGCATGTACATAACTTGTTGATAGAATGTAACCATCACAGTCACTATCATGCTCATAGTCCCTGCAGGGATGTAACCTGAGACACTAAAAATACATTAATCCTTAGACTCGATTTGAGACCATGATAACTCATGTTTCACAGCCCCTGCTACTAGCCAATAAATTCTAGATATCACACATAATGCAATCAATGTGTGGCCAACTATAAATTTGTGTAGCCAACTGTAAATTTATGGGATATTATCTTCATTAAATGTACAGATCATTGACTATATATAGCAATCCTGGCTGTATTTATTTTAGACACAGAAAAGCTTCACTGAAAATACATTTCAGATATGGCTTGTGTTTTTTTTAAGTGGTAGTTAAAAGTCACTCTATATGCAGTTTGCCAAAAAATGTAGGGTACTTTGCTTTAAAAGGCACTGCACAAGTGTAACACATTTACTTACACACATAGCACTCAATCTTGGACACAAACGTGATGAAAAATGAAACAGTTTTCTGTAAAAATATTTCCAGCTTCATTACTCAGAATTGTCTCCTGGGAAGGTGAGTGCACACAAGACTGTCCACAGTATTCTGCTTTAAGCTGGGTTCTTCTGTCTGCTTGCACTGGTGTAGGGATTTTTCCACGGAAGACAGATGAAACCTTCACCTCTTATCTCCTTGTTTTTAGATATCTTTCCACCTCCTTATTTCTCCAAAACCCTCACCCAGCCCTTTTCATAATCTGACTGGAAACCTATCTTATTCCTTCTAGGTCCATCACACACCTCTAAACTTCCCTCATAAAATTTGCTCAGCAGTTCAGACCTTGCAGTACACCAAAGCTTCTTCAACACCAACATGCCCCACTATTTATAGATTGCTGAGACTGGATGAAATTTTCAGAGTAAGTCATCTCTGAACAAAATTCTCAGTCCAGCCAGGAGGAGCTGGCTTCCTCCCATGCTTTAAGTCACACGATGAACACAATGCTCACTCAGTCTTTGCAACAAAAGAAAGTAGAGCCTATATACTGGAAGGATTTTTAAGCTGAAAGAGGGTAGATTTAGATTAGATATAAGGAAGAAATTCTTTACTGTGAGGGTGGTGAGGCACTGGAACAGGTTTCCCAGAGCTGCCCCCTCCCTGGAAGTGTTCAAGGCCAGGTTGGACGGGGCTTTGAGCAACCTGGTCTAGTGGAAGGTGTCCCTGCCCATGGCAGGGGGGGGTGGACTAGATGATCTTTAAAAGCCCCTTCAAATCCAAACCATTCTGTGGTTCTGTGATTAGCTGTTTAAATCAGAAACTTTCCAAAAGCATCCTCGAGTGCTATTTCCTTAACTGTGTTAAAAGTGCAAAACGTAGAAATGTGATATAACATCACATTTTAATAATTGTAGACATAAGCGTGCAGGCACAGCCACAGTTTCTATTTCACGTGTGATGTGTAGTGCAGTAGGTTAACTTTTTTTTCCTCAGCTTTGCAGTTAGCCTTTGTGGTTAAGCTTCTCCAGCTGAGTTCTGAAACAAGTTTAATTAGCAGTAACATTGCTTTGTGTTGCTCTGTAAAGGTCGTGATTGAGCTTTCCACTTATTCATGTGAATTAAATAAAGGACAACCCTTAAAATAAATGATGGTTTACAAATCAAAGATGTGAGGGACAGCCCCCTAAAATAATGCACTTGGTATCCAGTCTGCTCAAAGATCTTCTGTGTACAGGTATTAAGTTGAGGAGTGTTGGCTTTCCTTAACAAAAGAAAAAAGGGAGGAGGATGACAGCTGCAGCACATCTTTTCCCTCTATCCTCTCCAGGTGCACATGTAGGTGCACTTCTGCATTACAATATACATACCTATCATAACTCCTGGCAAGGAGATGAGAGACACACCTCTGAGGGGACTGACCATACATCCATCTCTTCTCCTCTACCCTGCTTCTAGAAAGGACTCTAACCAGCACCTCAGCAGGTTATAAGAGAAAGGACAAAGGAGATAAAGGGAAGAGGGAAGAGGATGATGTTCTCAGCCCTTCTTGTTGTTGACAGGCCATTGTGCATCCAAGAAGTGCAGAAATCATGGAGAGGGACAGCAGCTACAGGGGATGGAGCTGGGGTTTCAGACCCCATTCCCTGAGGTGAGCATGCATTTGACATAACACCATTACTGGGTTAAAAATAAACATAGAAATGAGAACCTTGGGTCACCTTCCTCCCAGGAAAACACCCTAACTGTTAAGCTATAGTCAGTTTGCCTCACTTCATCCTCTCCCCATGCCTGCACTTGACGGTGCTACCTCAGGCACTGGCACAGACCCGGTCTACTACTGTCTCTGTGTCTGGAGCCTGCATCTCCCTGAGGGACCCAGAGAGGCTCCCTGGCTCAGGGCAGGCTTCCTGGCAGACTTTGGTCCCCCCTTTCTCTCCACGGCAGTGGCTCCAGTCCACAGCAAACAGGAGGCAGTGGCACATTCCCTTCCATTTATTCCTCTCTTGCAGAAATCCAGCGCACCCAGCAATGTCTGGTAAGAAACCTATAAGAAGCACCTTTTGCTGCCTCATGAACATTTTGTTTCAGTTTTGAGGAAACCAGTGGAAGTGACCTGACAA
This sequence comes from Strix uralensis, assembly GCF_047716275.1. NCBI lineage: Eukaryota > Metazoa > Chordata > Aves > Strigiformes > Strigidae > Strix > Strix uralensis. Next base: position 90,812,051 of record NC_133974.1, on the reverse strand, counting down.
AGGACTATACAATTTTCAAGTTATGTACACAGTAAGAACATAAAGGTCTGAAATCTAAGGATAATGAAGATCTGTGGAAAAATATCAGAGTAGCTAACAGAGGCAGTGAGATTCCAGGAAGTGCTAATTATTGCCTTGTGCCATACGTGTTGTTTACTTTACATCTTAAAACATCGCTATTTTGAGCTGGAAGCACTTACTCCCTCCTACGTGTGACAGCCACTGTCATGGCCAGACTCACGCTTGTATCAGGCTCCTGTAGAGGGGAAGGAGACAAACCTCTGTGCTTATGAATGGTCACGAACACATGCTGTCAAGCACAGGGCATGGGATGGCCCATAAGTCACCTCTCTGTAAAACACAGGGAATTGGAGAACGGACCCCAGTTGCATGTAAAATTAATGAAAGTCCTGGAAAGAGCAGAATTTTAGTCATTCTGCTGTAAAATCTAAAAGAGCAGGAGAAATACAGCCAAAACACACTGGGGGAGCCAGTCTGAATTTACTGCTTTTCCAAGTTAAATAGTCTTCTCTTTTAAATTTTAAAAGAGAACACTTGTAAGCTAGGTTGTTTTTCAGAAGTTATTGAAGCTTTAATGATAATAAGAGATTGACAAAAATAATAAGAGGTTTTATGCTTTTTATCTTTGAAAGTTAACAGCTATTAATAAATATACTGTAGTGCCCTGATTAGAAAGATGTGAATAAACAAAGTTTTCAGCTTTCAGTTTATTCTGCAAAAAGATCCTCGTTGAGAGTGCTTTGCTGTGAGCACTGGTGGAAGACAGGAACAAAGTAAGGTTGCCTAAAAATTTGAAAGTATTGCCTGATGATTGATTGATCATGCTTGATTGATAATACCTCAAGGTGATTCTGCAAACTAGAAAATCCTGTGCTGGTCCCACACTGACCGATTACTGAGGTGTACGAGGTGGATAAATTGCTCGCTTGTGTTTACAGACCAATAGTAGAAACCCACCCTTCAAATAAAAATGTCAAGGAGTGGAAAAACAAATATATGCCCTTGGTAAAGTATATTGCTAAGGTGTGTATTCCAACAATTGAAATTTATGTTTTTGTGTGAGACTAAATATTAAATTGAGCACAAAATGTTAAAAAATATATTTATGATCTTTAATATGTTTTACAAAAGGTTATTACAGGTTTATTTTCTGTTGTTATTGGTGGAGGTGATGTTACTGCTGTTTTGTTTTTATTGTTATCACTATACTGGAACTTCTGTTCTCCCTGGGTCAAAAGAACTTTATATTTGAGTCATTGGCTCAGTTATTAGATTCCATAAAATTCATTCATTTGCTCTAGTCAAATATGATATATATTTATTTAATAAAATATAAAGCGATATATTCACTCATCTGAGAAGAGACCTTAGAAAACAGCTTTTTGTTCCTGGTTATCTTATGGCACAAAGTCTCTAGAAAAAAATTTTTTAAAACGTAACAGATTTTTGATGAGGATTAAGAGTTAGTAACAAAGACAGTGCAGCTCCAATGGCCACAAAAGCTTGTTAGAGCAGTAGTTTCTGCAGTTGTGATGCTCCAGGGACCGCCGTGTGCACACTGACCTCTGTGCAGAGGGCAGCTGGCTTGAAATGTGCATTGACAAGCCTGCACTGAACTCTGGCAGCCAGCTGAGGTCAGCACAAAACTCTGAGGCAATCCCAATCCCTTGGAAGCAGAGTGATCTTGGCCTCACCATTACCCAAATGACCATGGGCTCAATTCCTCCTGTGAAACTCAGCTTTGGAGTTGCAGAGCTCTATTACCCCTGTGAAGCATTGAGAGTCATTTTGTCTGAGGACTTGATGTACATAGAAAAGTTAGGTGAATTCTAGAAATGCCTTGAAACTTATTAGAGGCTCAGGTCTCAAGGTTTCTGGGTACCTGAAGCACCTCACAATGCAAGAGGCAATAACAACATGGGCTTAATAAAGCAAGACCAAAAGTACCTTTCACAGCATGAATAGATTCTTGTCAGAAAAATCAATTCTATTCCACTATCTTTATAAAATTAGTTAGTAAATATGATGAAGCAGCACATCTGGCTGTGTTACAGCAGGAAGATATTCAAAAATCAGATCTAATAAAGACAGATTTAGTTTCACAGTCCATTTAAATGTCAGACAGAAAGGTATGATTCCAAACAGGACTCTCAAACCCCATGGTTCCATCAAAAGAAACAGTTAAAGATGTGTGAAGTTCAGTAAGTGGTTTCAGCCAACAGGGAGATGGTTTCAGGTTCAAGAAATAATGTCCCAGGAGTTGCTCTCTTTATTCCGGTTTTCCTACTGGGAAACTTAAAATTTGTATAGACATTGTCTTGGAAAAAATCCCATGAATAATGATAAGCACACTGTCTCACTTCATAGCATCACCAGTGAGTTCTGTAAGCATATGCTGTCATTATCTGAAGGCAACATAAGGATAGGTGGGGTTTCCTGAACTGAAAACTAATCCAGCCTAATAACAAAATGGCAACAATAAGCTCTAGTTGTTGTACAGTTATAATTTGATGCTTATATTTTTGTCTCAGCATCAATCTTTAAAAGCCCATATGGGGATTACGTGAGTTACCAGAGCCTGATTTCTTGGTCCACTGGGCTGTCACTTGAGAATTAAGCCTGCCAGATATTGAATACTCTGGAGTGCATACCACACAACAGTATCCAAGCCTGAGCATTTTGTTGACTCTTCAAAATGGAATATTCCATCACTGAGTTTTCAAATAGCTTTTTGTTTCCTTTTTCCTTTCTTTCTTCCTCTCTCTCATGTCATAAAATGAAGAAAGGTGAATTTAGATAATAATAAAACATTTTATGTATCTCTTGGAATAAAAACAAACCATCTGTTTGGAAAGAAGCTTTATTATTACTTTTCTGATTTTTCACAGCAGTTTTATTTACTTGTTTTCATTACTCTATAGTTTCTTATCACATAATGAAGAATATAGCTTATTGTCTTTCTTCTTATACACTCATTTCCTTTGCTCCCTGAAAAGTATTTTTCATATGTAATAAATTCTTCTTCCAGATGCATCCCTTTTGCAACTGTGAACAGACAATTTTTAAGGTTCAAAATGGATTTTGAAAGTCAGAAAAAGCAGCCTGCTCAGCCCTAAAAGTAACCAGGTTCTTAAGGGTTCATAGAACCAGTTGCATGAAGAAATGAAAGCAGAGACATAGAGTGCATGTGGCATTAATAATGAAATATAGTGCTTTTCACCTCTGTATTACTGATTCAAAATGAATGTTGCTACCCTGTGATCATTATTCAGTGACCCACATGAAATGTGTGGATGACCTCCATCTAGTTCCTAGTAGATATTTGTCTGTCTCATAAAAGCAAACACAAAGGTTAGTGCCCAGGTTAGGAGTTTCAAAAGAGAAGCTGATAACTGCTCTGCCACTGTTATTGTAATTTTGGTCTGTGTAGTTTCACTTTCTGGCTTTGTTAGTATGGAACTTGGTGGGAGCAGGAGATTGATTTTAAAAACAACAAAAAGATGTAAAGCCACACGATAACTTGGATGGCACAAGGAAATCTGCTCAGCACAAATGACTGTGGAAGCAAAGCTTCTGTGATATGATATTTTCTTGCTTTAGTCTGATGTTCTTATCCCTCACACCACCTGTTTCAGTAACTTTGAAAGATTTTAGAAGCCTCTCAGCAGCTCACAGTCAGCAGCTCACCTGGGATTAGCACTTCAGTTCCTTTGATATAATCAGTAAATTGCAGTATGTAGTCCATGATAAAACTACTAACATTTGTGAAAATTGGAGGAACAAACCCCTGAGACCTCATGAATTTTCTGCATTTGGCTGAGTAAAGAACCTAAAATCACATCTAATATTCTCTGGTATTAGAGCCTGAGGGAAATTTCTGCCAGAATGTCTTTAGGGGATGGATATTCATGAGCACCTACATACACCCATTACACTCAAAAGCATGTCGAAAAAATTGTTGAGAATACTACTGAAGTCTTCAGAAAGCCTCCCATTAGATTCAATGGACTTTGAGGTAGAGTGAGAGATACAGCACAGAATCACTGTAATTCCCTTTTACATGAATGCTCTACATGGGCCCCGACAGATGACACTTGTAATGACACATAAGGAGAGAGCTGGTCAGTTGGGGAAGCCATTTACACATGGCATAGCAGATTAATTATTTTTATTCCTGTGATGCTAGGATACTTCTTTGGTTTCCTCTTGAAAAATAAATGGTACAATAAATCACAAAAATGAGTGTGGTGATAAAAGGGTGAGTTTTTTCTGAATGCAGAAAGAAAAAGATCAATGATGAGACTACAGCTCTGATCAATCATTATATTAATTTTTTCCCAACAAAACCAGGATCATCCCACCACAGGAGTATTCATATCAGTCCACTGCTGCTAACACTCTTGGACACACCACATTAACTCAAGATTGGACCAGTGCTTCTTTCCTTGACATTCACCTCAACTATAATCACAGGCAATTTGCATCCCCAGTAAAATGCAAATCCTTAAACCAGCACTCACCTCTCCCATTTAGTCTCAGGCCCGTTAGCCAAAAACAGGAGAGTAGGCTACAGTGACAGCAAAAGGAAGAAATCAAGCAGCTGCAGAAGTTAAACATTAACAGGATTTTAGAGAGTACAGAAGTAGCTAAGAAACTGTGAAGAACAGCAAGTGATACAGAAACACAGTTAAAAACAAAGTATTCACCAAAAAATTTCATAAATAATTAAATCTAAGGACTGGTGACACCTGTTAAAAGTGACTTACTTTTCATGGTAAGAGATGATTTCTCACATGTCACCAAGATTATAGTGCTTTTACCTGGTATTTGAGGAATAATTCTTCACTCTCTTTCATATCTGAACTTATTTAAAATTTGTGAGACCCAGTAAATCCACTTTAAGGCTGATTTATTACTTCAGGCTCTCAAGCCTAGCAAACTCAAACTACAATTAATTAAAAAAAAATAAAAGAAACCCTCCAACAAGATTGTTTTGCATGCATTCAGCTTTACCTTGGATCACCCAGCGCTAAGAGCTTTCTATAGACTTGTTTTTTTCCTTGGCCTAGGATAGGGATCTTGTTTTCATGAAGAAGTTTTATCTGCCACATGGCCACTGTACTGAAGTCATAACATCTGGGTTTGCCTCCAGGCAAGGGAGAAGGCCGAAAAGTCATTTTACAAACAGAACAATTTATTATTTTAAAAAATTTGTGCTTATTTTCTTCTCCCTTTCTTGGATGACAGTACTAAGTGCTAGGTCTAATGCTTTGAATTGATTTTTGACAAGAAACTAATTCATTGTGTGTTGGTTTATGCCTCTATTTTTATCAAGCTGTTCATAGATTATTATCAGAGTCATGCTTTTTACATGCTTCCAGTGTAACTGACTTGTTGTGGATGTGAAGATCTCACATGGACTCCAAAGGTAAATAAGTTAATGAGAGGGAAAAATCCACTGGTTTTGAACAACAACCATGAGAATTTCCTAGCCAGCAAGCTTTAAGGGGACAAGCACCCCTGCAGCCCATGCTGAAGCCATTCTCATTTTTATGCCTTATGTCAACAACCATACAGAGATAGAGCATGGATATAGACAGAAAAATAAACACAAGAAAGACTGAATTACCTTAGTGAATTCAGCTCTGGTTTTGACACCACTGAATACTTCCAAATATTCCACACTCTCTGACCCAATATTTAATTAGAATGATTTCAGCAAGGAGAAGGTGAATTTCCTCTTCCTCCTCTCAAAGAAAGGTATCATCAGGCAGGGGGTGCATATTTGCTGCAGGTTGAGCATTGTAGTTAGAGAGTGACTGCCTGCTGCTATTACCACCTTCTCCTACAGGCATGTTTTGAAAGACAAGGACTGCAGAGAGGAGGATTTAAAACTCTGCACGTTTTAGGTCAAGTCTTCTCCAAGGATTATTGGTGAAGCTCAATAGGAAGGTGGCCATAGGGTCAGTGACATTAAAAAAAATGGTCTATATTTTATGTGGTGTGCCTGTCCTACTGAACAGAAGACCCATATGCTTTCAGGGATATGGTGGTACTATTGTGTAAAACATGGTTAAAGATTTTCTGTTTCCTCATTTGTCACACAGCAGATCATGAATGTCTTGTCAGGACTGCAGATGTGTCACTGTTTACAGGAATAGGTTATAATTTTTATTTTGAGTCTGGCTGAAGAAATACACATCTGTGAAGGAAAGCTAAATGAGATATCTACCATGGCGGCAGAGCAAAATAATAAAGGTAATCCTGGCAAGCTGTTCAATTTATATATTATCATGATTAACAGACATTACATTTGAAGCTATTTGTTCTTTTCCCAGGAAAGGTAATCCAACCCTGGAAAAGAGAGATAATACGTTTCCTTGAACTACAAATTCACTTCAGCATAATCATGGTAATTGATGTATTCCAAAATGTTATCCTGAAAATGGGACTGAGCACATTTCTTTACAAAAAATTAAGCAGGACAGTCTGAGTAGAAAAGATCAGATAGAACATGAAATTATAAACACTGTGTAATACCCTAATTGTTCCTTCTTTCCTCAATGTTTCACCAAACCTTCATGTGCTAGTCTGAAGGCAAAGTACTTATGGGTGCTTAAAGGTCCATCATGATATCTGGTCAACCAAAATTCAAAAGCAGCGTTTTCTTTACACATTGCCTCCAATGTCATGGAAAAGTACCATTATCATACTTCAGCTACCCATAACATAGAAAAATGCTTAAAGGATAGGACAGATATCATTGGAGAATAAAATGGGTGAGTGACCAGCAGGACCATCTGAAGAGGACAAAAATCCCTTAACTAAGTTCCTGTGACCAACACTGTTGACACTCTAGCTGTAAGATTGAGACAGCAGGATTTCAGTGGCATGGTGGGATGTTAAAAACAACCCTGAAATTGCCTGGTTTTCTTCTTATTTTAAATTAAAAAAGACTTTTTAACCAACTTCAGCAAAAGCATTAAAAAAAAAATACTTTTCAACAGAGTCTGAAATAATGGAGTGCTCATTCACTTATCTAGTGGATAATAAATTCATTTTTGAACCAGGCAAGCTCCCTTTGCCTTTAATGAGTTCTATACTTAGGTAGGAACTGAGTAAAGACCTAAGACCAACTATGTCCATTTTCCTCCAATGTCCACGCTCTTCTGTTTAAGCGGTTGATAACATTGAAGATATGCACAAACACTGTAGAAGAATGGAGTTACATTTGACTGGTGTCACTTTTTGAAACAAATGCTCACATGCATTTGTTTTCATGTCAACTTTATATATATATATTGGTTGAAGAGTTCACAATATTTTCAACTCCCTTTTTTCTGTTTGAATATTTTGTAGAATAATTCACCATTAAGATAATTATGCTATAATTTTCCAGCTCTTCTTTTATATAGCTATCAGATCTACTTTTCCAAGACTGTTAAGCAACCCTCTTCACTGACATGAATTTCAAAACCATAATTTCTGAAAATTCAGAGTTCTTCTCCTCATTATTTTCATATTCTCTGTGTATATTGTATGAATCTGCATGTTTATAATTCATTTTGTAACATCCTCATCAAACATTACGTTGCTTACCCTTTGCTCTTTCTCATCTAATTCTTGTTGCTAGTTATTTTCTTGCTTCCAGCAAAACTCCTGATTTCATTTCTATGCCCTCATTAGACATTTTTATTGAAAATTAACACATACAGGTGACTGGAACTTCTCCCACCATTTGGAATCTTCATTTGCTTTCTCATTATCATTTTTCTTTCTCATTTTGGAGTGCCCAGATTTTTGCTTTAAGTTTCTTTTTTTTCCACAAGCATCTACAGAGCATACATACCCCTTTTTACTTTTCTTTTTTCTTCTGTCTTAAATACTTGATAGTTTAAATTTTCATCTCAGGTCTTTTGTAAACTCACAATTGCAGAAGATTCAGCTTCTTCTATTAGGCCTTCTTTAAACTGTGTTGGTTTTAAACACTGTCCTGGTAATTTTAATTTACAGCATTTCCTTCTATATCTCCCAAGCTTTCTCCATGGTTCATGCCTGAGAAATCCTGGTTGAAAAAGAATGTAGGTATTTCTAAAATATTCTTCCTTTCATTAACCGTTCATATAATAGCAACCAGGGCTTTGTAGTTTGCGACATTCATATTCCAAAATTAAAGTCGAACTTTATTTGGTTGAAGTTGGCAAAAAATAAAGGGACTCAATCTGTCTACACCTTGTAATAGCCTCAGTATAAGTCACCTCTTGCCTCTGGAGCCAAAAATTTTTCAATCTGTTTCCTAGAAATAAAATTAGGCACTTGTTTTTTCCCCTTAGAGTAAAAGTGAGTCATTACAAAGAATCCCACTCCAGAGAAAACTAGACCAGAAACTCTCCCCCTGCCATAAATGCATCTTAGGATTTTTTGGAGGGGAAAAAAAAAAAAAAATCTGAAAGATTTGGGATCCAAATATTTAACCATAAGAAGAGTGTGGTCAAAATGACTGAAATGTATTCATTACCCACTGATCCAGAACTTTCTGTAACACACAGTATCTATATAGATAGATACTTCAATTCGCTAAATGTCACGTTTCTGCATATTCCAAAGAATTATTGAAAGTTTAGAAAGTTAGGAACTCACAAAATCACAGAATGATAACAGGCTTATTCTCATTCCATTCGACCCTTGTACTGAGGGAAATTCCAGCATTTTCCAGAAGATGTTTATCAAACCTGTTCATAATACTTTTAATAGTGGAAATTCCATAGTTCGGCTGCCTAGTGGTATGACATAGAGAAGACAAAGCCAGATTCTTCTTGAAGATGCAAAATAGTAGAACAAGAGGCAATGGACACAAGTTGCAACATGGGAAATTGTAGTATGATAGAAGGAAAAAGAATTCCACCATGTGGGTTGTAAAGCACCTGAACAGGTTCCCAGAGAGGTTGTGGTATCTCCATCACTGGAAATAATCAGGACTTCACCAGACATCATCTCGGGCAACTTGTTCTTGTCGGATCTGATTTGAGTGGGGAGTTGGAACAAATAGCCTCCTAAGGGCCCTCTCCACCTGAATTATTCTGTGACTCTTTGAATATCTGGACATTACCACTTATCCCAATACTTCATCATCCATAACATTTTGGAAGATTTTCTTAATATCCAATGTAAATCTGATTTGATGTAAATTAATACACTTTTTGGCTTCCTGTCATCAGTTAGTGATACAAAAAACTGTTCACCTTCCTTAGGGTAACATCCTCCTATATAGTGAACCTTCTAGATTTTTTCTTTAACTTTTCTTTCTAAACTTTTTATCACTCTTGTTGGCCTGTTATGCTGTTTATCTGCCCCTTCCTTAAAAAGTGATATCCCAGGTGAAGCCCAGTATTTCACACTATTTAAAGTGGGAAATTTTTAATCCATGTTGTGCATCCTTTTTACAGTGAGTAAAGCTAGACTATATTTCTTTAACTTGTTTATGAGAATGTCACACTAGCGTCAAAAAGCAATACCAAAATTCAGATTTCTTACTTTTACTGCTTTCTGTTCTTCTAGATATTACGTTAATTACCTTGACAAGGAAGAAAATTAAATTGGTTTGACAGAATCTTTTTTTGAAAAACTTATAATGCCTTCCTCTTTTTATAATCTGATTGCCCCCTGATTTTTTCAAATGTTTCTAAATCTTCCCATGGATCTCATTTTTTGTCTCACCACTTTTCTCTTTTTAAAGGAGAGTTCACAAGTTCCCAAGTGTACTTGAAACACATCATCAGTGATTCAGAAATCCCAGATACCTCTCCTAATAATAGTGTACTCTATAAAGCTAGCTATGGACCTTGCAGTCCTCTGAAAAGTAGCCATAAGCACATTTAGAATATAACACAGTCAGGATGGAATCCTCCGTTCCAAGCTATGATTTCTCAATGAGTTGAGTGCTGCTGTACTTGCCACAAGATTCATGCATAATTAATTCCAATTCATTTTGCCAATTAACTGTCTTCCTAATGTTTGCACAGAGTTACTGGAAACAGTCTTGTTTGCTTCCATCATGAATTCATTCTTAGATGCTTGTTTTAGTCTCATTGCCTACCACATCATTCTGTATTAGATCAACACACTATGTTTACTCTAGGTTATAAGTCATTATAACATTACAACCGCACTGTATTATTAATGTGCACAAAACTACAATGTAATGCTGTATTGAACAGAAATGAAAGAGCTGTCATCATGTATATTTGAGAAAAAAGGTGTCCTTTGTTGTTAATATTTTCAAGGTGGTGAAAGTATTTTAGGTCACCGGAGTTCTGAATACATGTTTCCTTCTACTGGTAATATAGGTATTTGAACACCAATTAAATTTTTTTTATATACTTAAGTCTTTCTTTGGCTATCCAGTTATTTGGGGACTAATCTTGATTGCTTGGTAATTTCTTTATTGTTTATAAGCACTTGAGGCTTAACCTAGAAAAGTATACATTTAACTTCAAGAATATCAGTGGTCCCATCACCATTTCTTATTTTAGGACAGAATTAAGGCCTTTGATGGGTTGGGACATGCCTAAATGATGTGTATTTTAGTAATTGTACCCAGAAATTGCATTCTTTGACATTCAGTACTTTGAACTGGGTTCTAGTGCAATGGGCTTGGTCATCTAAGTCATGGGGTTTTATGTCCATTCCCTGAATGAATAACTACATCTAGATTAAAACTGTGTGCTTAGTAGTAGTAATTATGGGTGTGACTTGTGATTTCATTCAGTCCCATCTGAGGAACCCTATGACAACTAGCCTTCAACAAATGGCAAATTTCCCACTGGCTTCACTGTAGTTAGGGCTTCACCTCCAACTCCCCAGGGAGACTCAGTTTGTTTAAAGTTTAAAAAAGAGAAAAAAAAAGGAAACAATATTTGGGAATTAGAGAAAATGTATTAGATCAAGTTTTCCCTTCTGAAAGAATGAAATAGAGACTGTTATTCTGGTTTTCATTTCTTGGGAGTACTGTCTCTGTTTAACACAAAATTAATGTGGTTGGGTGTGGATTTACTAAAATTTTTCATCAAAGGACTTTAACTTCTGTTTCTTTCTAATCAGCTACTTTAAACTCTGAGTTGCAACGAAACTGGAGTCTTTAATGTGTCCATTCTGTAAGGAGGAAAAAAACCCCAGAAACCTCTGTACAGAATGTTAAGTTCTGAGAATACCGCATGCCTATTGATATTTCATTTCATAAACTGGCATGCTAGGCACACATATTTTAAAGTTCAGGTTTAATTAAAAGATAAGACTAAGCAGCAGCTTGGCAAGAGGATAAGAGAAAGTGTTGAATTCTTTGTTTATGATGGCAAAGCATCTTCTTTTATTTTTTAACTAATCTCAACTTAATGTCAAATCAAGAGACTACTTTCATATTTTAGTGCATTTAATGAGTTACTCAAGTTTGCGCTCACACAGTTATGCTTCCTCATCTGATACTTTTATATAGCGAAACATTTGCAGGTCCCAGTCTGCTTGGGTTTTAAAAAAGCTGTTTTCCCCATATACATCATAGCAGAAAAACCTTATCTTCCAGACTAAAACTATCTTAATCAGTCATGAAGAAGAGGTTAAAAACAAAAGTGTGAGAAGCTGAGCAAGTGATTAGCTGCTTAGAGGGTAACACTTGGAAACATTATCTTTCTACAGCAAGGATTAGAATGCAGGAAAATGCTTTCAAATATATTAGTTCAGAGGGCAAAAACATTTACGGCATGCCATGAGACTGTAAAACTGGGCATAACTCTACTGGTGGCAATAAAGCTCTGCCTATTTACATCAGAAGAACATCTGGCTCTGGTTACTTCTTGTGTATCCCTTTGTAAAACAAGTGTCAAGGGCAAAGAGAACAGATTCACTTTATTACTTGAATGCAGTAGCACGTAGAAACCCAATGAAAGATGAAAATATTATTGTTGTTAGCACTGAAAAGGTGACTGAGAAAAAAGATATTCTTGTTGAAAGAAGCTGTAAAAAATGAATATGAACTTACACTTAACAGATAAATGAAGAAACAGAAACATGAGGTTGCACTGATGAACACAGGAATGAACACACACATCAAAGCTGCTGTCTTGCTATGTTGATCACTACATGGAAAAAATCAGAGCAGTCATTCAGGTGTCAAGAAGTTATGAAGCCTGCCAACCTAGTTTTCATACAGCATAAGCGGATATAAGTACTTTTCCAGCTTTACTAATCTCTGATGAATGTCATGGCTACCCACAGCTGGTCAGAAAGCAAGACATTTCACTGAAGATGAGAAGAGCAGAAGCAGACAGAGAAGTCAAGCTGCTGCAGGGTATGTGTCTTTATTCAGTGTGAAATGCAAAATGCATTTTCTTTTGAAAAAAGTATGAGCCCTTACAGAAAAGAGTGAGACCTCCCTGCTAGGTGAAAGAGACATGGACAACATCCCTACTTCACATCATCAATAATAGCACTGACTTGAAATTAAACTATCTGCATCTCAATTAGTGACTCAAGACACAAAGTAATTTTAAGCTGTCCTGTTCACATGTGTGATCAGAAATCTCTCTTGGACCTGAGACCACCTCATAACAAAAGTATCCTTAAAAATTACATTGTTGTATAGAAAGAAGTGATTTGCAGTTTTTCCAACTAGCTCAAAGTAAGACTTGCTGCACAGACCAACTTCTTGGAGACCCAAGAACCACTGATACCCATAAGCCCAAGCAAGGTGAGCATATGCAGTTGTTTTCAGGATTGTTTCCTACAGTATTGCATCAGAATAGAAGAACCAAATATACTTTAAATTTTGATCCTTCTTTTTCCTTTCTCTTTACAGAGTCTTGTCCTTACATCGGGCTTGTGATGTACCTGTGCGTGAGATCATGTGTATGTTTCATCTATGGAGATAGGACTCAGCTCCCCTTCTTTAATTTGTTAAAACTTGAAAACTAACTCCTGGTACCTGCACAAAACTGATTTTGGTAAGAGCAGCTTTGCCTTAGATGTCACTCTATTCAGTTGTGATATGCAGAGCCAAAATAAGGAAAGATTAACAATTGCAGTAGAAGGAGTAGATCTCTTAAAAACAAGAACGGTGAGACTGAATTTGCCTTTCTCCAATAGCAGTCATAAACAGATGCCTTGGAAAGAGTAAGAACAGGGGAAATTTGCACTATATTGCTTTCCCTGAATACATTTCTGGGATCCAACTATTTTCACCTCAGGGACTTTCTGGTCTAGAATTTAATGAATAACTACAGTGGAACCTCTTCCATATCTGATCTTCACCAGGAAGTATGTTCACCTTTTGCTAATAAATGCTCGTAATTGCAGGAATTAGATAGTAAAGCTACACACAGTTCCTGAAGTTGGCCAAAATATTAAGGATTATCTTCATTTTTGTACGGCTCAAGCTGTAATTCAAAACTCAGTAGTGTGTTTGCTAAAACTGCTTGGTAACACTACCAATGTGCAGATGCTCACATGGGCCATTCCACTGAGGTTAAAAGTAATTATATAAACAGATTCAGTCTTCCAGGTCTTTTCTGGAAGTCTCCAGGACTAAAAGAATCTTTGTTGTTTTACTATCAACCTTAATGAACAAAACATCACAAACTATGGCCAGATTGGAAGTATCTAAAAAGGTCAAAAACCTTAGACACAGTAAACCACCTGATTTTTTTCAGTCAGTCAAGCGGCACTAATATACCCCCTTGAGTATCTGGCTTAAAATGCCAAGTGTGACAAGCAAGCCCTTTATGGACTCTTGTCCCTTGTCTTTGGTGTTCCACAATTGCTGAAGTACAGCTGCTCTACAAGAGGGACTCCCTCTTCTCAACTGATGCCACTCTGGCAGAAAAAAACACATTCATGGGGAAACCATTAACTAGAAGAAGTTGATGAATAGTATCCCTGATAGTAGGGCACTTAGCCAACAGAGAAAGTGCAATAATCAGAATGCATTTCCTATAATATTTATCAAGTAAGCAACTTAGTAGCCCTAGGCCATATTATGCCATTCCTTGTTCAACAGATATCCCCATTGACTTCAAAATGGAGTTGTTTTGAAAAGCTAACAACAAGACAGATCCCCTGATACACTTCTGCTAAGCTGTAACATGGAAAGTTTTTTAAAAAGTTGAAGAAAACATCCTATCACACTGCAGCATGTTAAAGAACTTTGAGGCAAAAGGCGATAAATATAGAAGCAAGTTTTTAAATAGTAGCATAAAGCTATAATAGAAAAAATATTTTTTTAAACAGACCTGAAGGCTAGTTTTACCACTATTTTGCCTCTTAGTTTTGAGGTTGCTCAACAGCTTGGTTGTGGGAAATTTTTATGGAGGAACTGTTGTGATTTGAACTCGGCTGGCAGATAAACACCACGCAACCAGTCACTAGCCCTTTCCCCCACCCAGGAAAATAGAGGAGGGACAAAAAGAAAAACTCATATGTTGAAATAAAAACCAGTTTAGTGATGGTAACAAAACAACAGTAACAATAGGAAGTCCAAATGGGTAATGCACAATGCTGTTGCTCGCCACCCACTGACTGATACGCTGCCCACCTCCAGCAGCTATCTGGACAGAACAAAGATCCTACCACGCCAACTGGAAGTGAGAAAGAACGCACCTCCTTTATATACCGAGCATAACATCACACAATATGGAATACTCCAATGGCCAATCCAGACCCGGCACTCCAGCTGTGGCCCCTCCCATGTCAAGGAAAGTTAACTCCATCCTGGCCAAAATCTGGGTTAGGTGCTCCAGCTATGCCCTCTCCCAGCTCAAGAAAATTAACTCTATCCCAGCCAAAACTAGGACAGGAACATATTGGGAGGGGAAACTTGTCCCCCTCAGACCAAAACATTTTGAGGAACAAAACCACCCATCTTTGTCCTGAAAAGTTTTGTTGATTATCAAGCTGTCCAGTTTCACCGTGGAAGATGAGACTTCTCAGTGCTTATATATTACAAAAGTTTTTTGCTTTCATAGAGGCTTTGGCAAGATGAAAGGAAATTCTGCAACTACACTAATTTAATAACAGTTACTCAGAAATTAATAGAGCACTCAAATGTTTCATGTCACTGTCAAGAAGAAGAAAATTTAAGTGCAGCAATCTTAACAACAACCACAGCACTTTTGCTTTTATGAAGGCATTATTTTTTCACAGTAACCATAAATATTCCCTTATCGTGGTGGGCAAAGAGGTTCAATTAATTAATTACCTACTGCTAATCTTTGTTATTGCTCTTACTTTCAGTAAGTGTCACGTCCCGCTCAGACGAGGGGGACAAGTGACTCAGATTCACAAATCCCCAATGGAGCGGACAACAAGTCTCCAAGTCTAAACATTTATTAACTACTCACAATGTACTAATTGAACACACGATAGTTGTCTAAGTATATAGTAAGTTGTGGCAAGCAATATAATATGCCTTGCATTTCTTAATAGGAAAGGGAAAAGAGGGAGATAGAGGGAATGGGGAAATACAGATCACCGGTCTGGGTTTCTGTGCTGATCCCGCCGACGAGGGTTCCAGGAGGCACAGGAGACATCCATCTTTTTCACTGGCATCCGTCTTCTTCGCTTCACTGCACTCTCTCTCGGGGTCCCGGCCCCGCCGCCCCCCCCTTGATTTATACCCATTTTCCTTGGGTCCGTCCCCTAGGTCGACCCACATACCTACATATCCCATGTACGGGGAGGGGTAAGGTGTTTCATGGGATGATGTAATTAGCATGATCATGTTAGCCCTCGTTAGCATATTGAGGGGTGTTAACTTTAATATGCATTTTGTGGATAATGAAGCAAAGGTCATTCACCGGACAGATGGCCCTTGAAGTTTTGGCCAGGTGCACCAGAGCAGAGCCGTCCTGTCTTCACAGGGCTCCCTCCTCCAGCCCCATCTTGTGTTATTCAGGCAGCCTTATCAGCTTTGACCTCCACAGAATGCACCTTGTGACTCATAGTTTTGTCTTGCGAGTGTTTGACGCATTTCTTTGATCAGCCTCAACTTTTGCTTTCTTAGGCTGTTTTTCTTAGTTTCCCGCAGGCCTGGTTTCTCATCTCTCACAGTAAGACCTGCTTATTTTCAGTAAGACCTGTAACTGCTTCCTCCTCTAACTCAGGGTGGTTGAACACAGAACCACAACCTGCCAGTAACAGATGAAATGTAGGCCTGGATATAGCTTCCTCCGCCTGTGTCCACACAATATGAAACTGTCCATTTCCTTTCATGTAGGTATTTCCGTAACATCTTCCTTTACTGCAAAAAGAAAGACTCTGCCTTGTTTCTGAAGAGCCCTCTAAGACAACTCCTTGCTCTTTTCCCCTTTGGGCTCCTGCCCCACGAGGTGCTTGTAATCGTTGCATTTATTACACCAGATTCAAAATGAAGTAATACTTAAACTTGAAATGCCTCAGGCTGCCACCAAAAGTGCCGGGCATATGTATCAGGGCTTCCCCAGCCATTTCAGAGCAATGGGTACCAGACCACAGCAGTGTTCTCTGTGCCAAGGGGCCTTGGCCCTGATCCTGGGATGGGAAGGGTTGATACTCCCCTCTTCCTATAGGCACCTCTGCAGCACCCAGCACCACTGAGGCACCCAGGCTCATCTCAGCTGGGAACAGAACATCTCCTTTGGTTTCAAGCATTTACAAATAGCATCATGAAATAATGGGAAAAACTCCAAACTTTGCTCATCCACATTTCTTTTGTTTTCTGAGACCAGCTTTTTTTTGCTGGAGCAGTAGAGGGGTTTCAGATAAAAATTTTGCCTATATTTCGTGATGTGCCTACTACAATCTCTCTACCAAACTTTCTCCAATTTCTCCTCATCCCCCTGAGTTTCCAAGGCCATGAGAAGGAAGCAATACCCATGACAAAAACATCCATGCTGCTTTTGCAGTCCTCACCACCTTCTCTTCGCTGCTGACCTGTGCAAGAGCTGCCACTGCTGCAGCTTCTGTGAACTCCTTCACCAGCTGGACTCTGCCTGGCCTGCTCTGCCCTCTCCCCTCGGGGACAGTCACTGCTCTTCTTCAGCACAAACCTGTGTCCCACCAGCCATTCTGCCAGCGTACCCCCTCCAACATCCAGCCTACAGACATGAACCAACATGGAGCTGCTCTGTGGATATAGACAAATTATAAACTATGAAAATGTACATTAACAAAAAGAAACCAACAACAGCAAACCCCCCTGAAAATACTTCATTCCTAAATCCTCTAATCCTGCAAGGGAGATTACATTCATCTGAATCTTACATATTCGTGATTTTTGTACCTAGATGGAGTAGTCTAGAGCTGTTAGACTTCATCTTTCTAAGCAGCTGGAATCCCTTCACTGCCTTTAATTGTGCAGAAGAGATACAGCCAGTAAACAGGAGTTATGTGAAGCCCCAGTAAAGATGAGGCCGACAAGAGGAAGCTTGCCATGATCCTAGACAGGATGAGTGCAGGCTCCATGTTGATGGTGTCAGCAGGGCTACTGAAGTGAGAAGCACAACATTTTTCTTTGATGACAAGCACCATTGAAATTTTTCCTCGCAGGCCTCCCCCCACTCTGAGACATAAGGGGCCGTGACAGCTCAATCAATCAGCTCCAGCGGATCCTGAGGAAACCAGCCATCCATGGGGACCATGATACCCACCTCAGGGGCTGTGTTGGACAACTAACATTCCAATCCATGATTTTTTTCTGGATTCCTCCTCCCAGATGCCAAAATTGCCAAGCAAAACCTCTGATGTCATTTTTACCCTCTCTGCTGTTTCCAAGGCAAACTATTAATCTTCTGTCAAGCTTAATTCCTGACCCTAAGTTTAATTCTATCTCAGCAGCTGGTCCCTCGATCAGCCTCGCTGCACTCAAGTTGTGCTGTTCTTTTAGCAGTGCCCTGACCATGGACCAACAGAGAAAGTTCAGACCTGCATCCGTTTGGTTTTGACTTCAGTGTTCATCGTGATTAGATGCTCCAAGAGAAAAGACATGGAGAAGCTTGCCTGATACAGTGAGATGTGACAACACATGCCCTGGGTCTGACAGGACCAGCAAGCAGGAAAGTCAAAGGTTTTCGGGTTCCGGGTAATGCTTTTAGACAAATGCAAGGGAACATATTTTTGCCTTCAAAAATAAAATGCAGCTGACCTTCACTCAAGAAACCAGAGAGCCACTAGTCTTTTTTGACCTAAAGTAACTACTCTCCTGTGTAGAATGGTCCTTTAGTATTACCAAAATATGGTATAAATTAATTCATCAAGGCAAAGGAATTTGTTGTAATGATTGATACAACAGCTCCTGTGCAAGGCTCACAGAATACTTACATAAATATACATTATACTGTGATTACATTGAAACTGATTAATATGTCCTTATTTGTCTGGGAAAGCACAAATATATAGAGTGCAATTTTTTGCTTTTGTCGACACTACACAGTTGACATTTTTAACTCTACTGTCTATGTATAAACAATGAATATACTCTTACAGTTGGTGTCACAGGAACAAAACTTGTTATCTTTAACATTATCCAATAACATCTTTTAAATTTCTAATGCATTGCTCAGAGAAACATGAAAATCTACTAAAATGACATCATTTTTTACATGCTACAATACTAATGTGGGAAAAGTATTGCCACAAGACATCATTATGTCAGCAAGTCTAGAAGAGCTATATAAAGCATTCAACATGCATAATAAAATTACTATCTCCACCATTACTTAGAAAAAACATAGAAATTTTTGTCCTAGAGAGAAGTGATAAAAAACCTAAATAAACTATTGTCATGACTCAGATCAGAAGTGCTAGCCATAAGCAGAACGTTAGGGGTGAAATTCTTGGAGTTTAATTTGTTTTCTTCAAGGCTTCATGAAATTTTTCATCCAAATAACTTCTTCATAAAGTACATACCTTACCTGGTCTGACCTAATAGTTGATATGACTAGATATTCACAAGTTCAAGCGTAATCAAGTGAAATTTTCAGTTGGGGAAAAAAAAAAAAAAAAAAAAAATTTGAAAAAGATTAAAGCACTTCATTCTCATATTTTCAAAATGTCTCTTTGTTTGAAAGTGATTAAAATCACCACCTTTTCTTTGAATTTGTTCTGGTTTTGAGATAAACCTCAAACAAAAAAAAATCTATTTTTTATGTTTGTCAGGTAACCAAAAATCAGTTACTTATGTACTGTCAACTTTTATGCTATTTCACTTGGAAGTATTGATGCTGATCAGGGTAGTATTACACTAGACACAATGCAACAATTCCCATATTCTTTCAGGAAAAAGAACACTTGAGCAAATTTTATTTGCTAAATGTATATGTCATCGCAATCATAACTATTGCAGGCAAGATACATAAATGAGTGCAATCACCTTCTCGCATTTAGGTCTCATTACACTGTAACTTTAGAGAAAATGGGACATACAACAGTTTGCCACCGGATTTGTTGCAAACTGTTGTATGATTGGATTTGTGCACAAATACAATCATATTTATACATATATGCCAACAAAAAACTTTTGTCTTTGTTTTTTCAGAGATCATAACAAGTTTAATATATTCAGTGCACATTACAGAGGAGCACTAGTCTGAATAAGAGCAGAGCAGAGCTGCTGAGTACTAGGAAGTGCTGATGTCGCATTTCTGTTATCTGTGGCTCCCAGAGAGCCCTGTAATTCGCCCATCTTCCTCTACTCCACTGTCTGAGCACACTGAGAGCCTATTTTTGGTGGGGGTACCTGTGTTTCTTTAATGATCATGTACTTGCAAAGTGATAGGCAATGGTTTCTCCAATAGTTGTGTGGATTATTACACTTGATTTGTAGACTGAGGAATAACATGAACAAGTAACTCAGCACCCTTAAGACATCAGTACTTAAAAGTATTCATATATCAGCCCTAATTTGATACAGTCACAAAAATCTACTAATGCAAAAATCTTTTGCAAATACCTCAGTTCCTCAAGGTGAATCAGGCAGCCTAGGAGTTAACAACTAGCTTTTAAAATATCAATTCTTGGAGGAAATTCAACTTTAAAATAGTAAAATTAAGGAATAAGAGGTACACATAGAACACAAATTAATTTCTGGAACTAATGTCCCCCATAAGTGACCATGTAATGAGGCCAAAGGGATGCAGCTCTGCACTAAAACAACAGGACAGGCTTACAGCATTATACAGAGCCATGGCAGAGGCACACATTTCCCACTTCTTCAGATCACAGTAAATTCTGGGTGCCTTCAGACAAGTAATTCCATTTCTTTGCTGTCCCTTTCTCTGGACCATTGCCCATGATTTCTTTAGCCTGGCAAATCTATGGGACAAGGGTTGTCTATTATGACATGTTTGGATGGTAGCAATTCCAGTGGGGCTGAATAAGATCTCTGCACACTAACAAGTACAAATGAATAACAACAGAACAAGAACACTCTCTTAAAGCATCTTAAATCCCTTTTTCTATTCTTAGGCACTTTGGAGTGTTTAATGAGCATATGAGAAAAAGCCACAAAAGGACATAATTTTGAAAGCAAATGCTTGCTTGCAATTTTGTATGGGTAAGTGAATGATTTTTTCATGCTCAAGTTCAGTAAGTAAAGACTTGGCTACTTCATATTTGAGAGCAAATCTTTCTGAACATGCACAAAGCCTGTCAGTCTAAAAAAATTGCAGCAAACTGGCTGGCAGAAAACAAAAAGCCCACAGATAATTGTTGAAGGAGACTGGTGGAGGACTGTATTGAATTTGCATGGCAAAGTTTTGGTAGTGGAAGGGGCTACAGGGGTGGCTCCTGTGAGAAGCTGCTAGAAGCTTCCCCTATGTCCAACAGAGCTAATGCCAGGCAACTCCAGAGGGACACACTGATGGCCAAGACTGAGCCCAGCAGCAATGGTGGTAGTGCCTCTGTGATAACATATTTAAGAAGGGGAAAAAAAGCCCTACACAATTGTTGCCAGAGAGAGAAGTGAAAATAAGTGAGAGAAACAACTCAGCAGACACCAAGGTCAGTGCAGGACAGGGAGAAGGTGCTCCAGGCGCTAGAGCAGAGCTGCCCCTGCAGCCCATGGTGCAGCCCATGGTGAGGCAGGCTGTGCCCTGCAGCCCATGGAGGTTAATGGTGGAGCAGATCTCCACCTGCAGCCCATAGAGGACCCCACGTCAGAGCGGGTGGATGCCCGAAGGAGGCTGTGACCCCATGGGAAGCCCATGCTGGAGCAGGCTCCTGGGAGAACCTGTAGACCCATGAAGAGAGGAGCCCGCGCTGGAGTGGGTTTGCTGGCAGGACTTGTGACCCCATGGGGGACCCACACTGGAGCAGTCTGTTTCTGAAGGACTGCAGCCTGTGGAAAGGACCCATGCTGAAGCAGTTCATGAAGAACTGTAGCCCATGGGAAGGACTCATATCAGAGAAGTTTGTGAAGGACTGTTTCCCATGGGAGGAACCCCACAGTGGAGAAGGGGTAGAGTGTGAGAAGTCCTCCCCTTGAGGAGGAAGGAGCAACAGAAACAACATGTAATGAACTGACTGCAACCCCCTGCACCACTGGGAGGGAGGACATAGAGAAAATTGGGAGTGAAGTTGAGCCCAGGAAGAAGGGAGGGGTGGGCCAAAGGTGTTTTTAAGATTTGGGTTTGTTTCTCATTACCCTTCTCTGATGTGATTGGTAATGAATTGAACTAATTTCCCCAAGTCAAGTCTGTTTTGCTCATGACAGTAACTGGTGAGTGATTTCTCCTGGTCCTCATCAAAACCTACGGCCTTTCATTATATTTTCTCTCCCATGTCCAGTTGAGGAGGGGACTGATAGAACAGCTTTGGTGGGCACCTGGCATCCAATCAGTATCAACCCACCTCAAGGAGACAGGTGCAAAAGGCTTTCACAGAATTGTTGGGATCAAGGACTGGGTGATACAGATAACTTCAGATAGATGATTAAGAATCTGCATAACAAAAAGATAACTGAACAGTATTTTCATAGAACATTGTAAAGTTTATAAAGCTGTGCCAACTGACAAGATGGGATTTCTTTCTTTTTAGGTTATGGTATCACTTAGGCATCTCTGGCACTGCTGTTCTCTAGTGGACCCACTGACAGTAAAAGCAGAGCTGATGCTTGCCTCTTGTGCTGATTTGCTGTTGCAGTTCCCATGAGAAACTGATATTGAAACCATCAGACAGGAGGGAGAAAACCACAGTCAAAATATCCAGTGCCTGTATCACCTGGTGACTTAAATCTAACATCCCAACGAAGCAGAAAGATGGTTTGCTGAAGAAAGGAGATGGATGGATGGTTATATGACATGGGACACACTTCACTAGATCTGAGGTTCATCCAGAGGCCCACTTTCTGTGTGTAAACCAAATCTTATGACAGCCCTTGCTTCTTTTTTATTAAGATATAAACAGTGAAAAGAAAAAACAATTTTTCCAGTTCATATGGAGGCAAGTAGAAACCAATGTTAACAGAGGAAAGTAAACATTTCTAGAGTGCCTATCTGCCTGGATTTAATTTCCAAAACTGATTCCCAACAAAATGTAGATTTTCTTCAGTTCTGTCCTCAGGAACATGATGCTGAATTGCAAGATAATTTAATGTACCACTTCCTCTTAGCCAGGACTAAACAACCTACAGGACCCCCCATTCAGCACTCTCCTAATCAGACAGTCCACAGTCTGCCCTTACGCATGCCACGTGCAATTTGTCCTGAAGCCAGATGGAGAAAAGTACCTATGACTGATCCTCATCCTTCAAGCAGAACTTCATTTGTGTCATGCTGACTTTTACACCCCACTGCAATTCAAAAGTCAGGAGCCCAGGAAGTAGTTTGGACTTTTTTTATTACCTTACGCAATGCTATCTATGCTCACACATGCTGACTCTCAGTAGGAGTTACAGAGCTAGCTGCTCTTTGCTCCTTTGAATACTTCCCCAGATCTGACAGTCAAAAGCTTCATTTTGAATATCTGGAACATTATAGCAAATACAGCAGCAGCAGCACCAAATTCTACGTATCAGTGATGAATGCTTTGTTTCCCTCAGCAGCATTTTCTGCTGTGAAGCACTAAACGTTTCACCTGAGAGTATTATAGTCATGTGTGTCAACATGCCCTCTGTGAGAGTTCCCAAAAGTACCATGTACCACAGGTTATACTTGAAGCAGAAAGTATCTCAATCTAAGCTTTGCACCCACCTATCTAATCAAACTAAAAATATCAGTTCATTGAGAAGAAAGCTTTTGTCAATGTTTTATTTCTTCTAATTAGCTTTCACTATTATAACTACCAACCATACTTCAGAGGGAAGATATTAAAAGTTAGATTGATATCCTAGGGAACTTATCATCTAAATTTGAGAAAGCACATCAGCAGATGGCAGGCACACAAAGAAGTGGAAAATGGGAAAAGACTGTGAGTAGAGATGCTTCTGTCACATGCAAATTATGTGGGGTTTTGGTGTTTCTCTTTTGTCTCTGCAACAGTAAGTATAAAATGACCATAAATGCAATGTCATCATTGTTAATCACACTCAACATATAAAGCAAATTAGATCTTCATTTAGCACAAAACTGGCATAATGCTGCTGCATTCAATAGAGTTGCACTGACATTCAACTTTTTTGACTCTTGTGTGTTTCCAAATTGCATTTCTAACCTGACTGTGCCCCACTGAAGTTAAGAGGGATTGTTCAGTTGGGGTTTTTTCAAATGGAAGGAGTTGGGTCCAAATAAATTTTTTTAAAAATTTTTTTTTTTTTTTTTGCTTTGCAATCTTCTAATCTTCTTAACAATACTTAATTATTGCAGAGATTGAGACTGAGTTTATTTTTCTTTTTTTTTTCTAATTCCAATTTCAGCAGGTTGAGTGTTAGTTGGTGAGCAAGTGCCAGAAAAAAAGACCAGTTGAATTTATTGGTAGAAACTAGAAAAACATTAAATACAGATCTCAGAAATCCCATCCCTTCTAGGGATGACAATCCATTTTTAGAAACAAAAACTAGAATCAATTTCCTCAGTTTTTAGAGGAGAAAGGACCTGCAATGCAGAGGGATGTAGGCAGGCTCACATAGCCAGGGAGGTGCAATGGCAACTCCCAATACAGCTTTGTGGGGGATCCCCACAGAGGCTAAAGTCCCAGGCCTCTTTTAAACACAGAGCACCCATGTGGTAAAGCTCTGTCAGTTAAAAATGCACACTTTTGTGTGGAAAAATACTAATAAGGATTTTTTTCCTTTTCCAGTGTGGTCAGTAATCTGCAAAGACTGATCATCTCCCCAGGCATCTGTGTTGCTAAAAAACATCGTTTTCCCTGCAGCTGAGGTTGCTGTACCAAGAGACTCTGAAAGCACTGTCTAGCTTAGAAATTATTTCCAATAAAATCTGGAAACTTTGCTGAATCTTCCTTTCTTTACCACTTTCATATGGTTTCACTGCACATGCTTTCTTCATCGCTGCTGCTTTAACACGTGCTTTATATAACAAGCAGCTGCTTTTGACTTTGAATTATCTATCATCATATCTCCAGATACAGCCATCTCTATTTAACTCAACTGTGCAAATCATCTATTTCTTTAAATTTCTTTCTTTCCTTCAGTGTGCACCTTTCTTCCTCAGGCTACGCTGCCTGTCCCTATCACAGGTGCCTGTGCTCACCCAGGACAAAATAACTTTCTCCTCAGCCTTGCAGTCACTGGTGGACCACCTCACAACATCTCCCACAGCACACACTGTGTAAACACTGGGTCTCCTGCTTTGCAGTGGACACACGTGGCACCTATCTCCTGCTGAGACTTTTGGGGAGGCAAAGAAGGCTGGTGCATGACAGCACTAGCTGTTTACAATGTGTTTAGCATTCAAAGGAATTTGCTTCAAATATTGCAGCTAACATGTCTTCCTGCATCTGTATTTTCAAGCCAGTCACTGGAAAGGTTTATTAAATGATGATGAATTTTAAAGCAAAAAAATCCACCCAAGGACGTGCTCAAAGATGAAGCTGGGCCTGCCCCACCACCCTTCCATGGGAGGAGTCCTGTGTCCTAAAGGTGACAACCATAGCAGGGGGCTTACAGCAATATCCGACACCACTCTCAGTTTCAGTTTTGTTTTGTATCACACAAAAGGGCAGCCCTTGAGACTCCACTCACTGTCAGGGACAAGTCACACATTCTGCACAGGCCAAGATTTGATCTCTTCATGCAAAGGCAACTACATCCCACCCCAGCAGGGACAAGTGCCAGTGATAGCAATGGGCTCACAGGTGACATAAACTGTCACCTAAACAGGAGTGTTCTGGGGGACACCCTCAATCCAGCCTGTGAGCACAAATGAAAGAAGGGAAAAAAGATCTGAGGAACAAAACAGTAACTGAACAGATGTAAGTGAAACTCATTGAAGGAACTGGAACTAAAATGTTACAGGAGCTAAGGTTGAAGCAGCAGCCAGGGATATGCCTTCTCAGATGAAGAATGGAGCCAGGCATGAACATCCATGTTCGCCTTTCAGGAAGGACAGACAAGAACCAGCTCAGACCTGGCAACTCTGCCAAAGAAGCGGTAAATAAACACTTGGGCACAGTATCTCACTAATACAGCTCTACAACTTCCAGAGCAGAGCTGTCTTGCTTTTGGCTGGCTCACAGGGTGGACAGAGAAGCTCACAGATGTCTGTGCCCATTTTTGTAGACATGCCTTAAAAGCCCTTCTGAAGTTTTGCCCATCAACACCAGCTGAGAAGCCTGTCCTAAATTTAGGATATTAAAACAATTTGGCAGAATAAATAAAACTATGAGGAACCAACACAGATTCTATATCAAAACTGTAGAAGCACCTCCAGTTTTTGACATGTTAAATTATAGGCTAACTTGTCAAATTAGTTTTAAAGTCTCAGGGGAACAAATTCTGACAAAAAAAAAATAAACAAACAGAAAAACAGATTGCCAGAACTAAAGAAAACTTCAGCACCAAACATTCAACATCCTCGGGAAAGCAGTGTTACTATGACTACAGACAGCCAAGTAATAATACCTCACCTCAAAACCATACCAAACAGCATCTATGTTTCCGCCTAGACTATTCAGGAGTAGGGGGACAACACCTAAACATCCACACATTCCTGTGCTCCCATTGTTCTAAGATATGAGCTGCAATAGGAGAACAAGAAGTAACCTGTGTCAAAAAAGTTCTCCTACATGAAATGCTCGTTGAAAGCAAGCATCTATCCACTCCTTGATATTTTCCTCTTTTTTTTTTTTTTTTAAACTCTCTCCCACTGTACAAGTAACTAGAATGTCTTTACTAGAGATGATTTTATGCCTCCCCTCTCAGTCCTGCTACTGAGATGCACCCACAGGAAAGGCCTTGAAGGAGCAAGGAGAACTGCGTGTTCCGCTGTGCAGGAGCCTGTGTCATGCAATAGTGAGCAGTTAAAGGAGGAGAAAGGCTACCTGCCTGTCTCTCACACTGCCCCTCACTGGATGCTGAACAGCACAGTTATAGGCACCCACATTCATGGCCAACCAAGATCCAGGCTTTAGTATAGACTTGGCAAATTTTACGACACCTAGGTGACAGCTGAAGTAAGACTTCAGATTGTCTGATAACAGTACAGTCAACTGTATGGAGGGTTTGACATGTAATATTATTCATGTGCAGGCTCCAGTGCAGTCAGCAGAACTAATTTCCAGGAGTAAACATGCTGCAGGGGCTTCAGTCTCAAACCTAAACAGTGGTGCTTCAGGATCCTGCATTTCTTCCTGTGAGTCTCGGCATTCCTCCTTCGCTATCCCTGCCTAGAAACTGAGAGCTGCTTTTTACCACTAAGGATATTCATGAAAATCCATAGTAAATGGAATTATCTGTACCTACAGATGTATCCACACCCTCTATATTTGGCACCCTGTAGATGTTGCAAGTAGAGCAGGATTAAATCAGTTAAATCAGTATTTCAATAGCTTGAACAAGCAATCAATAGGGAAAAGAACAGAAGAAAACAAATCTCTCTCCACCCCTAAGTGTTACATGGATCAGCAGTTATCATGTTAGCTAAAATTCCTCCCACGCTCCTTTAACCTTGCCTTAACTTCCACCAGGCTTTTAATGTTGAACGCCTAGGTTTGCACCTCCCTTGTTCCTTGGGGAAGAAATAAGACTAAATCAGTTTTATTGTTGTTACATTGAGACAATTTATATATTTATCACCACTCCCTTTTTATTTCCAAGGTGAACTGTAAACAGTTTAAAACTAAGCTTGCCCAGCAATCAACAGAAGTAAGAATTGTATAGCCTAAGCACCCTGAGGTATGCCCAACTCAAGGCAAGACAGGGCGCACCTTTTGTGGGGTGATGTTTCTCTGTTCTGGGGTGGATGGCCTGGTGCCACATGAAGTGGTGGGCTGCAGTCAATGGCTACTTGTTAGCTGGATTATTCCCACTCCACAGTACCACAGCAGACACCAAACACCACTTCTAGAAACACACAGCAAAGTCTGTTTCTCTGCAGTGATTACAGAGACCCCACAATGAGTGGGCCCCTAATCTAATCACTTTAAGTGAATACTCAAAGTTAGTTAAGCAACATGAATATAGGCCCGGAACTGCTTTTAGAATTACATATTTCTGAGCAAAACCAAGACTCTCAGGCAGTCTTCCATGTTGTTACTTGCAAAGCTTGAACTACCTGTATATTTTGTACCTGAAGAAGGACTTGTGTGCCAAAGAGCTTGTGTATTTTTCCCAGATAAATTGTTTCTCCGAGTTATAAGGAGGAAAATTAGAACCATGTGGAATTAAAACAAAGGTAGTCAAGCTCAATCTTCTGATTTGGAGTCCATCTAAAATCTGGGTTCCCAAATGGAAGAGTCTGATTCTTCACGTGCTTGTGTCACTGCCATTTAAATTGATCTCAATAGAGTATGTAGGAAAGAAGTAACTCAGGACAACTGTGCCTAAATGGAAATATATGTGAAAAGGCATAAGTCTCTTTGCCCTGCTTGAGGATCCGCCAGCAGAGCTTTCAGAGAGTACAATGGTAATTCAGGCAAATTGACTGTTAGAAATATAAGTGGAAGATGATGCAGCAACTGAGAATCCTAAAGTGAAATAAAAATTGCAGTCTTGCTTATGTAGGTCTACTTGCATTTATTAAGTTCATTTTTCTATCCAAAAATGAAGTTAATATTTTCAATGTTTTGCTTTGCTGGATCTGTGTTTTGCCTATTAACATGAGTAATTTTGACAATAGCCTTCAGTTCAGCATCAGCAATAAAATTATTTTATATATATATATACTTAATTATTTGAATCCTTCCTGCAGAAAAAATCCCATTAAACTCAGAGAAGTTCTATCAATGGAAGAATTTCAGATGCAGAACCAAAACTTATCACATCACTATGAAATAATTTTGAGTCTTGCAAAATGTATTTAATAGCAGTCAGGGTCTGAAAAAACCCACATTATTTAGAATTAAAAAGCAAACATTTTGTGAAGCTGATCTCAACATGTTTTGCACACAGTCCACTACCATTCTAAATCAGGTAGTGGACTGTGTGCAAATAGCAGTAAAAATGTTAATAAATGTGTACTAACAATACAGCTGACGGCTACAGTGTACTTTTAAAAGGATTCTTGTTTAATAAATTATTTGTTAACTGAAAAAATGTGGATTTTTTTAAAACCTAAAATGTGAAAAGGGGAAGAAGGTGTGAAGTGGCAAAAGGAAGACACAAAAACAGAAATTGTCAAATTATTTGCCTACCATTTATCAAATCAATTGTCTAGCATTTCAGTTTATTTGCAATTATTTGATTTAGAAATGCTATTAAATTCAGACAAATGTATGATTAAAAAATAAATAAACTTAGTTTAAAACTGAACCATATTGAAATAATTTTAAAAATCAAAGTTATCCTAATGAAACATTCATTTCTTGGTGATCCATCATAGTAGTTGCTTTAACAAAGCGTATCATGCAATATGAAGTCCAGCAGGAAATTTGTCCTATGAGTTTCAAACTTATAGGAAACAAATGAGTTTTGACTCCCATAGGTTTGCAGTGCTGTGTATTCAAACTGTAATATTTCTCTCCCTAGCTAAAAATTATACAGATGTCTGTTTGGGATTTTGAGAATTTGTGTCATCTGGAGATTTTTAAATCCAAATTTCTGAATTTTTTTTTTCCTAGAAAGAAATTAATTGCTCAGACCCCATTTTTCCATCCGAAACAGGTTAAATGAAAACCTGCTGAGCAGGGAAAATATGGATTTCAAAAGTAAGGTGCTTTCTTTATGTACACGGACTAACATACATGCTAAAAATACTTTCACGTGAAATATGTGGATGATGCCGTCATGTATTTTTGCTCTCTTGGATAACTGATATATGATGTTCTGTGAAATGCAACAAATAAAATCAGTCTAAAGCACTAGTTTATAAAAATAGATAATTCTTTGGTTAAAATTTCTGACTCATTTTCACCTGCAAAAACACTAATTTGTTCTGTTCACTCACATCAAAATACACCAATTGCTAGTACTACACATTAGCTATTATCTCTTCTTTTTTCCATTTGGGAACCAGTCAACTCCTACTCAGAACTAAGTTTCTTTCTGACATAAAAATATGACTAAAACATTGCATATCTAATCAAACTTTAAAATAGTTAACATTTCATTAAGATCTCAGTTTTCACTCTTTCAGATTTTTTGCATAATGTATAAAGTGCAAATTTAAGCACCTAGATGCATCTCTACCAAGCTTTTTAGACATATGATGCTCACAATAAATTTTGAATGCTTCTATTTAAAGGACACTTTGCCCCACGGGTAGGATAAGTGTACACTACTGTAATACTCACAACACATATAGAGGTAACAGCTGAACCTCAGTACTTTGACAGTACATTGTTTCAAGTAAGAATTCTAGACTTTCCACGCAGTCTTCCACTGAACAAATAGAACACTTCCCCAGGGGATCAAGGTTATTATATTTTTTTCACTGGTATGAAAATCTCTGTTACTCTCTTTACACTCAGAGCTTATAAATCAAGGATTCTTCAGTTTGCAAAAAATTCAGTACCGATTTAAAAAACATTTCATCTGACACTGTAACAGTAATGGGGACTACAAGAACAGTACCAAATTCCTCATGATGTTTATATAAGCTGATTCATTACAAATGAAAATATTATATCATTTGCCTTTATAACTTCTTTTTCACTTGACTTGATTAAAGAAAACACTGCAAATATATCTGTGATTCTCAAGGCAGCTAAACCAGAAGGAAAATACTTTAGATATGGCCTTTGTGAACAGCTTAACTTTTGTTGATGTAGTGGGCTTGCTGTACCATAAATGCTAAACTAGATGCGACTCCCAACATTTTGCTGCCAGGGTAGTGTCTTAGCTCAGGGACAAAAGAAAGCAATTAAAAAAGAGAGCAATTTATAAAACTTAGACAGTTTCCATTCAAATGGAAGAAGATTGCAACAGCAGATTTTTCTGAAGCCATCAGAAACCAGCCCAGACATGTTTTTCTGTAAAGGCTGAGGGTTGAAAAATGCTGGCTTCCTTCTCCTGGAGTCCACGTGCTCCAAGCTTTCCCCTTCTCCATGGTGGAGAGCAGCCCAGCACATTTGAACCTCAACTAGCCAAGCACTTATGCACAACTTTTTGCCAAGAGAATCTCCTTCCTTCAGATGTCTCTGCCTGCAGCAAAGAAGGGAAAATTTGTTTGAGACGGTGCTAAAGATGGCCAATAGCAGTGGTTAAAATGTCTGTTATACACAGCAAGCCTCTATATCACAAAATATCCTATAACTTGGAATGATTGGTGTCATCTGCTCTCAAGAGACTTGAGCATGAAGCAGCAGGTGAGGAAGGTCAGAGTGAGGAAATGCCAGAACTTTTTCCTGTGCTGTTTTTGGATCTAACCACCACAGTACCTCAGCCACCTACACAAGCACTAACATTTCCCACCCTGACACCATACTCCTTCCCCCTGCCACTACCAAAATCAACTCATTACTTGACAGCTCAGCAATCTGAGGAAGACTAACTCACCCTGTATCACCTCTGAACTCACCCTTCTTGTTTAATTTTACAATGTTTTTTTTTTTTCTCACAGCTGTGGTAAAACCCACAGAAGGAAACACACAGTTTTACACATAACACGTTGGAGACTTTCAATAATAAGATTTCATCCTTACATAAATATAGGGGTTAATACATCTAGCTATATGAAGATTAATCCCCCTAAGTGATGCCAGATCTGTGGTGTTCTTAGTACGACATATGTTCCAGCTGTGTTATTTAAAGTCCTCATCCACAGCTTTAATATTTGCATTATACTTTCTGAAAATGTTAAGGTTCTTTCTTCATGACTCAGTGCTCTCTGCTTACTCTTGCCTGAACTATCTTTCTTCTCTGAGTCACCACCTCTCTCATCAGCTTCCAGCCCCCTTCCTTTTTTATTAGAATTTAGCAACACATTGATGCTTACCAATTTTTCTGTAAATTTACCAATGGCTTTTACAGTCATCAGTGAATAACTGCTTTATGAACTGGAATATGAAACAGTTTAATGTGTAATTATATGTTGCAATAAACAACATTATTGATATATTTCATCAGTTTCATGATGTTTAATGTCACTGTCAAGCATAGTAGGAACACAGGGTTGGTGACATTGTTACTACAGACTTTGCTTTAGATTACTGGCAAAAGTTTATAGATTTTTTTATGGAGACTTATGGTTCATTATCCTCTTCTGTACACCCAGATAGTTCATCATGCTTGAGAGGCATGCAGAAAAGTGTGAAAGGAGAGGAAAAAAACAACCATTGAAAGAAAGGTGATCAGTTGAGACTTAAGGGTAGACACTATGAGAAATTTAGAGTTTGAAATATCTAGATAACCAGCCGAGAAACTACACCCATGTGATTCTGGAAAGAGACTCCCAGACTGAATTCTAGAAACAACAAAAGGATCTCTGGTAGCAGAATTAGCAGTAAGGTTGTGGGCTAGACAACAAACAATACACACCTGAGCCACAATGACTGTGTGTATAGCAGAGGATGAGGAAGACTGTTTCTATAGTTAGCTTTATATGCCTGCTCTTCCCAGGTAGTCAAACCTGGTTCTCAAGAGTTTCCAGGCTGAGGAAATGTTGAGAATCACAGAATCACAAAATCACAGAATCGTCTAGGTTGGAAAAGACCTTGAAGATCATCCAGTCCAACCATTAGCCTAACATTGACAGTTCTCAATTATACCATATCCCTAAGCGCTATGTCAACCTGACTCTTAAATACCTCCAGGGATGGGGACTCAACCACCTCCCTGGGCAGCCCATTCCAACGCCTAACAACCCGTTCTGTAAAGAAATGCTTCCTAATATCCAGTCTAAACCTTCCCTGGCACAACTTGAGGCCATTACCTCTTGTCCTATCACTCATTATTTGGTTGAAGAGACTCATCCCCACTTCTCTGCAACCTCCTTTCAGGTAGTTGTAGAGGGTGATGAGGTCTCCCCTCAGCCTCCTCTTCTCCAGACTAAACAACCCCAGTTCCCTCAGCCGCTCCTCATACGACCTGTGCTCCAGACCCTTCACCAGCTTCGTTGCCCTTCTCTGGACTCGCTCGAGTAATTCAATGTCCTTTTTGTAGTGAGGGGCCCAAAACTGAACACAGTCATCGAGGTGCGGCCTCACCAGTGCCGAGTACAGGGGTAAGATCACTTCCCTGTCCCTGCTGGCCACGCTATTTATGATGCAAGCCAGGATGCCATTGGCCTTCTTGGCCACCTGGGCACACTGCTGGCTCATGTTCAGCCAGCTGTCAATCAACACCCCCAGGTCCCTCTCTGACTGGCAGCTCTCCAGCCACTCCTCCCCAAGCCTGTAGCACTGCTGGGGGTTGTTGTGGCCCAAGTGCAGCACCCGGCATTTGGCCTTATTAAACCTCCTACAGTTGGCCTTAGCCCATCGCTCCAGCCTGTCCAGGTCTCTCTGCAGAGCCTCCCTACCCTCGAGCAGATCAACACTCCCACCCAACTTGGTGTCGTCTGCAAACTTACTGAGGGTGCACTCGATCCCCTCATCTAGATCATCAATAAAGATGTTAAACAAGAGTGGCCCCAAAACCGATCCCGGGGGGACACCACTCGTGACCAGCCTCCAACTGGATTTAACTCCATTCACCACCACTCTTTGGGCCCGGCCATCTAGCCAGTTTTTTACCCAGCAAAGCGTGCGATCATCCAAGCCTCAAGCAGCCAGTTTTGCCAGGAGAATGCTGTGGGAAACGGTGTCAAAGGCCTTACTGAAGTCAAGGTAAACAACATCCACAGCCTTTCCCTCATCCAGTAAGCAGGTCACCCTGTCGTAGAAGGAGATCAGGTTTGTCAAGCAGGACCTGCCTTTCATAAACCCATGCTGACTGGGCCTGATCATCTGGTTGTCCCGCATGTGTTGTATGATGGTGCTCAGGATGAGCTGCTCCATCAGCTTCCCGGGCACTGACGTCAAGCTGACAGGTCTGTAATTTCCTGGATCATCCCTCCGACCCTTCTTATATATGGGCATCACATTGGCTGATTTCCAATCTGTCGGGACCTCCCCGGTCAGCCAGGACTGCTGATAAATGATGGAAAGCCCCTAACATACAGCGCCACCCCACCACCTCTCCTTCCTTGTCTGTCCCTCCTAAAGAGCTTGTAGCCCTCAACAGGCACATTCCAGTCATGGGAGACATCCCACCATGTTTCTGTAAAAGCCACAACATCATAATTTTCCTGTTTCATCATGGCTTCAAACTCCTCCTGTTTGTTACCCATCTGTGTGCATTAGTATACATGCACTTCAGATGGGCTGATGTTTTCCCCCCTTCGCCCTTCAAATCTAGTTTAAAGCTCTGTCAATGATCTCAGCTAACTCCTGCCCCAAGATCCTCTTCCCCCTCTGGGACAGGTGCATTCCATCTAAATGCTAAAAGGTCTGGTGCCCTGTATACCAACCCATGATTGAAAAATCCTAAGCCCTGACGGTAACACCAGTCTTGGAGCCACAAGTTCATCTGTTGAGTTCTCCTGTATTCTTTTTCATTCATCCCCCCAACTGAAGGGATGGATGAGAACACAATTTGTGCCCCCGACCCCTTAATCACTTTCCCCAAGGACCTGAAATCTCTCTTCATTGCTTTAGGACTTCTCCTAGTAATGTCATCACTACCTGCCTGAAAAACCAGGAGAGGGTAGTAGACCTTGGGTCTCACTAGAGCGGGGAGTTTTGCCTTGAGGTCCTTGACGCGGGCCCCAGGGAGGCAGCAGACTTCCCTATGAAACAGGTCCAGTCTGCATATGGGGCCTTAGATTCAGGAGGCTTTCTTCTGTGGATATGTGATTGGACAAATCCTGGAAACCAGATAGTTAGACATTCTGCATCCGTCTTCAGTAAGACATGATCAAAACATTTGTCTCAGAATTTATAAGTTCCTTTTATTTTTGATGGATATCTATTCTCTTTGAATAGATATTTCTATGTGAAGACTTCAGATTACTATCCATATGTTCATTTAATGAATACCACACAAAAAAACCCCAACATTTTAAAAAATTATGTTCCTTACAGGCTCTAAATTTGGTCTGTACTGTAGGAAAAAAATTACTTTGGTTATAGTTTCAGAATTTACTAGCATGTTTTGACATGCATTGATGTGTTTCAAATCCAGATTTCTGCATCCTGTGTCCTACTATATCATCCACTGTCAGGATGAGCTTTCTGACTTTGCTATTGCTCCTTAAAACAAGAGGCAAAATCAGTCCTAACGAGTGTGATTTTTGAAAGCTTTCCAAACACATGCACAGGTTAACTGTTCACCTAAAATGTACACACACACACAAGGCAGAGAGAGGAAAAAAGAGATGAAGAAAATGGGAGGGAGGGAAGAATTGCTTTTTCCGAACTCACTAGAAACATTCCTCTGAAGCAGTTAAAAACACTAAAGGAGTAAATATTCCCATGCAAATACCATATACCACTGAAATAATGCCTTGACCCAACACACTGAGTATGCTGCAATTAACAAAGCCAGTTGGTAAAAAAGGAGATTAAAAGGCCATAATAGAGTGTTCCAGTAATGATGTTCTTAGCAGCTTTTGAGGGATACTAAGAGACTAAGTCCCTTGCAAATGTTACTAATATCATAGAAAGTAATGGATTAATACTTTTTTTATTAGGAAGAAATTATAGCCTATGGTTTCTTAGACACATCTTATGAGACTACTTTAAACATTAAAACAATTATATGCAGTCATTCAGTGTTCAAATTCCACCAGATACACTCAGGACAACTGACCTGTGGTGACTTATTGAGTGAAAATCTATGTAAAATACTCAGAGAGATGGCTTAATACACAAGTGCTGCATAAAGTTACTATCCAGAATGGTGTACTTTTTGTTTGAAAATGAAGTCACTTAGATAGAAAACGTGCCCTCCTTGACAAGCTCTTGATGTTTCACTGTGTAACGCCACATCAGGCCATCAAGACTGTTACCCAACACATGTCATCATCTACACGGTTTTACAGCAAGTTGAAATCCTGCCCTTTTTATGCAGTGCAAAATAGCAAGGAGAAATAAAGGGCAAGAGAAAGCAAATACGTCTAGAAATTGCTATACCCCATAGTTAAAGCAGTGTCCAGTACACGTGAGCTCTCCTTGGACTCTATGGATCAGTGTAAATATTTTGCTAATGGCTGCAGTTCATTGCCATGAATTTGGTTTGCTATTTTGGGCCACCTCACAGTTCCTCACTGAACACTGCCATGTTCTTCTCTTGGGGAAATCTCCAAGTGCTGCAAAAGCATCTGAATGGAAAATGGCTCCCTGGCAATGCCTCCCCACCCTGGGAGTGACAGAACGAGTGTTGTTCTGTGTCACAGAACTGCTGCACAAACATGCTAATGGAGCATCAGGGAACAGCTTCCCTCTAATCTTCTGGGTCTTTTGAACTCCTGGTCATTTGTGTTTGATCTTCAAAAAACATATTAGAATTAGGAAAGATGTAGGTACAATCATTTATAAAATAAACACCATTCTGGATGAAAGCAAATTGAAACTGACGTTCGCAAAAACTGTTTGTGATCACTGAGGTAAACAAGGGACAGGAACATTTTTAAATCGAATTGCAGCAACATGCAACAGGTATGGGATGTGCCTCCAGTAGCCTCTATTACAAAAACAAGACAGAATTCATTGGGTGAAGGTTGTGTTAAGGTGATGCAGGGTTTTTCTTTGAGTCTCGTCATCTCATATCAAGTGCTTATCAGGTATACATTAACTTTTATAACCTCTGTGAAATGAGCAATCTCAGACAAGCTCCTGAGGGACAGCACTCCATTTTGTAGCAATCACTAACACAAGTGGCCTATGTGTTGGTATGGTGACAAACATCTGGAAGAATGAACTACTCTGATCTACTCTGTGATCCCACCAAGCTGTCAGAAAGAGATCAAGAGGGTGGGGTGAAGGACTTTAGCAGCTGATGACAATACTGTTCTGCATTACACTGCAGAGTGCCAAAGAGTGACACACTGTATGCTGGAGCTGCTGTCTGCCACACCGCTAGCGCAGCTTTTTTACTGCCACAAACTGAATGTGTGGAGTTAAATAGGCCAAAAAATTCTGATACTACCAGAGACAGAGGGTGACTGTGCAACACAAATCTGAGATGATTTGATTAAGGCCTTCCCAAGACACAACCCAGACGTAAACAGTCTGCTTATCCATTTCTCAGTGTCTTAGAGCATATTTTTGCATGTAACACTTGTGCTTAGTGCCTGGTGTCATTTATGTCACTCACAGGAACACCAAAAATATTGGTTTTGTCTCTCTCCAAGGGCCACTGAAAATTCTGATACGCATTTACATTGCCTTTAAATCCTATTAGAGCTCTACTTTTTCCTTACAACAGAGCTTAACGGAGAGAAGAACAAGAGTGACAAAAATAACCATCCTCAGTCTCCTGGATTATTTGATTCCTTCTCAGCTAAATAATTAAAAATGCAGAACCCAGACACTTACCAGCCATAAGGTGTCTTCAGACTGATTGGCTTTCATGGAATATTTATCTTCATTAGTATATTTATTATATTAGTAGGCCCTGGGCTTATAATACCCCCTCCTTTAGTGTATTCATT
Organism: Strix uralensis; assembly: GCF_047716275.1. Taxonomy (NCBI): domain Eukaryota; kingdom Metazoa; phylum Chordata; class Aves; order Strigiformes; family Strigidae; genus Strix; species Strix uralensis. The sequence goes on along the minus strand of NC_133974.1, from coordinate 90,774,825 downwards.
TCATAGTTATTAATGCTAGATACATTAGCATCAGCATGAACATCTAGATGAAATTCTCAAAGTTTATCTTGAATAATACCTGTCTTTCAGAGTCTGCAGATCTAGCAATGGATAACATTATTCTCACCAGGACTGAAAATGTGTTCAGCATACTTGTAGTCAGAAGCATCTTCAGTATATGAAAGTAGTTACAGCCAAGGCTAATCCCATTTCCCTTCTCAAAACTAAGTGAACAAGGGAGCCCCATTATTTTTAACATTTCTGTGACAATATGAAAGAATATTTCTAACTCAAGTCTGTACACTAAACATGATCTGTATTTGAAATAATCCCTTGCATGCTTCATACAATACAAAAAACAGTTGCTATAGAACTGTTAAAGTCAAGGAAAGGGAACAAACCTTCAAAAGCTGGGTGTCTTGGGAACAGTCTCTACAGAGCCCATTATTTAGGTTACAAAAGATACATTAAAATCACTCTTCTCGTAAGAGAACACTAGTTTTGCATTGGTATGCACACAACAGCTACAGAAAAATGTACACTCCTGCACTGTCTCTGCAGCGGGATTTACTCCTGCTTTGTACAGCTAGACCACATATCAGCTGTTACGTGTTGAATGACACTATTTGCTGCTCTTTTCCAGTACGTCTGCATGTCTTGGCATGCTTGTCACACACAGATCCGCATTTTGACTCAGACTTGAAGAAAAAGGGCCTTCAGTATCTAAAAGCTTGTCTGGGTTTTTTGTTTGCTTGCTTGTTTTCCCAGAGATAGCACTTGAACCACTTCAAATCCACAGTGGCAGCAAGCTCCCATAGAAATGAAGGGAAAATGAAGACTTGTCAAAATCCTGTGTCACTTTAGCACTTCAGAAATGTGATATCCTAGACATCTGAGAAATCCTAGCCATTCAGAACAATCTGAAATTTGCAGAAGGCAGCTGCTTAAAACCTTTCAATAACTGTAACAGCAACACCTTTGTAGTCATTATGGCCAAAGGCTATGAACACAGCAGGGGTTTTATGCAGGTAATACTTTCTATTATTCCAAAACAGAAGGAGGTCATTCAAATAGTTTTTTTTTTTTACCTTCTGGCTAGGTTGACCATGGTCTAGGAAAATGGCCTTATCTAAACACTTTAAGTCCTTACTTCAGTAACAAGGTGGAACAGCAAATTCAGTGCAATGCAGAAATTCTCTCACCCATTTAACCAACAGCAGCCAAGGCTTCACACTTCCAGCAGAAGATCAGTTCTTACATCTCATTTGATGCATTTTATTATACATCGTCAAATTAGCCAAATAAAATGACATAGAGCTTAAATGAAGTTTTAATGACAGTATATTATAATTTTCGTGTTACCTTCTCCCCATGTTCAAATAAGAATGATAGTTTTAAAAATTTATGGAGCTTTAAGTGATGTGGAGGTGCTACAAAAGACTTTGGTGACTGTAAGCTTAAACTAGTGAAAATAGGAACTTGCTAAAGGTGCGTATATCAGCTCTTTAAAAGTCTGCCAAGAATAACACACTGTCTAAGGACATAGAATAACGTATGTACCAAATAAAAAGCATCTTAAGGCCTTCCTCAAATTCACCAAATTAACTAAAAATAAATAAATATATCTAATTTTGCATGTTGTGGAGCAAAGGTAAGCCAAGCAAGAGATGTGATCTCAGAGGAAAGAATTAAGAGAAAATAAAAAATAAACTAAATAAACTCTTGTTCCAGTTGCTCAATAGTGGATGGCAATTGCTTTCCCATCATAGCTACACACAGAAACACCTGGTTTTGAATTGAAGCCATAAAGCCAGAAAAGACCAGGTATATTAAACTTGCTATAATTGCTTTGAAATCTTATTTTCTCCAACCTGGAGGTAGTCATTTTGTGCCCACTGTTTTAATTCCTAAATGCGATTTATAAACATTTTATATTATCCTAATCTGTCCCTGCTGTGTTGCAGCAACGGCAAGCATACACAGAAATCTTAATGAAGCACTCACTACAAACTGTAAACACAGAGCATGCTAAGGTGTCATGTACAGTACAGATAGGGGTTAATACCTTCCACAGTCATTAGGTTTGGATTTGGGGATGTTTGCACAGTAGTCAATTCAGATAAAATTCAATTGTATGCTAGCAGCCCATAAAAAGCTTATGCACTGAATCTCTCAGGTATACCTTGGTCTTAATGGTATAAAATTCATCTCTGTGTACAACATGCTTTAAATCACGTATTGGTCCCATTACCTTGGTTTGCTTGGGGGCATAGGATGGTGTATATGCTCATACACAATCTCTGCAGAGGGATTATCTCCCTTAAGACATGCTAAGAACATGTACATTTGGAGTGCTGAAGCAGAAGCAAGCTGAGAGCATATCTGTACTTCAGTGACACCTAATGACTTCTGTGTAAGCATAGGCTGCGTATGAAGCTAGCACTAGCTACAAGTGCACTGTGACTAAGTTAATGTGAGGTTTATTATTATTATAATTATTAATAATTATATTTCCTTTTTTTGTGTCATCTAGCACACCAACTCACTTTATATTCCCATAAGATAAACAGTGTATTTTCCTCTTAACAAATGTTACACCAGTCGGAATTTTGTCTTTACTTAGAATTGTACCACCAGGCAGAATTACAAAAATAATATTCACTACTCTGAAAAATAGCACTCAAAATACGAACACCTGCACTTTTTAGTTTTAGTTTTCTCATTTTTAATAATATTTTGAAAATAATAGCTGCCCATTTTTTCAGGCTATTTGCACAGCTCCTGTCTGCAAAATTGTCAATTTCTTCAAGAAGGACAGATTATAGCCTGTCAAAAAGCCTGAAATTGAGCCAGTGACAGCCTGAAAGCTATTCCAGATTCTGAAAATATATTGCAATGCCTATACATTTTTCTTTGGCAGCTGGTTACTGGAAACTTAGCTGCAGCACAGGGATGGAAATGCTAAAGAGGTTGAATTCAAAAGTTATTTAGAGGAAGCATTAATTTCACAGGACTGGATGCCTGACTGCGGAAGAAGGCTCTTGTTTTATTCTTAGGACAGTGTTGGTTTCATATACAGACCGCCGAGTTTTATAATCACATAGATCACTCCATTCCACTCCTCTCCTTTCCCTTTGTCAACTGCAGGTAGTAATCGTGCCCCTTTGATATAGTTAAAGTAAAAGGCTAAAAAGGCTGAACGGGTTTCTGTAAGCCAACTGCATACTGAAGCCGGCTGGGCCCTTACAAAAGATAAAATCAGATCAATGCTGAAAATGGCAATAATGTGCACAAAGGATACAATTTAGTAAGGAATTCACTGTATATATTACTTGACCCAGAAACTCCTCCAAAGTGACCTAATGAGCATGAAAGAACTTAAGAAATAAGTGTTTAGGATATTTTCCAAGGACACTTCCAGGAGATTGCAGCTTGAATTTAAACACCTTTTGCTCTTGCTCTGCACCCCACCTCAGTCTTGTCACCCAGGGCCCAATTTAACACAAACACATGCCTCACATAGTCTTTGTACTTGTGCAGAAAGTTAGCTCCCACCCTGAGTTGAAAGGCCTTTGTGTCTATCATGTTGTTCAGGTGTGAGCGACTACAGAAGGTAGAAAGCAGTGACTTAATGGACCCTGAATATCAAAAAATACCACTGCTGCTCCACACTTTCCCAAATCTGCAGTCTATCCCAGTATAACTATATCATTTTCTCCTTCTCCTGCTACAAGCTCCTGTTTATGGCACAATCACCTGCTCCATTTGAGTGCAGTACAAGTCCTTGGCTTAGTGTCTTGAAAATACTGTCCTTTCATGATGAGATATTCTTTTATACATCTTTACACGCTATCTCCTTTATCTGTCTGACCTCAGATAATCAGTCACAGCGCTAGAATGTCAAACATGTTAACAGGGTGGCCTCTAAAATTTTACGACTGCTCACTTCATTTCCAGCAGTTTCCATAAGCACAGGCCATTCTTCCCAGAGCTAACAGGTGGCAACTGGTTTCTTCTGTTTTTCTGATCACAAGGCAAGAGGCGAACATGTTACACCAGGTTAAAGGGTGGAGAGGATTGGAATTTTTTTTTAGATAGGTTTATAGAGGGGATTGATCAAGTTAATTTAAACAGCTGGCAAAAAGCTCACTGCAGCTTTAGTCATGATGAATTCTCAGATTATTATAGGACCAGATGGGCTTTGTCCTGTAAGTAATTGTGTATTCTCTGGAGTGGACAGGGGGCCATTGAACCATCTGTTTTGTTGTTGCTCCAAAGAGTTTCTTATTGCTGTCCATGTCCGCTGTTTCCCTACTTGATTTCCCCAGGTCTACTTTACATCAGCTTGCTCAGACACAAGATACCCTCTTGTTTTAAGTAAGGAAGAGAATTGCATTTGCCACTCTAACCTGCCATGTTATGCCTCTAGTTTTCCTGTCTTCACAGTCTGCTGCTTTTCTCTGCTTGTTTTAGCCCCTGAAAATGTATTGGAATGGACAACAGATTTACAGGTCTTTTAGCATTCTGGTGGTACCGCTCAATGCTGTCAGGAGTTAAATTTGTAAATAAAAATGCCTTGCTCTTGCATGGCATTTTTCAACAGGATAATACAAAGCTTTTCACACAGAGGTCAACATCACTAACCCTATCCTACAAAAGGTGAAATTTGGGTACATAAGAACACTGTCAAAAATCATAGCTTAAAGACAGGAAATTCAGAGATACACAAGCAGGGTCAAAAGAGACAGAAGGAAAAAGGTACACATGAATCTATATAGTCATTCAGTACAAGCCTATACATGAATGCAAGAAATACAGGAAATAAACAGGACCAAAATTCTTTACATGTGGCCAAAATTAAGATTTAGTTGCTGTACAAGAGATTCAGCGGAATAATTCATATGGCTGAGCTATAATTACTTTTTATTATTATAAAAAGATACACAGCTTGGTCAGGAAGGACAAACTGCAATATAAGGGACAAGCATGTTAACCACTTACTATACATGGAATGAGACCTGATGAACTCACTGGATTATGTTTAAAGGCCGGATGTCTTTGTAAGTGTTGAAGTCTATCACTTAAGTCTTTTAACACTGAATCAGTACCGAGCCACCTAATGGCACTTCTCTCACTGTCCTGTGAACATTATATTGCACAGGCTCCACTCATATCCTTTATGGATTTCCATAAATACATATAAGTAACTGCAACCAGTACCTATTCCAGGAGAATAGCCATGACTTTATACATGACCTTGCATCTGCCAAAGAATTCCTCAGAAGTGTAGGACCATTTGCAAAGGATCAAATAACAAATCAGCCACTCTATTCACCAGCGAGGCACTCAAATCAGGTGAAAGCTTTAGTCAGTATGATCCAGTGTGATTTGTTTTATCTAAAACATATACTGTTATCCCTGAACAGGTGTACAAAACTTTTCTGGATCTAATTGTTCTTCCTTCTGGAAGAATGATATTGGACCTTTTGGACCTTCTCAGTTTATCAAAGATAAAGAGCTTTTTCATTATTAGGTGAACAGCATCATTCATTGTTCTCATCATGGTTGACATACACCAGCACAGATCTTTATATTGTTATGAATAAGCTATATATTCCTAAAAGACTCACAAATGCAGACTCAATTTTTCTTTATTAAAATCTGTGAAATTAACTAATTTTAATTCTATATTGGCCACTGATTCAGATAACATTAATAGAGTTGTTTTAATATTAAAACACCTTTGTTGAACATCAGCTCAATTAATAACAAGACCTATATTAAAAGTATTTTTCTAAACGATATGGGGTTTGAATTTTTATGTCTTTTTGAAACTAACTTGAGATTTCCAAGTAGTTTTCTCATTTTTATCATTAAATCCTTTAATAGACATCTTAAGGAAATATAGTGCTATTTCTCAGCCTTTTCTTGTGTCTTGCTGTCAGTAGATCATTACGTATATGAACACTTTTGCTTATGTTAGCCTACAATCTATTATTTTTTCTCAGAGAAAATAAAATTAAGCAGCCAGTTGGCTCATACGACTCACCACAATGCCTCTGGAACAGAATGGTGCATCCATGACAGCAGACGAGGATCTAAATGAGTCTCAGAGTTGTACATAAGTCCCAGGCCATAATTGACATGAGCCTTCTGTTCACTATGATTTAATTCATAATCATTTGGCATTTAAATTACAACTCTGTTCATCACCCTGTCCCAATGTATGGGGAGCAGGGGTCATTAGTACATATCCCAAAGGTTCAAATTCTAAATTAAAACTCAGCATCTTTCAGGGATGTGGCTTTTAATTCTTGCAATTCCTTTTTCAAAAGTACCTTCCAGAGGCTTTTTTCACTCACTAGCAGTAATAACTTGCCAGAACTTAGAAACTTCACTGGTACCTTATGAAATTCTAAATGGCTGTAAGGTCATCTTTTCACTTTGCTAACCTTATGAAAAGTTGCATCTCTTCTCTTTCTTCATTTATCAGGTACATTTATATTTCTGGTGGTCTACACTTTATTCAGGTATAATGTTCTTCAGCTCTTCTTCATTGGGAATTGGATTTCTTGATGCATGGCAAAACCCCAACAAACTCTTCAAAAATGTGATTGCTATGAGAGGTGAAAAGAAAAAAACTCTTCAGCTAGCATGTGACAGACAAGCAAATCTTTATTATAACCTAGTGGATAACCCTTCTTTTTGGTAGGTGGGCCAAAGCAATAGAAAAGGAAGACCTAATAGCACAGTTCTCAACAGCCCGGGGCACCCCTTAATATTGACCAGAACATACCAGAACAGGAACAAACATGCACCCTCAATGGATGGCAGGCATCCAGCCACTGACCAGTGAGACACAAGGCCTGAGATGACTCAAATTCTCCAAGGCTGTGGCAACAGGTCTGGAAGTAAAGGTAAGGTCTTAACTGTGTCCTTAACCGTGGACTAAGCAGGTTGTGGTACCAGCAGTATGGTCCACATGGAGGCCACCAGAACTGGTATTAACATACACAGTTTTACCTCACGTAATATTCTCAGGAAAAGGAGAACCATGGGGAAACTGCACATGTGTGTCTCAACCATAGTACAAGGATGTCTACCAAGAAAGGACATGAAAACAGACCTAGTCCAGAAGCAGTGACACATATTGTTTACACCTAAGGCAAAGAGGTTGACCTCAGGACACACTGACATAACAGGTGGCATTGCTTCATATTATCTACTGTAGGCACATCAATCTGAAGACAGCACCAGCCTCAAACCAACAGCATCCCAACAAATGGGAGAGGTGTTACACCATCTTGTTTCTGAAGGTTGAACACTGTGTCTGTCAGTAATGCTTCATATATTCTTTAAGCCTGATGCTGTAAGGTGTTGAACGCAGGTGAATCTAAGCAGGGAAACAGAAGTACGTTTACAACAAATTATATCACCTATCCCTATAGGTTGAGGTGTGTATATAAGGAGACGACCAAAACACTGAAGTGTCCCTCCATCATCACAGATACAGGCTGTGATCTCCTGAGGAAACTAGTACTCTAATGATTGCATCTCCAGCATAGCATACTCTTATGACTGACGAGAAAGTGAAAAATTCAGAGTTCTCAGCATATGCGTCTACACAATGTGAATGTACATATAGACTGTTGTCTTAAAAAGGTGACTAAATCTTTACTGAGGTTTTGCAGAGGTATCACAGAATCTGTTTCTAGCTGTCAAGTTATCAACAGGAAAAAAATATTTACATTCTGAAAAGTAAACACAGTTTTCACTGTATTTCCCATACACAAAGAGCAATCATAGATTTTTTTTTTTTTGGTCTGATTACTATTATTTATGGGAAATAAAAATCATACACATCTTTATGTGTATGCATAAATAGAGGTAGAAAAGAAAAAGGGAAGAAAAGAAAGCATGCTGACAATGATGATGACGAATTGCATACAGAATACATTAAAAAAATGCCTGAAATGACTGTGGGATGTACATAGTTAATAAATTTCCTAAATTATTTCCAAGTGTGAAAACTGTTTTCTAACACCCATCAGCTTTCATTTCCTATCCACATGATGCCAAATAACAACAAACATTTTGTTTTCCTCTCATCACAACTTATAATGCTGTACTGATCCAATGTCGGGGAAGGTTTCAATATGATCCCAAGAGTGAGATTAAGACACAAATGAGCTCAAATGCCGTACACCCAAAACAGTTCTTATTATTAAAAGTGAAGAGTGGTAGCAATAGGACAGAATGGAAGGAAAAGACAAAAATCAAGCAAGCATCCAGAATAGAGTTGCAAGAATAGTCACCACCATGGATCCAGCAGCATCCCGCGGGTCCTCAGTCTTCAGTTCTTCAGTGATGGGTGCACACACAGCAAAGTTATCTGTCGCCTTTTAAGTTCATCTTATCGGCTGATTTCCATACTAGACAAGGAGAAGAAGGTATTCCACAAACTAATTACCATGAGCAATTGAGTCGGTGGTCGTGCTCACCTTGCTAACCTTTGTTTTTGCCTCAGTTCGCACAGATCTGCTGATTTCATGCTTCTTGAGCAATCATCTGGCTTCAGGGACAAAAATGATCACCTCTTATCAGTTCTTATCACCTCCTTCACTGGTGAAGTCACAAAGTGATGCATGGCATCTGGCATACACAATAGAGCCACAAAGTATCAGGCTCACACAATGGAGTCAGTGATCAGCAGTCCATCTGCTTGATGAGAAACACCTAGCTTCACTCAGTCCACATTTCCCCCTCTTTGAGGCTTATCTAAGGAGTTTTGTCAATACAAATGCAAGGGAATGGGAGGGTGCATCCTTCAATACACTCCTGCTTCCTTGGGTGACATTCCTTAGATTAATTACAAAGGCCTCAGCTGGTCCTTGAGGAATGTTCAAGGCATTACTAACACCACCCCGTGACTCAAAGCATAACACAAGCAAGCTTTGGACAATCATTTGACATTTCAGTCTCTCACAAATGCGCATTAAATTATTGACATTGATATTGATATCAGTAGACAGCAAAGTCTTAAGATACTGAACCACTTGTCAGTCTAGAGAGAGCTTGAGAGCTTTTAATAACCTGCTTGTCACACTCTTAACTCACACAGAACTTTCCTTGTTAATAACTATTTGATGTCACCAAACATAGTGCCAATATATATTACTTCATCAATTAAACAGCCATTCAAAAATTATGTTCTAGGGAAACAGAAACTTCTCAAAAATCAATGGTAAAAAGGCTAAGCAGGATTTTAAACTTAACTTGAATGGCTTGAGGGCTACGTAATATAATACACAGATATTCAAAACATAAATAAACAAGAATACTATGGTTCAGAAAAGAGTTATTTGTTTACTTCAAAATCTTCTGTCTCATGCAATAATACAACACATACTGGAGAATAGGGAACAAAAATATTTTGGGGTCATTTTAATTTTCTGATGAAAATAACTTCTCTGAATATAGAAGTCAGTTAATAGGATACTGTGACTGAATTCTGGTTTTGTGCATGTTTGATCGTTTCTGTTCTGGGCTTTTGATTTAATTAAAACTAGCAGCAGATGGAATATATTCTCTGAATCTCTCCGCCAATTTTTTGTAGTTCTGTAATAACATTTTCTTAATTTAAAAAATGTTTTCCCCTTTCTGGTTTCAAACATCCGTATGAACAACACAGAGAATTCACTATAGAGAAGAAACAAAAATACAAGATAAACTAAAGTCTAGCAAAGAAAGAAAACATAGAATCATAAATGGTTTAGGTTGGAAGGGGCCTTAAAGATCACCTAGTTCCAATCCCTCTGCCATGGGCAGGGACACCTTCCACTACATCAGGTTGCTCAAAGCCCCGTCCAACCTGGCCTTGAACATTCCCAAGGAGGGGACATCTACAACCTCTCTGGGCAACCTGTTCCAGTGCCTCACCACCCTCACAGTAAAGAATTTCTTCCTTCTATCTAATCTAAATCTACCCTCTGCCAGTTTAAAACCGTTACCCCTCATTGTGTCACTACACTCCCTGTTAAAGAGACCCTCTCCATCTTTCCTGTAGCCCCCTTTAAGTACTGGGAGGCTGCTATAAGGTCTCACCAGAGCCTTCTCTTCTCCAGGCTGAACAGCCCCATCTCTCTCAGCCTGACCTCATAAGGGAGGTGCTCCAGCCCCCTGATCATCTTTGTGGCCTCCTCTGGGCTTAGTTCAACAGGTCCACATCCTTCTTATGCTGGTGGCCCCAGAGCTGGACACAGCACTGCAGGTGGGGTCTCATAAGAGCAGAGGAGGAGAATCACCTCCCTCAACCTGCTGCCCACACTTCTCTTGATGCAGCCCAGGACACAGTTGGCTTTCTGGGGTGTGATCGCATGTTGCTGGCTCACAGTCAGTTTTCCATCCACTAATCCCCTCCCAAGTCCTTCTCTGCAGGGCTGCTCTCAATCCACTCATTGCCCAGACTGTATCTGTGCATGGGATGCCTTGGCACACTTGTGTATAAACATGCTTAAATACACAAAAGAAAATTTCCTCCAGTTGCTCTTACTCAGTACTTTTAGGAGTTACTTGCAGTAAAAATAATTAGCAGTGCTAGTTAAAAGCATGATTTTTAAGTCTAAGAAAAAACTCAACTACTTAAGATCTGTTTTAAAGCTGGAGTCCTGTATTACTGTTTACTGAGTACCTTATTAGTAATAAGAGTTCAATAATTCAGAGAACTGAGGATATTAGTATGTTTTCCATTTCTTGATATTGCCAAATTAAAGTTTGTTCCTGGAAGACACTCTAAGCAGTTACAGCTAGAGCTTAACACACAATTAAGTAAATGAAATCCCATGGCCTATATGATGCAGAATCCAGTAACACTACTTAGTTGTCTCTTCTCGCCTTAAACCTAACTCCATGAAGCATTCCTGTCACCTTCATCACCTCCCTGCACACCTGAATTTTTGAAGTGACCTAAAAAGCAATAAACTAAATCAGAATTGGGTGTTATTCACAAAAGGGGCATACAAAGGTTTATAAAGGATGGCAGCCACCAGAGCTCTCCTTGCAAATGGAGCTGCTTTGAGAAACATCTGAAGCAGACTTCTTTCTGGAGCTCTCAAGCCATCTAACTCCTAAATATGAATGCTGCAAAGCCAAGAAACATTTAATGAATGATTGCAGTGTTAAATGTAATTCATTATCTTTTTAATCAATGAAAAGTTTTTTAACTGCATATTACTCACAGAATTCACATCTATTGTAGTCTACTACATCACCTCTAGCTATCTCGATTTACATGAGCTTTCTTTACTTTCCAACATATATTCCACTCCTCATTCATACAAAATTTTGAAGAGATCAGAATTTCCACTACTACCTTGTAGTTCATAAACTGAAACAGTTTGACGATAAAACATAACTACTAAAAAGCTTTCAATTTGAAAAGTGCCTCAGAAATACTATGCACCTGAAACAATCTCTCCTGACTTCTGGTTTTCAAAAGGCTAGATAACTATGGCAAAATCTGTCACTTTCACTGCACAGTCAGTGGAGAGAATGAGGTATCTCCAGAGGACAGTGTGCCAAGACTTCAGCCCCTCCATTGGTGATGACAAATCTCTCTCAAGTGTCTTGGGTGCAACGTATGGCCACTGCTCTGACTTGCACATATTGTAACTTCCAGGCACCTCGTCTGGGGCAGACAAAACCACTATAAATATGTGATCATTAGAAAACTGTATCATTTGGAAAGACTTCTATCTAAAATGTTGCTGGGTTACTCAGCAAGTAACAAGGCTATTTTTCTGTCACTTACTTGATGCACAGCCTTGGATAAAGCCATAACTATACAGTGATTGAACTTCACCAGCCTTAACTCAGGGATTAGGATAATAACCCCACTTTGAAGAGAATGGGATGCATAGATGAAAAGTGTTTTTATAAGAGTAAATAGTTATGTTGTCACTAGTGAAATTAATACTATTGTCTCCAAGACACAAGTGAAATATCCATCAGGTTCCTTGTTCTTGTTTATCTTTCAACAAAAATGTCATTTACTAAAAGAATATTTCCAGACATATGCAGGAGGAAGAAAGAATTAGACTATGTCTAAGAAAAATGAGTGATCTATTACACAAAGTTTTGTGTAGCCTGCGTACAATACAGACTAGACAGTATGCTGACTTCAGCTTTAGTGAACTCTATGATGAATTTCAATCTTACAAGAAAAATTGCAATAAACCTTACATATCCCATTTCCTTTGTTCCTCTCTTCCTTCAATAATCTTTAATAGTTTTCAGTTGTTATTTTATGGCCTCTATCTCCATACTTTTTGAATCTTCTTTACATATCAAATAAGTTCATTTTTAAACCATAGATAACAAAATGCTATTGTTATTTTGCACGTGACTTAAACTATGATTACAGTGTTATTTAGACCATTCTGTGATTTTCTTGAATACTGAACAGTGTCAGCTGCTTTTCTCTGTCCCCCTGGCTCCATATTAGTCATCTTCATTTTTCAAGTATGGCACAATGATGTCACCAAAGTTTCCTGGTATTTTTCCTGGAATTGCTTGCAGCAACTTGCCCACCACTTGAAAAAGATCCCCCAGCTGGACTTGGGTTGTACTGCTTTGGGCAGGTGGGTGGGGGGTGCTAACCTCATTTTCTTCCTATGAATTTTAGGCTATATATTCAAATTATTCCATGTTTCTCTCAAGATTACAGACTTAAATTTTTTCCTTATTCTTCATTCGGAAAACGAGTGTGGCTATGGAGCCCATTACAACCCTGTATAGTTCAAAGGCTGTTTGAAAGATTGCCTCAGTTCCAAAATCTTAACATGTCATCTCTTTAAGCACCTGGGAGTAAGACTGTCTGCACAGAGGTGAGCAGCAAATGGTAGTTATTGCGCTGGGCAGAAGCAGACCCCACAGAAATCCTATTGCTCCCCCAAAGCTGTCATGGGAATGTCTTTGTCTCGTGTCCCTACACAACACCCCTAAGCCCCTCCCATCTCTTGAAGTCAGTAATGTTGCAATTTGACTTCTTTAGGCAAGCAAAATGTGCCAAACATGATGATTTGGGGAATTTTCAGCAAACCAGCATTTTTCCCAGAAAAAAAAATTGCTGGTTTGTTTAAGTTTGAAAATATCAACAAGGTGACAAATTCCAATTAATAATTTGATTAACTATCTTAAGTAGTCTATCATACTGAAATTTAAAAAAAAGTTACTCAGTGATTTGGAGCAATGTCACAGTATCCCTCTCTCTGCAGCAAAACGGCCCAGAATCCAGCTTGAAAGAATTATCAAAAAATCAATACCTTAGTGTGGGACATTTTCTTCCTGGAGACCAAAGATATTTTAAAATGCTTCCTGGTTTGTCATAACAGATGAATTACACATGATGCTTGCCTTCTCTGCTAATCTGTACCTTTTAAAATATTTATCTGATCAATATGCATCAAGACATATCTCTTTCAAGTTGCTTACCACTGCTGAAACACAAATCATTGAAATAACTCTAAGAAAAATTGTGTACAGCCACAGGAGTAGAAATTACATAGATAATAATAAACAAGCCACCAAGTCATTGAATTTGGAAACATTTGTTGGTGTAACATACTTTTAACTTTACATGGACATTAGGTATAACCCATTTTCTGTTTACTTGTCTACTATATATCTCTTTGAGGTGATTGTAACTGTATTTTATTGATCTTTACCATGTGCAATCACTGGCACAATTCCATAGCTGTGAGCTGGTCTGAAGGCTGTAGAGGTTGTTTGCTCACATTGAGTAATCCTCTCATGACAGGGTCTTCCCACTGAACTGAAAACCTTGCATCCTGATTAATGATCATGTTCACTGCTGAAGAACATAAGCCATGATCTGATAATTGGGTTCTAAATTAAACAACCCAACCCTGCAAAACACTTCTGCCATTACTCATGTAAGCAGGCTTAGTCAAATGGGTAAGGATTTGCAGTATTGGTCTTCTGGCTCTGACCTGGGGTAAGTCACTCTGAGGGAGGACTGTGGGAAGACTGACAAGAAATAAGACTTTCTGCTTCCAATTTCAACTTTGTCACGATCCAGCTGCTGGGAGCTGGATCTCGAAGCCCTGCCCTGAGCTGGGTGGGAGACCCAGGGAACCTCAGAGGGAAGCCATGGGAGCCCACCCCAGTTTAGCAGCATCTAAGAAATCCAAAGGAGACAATGAGGTGCGCCCTGAGCCTCTCTGTTTTATACACCTACTTTCAACTTGAAGCTCACAGCCTGCTGTGTCTCCACATCAGGTGTCTAATTGTATCATGAAGAGAGCTGGACATCTAATGTATACAACAGCAGAGGAGGAAATCTAAAGAAGGGAATCTATCAATTCAAGTTTCATATTTCAAATAGTAAAAAACATTAGACAGGGCTTATAGGGAATGCTGATTCCAGATTTCAGCCTGAAAGAAAATGCAAATCAGTAGTAACATACAGCAGAATAAACTAATTTAATTGGTATGGAACTCACAAAATACAGTTGTTCTTCAAGGCTTCTGATATGCCTGATTGTCCCATCTTTAATGTTTTGGATCAATTATTTAATAAAAAAGGATGTTACTCATTAACAGAGGAGCACAGTTGACTCAAGTCTGCAATTGATCATGATTTTTATCATACTGATCTATTATGGCTAGCACATGCTTTCTCTTGCAGAATTATTGCAGAGATAAGATTTAACAGTGTTGGCAGTGGGATGATATTCAGGCAAACGAACTTTCTAACTCAGTAAAAATTAAGGTTAGTTTTGACAGATTCCTATTCAAAACATTAACCAAGTCCCTTAGACAATTAATTACTGCCATATTATTCTGAAATATTTTATTGATACTTCTTTGTCATTTACCTGTTACCATTTTCTGTTGCCTTATTTTCTTCCTTGTCTTATATTTCTAGAATTACACATACTGTCTTTTCTTCCAATCGCTGTGTTTATTTCATTCTCAGTTTATTTCCACATCATAGCTCAGTCAATTAAATGTTGTATCTGGCTTTGCAAGATTGTTACCCACCCCCATGTCTTCAATCCCCTCAGGAAAAAAAATTGCATGGGTTTTGACTCTTAGCCCTGGCTTTATTCATTGTAGTAGTGAAATCTGTTTCTAAAACAGATCTTTGTTTTAGCATTACATAATGCAAACTGTTTATTCTTTCCATTCACTGTTAAACACATCATATGTTACACTCTCCTTCAGAACTGAAATTTGCTCTGAAATTAAGTTATTTAGTACCTGGAATATCTCTCCAATGTAAAGTAATTCTCTGTGGTAGTTCAGAGCTTGCATTTACACCTTGCACCCAAACCAGCTCTAAACAAGTCTGGACAAGTACCAAAAGCAGCGTCATGGTGCTACCAGTCATGTATTCTGCTTTGGATACCTGCATTATCTCTAGGTGTGTTTCCATATTACTCTCCAGTGACTTCAGTAGAGTCTGTTTACACCCTCCATGAGTGTGATTGGCAAAAGCAGGGGACAACTAACAAGAGGAAGGCTGGATGGAGGAATCTCTGTAGTGCTGTGATAACCACCCACCATCTCGGCTCTTATTGGATTCAGTAATGGCAGCCTTCAGACTATTCAGACTAATGCCAAGAAATTAAGCTGCTGTGAAATCACATCCTGGAGGACCTTTTGTGTCACCCACCTCACTCATCATTGCACTGAACATTTATTGTATAGACTGCAAGGCCTCAGCTTGGTGGGTTGTGCTGAAGAGCTGAGAGTTTAATGCATAACTAAAAAACCTATTCACTGGCTTAGACTTCAAATCACATAAGAAAGAACATTGCCCTCAACAATGTTGCCCTGCAACAAAGCAGGTTGCACTCAAAAGTTAGCAGCATTAAAAGTAACTCACCCACTGCGAGAGCATGGAGAGACTTGGTTTGTCACAGGGGCCTCTCAACACTGGTGGTATGAGGACCCCTATACAGTGAGACAACTGAAGACGTGTAACACCTGTCTACTCTCTGTTTCTCAGATTTTTCTAGTAGGAAGAGATTTTTTTTTCTCCCTTTAACTATAACAGTGGGGCTCTATCAAATAATGACCACTGAGCAATGAGCAAAAGCATAAAAAGAGCGAAACATCTGAAATTGTTTAGTAAACCAAGCAGCTCAGAAGCCACCATGACATATAATTAATTCATGGTTAGAACCTGACCCCACTATCTTAAAAGTAGCAAACACATCCAGCAGCACATTATCACAGGGACTCTGACAGAAGGGAACTTGAAAAAGAAGAAGCCTAGTGAATCACCTATAAGCAGGAACAACCTCATGTCTTTATGAGTTGGTCACCTTTCTTATTTGTTTCATACAAATGGATGATTTGCAATGTATGTGCTTTTTACAGTCAATATTCAAAGCAGTGCCATTTCTCCTGCACTAATTATTTGCTCCATATACATCTTTAAAAACATCATTGCATGTTAGCTTTTCATTAACTAAGGTGTTTCAAAGCAGTACCTCAAGAGGTTAAGACAGAGTGTAGCACAACCCCAAAAGGTGCATATTAAATGATCCTTTATTTCCACAGAAAAAGATTTCAGGAGCATAATTCAAAATATATATATATAAAAGAAAAGCAGACTATTTGATGGTTAAAGAACTACAGCAAATTCCCATTTTTGCAGCTTAATTAATAACAGACTCTGGGTTTTCTCAAGAAATACAAGGAATGGCAGTTATACTCTGTGGAAGTCACCTGTGTAATTATTTCTGGCATCTATTACATTTTCCATTATAACTTTCATATTCTCTCAAACCATTTTTCTATGCTAAGGGCATCTTTCCTTTTCTAACTGGCTGCAATTTCACAGCAGAATGCATTTAGCAGATGAGAGACTAATTTTATATCCTCTAAATTGTCATATTTATTGGAAGCACCATGAAGTGACCACTAGGATACCTGGAACCTCATTCTCAATTACAATGTGTCCTACATTGATTTAAAAATTGATTCCAGTAAAGCTGGCAGCTAAATGACAACTCCAATTAACTGATATGTTTCAAATTATATAAGATACGTGAAGAAAATAGGTCCAAATTTGAGGCAGACATTGGAGGACACTAATCATTTAATTATGAATAGAAATTATTCTAATAAAATATATCCCAGGTTTCAGGATCAAAGCCACAGAGTATATTATAGTGCAAGCTAGTTCCCCAGTTCACTGTCACTCACAGGAAGCAGAAGATTTTTTAATAAATGTTGAAGATATTTGAGAGCCATGAGGCATTTATGTTACTGTTTGAATGCTTAGTGTTTAGACTGTTTAATACTTTTACAGAATTATCTTTCTGTTGATTCAGGGTCCTGGGTCCTTTGCCTCTTGTAGAAAGTAATGTTTTTTTCAGCAAAGATTCCCTACTCAACTACCTTCTCATGCATTCATACCTATGCATCTCTCCATGACCACCAAGGATGTCCAAAGTTGGTGAATCTCTCTTCCTTGTACAGCCTGGGCAGAGACAGAGTAAGTGTAAACAAGTTATTGGGACAGCTGGTCTGATGAAAGTTAATGTACAAGTTTTGGTTACCAACCATGTTTCTAGGTCCTCACTCTAGACAGCAACCAATTTTATGAGCAAGAGACTACCAAACAAATCAAAAAGAATTTGATCATTTTATTTTACCTTATTTCTAAAATGAATAGGCATCAATGTTTTTTAGTGGTTTTATGGATATACTATGTGAGTTTGTGTGTGTGTTTATGGAAGCTATGATTTTAAAACTTCTCAAAAGTAAAAAACAACCAATAACGGAAGAAATCAATTGGTATTTCAGGCATAAAATGTTGCATTATTGTGTTAATATTGTTATTATGTATAATTTACCAATACCTCTATCAAAAAGCCTTGTAGGAAGGGAGAGAAGAATAAAATCAAGCACAAAAATTACTAAGAGAAATGTAAGTTAATGTCAAAATGGAAATATGGAATCATTACAAGTGCTTCTGGAACTGCCTGAAGACAAACAAAGAGGCTGTGCTACTCGTTGTAGAAGAGCAGAGCAAATGTTCAGGTCCTTGAATAAATACATTTGAGGGACATTCATGTCCTTTACCACCTAGGTCAACACAGATGTGCAGCACTGACTACGTTAATATCCTTGGACAGAAAGGGATCAGTCCCCTGCCTAAATTTTCCCAAGGGAAAACCATTACCAACCTTACAATTTGAAATGACTCTATTATATTAAGATTTGAGCATTAGAGATAATTGATTTAATTTTGTTGTGACCTTGACTTAAATACTGTGTTTTTCTATATTTAATTAGCTGGTTAAAATTGCAGAATAGAGTATAATAATGACTTGCTTAGATGTGTATTTGCTTGCTCATCTTCTCAAAAAAATTATATAAAGCAGATAGTTTAACTTATCAAATTGTATCAGACAGCACCAAGGGCATAACTAGCCACAGGTAAGAAATTTGCAAGCCACATTTCTCTGTTTCCAAATCAAGACATGAGGCCCTTACATTCCCTGCATTACTCAAGAAATGGGTTGTGCTTATGGCATAATAACAAACTTTTTGAAGAGATTATACTTTTGAATTGAATTTAATTGTGCCTTTTTCTGGGTTTTTGTCTGGGAGGGTGGGTGTACAACTTTATTCTTAGCATTCTTTCAGTGCAGTTTCTTGCTGTATGCCAAGAAGCTTTAATCACTTGTGTAGTGCTGTAGCTTTCACTGTGCTCATCTCTATCTACAGGAGTGTCACACACTCACAATGAGACAATTCTTGGCAGCTGTGATCATACGAAGCAGAACTAGAGAACCTGCCAGCCATGCCTGCCAAGAAAAATTCATGCAAATAGCTCCTCTAGAAATTTAGTGCCACAGATAACTCCCCTCCCTCCATCCTTCTGCATCTGGCCCTCACTGTGCATGTTTCTTGCCTTCAGTAAAGGTAACTGGCAGACTTTGGTGACTTTTAATGCAAGCCCTCAATGAGGGAGTACTGAGCTCTCACTGCTGATTATGCAGAGCTATGGTTTAGTGCCACTGGTTAGCACTTAGTTAATGGGGAGGCAAGTCATAACATACTAATACAGCAATCTGTCATCACAGGAGGTTCAGAGTAAAGCTGCTTGGAAATTGTAGTAGAAAATGCCAATTCATTTAAGCCAGGAGACCCTCATTCAAAACATCTCAGGCACAGCAAACCAGAAAAAAAAAAAAAGCCCCAAATCTTTCAGTTTTCTGAGGCAAGAAGCACTTTTCTGTCCCTCCTTTTATATGTATGACTTGTCTGAAAGTAAGTGTCATCAATTATTTCCAAGGAAAGAGCATTTTCCAAATAAGAATGTGGAGGTGTCAGTTCTTCAATTACTGAACTTTTATCACACTGCAAAGCAAGAACGAAGTAAGAGGCAAGACAACAAATCAGATATCATGCACCTGAAGAAAAGGTCATTTCCAAAGCATCAGTAAAAATGTTGCGCTGTATCTGCCAGAGAACACTTAGAAAAAATATAGGACTCATAAGAGAATTTTGTGGTGCTTTAGGAACTGTGAACAGATTAAGCAGCAGAGCTTCCTTGGTTTATAGGTATACATCCCATTAAATAGAAGCACAACTACACACTAAAATTGAAATCCATAAATCCATACAATAAAATTTAATAGTCAGCAATACCAAATGTTGCCATTGTTCTCCAAGAAGTACCAAAAGAAATTAAAGGCACAGCAGACACTTTTTCATTGTAACTTATTTTCTAAGAGGTCTTTCTGTTGGTTCTAGGCACACTTCAAAAGTAGAACAATTTGCTCATGTGCACATAAACCATTTAATTCTATGGGTCAGCAGCATGAATTCAGTCTTACACATACTTGGAGTAATCCCATCTTTGCCTGAACTAGTTTCTTAGTGAGAGGCCAAGCAGTGTATTTTTTAATTTATTCAGATTTCAGTTGGCCTCTGCATGCTTTTCACATGACAACAATGATTGCTTCATTATATCATCACATGTCTCAGGGAAAACTGATCCTTGGATTGTTCTTAAATCTACTAAATGGCAGAAGGAACTGAGTTGTGGAGCTGGGGGCACATGTACTCCTCTACTGATCACAAACAAATACTCAGGAAAGGTGGAACATCTGCTCCCCATAACCCCACGCCCTACAAGATAGAAAATATATCCAAACACCTTACAACAAAGAGACAAAGAGAGGCACAAATAGGCCAAAGAGGCACTTGGAAAACAGGCAGCTTATTCATCCAAACACAAGAAATTAAGGAAAACAGGCATACAAGCTGCTTTATGCCAAAGATAAAGAGAAAAATGCATGGTGAACTTCATGGATTTCTGAAGGAATGAATCGGAAAGGTCTAGTTGTCAGGAATATAAGTATCAAGGACAACGGACAAAAGACTTATCTTAGAAGAAAACAGAAAGTGCAAGTTTTGAGGGAAATAAGGCTTATAAGAAGAGGACACAGGGGCTTGTAGAAGTACAAAGGAGTGAAACTATTTCTGATCTCACTACATCTACTATCATGCAAGTGTTATAGACATGAAAGAGAATACAGTAAAGATTACTTCATAATCTTAAAGAACATCTGGCTCTAGCTGGGAAATTCACAAAGTCCTCCAAGCACAGAGATAAGGCCAAAAAGAAGAAAAATATTCCAGTGGCATTTCTATTTATATCTGAATAAATTACATGAGTGAAATTATGTTGTTTTATTCATATTTTCAAGTAAGTGTAATATAAATAATCCCTATTTTCACCACACATTTACCATTTGCTGCCATTTTTACCAGCTCTATCTATAAAATTTACAAAATCTTTGGGTACCAAGGACCTTGCCTTTTATGCCTCCTGTACAACAGTCTACCAGCAAAATTGGAAATAATGCATACTGTTAAAAATTCTATATACAACAAGTAAAAACAATGAGAATACAAAATATTTTCAAGACCTGTCACAGAGGTGGAAATATACATTGCAAATTATTCATACAGTGTTAGCAAGACAACACCCAGAACAGAATGATGCTGTAGTGTTCCATTCTGCACAGATCTTACCACTTACACACTGTTAAATTTCTACTGGTTTATTTCCCTTTTTATTTCAGTAAGCAAAGGTCCCAGACAGACCTCCAATTCTACCAATTGAGAGAGCTCAAAGAACTTTAGTGCATGTGGTGAAAGCTCCAAATCCATCAGTGCCAATGGAGGTATCGAGCCATTTGACACTTCATGGTAGCTAGAGCTGGGAGACCAAAAATATTGTCACGACCTGTAAAACCAATGGAGGGAGAAATCACATTCTGTACTTATGTAGCTCCATATGTGGCTGCAAAGGGCTCTGCAAAGGGGGTTGTCTACCACCACTGCACATCCAAGGCAGGACTTGTGTTCTGAATCTAAAAATTGATCACACAATCAAAATTAACAAGACCCATGACCTCAATAAACTTGGAGTGCCTTGTTCAGCTATGTCCAACCATAACAGTTAGAAGCGGGGTTTTTCGTTGGGTTATTTTTTTTACATGTACACAAGAAACACTCCAAACCCATCAGATATTCATGAGAATCAGCAGGTTATGCTGCCATGAAAGATTTTCTGGCACATTGTTGTGGATGAAAGTATTGACACGGTAATGATTTAGTAAGAAATCTAGATTTATTAATAACTAATAGCAATTTATCATTACAAAATAATTCAGAAATGCTGAAAGAAAGAAAAGCAACTTTTTCACAGATTCTAAAATGACAAGATTCACTCTAACTTACTTAACGGTACCTTAATTTATACATATGTACATGCGCATACACAAAACGGACAAACACACACACAGAAACAAAGACGTTTGGATTCAGCAGAATGAACACAAAATGGACAAACACATACACAGAAACAAAGGTACATACCCACACACACACCAATAAACAGAGAAAGAACGGGTGAAAGAGAAGCTAACTCAAAGAAAATTTCCCTCTCGAGTTTAGAGCAAATACTCACAATGCCTTGGCATTCCTCAACGGGCGATAATTGAGACTCGAGCAGGTGGACTTTGCCCTGGCCTTCTGTCTGGAGCAGATGACACCTTAAGGGTTTTGGTACCTGAGAGGCGTCCCAGCTCAGGGGAGATTGCTGGTCACAGGCCCGCTGCGATCCAGGAGAGCTCAAAGGGTCTCCCTGGTGGTCGCAGTTTATAGGGTCCAAGATAATTGACTTTTGTCAGATACCTTCTGGTCCCTTCCAGCAGTTACACAAGAACTTGATGAATGTGCAACTCTGTTATTGTTCCCATTTGATCACATCGCAGGCACAGGTGTGCCAGGCCATTAGGAGATGATGGGCTGTGCTAACCGTTTCCGAGCAATCGGGAGGGGCAGGAGCCACGCACAGGAAGGAAATCTCATAAGCATTCACTGAGCTGATATGACAGACTGTCTCATTAAAGATCACCAAGGACAATGAAACTGTGCATCCTCACGTTGACAGTGAAGGAAAATAATGATAACCACTGCCATTTTTTTTTCTGTTACTGGATTTTGAGGGATGAGGAAGGGAAAAATATCTAGGTGCAAACACAGATAATTATAAAATCACTACCAAGTTTTTACTGACTTTGACAAACATGCTAGGAAGCTAAAAGGCACATTTCCAAAAAACAATGTATTTTTTACATTGGTACACAGTAAAGAGAAGGAAGCAATATTCTTCAAGTGTTCCAACAGACTTTAGAAACCAAATTCCCTCTTAACCCACAGAAAATTATTTCTTCCACCCTATTCAGCAGTTACAGAGTTTGAGAGAATTATACCTGATTTTCTTTTAAAATAATTTCTAGCAGTCTAGATGATTCTTATACAGCAAGAATACCACACCAAAGAAGGACATCAAGACCAAAATCATGATGTTCTGACTCAATTAAAAAAAAAAAAAAAAAGAAAAAAATTTTTGACTGCACAGACATTTCAGTTATTTAATTCTAGCATGAGAAGAAAAATTTTGGTACCAGTCTAACAAATGTCAGGGTACAGCAGCTGGAGGTCAAAAACAGGCATCATATTGAATCTTATAAAATGTAGAAATAAAATACAGACTTCTTTTAGTAGTGGTGATCCATTTTAGGAGCTACTTCCCCAGGGACATGCTGGATTTTCCATCACAAAGTCTTTGAATCAAGACTGGATGTCACTCTAAACTGTAAACAATAGCTCAGCTGGAATTAGTGGCATGTTTCAAGAAAAATTGCGTTGCCACATTGATATACAAGAGGTCAGACTAGCCACTCATAATGGTCTGTCTCGTCTTTACATTCATGAGCTGGCAGTCACTGAGAGAGCTCTACAAATCTGACAAAGATTTCCATTTCCAATGCCTTAGTACGAGAACAAAGGAAGCAGAGGGTGATGAACAACACTGGTAAATGAGATATTCAGACAACAATAGCTTAAAGGGAAAATCTTTGCCTTGAAAAGAGTTATGATAGTACAGACTTCCTTCCTTCTAACTGCCTACTTCCAAGTGTTACCTTCTGAAATGGCATTATCATTCTTTGAAAATTGTAAGTGAGGTTTTGTTGCTATCCAGAGCACTTCCAATATTTTAGCTGAAATTAACACAGGTGCTAATGTAAAAGGATGAAGATTATCTGTGCTGGCTTCAAGGAATACAAATGGCAAAGTATTCCTCACAAAGAAAGATAATGATACTCATAAATGAAAACTTTGGAAATTAATTGCTTGAAAACTAAAAGCCTGCCTTGACAATGTGTTATAAAATGTGATACTTCCCTTGTAGCTAGCAATTCTGATTATTTCTCTTTGAAACACTGTCAGACTAATGTGTCTAAAAGATTATATAAGAGACTACCACAAAAAGAAAAGTGAGGTATTTTGTAAATTATGGATGTCACCACAAAATAAAT
Organism: Strix uralensis; assembly: GCF_047716275.1. Taxonomy (NCBI): domain Eukaryota; kingdom Metazoa; phylum Chordata; class Aves; order Strigiformes; family Strigidae; genus Strix; species Strix uralensis. Next base: position 90,750,880 of record NC_133974.1, on the reverse strand, counting down.
AATTCCATGTATTTCTTCACAGCTTACTATTTTTTATCACGGAATACCCTTTGCTTCTTTTTTATAAATGCAGAATCAAAGACTACGTACACGGTTCTAGCAGAGGCTGCAGTAGTCTGTGATAACCAACAATGTATGGCCCAAACTAAAGTTACACCATTGATACGAAGCATACTATTACTGCTAAATATGAAGGTTGAGTAAACCTACAGGTTTATGCTGAGTGCTATAAATACCAAACTTAGCTTCAAGTGTGGGTATTGTGAGTTTTATCTGTTTTGTACAAATGACATGTAAATTATGTATTAAGTGAATCAAAATTGTAACGAATGTTGCTGGTTTTGAATACCAACAGTAAGGACAGTCAACTGAAATGACTACAGCTTTTTTTTAGTTTTACTATTGCATTATTTCTCTTTCTCATAAAATATTCTTGGGCATGAAAAAGCATACTTCTATGTTCTGCATCGAAAAAACATTGTAGCGTTTTTACTTAATACCTGGGGGAGGGCATTGTCAGAATAGTAAGTAATGACTTCAGGCTTTCTATTCTTTATTTTTTTGGTAAAACTAATCTTCATTATACTATAACCACCTCTTTTAGACACATCATTTAAGATGGTACCTGCTGCATCTGTATCTATCAGGCTTTTAATCTTGCCTTATAAATATAAAAATTGGTCAGAAAACATCTACTTTCTATATCTCAGTGACTTTAGAAAGTCATTCACACAGAAAATTGGCAATCTGACAGCTCAGGAAGACTGGTTTCAGTTCCCTAAGGAAACAAATTGCTATCTTGGTTACTTCTATTAGATAATGAAAGATCCTCCCTGTGAAAAGGCTAAAAGAAGAAGAAAAATGTTGACATAGATCAGAACATTCAGAGTTGATATGAATATCAACGGCTGCTAGGTGAAGCACATATGACCTGGATGGGAGGGTCAGCACAGATGAAACTGGAGTTATAAGGAATGTAGATGTGGCACAGAATCTGCAAACCAGAGCCAGGCCACTGAAATGGAAGAGTGGGAAAGACCTCTAAAAACAGTAATGTGTTCATCAGAAGCAAAGATCATCATGAAATGAAGAAAAATATAATAATAAAAGGGGTTCCTGACTTCTGAAAATTTCACTCTATTCAGTCCTGATTCAAAGTCTGTTTAAGTCAGACATTGTCTTACTGTTGATTTAAAAAGGCTTTGGCTCAATGACCTCTTTGAAGAATATCACTATATAAGCCTTAATTCTATGAAAATTATATCAGGGTATAATGATAAAATCATATTACTATCACTAGAAACATCACCTGATTTAAAAGGAAAAAAAAAAGTAATAAATTCTCTATAGCAAATCCCTCAGAATTCAGTTATTTTAGCATTTATCGGGCCCCACCCCAGCAGAAATGGAAGAAATTGCTGAAGACATAAGCACTGAAAAGATGTAAGTTGCTTGCCTTCTTTTCCAAGGGTAAAACCTGTCACCTATAAAAGAAAGTCCTTTGACCTGGGAACATTTGACTGAGAACATCAGTTCCTGAGACACAGAAACACAAAGAAAGATAATAAGGAAGAGTACACGGAAAACCAACAGCTGACAAATAAAAGCCAAATTAAAAAAAAAAAAATTTCTGAAGCAACAGAAAAGTCAGTTCCATTAGAAAACAGAGTTAACGAAAAAGAGAAGATAATGTGGAGAGCTGGGGTTTAAAACAATGCCTGTGGTTTACATCAAAATTCAGATATGAAATTTGAAACAAATTTGTTATTAAAGAAAAATGTTAACCCAGCAGACAAAGGCAGAATAGTTGTGTCTCATACACATAGACTTCTGGAAAAAGAAGATTTGTAACATTTGTATATTCACTAGCCTGCACCATTGATAACTGTTATTGAGAACGTTTTCACAATTTAAACAAAAGAGCAGTGCTTGTGACATACTAATATTACTAATATTGTAAAGGTTTGTTTATGTAACATCCAAGTTCTGAAGTACTGCTCAATGTTTTTACATAATTCTTCAAATATGGGCTTTTGAGATAAGTCATCTTAAACTTATGGTCAACAGAAAGATGTCCATCACACCTGTGTCTCTTCTTAACCACTAGCCAGTGAGAAGTACCAGTATTAAACTATTCTGTCTATATCAAGAATGCTTATACATTCAACAGTTTGAGAGACAACAAAAGGCTCAATGGAGGCAGATATTTTTTCCTGACACACACTGGATCACCAGACAGGGGAAGACTCCCTCTTCAGTGAGATGTTAGTAGATGAGTCACGTACAGAAGAGTACACCTCATCTACCACAGGAACATTTCAATGTACAAACAATGAGGAAATCCATAATTTCACAGAAGGATTGTCAAAACAATCCTCTGAATAAGCAGAAGGTGAATAAGCTCTGGCGGAGAGAAAAATGAGAAAGAAATAAGCAAGCATGGAGCTTGTAAGAAAAACTGAGAGAGGAGCTGATGATGAAAGCTAATGCACCATATGAAGAGCCAACAGGCCATGCCTTTATTTATGCAAATACCTTAAAGCCAGATGTACTCATCATCATCAGCATATATCTAAAAGACATCCCTATTTAACCAGGTGGGGATCACCTGTGAGACCAAATTCAGCAAAACCTGCAGATCTCTACTTCCATCTTCCAAGGCTCAAGGTCTTTACTACCTTTGTGTTACCCTTAGCCACGTCTTAAAGTCCCCCAACCTCCTTCTGTCTTTTACTGGAAGAACACAACCCAGGTGCAACAGTCCTCTTCTGTGAAGACAAGGAGGTCCAAGGCAGAGACACATCTCAAAACACCATAGGACTGTAACCTATGGGAGAGGTAACCTCTGAAGCATTGGCGTACACTCAGAGGTATCCAGCTACATGTGTTCAAAGAATAACAGACTATTGTCCCTAAATCCACATCAGAGGGTTGGTTTTGCAGGAATTAGGATACTGAATTTCTTCCAGGAGCCTGCAATAACCAAGAAGGACCTCTGACATGTAGTTCAGAGAGAAATTGAACCTTAGGATGAACTCTTGAGGTTTTGCGTAACTATAAGGAAATAATTCACAGAATCACAGAATCACAGAATCATCTAGGTTGGAAAGGACCTTGAAGATCATCTAGTCCAACCGTTAACCTAGCACTGACAGTTTCCAACTACACCATATCCCTCAGCGCTATGTCGACCCTACTCTTAAACACCTCCAGGGATGGGGACTCCACCACCTCCCTGGGCAGCCCATTCCAACGCCTAACAACCCGTTCTGTAAAGAAATACTTCCTATTTCTATTTCCTATTTCACTAATTCATTAGTATCTTTGACATAAAATCTAAAGAAAAATCAGATCCTGGAGATTCTTAATTTTCTTTATATGAAAGCCAAATATTATAAGTTTTTATATAATATTTTACTATTATGTGCTGTAGAATATTATTACTATACAATATTACATAATACCATTTCTTGTATTCTATTGAGATTTTTTAGAATACATTTCAGAACCTCTGCAGAAGACTGGGAGTACAGGTTGGAAAAAGATATGATCATTCAAGATGGAAAATGTACCAGTGGTGTGATAACACTTTGTATTGTCCTTACAAATTTAAAGATGAATATGGAGCCCTTGACAGACTGGTCAGTAATATAAGGAAACTACTACCAAGGCAATTTAGTAAGCTAGTATCAAGGGCTATATTAAAAACAGGAATAACAAATGTACTTACAGTTTTTTGAACAAAAAAACCTAGCAGCCAGTGATGCTTAGGAACTGGATGGGGAAAATTCAACTCAGGTAAGAAATGCCCAACTGGAGACCAAAGCTCACAGGGGTGCAAGGATCTATAAAGCAGAGTCACATCCTGCAGGGCTGTCTAAAATCACCGTGTTATCAAAGACAGGTTACAGGGCAAATCAGGACAGAGGTATCCCCAGTGAACTAAAGCAGGTTCTCACCTCATGATGGCAGTATTAGAAATATAGCTTTATCAATACCTGCTCTTCTCAGAGGCAACCCAGACCTTTACTAGGTGAAGGTCAACACATAAACCCTCTCCCTCCTTGTTCATTCTTGTTAAAATGGAGCTTAAGGTATTACAAGATAAGAAAAATTACTGCACCGTATTAAAACTCAAAAATAGAGAAAGGAAACAAAGGAATATCGAGACAAATGTCTCCTGTTGCTGAGTTTCACTTCAGGTGAATTCACAAGTTGACAAACAGAAATATTTACACAATTTTGGTTTAGAGTAGCACATCTGTTGTTGATTGTGAAAACATACCACAAAAAGCATTTATCAACGAACAGCAGGAGATACAGAAGTCATAAATGACAACCTGTCCTTGGAGAAAGACAAAAGGAAATTAACTCTATGGTTTTATCCAAGGACTATGCTGAGTACAGCATCTAATAAACCTTGAGGAAGCATAATACGTGAAGGAACTGGTTTAGGTTCCTTCTCATAATGAAAAATGGATAACTGTGGACAGGGAAAGTCTGAGTCCCACTTTTATTTTCCTATAAATTATTCCTTGAATTTAATTTTACAAAAGGAAAGCTAAGCACTTGTATTTAAGTTCCACTAACAACATTCAAAAGATCACAGTGAAAGACTTCCATCCCAAAAAATGAAAGATCTGAAAGCAAGCTTTCATTAAGACCTCAAGGAAGAACCTAATAAAGACAACAGAAAGAAGTACCAAAACAATTCCCAAAAATTATCTCCAGTAACAGAAGACAAATTGTTTCAAAAGTGTGGTGCCTCTCCCATCTCACCCCCATGCTGGTATCACTGGGTACAATGTCATGGAAATGTCAGAGGCAGAGCAACAAGGGATCCATTTCTTTGTTGGTTTTTTAAGCTGTTCATAGCCTTTGCCAAATTAGTCAGTCAAGGAAAAAATAACATTCTGCTGTATAGGTGGAGTTGTGCCAGGGATGAAATACCTGCACAGCAAGAACAAATTAAAGAATTAAAATGCACCACGTTTCTGCTGCTAACCTTCCCCAACTCCATCACAAACATCTCTGTTCTTGAAATGAGTTAGCAGCTGTCTACCCGTGGGAGGAGCAGAAACCAGGGAGTGAAGAGAACACATCTTGGGGAAGTGAGGAATAGAGTGAAGGTAAGAACAGAGGGAATAGGGTTTTTTCTTTGTTTTCTGTTAACAAAGTACTAAAAAGAAATCAGCTTTAAAACTGGGAGTGTCACTGAATCACTTCTGTTAGTGATCTCAGCAGCCATAACTGACTAAATATGTTAAATCTTGACAGAAATGGGAGTCTCTCAAGGAAAGAAAAAAATGTAGAGCACTGCAGAAATCAGAGCCCCTACTGAACCAAAGCCTCAGCATGATGTTAAAGAGATATAGTATAGCAGAAGGTACCATCTGTTGTGTTTAGATCTGAGAAGCTGAAGAGCTAGTTAGAGCTCTAGTAAGAAACTTTATTCCTCAGCTAACTCCTTTCTGAACTGAGCAGATCAGATTAGACCCATACCTCCACATCATATTCAGCCACATGTTTCATGTGCTCAGAGAAAGAACGGGTGTGCTTAGGTGGAACCAGCCTTTAGACCAGATCACTACTGACTTCAAAAATAGTAGCTATTGATACATTATCTAACAGCTGCTGGGAACTGATTAATCACTCCATGTGCAATACATGGAGCAAAATTTTTATTTTGCATAAGCCATAAAACAAATGTCCAGAAGCTTTGCACTAATCAGGACTCAATGCTGTTCTCCTTCCTTCTCCTGTTCACATATTTTTGTGGACTTACAAGAAAGCTGAAGATGGTGTCTGAGATCCATCCCAAGGGTCGCCTCTCTTCATGTAGGAAAAAAAGGTTTCCAACCCAGCCTCATAAAATAGAAAAAAACAGCTGAGCTTGGTTATTCTGTAGGCAATTAATGGGCCAAAAAGCCTGTGCCTCCATGCCACAGAATGCTGATCAACCTGATTTAGCTAGAGTAAGAAGGATCTGTACTGGTAAAAAGGAACTGCGTAATGCTACACCAAAGGGAGACAGAGGGAGAATTTGTGATTCCCTGAATTACCCCTCCTCCTCTCTCACTAACATCAAATACACTTATGTAAACAAAATATGTCTATAGGGGTCAACTATTAACTACTTGATTATTATTATATTTGGGCAGTTTAAAGAAACCCCAAACTTTCTGATTTTGAAAAATATCAAAATGTATAGTTACCAAGGGGGGGGGGGGGGGGGGGGGGAAGATACTTCACAGAGCTTTAAAGATGTTAGAGAAAATAAGATTTTATCTTGAACTTTTCTTGAACTTAACCTTCTGTTTCTAACTTCCAGTCAAGATTTCTTCCCTTGTACAATAATTTTGTGCATTTAAAATTCAGCTACTTGCCAAGCAAATAGCATCTGTTTAAACAAAAGGAAGAGATTAGTGGTGTCTACTGTCTGTGATAGGGAAACAGCCAAGCTTTGATAAAACTATGTTTCAAGTTTGCCTTTACTGTTTGCAAAAACTGCAGCTGTCCCCTTCAACTTTCTTAAGCCTTAAGCTTTCTCACATGACCTTGAAGACTTATAAAGCTGCAAAGTTTTTCCAGACACTTGCAAACTTTCTAAAGCAATGCATTTCAGTGTATTCCCTGTGACTTCCTTTTTTTGGCCAGGTTCATTTAAGGTATGTTAGTTAACTTGAGGGTCACTCATCTGAGACATAACTCTTTCTTCTAGAGGTAATATCATACAGCTGCATGAAGAAAACTAAAATTTAAAGGGGTAACTAGTTAAGCCATCCAGAAATTCTTATCATAAGGGTGAAATCAAATAGAGAAATCCACTACCAACTCCTAAATGCAACAAAGCTTCAGCAATTTAATATCCAGAGTTATTTTCCTACAGTAAAAAAGTCAAATTCAAAATGTTCCCTACAGAAAAAGTTAGATTCACTCAGTTTTTTAATCTCTTCTTGGGAAATTCCTTTATAATTAATAACAACACAAATCAGACAAAAGAATAGAGGACTGTCAGTTACCTGAATCTAAAACTGATGATACTTTTCCCTGTTTTTCTTTTTAATGGGTTCAAGCAGTTCTTTATTCTCTTAGCCTGAACGAAGAGTGATTAAGAAAAAATCTTTCCAGGGTGAGGTAGCAAAAGTTACTGTTCTTGCCCAGGCTACCTTTCCTTAGCTCCTAAACTCCTATGCTAACAGACCTATTTGTGTCTCAAGTTAAGGATGTGAAGCATCAAGGCTGTTGATCAAAGGTGATTACCAGCATGCAAAAATCATTAAGCAAGACAAAAAAGTCCACAAGATTCACTTCAGAACCATGACATGTGAAAATGACATGTTTTCAGTTCGTTTCTGCATTCTGGGATTGGAGTCTACAGGTACCACATCTTTTAGGCTTTCATCTAGACAAGAAGGAGAAAAAGCTGATTTGATTTAAAAAAATGAAAGTACAAGTTCTTACAGATTCCTGGAGGGGGTTAACACTCTACACAGAGTGCCTAATATGATAGGACGCATGACCAACCCAAGATATTGGCATGGCTAATGCAGCCACGTGAATTTTGTGCTCTGTCAAATGGTCCTGGAGAGCCTCATGCAGCTATTAAATTTCAAATGGAAAATTTGATGAAAGTAAAGATGTAAAAATCTGACGCAGTTATGGCTAGAAGAAACATTTAGAATCTCTTAGTGTTGATGCATCTTGGAGAATCTTGCAAGACACTAACTAATTAATGTATAACAGGCTATAGTCTCACTGGCACAGAAAAATGTAATCAATTAGAAGTGAAATACATGACTGTGTAAGGACAGCTCAAAGATCTAATGGAAATGAAGGGAGGGAACCAATGAAGACTACAGGAGACAAGATAAAGCTTGCAGAAAAAAAGATAAAAGCAGCAAAACAGAATGAGTAATTGCTTAGCTACAGGGACTGAGGGGTGTGAGAAAGTCTTTATCAATTATAGAAAAGAAAACAGAGCACAGCAGAAGCTGGGAGACCAACCCTGCACTTAGCTAGATGGGTGCCTCTTTCTCTCAAATTAATGAGGTGTGCATTAGTAAAGCTGAGAACAGATTTTTTGCCCTGAGACTGTAACAACTCCCTGACAGTGAAGGTCTCATGGCCTCTAGGAACTCCCAAGGGAAAGAGTGGAAACTTCTTTGCTTCAGTTAATTAAAAAATACGTGGAGGGGGAACTCTGGAGAATATACAGTAAGGAAAAAAACTTGAATCACCAAAGGACAGATATCATACTTTTCCATCTCTAATTCTCATTCAGCATGACTTTTGTTCACAGGCTTATCAGCAGATTGTTGCTCACTGACAATTTTTGTTGAAGGTGCAGAAGATGCAGTATCTGTATGGAGAACAGATCATTCTGGGCCAGATGAAACAATGCTGATTTACACTGCCTAAGTATATGTGTGTCATCTATTGAAATACCTTATCATTATCCATAACAATATCAAGTCAGATTTATGGCATATGCCTTTTCTGAAGTGTTCGAGAATGAAATAATTTTTTTAAAAAAAACTTCTCTTATGTAGCCCATGTAAGAGGGACTGAGAATTGCAGTCTCTGCTTTTCTGAGAATCATGATTATTCTCTCAGTGTTCTTCTGGAGGGGGAATAGAAAGTGGATGAAGAGATCTGGGTAAGAGCAAGGCTGTCAACCGCTAAACAACTCAACATGATAGGAAGGAGCAGTGTAGTCTCTCTGTATAGTGATTATACTAAAACTTCCATAACCAGAGACCTTTATTAACAAGAATAAGACCGTTATACAAAAGGACAGTTGAGTGTTATCTCTAGCCTTAGATATTTGCAATGACTGAAATCCTAGGGACACTTAATCTGCTGTCCTATTAAAGTTTGCATTGATGTCTAATGAAATTGTCCATGCTCTAGTTTAAATCCAATAATTCCTCCCCAGTTCTCACCAACTGATGAAAATAATAGGCAACTACTCTGAACTCTTTATGAATTTGTAGACATCTATCAAATTTCCACTCTCTAGCCTGAAGATGTTTCTCTAGACTCCTTCCTCTCTGACAATTGTAATTTCTAACTCTTGAGTCTCATTACTGGTATCTGTCTGTTTTAATCATTTCTTTGAAAAACATGCTTCCAAAAATCAATACTTCTGTTGAGGGTTCCATACACAGGCCAGCTCATTGTTGCTGAGTGAAGAAGGATTACTTCTCTTTTTTTTTAATATTATACCATAAATATGTTAGCTTAATTAGAATTTGTGTATTAGTCACCATCTCTGCTAGATTCTTCCACTCACAGAAGAATACACCATATTGTGTTGTCTCTACATTCGAGTATTTCTCTCCCAATTTGTCTGTTCATTTTTATGACAACCTACAACCACAGCTGCACTGTAGAAGAATAGAGCCCAAACTGACCAAGCAAAAATCCTCTCACCCCAGGGCAAATTTGCCAAGTTCAACACCTTAAGTATAAGACAAATGCAAAAGGCTCTCTCACAGCAAGGACTATATATCACATCTGCATAGCACATTATCTAGTCTTCATTCAATTTTCCTGATTCCACAGGCCGAAATATGTTTCTATGTAACATTTAACATACCAAGAAGCTGTGCCTGGCTTAAGCATCTGGGAACAGTAGAAAAACACCACATTGTTTTGCAGCAAGAAGCATGACATGTCACTGCACCACAAGGATGTCCCACTTGAGAGCACAGTATCCCACTGACACTCTCTGCCCCATGCCCTCCACCTCCTTACAATGCCCCATATGGACATACACACAAGCCAAAGATAAACGAAAGGTCCAGCAAAGGGAACTCTCCACTGTTAGAAAATAAGTGTAGTCAGGCCATACGCCACATCTCTCACACTTTGCCAACACGCATATGCATGTTAAAAATCACAATAATCCCACTCAAGGTACCTAGGCACACAGGAGAACCTGCATCCCAGTCTTCCTCTCAGTTTTGTACTTGCAGTGCTCACTGGTTGTGTCTTATCTGGACAGCACTATGTTATTTGTTTATGAACACCGGGAGGAGCAGCTGAGTAATACCAAGTAGCTGCAATTGTTCCAGCCACAAGCTGTCTGCATGGTAGCTGGGGATTAGAAAAATTTATTGAACAACTGCTGTAACTCTGCACTCCCTGACATATCAGAGTCCTTCTGTATATTATTATGCTCCCCAGATCATGGACCACAACAACTCACAGCAAACTCTAACTTCAAAGACTGGTAAAAATGCAGATATTTACTATATTTTATATTGAATTTATAGTATAAAGCACATGTGTGCCAAGAATAATTTCTGGCTGAATTACCTTACTATAAAATTCTCAGGAAATACACGTAATCAAAGACAATATCTTTAAACAGAGATCAGCTATGGCATGTATGTGTATATATTTCTGTGCATGAATAAAATTTCTAAGCAACTGCTATACACGTGCTTTCTTTCCTATTTCTGCTAATAATAATGGAGGGTGTCTTAGAGTATTATTTGTATGTTATTTGTTCATAATACTGGTTTCCTAAAGTCACATATCATATTAGCCCAACCACTGATACATAATTACATGCTGATATATAATATATATGATATATATCCTATGCTCCTGGTGAAACTGGCTGCTCGAGGCTTGGATGATTGCACACTTTGCTGGGTGAAAAACTGGCTGGATGGTCAGGCCCAAACAGTTGTGGTGGTGAATGGAGTTAAATCCAGTTGGAGGCCGGTCACGAGTGGTGTCCCCCAGGGCTCGGTTTTGGGGCCACTCTTGTTTAACATCTTTATTGATGATCTAGATGAGGGGATCGAGTGCACCCTCAGTAAGTTTGCAGAAGACACCAAGTTGGGTGGGAGTGTTGATCTGCTCGAGGGTAGGGAGGCTCTGCAGAGAGACCTGGACAGGCTGGAGCGATGGGCTAAGGCCAACTGTAGGAGGTTCAATAAGGCCAAATGCCGGGTGCTGCACTTAGGCCACAACAACCCCCAGCAGCGTTACAGGCTTGGGGAGGAGTGGCTGGAGAGCTGCCAGTCAGAGAGGGACCTGGGGGTGTTGATTGACAGCCAGCTGAACATGAGCCAGCAGTGTGCCCAGGTAGCCAAGAAGGCCAATGGCATCCTGGCTTGTATCATAAATAGCGTGGTCAGCAGGGACAGGGAAGTGATCTTACCCCTGTACTCAGCACTGGTGAGGCTGCACCTCAATGACTGTGTTCAGTTTTGGGCCCCTCACTACAAAAAGGACATTGAATTACTCGAGCGAGTCCAGAGAAGGGCAACAAAGCTGGTAAAGGGTCTGGAGCACATGTCGTACGAGGAGCGGCTGAGGGAACTGGGGTTGTTTAGTCTGGAGAAGAGGAGGCTGAGGGGAGACCTCATCGCCCTCTACAACTACCTGAAAGGAGGTTGCAGAGAGCTGGCGATGAGTCTCTTTAACCAAGTAACAAGCGACAGGACAAGAGGGAATGGCCTCAAGTTGCACCAGGGAAGGTTTAGACTGGATATTAGGAAACATTTCTTTACAGAACAGGTTGTTAGGCATTGGAATGGGCTGCCCAGGGCGGTGGTGGAGTCCCCATCCCTGGAGGTGTTTAAGAGTCGGGTCGACATAGTGCTTAGGGATATGGTGTAGTTGGGAACTGTCAATGTTAGGTTAATGGTTGGACTAGGTGATCTTCAAGGTCTTTTCCAACCTAGATGATTCTGTGATTCTATATAATGATATATAATTGCATGCTGATGTATAATTACAAAGCTGAAGCTGGACTTTACAACGCAGTGAAGAACAACTCACAGTCACGGAAAATTTAGACAACGACTTCTCTTTTATTTTTTTTTTTTTTTATGGAAGGAAAACATCTTACTCTCCTGAAGATGTGAAGATGTAAGTGTTCCATACCATCAGTATCACTCTTACAGTGATTTTGGCATTTTTAAAGACTTTTCTGTTGCCTTCTGTTGCCAGTGCAGGTGTTCTACTCAGGGTTTTTGTATCATTCAAGCTTTACTTGAGTCCTCAAGGTAGTTTTTGGTTGAAATGTACTCTCTGCTGGCCTTTTTCAGTCTCTATGAATTTTCCCTATCTAGTTATCACTATTAACTTCTAGTGCAGCTCTCTCCCCAGGCTGTAAATTATCAGAAATACTACATCAAACCAGCTACCATGATCTTGTGACCAGAGCTATGTTCGGTGTTTCTGGACTGCACAGCATTGTGCAGTTTAGACCCACTCTCAAACCACCAGCATCTCTGCTGTGTCACTAGCCCTGCTCTTAGGAAGATTTTGCTCCAGAGGAGGGTGAATGCCATGGAATAATGGACTGCTGGGTTTGTAACTGCAATCAAAGGAATGAAAAAGATCTAGCAATGAACAAACTAGACTTGGTTATGTAAACTTTGCTTACTTGTCACATCCACAAAGGTAATCAGGTGTCTTTAAAAGTTATAAGCCCCAATCACCTTTCACCAGTCTCAGCACCTAAAGATTCAGCAAATTGTAAAAGCCTCTCTTCAACCTATATAAGGATTATTTAGAATGAAAGGCACTAGAAGTAGGAAATGCAATCATTGCGTGCATTTAGTTTCCAGGGATTTCACTGGGTTTTACATGCAGTTGATGAAAGCTTCATTCAAGCCTCACACATTCAAGTATCACACATTCAGACAGATTTGCAGATCACATAGACCTTTCAAAATTACACAGATTTTCAAACTGCACATTTTTTCACCTAAATTTCTCAGATACTGCAAAATGTATTATGTTTAGTATAAATTCAGGTAAGATTTGGGGCAAGTGTGTTTAATATTTCGTGGCAAATGACTCAGTTCTCTAATTGCAGTTTGAAGGATGTCAAGCAGAATGGATAATACTCTCCTCTCAGTTCCTCTGGAAAATTTAGTTATCTCACTGAACTCCATAGAAGTGAAAATGAAAAAGGATTTCTCTTCTATTTTTTGTCTAGCACAGAATATTTTTGAAATGGAGAAATATATATTGTACTTAGTGATTCAAAACCATGTATTAGTATTTCAGAAAAACTCAGGTTCTGTTGGGTTAGTTGGGTTTAAAGGTCAAGGAGCTCTTCTAAACTGATAGCATTTGCATTTGTGTGGCTGGAGAGAAGTTTTGCTGATTCAGGCTTTCTGAAACTCAAAAGATCAAAGGTCAAAGAAAATCTCTGTGCTGCATCCAATGAACCAATAATCTAGAGACTCAAGGTATTTGGTAATGTTATGTTCAGGAAGGGAGAACAAACATCTTCCCCTCCTTTTCCTTGCTGTAGATTTCAAGTTACTTTTCTGACATGGCAGTAAATCTGAAGATAGAAAAAGCATTGAAAATATATCACTCCATGAAATGGAATTATTTTATTTCCAGTCACATGCAGTACTTTGAAGGTGAACTCTATTTCAGTTTCTGATGGTACTCTTTTCTTCCTATTTTTGAAAGCTTTGTGCATGGGAGAACAAAGGGAAAGGATTTATTCTCTTCAGATGTAGTTAGAAAAAGGAAAATACAGTAAATGCATAATAGATATGACTAAATAGGTATTGTTCTATAAGAAAATAGGACATTTAATCTCTTGAAAGCAATACGACAGTAATACATTTTGTAAAGAAACCTAGTTAGTAGAGCCCAGTCTAAATGCTCTATTTAGGATGTGTAATTCTGTATTATACTTCTAGTTATGCATCAGTGTAAAGAAGTTACGAAGAAACAAAACGCATAGGTTATGGGTTTGACAAGAACCTCTCACAGATAAGAGACCATTCCTCTGCTATTTTGGGCAGCCAAGTTATTTGATTTGAGTCATAATCTTGGCAAGCTCTTGAAAAAATTGTAGGTTGGCTGCCCCTGTAGTCTTGTTGAGAATGACATTTCTGCCACAACAAAAAAGCTTTCAATCAATTTGCATCTCAAATGCATTCACAGTTAGTTAATATTTCTTGTTTCTTTCTACAGTTGTTCCCTTATTATTTCTTGTATTAGATAATTACTTACTTTGCAGTTTAACTGGTTAATTACAAGTTGTACTTAATGAATTATAAATGGTCATAGTTAAAAACCAAAAAGCTGCATTTAATTTTTATGGCAGAGGTTTGTGTTGTTTTCTGTTGCTAGATAGCATTGAAAAAATATTTAAACCCAGTAATGAAATTAAAATCTGCAATTGGGTTGTAAGGACTGGATTTCACAAACTGCAATATTTGGCGTAACAAACTTAACTGCTACCCAGGGAGAAATTAATTCCTTTATACATGGGCTACGTATCCATTAATTCCTACTGCATCCCTCAAAATTGGAACTAAATTGCTGGTCAGGAATCAGAGTGTCCCTTTGCCCAGGAATGTATTCTGCTTGATTGAGTAAATCGATCTCAAGGACTCCAGTGTTTTCTTATTCTGCAACTTCTTGGTTACTTTGTACTTCAACATTCATATTGTGGCTAGATAAATGGTAATAAATATAAATGTTTAAGACTCACAGCCACAAGCCTCAGCACTTCCTAGATTGTAATAAATAATTCTTGATGTTTCCTAGGGGTATGGAAGAGGCAGTTATTAAGGCCTGCCAAAAAGGAAATGCTGTAAATCCCATAAGTGCAAAATATTACCAATTCTAGCAGAGATATAAAGATTCACTAGAGGAAGAATTTGTGCTTGAAGATTTCTGTGAGCACCTGTGTTAACAATCAGGCACTACACACATTTGCAAAATTTCTCATCTCACCCTGGAGACATCTCAGCACCTAATTCACTCTTGTCAAGTCTTCCACCTTACCTTTTCTCTGCTTGCCCTTTCTTCCAACCTTCTAAGTGTTGGCATCCAATTGCTCAGTTTCTGCTTCAGAAAATTATATTTCTCTTCTTACCCAATAATCAAATGGTCAGAACACTCACCTATTTTGTTGAGTCTCTGCTTTTACTGGGAGTGTGTAAACTCACATCCTCCACTTTCCATGCTAGTGCAGCCTAAAGAATGCTTCAGAACTGTATGAAAAAGAAGAGCAGATGTGGGAAAGCTCTGCTTCAGAGCATATTTTAACTTGGAGCATGAGAGGAGTTGAAAATCCTGAAGAGGAGGAACTAGGAGCCTGATCTCCTACAACCCAGGAGAGATATCTCTGTGAAATGGGGTACGTGGGGGGGGAGGGTGTAAGCAAAAATAGTTGCTCAAGCTCCTGGGGGTTAAGGTGCCCAAGGCAGCAGAGAAACACTCTTTTCCAGATCTAGGTATGCCACTCATGGCTCCATTTTTCAAATGTGCTTGACATGACCCACCCTTCAGGCATTACAGGCCTCCCAAGTCTCACAGAGATAGGGCCTCTGATCCTGCTCCCTAACAGCCTTCAGGCAAAACCAAACTCATTAGCTCAGTCACTCTCTACCATCCTTGAAGACAATTAAAAAATGCTTGCATCTTTTCTTCTACCAGAAAAGCACCAACAAAGAGCAGGAAGCTGTACATTCTCCAACCAGAGTAGCTGTTTGCAAAGTTCACTGTGCCAATGACCTTAGTGCAACTGGAGGGTACCAGGCTGTAAATCCTTTGCAAGAGAAAGGCCCTGAAAAGGGCCATGCCACATCTTTTTTCTGGCATTTCCAGCAGTTTAACTTAGTATACTAGATCCAGAAAAAAAATATTTTTTTGGTAAACTTTTCACACAGATCACACAGAGAAGTAAAGCATTTACTTTGGGTGTTTTGACTTCCGCTGTGCTATGCTTGGCCAGTCTGACCAACAGCATGTTTCTCTGCTTAAGCCACAAAGGGAACTCCAATAAGAAAGGATAGCCTCACCTTTGGCAAGCTTTTCTGTACACTTTCCTCTAGGAGATTCCTTAATCTCAGGTGTCCCAAGAGCATTGCCCCACGTTATCCTGCATTGCCTCCACAGCAGTAATAAATAGGAGAGGAAGCATGCTCAGACAAGGAAAGGTTTCTCTTCTCAAATGACAATTAGGATTCTCCCCCAGCTCTCACATACCACAATGTAACATCTGCAAGGATTTGACATAATTCCCAAGATCCGAGATATCTGTTTTGATCATAAAGAACTGCAATGGGACACTGAAAAGGAGATGACTGCATAACCATATGATATTGGATTGTCTGTAAAATGGACTTTTTCTTATTCAACTGTCTATCAAATATACAACTTCAAACTCTGCAACAAACGCATCCACAAACAATTCCAAATCTGAGCATGGCTTGATTTGGCCAGCCCACCTGAATCCACACTCAAACATGACAAGTGTATCCCTACAACTGTTTAAAGAAACCTGAATTTCTATATAAAGCAGTGATTTTTTTTTTTTTTTATATTTTCCTGAGTATTCCTCCTACTTCAGAGTTTAAAAAAAAAAAAAAAATCTGAATCTCAACATCTTATGCACATCTAAAAAGAACCACAAAAGTATTCAGGCATAACTCTCTGGTAGATAGAGAGGTTATTTTCTGTTTTTCATGATACAAAAAAGATCCACAAGAAAATCGTTCATTTTGGTTCCAAGAGCTGACATTTTTCAATGCAGTTCAGTAAATGATTTGACCTTATTTCTCATAATGATGTCTTCCTTTTGCCAGTGCTGATTACAACTGATTCTGACCCCAGTTCATCTCAGTTATATAAAAATATGGTCTTGCTGAGAGGCCATTATTAATGGCCATTAACTCCTCATGCAGAGGATCATTGCTTTCTGTATGGAGGAAATACACAGAGTGAGGAATGGAAGAGATCTCAACACATGGTTTTCAAAGCTCCCTTATACTTATGTCTGAATAAATCACTAGAGGTTCCTGTAAAAAAACCACTTGTTTCCTTAACCTCTGATACACAGAATAAATAAAAAAATCTTGTAACTGATCACCTAATACAAAATCCAACAAGTTTCTGATCTCCGAGTTTTACTTTAACCTTTAAAAACCAAAAAAAACCTGTAAAATTTGGTTTTGAAGAGAAATAATTGAATTCTGACTCACAGCAATAATATGTGGTACAATGGCCATTATTAAAATATTATTATTTAACATGTCATATAAATAATTATATGGCAATGTAACTCTATTCCCTAGGGAATATTCATCCCTCAATCCTCAACAGGTCAGTCTAGGTATCACTCAGCCTTTTTTCGAAAGGTCATTGAGTGCATATGGTTCAGTTGAGCCCTCTCTACAGGTGATTTTCACCCAAACAGTGGTTATGTCTGAGATTTTTCTTGCTAATGTCAGTAATGATGGAAACTGAAATCATTTTAAAAGAATGCACTTAGGGAACAGATAATATATAATCAGATCATGATGTCAATATCGATTTCCTGAATGTTTTAAGAATACGGTGTTTGTTATGTCCTTTATTAGTGATCCAATGTTTACTAAAGGTTGCAGATATTACTACCAGTGAAAAAACACCCAGTTTATCCTATATATTTCTGATTCAGATTAAAAACTCATTTTTATCTCTTTTTGTTCTGTATAGGGTATAATGTGTACATACCATCCTGTTTTTCTTTCACACTTATTTTTTTGGAAGCAGGCACATGTTTTGCAGTATCTGATGTCTCTTTCTGACAATTCTCCTTGACAAAATATTTAACAAAGAGTTGTGGCTCCTCTACTCATCCTCGTGGAATTTTTCGGTATGAAACATCTGACTTGCTACCAAGAGCACTAGAAATTAGAGTCAGCCTTAAGAACCTGAAATCAATGTTTGATACACATTTTTTAACACTCTCTACCTGCCAGAACAGGAGTTCTTTGAATACAGCTATATCTAGTCACTGGGGAGAAGGATCACACATGCCATCCAGCTAATGCTTTGCTTAGCAGTAGTTTAACACTTAAATTTACCCAACACTGTCTGCTCAGATGACAAAACTCATCATTGGTAGTTTAGTTATCTTCTTTTCCTTTTTTGCACTGATTTAAAGACAAGTAAAATGACACTTTGAAAATAATATTTACTGCTTTAATTCAAGGAAATGCAGTTTTATAACACATTTTTGTCAACAGGACTGTGATACAGATGTTTGTATGGTTGGACTGTGCATTGATATTTAAAATTCTACTCTCAACCAGGCAAATATTGATTGATTCACAAACTACTGCCAATAAGAATTGATGTTTTATGAAGTGCGTCATCCACCTGTCTGTTTAATAGAGAAGTAAGATTGTCCAGTTAGCACAAAGCTGGCAGAACCTCAGAAGTTAATTTTAAATACTTTCCGCAATGTAATCTAATAACATAAAATATACTTTATTTATCTTGTAGAGGTTTTTTTAGTTTTTGTACCATTCAGGAAAAGTTAGTATTTTAAATCAATGTCAGGAATTTTGGTTTATGCTCAATATTCACAACCAAGAATGGCCAGAATGCTACTGGTTGGGGGGGGGGCGGGGGGGCACATGTTTGAACTCTATATATTTTTAGACAGTAATTCTTTTTTACACAAACACACACACAAGCAAAGTAAACTTATTCCCATAAGTAATTCTGTCTCCCTGAGGTTAGTGAGATTTTTCTGCATAAGAAGCATAACTCCAAATTATCAAACATTGAATAAGTTTCCTGCCACTGGTTTATGTAGCTCTTTCGTGCTTAGCTTCAGCATATCTCTCTCTATTAAAAGAAAGGTTTGATTCAGTGTTTGTTCTAGCACCAAATGTTGAAGGACTCATATCATAATCTATCATTCTGAAAACACAAATGAATAAGGCAAGGTCTGTAAGTCCTTTCACAAAACTATGAAGAGCTAACCATTTATCACTGACATGACAGGTAATACTGGGATATTAAAAGCTGAAATGGTTCAGAAACCTTTAAAATAGCACTTCTCCCTACATCTGAGATTAACTGCCATTCTCATCTTCCCCTCAGTACTGTTAATTCTTTGAAACAAAATCCATCATTTTATATATGGTTACAGCTATATAGCACACAAAAGCCCAATTCTGATTTCAGCCTCTAGATACTATCAAAAATTAAAATTAAATTTTTTTTGATGTCTGGAAAAAGATGTATTTTTCTTAAAATGAGAAATATATGCTTCCATGTCCAAAAGAAATTGTGTAATGTACATAGCTCACTGAAAATTTGACATCAGGGAAAAATATTGCATTAAGTTCCTGAAGGGTCCTACAGATATATGACTAAGAAATAAGATTTCTTTTGAAGGAAAGTTCTTTGTACTTTCCCCTAGTTCTGTTTCAGCATCAGACCTGGTCACAAAAGCATCTTGCATATGAAATGATAAATGGCCAGATAATAAGATAAAAATACAAAGCAATAATTACCATGTGTCTTCAAGATAAAAGCAGCTGAAACATTTCAAGCTGTAGCCCTGTCCACTGAAATATATCTTTTCAAGAGCAGTGATGCTCAAAGCCATATAAAACACAGAGATAAGACTTCTATAATCTGCACAATGGCAGGCTACTAGAGATTCCACTTCACATATCAAAAAAATACATGTGTCTAATGCCTGCACAGAAACAGTCTTTGGGGAGAAAAGACACCCAGGGCTTATCCTGATATTGCAATTTACAACCTGTAGAGACAAACCTAAACAACAAAAAAATCTCTGTTCAGTCTTTTTGTGAATGTTTTGCTCTCAGGCTTTAAGCACAGCCTCTAACATACTCCTTTCTTGGGCATAACTGCATATTTGACACTAACATATTTGTATTAATTTTGTCAATGGGAACTAACTGTGTAATGAGGATTGACCTCATCTTGCATCATTTGGCTTTTTGCATGTTTTGATTCTTTTTTTTAACAACAAGGAACAAAATGTAGTCTCACGTACTCTCCGCCTAGATTTCTGAATAGGCTGAGATGAGTTAAATAAGCAGCTCAAGAGGATTCATACAATAGTCCTCTGCTCTTTGTAAATAACTGGAATACAAAAATTTTTGCTTGTCTCATGATAGGTGCAATAGTAGATTTTGCTACAGAAAGTAATACATTCCTTTTTCATTTGGATTAATAAAAAATGAGATCACTAACTCGCTATGGATAAATAAATCCTTACCATCTATCATAAAGGTAGCATGGACAACATATACATATGTACTCTCAGCAAATGCAGGTACTGCTTCTTCTGGTTAAAAGACTTGACCTGCTCTCCAAGATAAGCATCTGCTCTGATCTCCCAAGTCCAGTAGCTGAGTAGCCCTGATTATTCAGAATTCTTAATAAGATTGCCAACAACACCTGCAGCTGAATCTGTAGATGGAATAGCTGTGCAAAGTACACAGCACTGACACAATATGATCTCCTTATTTCATTCTGCAAAGAGTAAAACATGTTTTAAAAACACCTTTATCAAAGTCCCAAACATGTTTAGAAAAGGAAGCGTGCTGGGGAGACTGGCAAGAAAAGGGAACAAAAACTGTAGCAGACACTTGAAATGGGAGCCAGGTGCTCACCATTAAAAGCTGATCTCCTTGCTGACATTAAAAGGGGAAGGGGCATACTAGAGCTTGGTAGAGCCATGAGATAATACCAAGCACCATGACATCTTTAACTTACCAATGGGCATCTGCATAGGTGGAAAGACAAGACAAGAGACCAGCAATAAAAACTCATTTGAAAGACACTAACTAGTCCTGGCAAAAGACACTCCACTGAGAAACCTGTATGGAAAATGACACTACAGAAGCGATGGTGGTGTAAAAAAAACTAGTACAATGGAAAAAAATGGTGTAAATTGGGCAACCATTGTGGTTACACTTGCAGCATCACACAGGTCTTGGAGATCCTTTACTTCTTTTACATATATTATGTTACATGTGATCTAAATGGCTGAATTTGAACATTGTTTAGGGAATGGAAGGAAAAAGCAAGAAGCAAAGTGAGAAAAGGTTGTTTGTGAGGCAGTACACCAATTTACTGCATCTTTTTTAACAAAGCAAAAGCAATTTTGTTATTGGCAAGCTATGGCATGCTCACATTCATACTAATGTTCATGCTGCTCTTTCCCCTCACTGTGTGTGTCAGCTGTCAGTTTCTATGAGAGTGCTGTGAAGTAAAATTAAGGGGATTCAGTTCCTTCGAAGCACTGACATTCAGGAGGTGCCAGAGGCTGAACACACAGGTGTTGCACTAAAAGGCAGAAGACAGCAACAGAAAGGCACAGAAAAAGAGAGGAGAAAAACAAAATACAGAGAGAAAAGCAAAGGCAAAATGACTGTGCAGGATACACTATAAAGTATACACCAAAATTTTCAAATGCCAATGTCTAATGATAAGTGTTGAATCTCTATTTTTCACCCACAGGAATTGGCCTGACTTCATAAATTCCTATACAACACTGTAGGCAAGAAGGTTATAGTACCATACGAAATGAGGCTCGTACCTATCTGCACAAAAGTGCCAGCTCTGTACCACTCAAATATGAAAACAGTATCTCTATTGCCTGAGATATGTGTGCAGCCTTTATTCACAAGAGTGGGATCTAACTATTCATTTCAGAAAAAGGTTCAAGATCAAGCTCCATATTTGTGCACATTTGTTAGGTACAAAAGAAAATGAAAAATTTGCTTTGAAGCTGCTTATTTAAATACATATCTTAATTTTTCTGGGTAAGGAACCAGGAGGGAGGATGAAGACATCTACCAACGGCACAGAAACTGAAAACCTCACAGCCAAATATTGGGGAGGAGGGGAAGAGAGGCACTTTTTGGTACAAAATCACTTCTCACTTATAATTTTTCAGACCACTTTTACTACAAAACAAAAGTTTAAAAGTTAAAATGCAAATTTAAAAGTACGAAAAATTCCCTCCCGCCACCTGATTAATGTATATGTGATCTCAGACTGTGCACCAAACATGATGAACCAGAACTTATCTAAGAAATTCCAGTATAATGTTCACCAACAGGAGTGCAAAGAATTTACACCAGCAGGTTGAGAACAGAATGTGAATGAGTGTCTCAATATGACCAAGCTTTTTGTTCAGCCAGGCTCTTCTACTGCCCACAGTGGGCCTTGTTAAATGGGCTTGTAATCTGTGTTTAAATGTCTTCATATATGCAATAAGATGTCACGTATGTGCACAGTTAAGTATATAGTTATGTGTTTTCTCCAGTTGAGATGCTTACATGAATAATGAAGTATTTGAAGGAAGTATGATTTTTTTTGGTTGCTTGCTCATGACAGGGACAGAAAGGATTTCACATATCTTGAGGAGTTTTTAGATTAAATGTAAAGCTAAAAAATTTGTTATTATACTGAGCCAGCATATGTTACAGTCTAAAGCTCTGAATGGAACCCATGAACATACCCAATCTTATGTTAAAACACCTATTCTCAGTTAGTTTAGCCTCAAGCAACACAATGTTCATCATACATTAGCCCCAAAGGTATTTTTCACAGCCTTGCACAGGTTTCATAGCCTATGCTGCTACAGACCCATTACTGCTTGCTCAGCTAATTAACTTAAAGCTTATTCTGCTGTCTTAAGCTTGAACCAAACCTTTGGATTGCAGAGTAGAGCTTCTCCTTGTGTAACATCTTTCACAGGCACCAAAGTTACAGTACAGCCAGGAAGATTGTCCAAATTTTCAAACATTCTCTGTTTTTCAAACCTTGGGACATCATACAAATGCCAGGCAACTGAAGCCACACCACAAGACTTCTGACTTTTTTTTATTAATCACTATCAATGACATACATATTGCATGGGTTTATAATTGGCATCATTCAAGAAGTAGTTGCCAGAGAGAAATCCTCATGAAATGGGGAATTTTTGCTGGATATTCACCAGATGAACAGTAGACTGAATGTTGTTTGCTGCAGAAAGCACTGAAGAAACTCTAAAATCATCCCTTTGAAAGTAGGCAGGAAGAGATAGACAATAACCAATTACAAAATAATAACAAAATTAGATAAAATAAATGAAAACAAGATGGATCTGGATAGCTGAAGCCCATTGAAAAGACAGAATACATCTGAACACAGAATTTCTAAATACTGACACAAAAAAGATCTATTTTATCTCCACAAGACTGGAAAGAATTTTAGGAAGCGGAGTAAATGAGCACCCACTGTGATGAAACCAGTCTACAGTCTTAAATATATAAACAGGTGAGGAGTAAAGAAAGAGCGAGCAAATTTTTACCTTCACCTACATATTTTGTGGGCTGGTCATAAAGCTGGGTAACATTTGGTTTTCCATACTTTTAAAATAATGTTGACAAAACAAGGAGAAAAAGATCCACCAGTACATTTTTAAGGTTGTAGAAAATATCTTACAAAGAGAATCTTAAAGAACGTTGTTTAGTTTATCAAAAGAAATATCTTGGATACTATATAAAGATCTTCACAGGGAAAAACACAGAGTACTAAAAGCCTTTGTAATCTAACAAGGCAAAAGTCAGATAAATAAGATGACATATTCTTAACCACAATGATGATACATCTCTGGAGACTGGTGGTGGATTCTCTACAATGCCAGGTTTTAAGACTAAGATTGGCTTCCCTTCTGAGGACGATAAGCTTTGGCTGAGCATTAATAAGAGCACTTGTCAAACGTCAGATTTCAGTGGGGATTGGAGGAGTGAAGGTGAAATTCAGTAGCCACATCCGGGATCAGACCAGATGATGTCCTTTTGGTGAGCAGTCATTTCTATGGCAGATCCATTGACCTCAGGCCCTTTGAGGGGGTCAAGGAGATTGGAGAGGTAGGAGGTAGTTACGCATTGTTTTGTTGTAGACTGTAATCGCAAGGGAGAAAAAAAAATCAGAGGAATCTTTTTCGAACACTTACTTCAGCTTTTCCAAGTGAACTTTTGTCAATTTGCAGCTTTAATCTGAGGCTAAAACAGGAAAAATCTGATTGCTAGAATGGATGCTAGTTTTTTCCTCCCTTAGCTATGCATTTCATACCAGTTCTGTAGGACCAATCCCAGAAGAAAATTAATGGTCTGATTATGCAGTATTGCAATGTCTTAGGTAACAAATGCATGACAGCTATTTAACCAATACCTGGGTAGCCAACCGGTAAGGGTGGCATTAATGATTTTGCAGAAAGTTAACTAAGTACATCTATCACTTTGTCATGTAGGGTAAAAGAAAGCATCAGTCAAAGAATAAGAGGGGAGCAATCTACGCTTCCTTTTTTAGGTTCTGATAAAATCTGCTCTAAGAATCAATACAGTTGGAGCAGTGAACTACACTCAGTCTGATTAAATATAACAAGGATAGAAAGGGGAGGAGTAGGGCCAGCACCTAACCTGTAAGTAAACAGAAGGAAGCGTATTACAGCTCAGCAAAACACCAGGGGTTTACTAAAACACTATCCAATGGTCACACCCTAAAAATCTGCTCCAGGGGATGAACCACTCCAGTTATCTTCAATTGAGTGTTTCACCTTGGTCAGTGACAAACTTCGAAAATCCTCCTATTCACACACTGACTGTACTCCCACAATCAGATATTTCTGATACCTTTCTAAGAAGGTCCATGCTGAAATTATCCCTCCTTGGGACAGATTCACAGCTGGAGTGAATTAGCACCTTCAGCTGTAACCTCAGTTTACAGGAGCTGGGGTTTCAAACAGTTGATTTTTACAGCTCCTCTCTGCAGTAAACAAGTCCATATGATTCTTCCCCCCTTGCCCCGTCCATCACTTTTCCATTTACTAAGCCTAACCATCCACTTCAAGGGACCCTCCCAAGGCATGAACAGCTCTTTTGATCTTTTTTCATTCTTAAGACAACTTGTTCTTTCTTTGGCCTGCAGAGCGCTTTGATTCAAAACTGTAACTAGAGTTGGTTGAAATATTTTCATTTGGAACTATGTTTTAAGAATTTGCTGCTTTTCTAAAGTTTTTTTCCGATTTTTGACAAACCCATTTGTATAGCTTTTAGATTCATTTTTTTAAATTTTTGTTTCCTTAAAAGGAGGGAAAGTAGCAGAGGAAAGTCAAAGTAAAGAGTAAAATGAAAAAGATAATACCAGAAAGCCAGAATATAACATCTTAAAGATTCTAAGTTAAAATTAAGACTTCCCAGGAAAATTTGAAAAATAAATCTATCCTTTTCAAAAAAAAAAAAAACTTAGGAAATATTCTAATCCATATTCATTTTAATTGCATTAGTAGACTATACACAGAAGTCTGTTTCAAAAGAACAGTGCTCTATAAATAGTAATCTATAAAGATCATCTACGTCTAGTTTTTAATTATTGTGGAATAATGTATCTTTTTGTTTATCCAGATGTGAAAACAGAAGAAATACATCCCATGGTATATTCCTGGAGCTTATGTCATCTTTTTTTGTTGTTGTTAGCAATTTCCTCCTTCTTTAGAGTACCATATATCTCTTTAAGTAGACAGACTCATTACTTGATAGTGAATTGATTGCTTGGGAAACAGCTTGTGTCAGTTTGAGTGGCAGACAAGAACAGGTTGCTTTTGTAGCAGAGGGCATAAGTAGCACCTGCCCAAATTAATAGGTTGCCAGTTCCACCTGTAGAACTTGGGGGCGGTGAACAGTGCTGGTACCACAACCTGCTGTGCTGCCTATCAGGTGATGAGGCAGACTCCAGTGCTTGCTCAGACACTCTCTGGTTCTTCACTTTTCACCATCAGAAAAATCAGTTCCAGAGGGACATATGGGAATTCGTGCAACATTGAAGGGGGTGGCTGCTACCACAAATATCTTTGCTGTGGAAATAAACAGATAGGAGGAAAAATAATAATAACTTCATGCTATGTACTGTATCTCTGCATCAGTGATTTTTGCATTAGTCCCTCAGTCATTAGCAACTTGATTAAAATACTTAAAATTAAGAAATGCTGCAAGGATTAGCATATTTTTTGAGCTGTTTAGGAGCCTAAGCATCACAAACTCAGGTTGCTCATGTTGGTAGTCCTGTACATGAGGCCTGCGCAGGACTTCCCAACCAACCAGCTGCAAGCTCAGGTCCCACTGAGCAAAGCATTTAGGCACAGAGCCCTTAAGAGATTCCAGTGAGATTATTTGCTTGCTTGTTAAATACACACTTAGACATCTTGCTGGGTGAAGGGCTAAATTACTTCAAGGCAGCAATCCAATCCGTACTGCTGGGGACACTCTGAAAAGGAAAGAAAGAATGGTATTTCACACTGCTCATTCAAGCTTGTGCTGATTTTCTGTTCTCATTGGGCCAGATAGCAAGGGGAAACTACTGTCTCATGTTTGTGTAGTGGGTCACCCTGTCCTCCAACAAGCACTGGAAAGCTGCCTCCAACACTGCGCAGCTGTCCTGCTGCTGCACCCTCATTACTAGGGAATGCAGGCTGCTCCTCTGTAATGGCATTAAACAGGACTGGAGGCAATCTTACAACAGGACTCTTCTTATGCTTTCAGCTGCTGTTGATGATTTTTTCCCTCCATGTGGCATGTAAGACACTTCACAAAGATGCTTTTTCAACTTGTCTGCTAAAATAAGTAGGATGGATTTTTTTATGTAAAAACTCCAGGAATCCAAAATCTCTTGCCTTAACACTGAGGCAGCATAACAGGATCTCCCACCACATTTTGACTATGTCAGTAATCAGAACAAGTTTCCCAAGATACATCTGACCTTGAAACAGTAGGAAACTGCCACATGCCTGCTTTCCCCTCTTTTCCTTTACGACTTAATTCCCGTCTCAAATAAATAGGATTTGCCCCCTGATCACTCATGCAATCAAAGTAGTCTGAGGGGGACTGAGTCATGTGTGCTGTACATATGGCAAAGCATCTTAAGCCTTTGGGTTGTAAATATTTAAGTCCAAATATTTAACAATACAGATCTGTGCCCCTAAGAAAGAGATGGACCATATGAATCATGGGTCCATGGAGGGACATTTGGAGAGGCATTTCTGCAAAACTCAAGTATCCACTACCTATGTTTTTCTTTGACCCTGATCAACAATCAGGAAGAAAAGACAAAATGTTGATTAAAAGGCACTTGAATCAGGAAAAGAAGGAAAAGACTGTGCTTAAAGTGGTGCTGTTCTCATCTGAGTTACTTTTTACCTTCCCACACACAGGCAGCAAATGCTTCACTGGTATGCTAGATGCCCCCACTCTTTATCTACAGACTAGTGCTTACCTATCTCACAGAAACTCTGTGAAGAAAAAGTATTAAAAACTGAGAAGTGCTGACATACTAAAATGGGAGATTTATAAGTGACCCAGATAAGACTAAAGGAGGCAAGTGTTAGTTTACACTGAAGGAGACCAGAGTGGTTATTGACCTAGAAACATTACATCCTCAGCAGCAGCCCAAAGTCTCCAGCTTATGTCCTGCAGCCCTACACCTCCCATGCCTCCTCTCACCTCTTTCATTACAAAGCATGACTTTGCATAAATGTGCCTTCAGCTACCAATAAAACAAAAGTTATACCACTAGCTGTGAAATTTCTGTAACTTTGATTACCTACAAGAACAACTCTTCTTTGCTTTAATGGGAAACAGTAACACAGAAAAGCTATCTGTAATGTCCTGGATAAATCCAACTTCTAAAGCATGCAACTTCAGGTGCTCAGAAGTTCTCAGCTGCTGTCCTTGGAGAAATTGCCCTCACCCTGGAAGCATACAAGAACATGAAAGTGCAGCCCTCTCCTCTGTCAGGGTGTATAACATCCCAAATATAAATGATAATCAGACCAAGTGATATGTCTCTACCAAATTAAGGGAACAAAGGAAAAGTAAAGGCAACACTAGCACACCTCATCACCAAAGCATTGCACAGACCAGCAAAAAACCCACAGACATTCAGATGTCCTGCCATATTTCTTTTCTGAGTAATAGCTTGCTTTAAACAGACCTTCCTACCTCTCTGCACAGATCTGCAGGTATCTCAACAGGAACAAAAAAGCACTTTCATCAGAGTGGCCTTCTTCTTTGCCTTTTAAGAATGATGTATTTCTTCTTCATTTTATGTGAACACTGAATATTTGAGGCCTAATATACGCATCTGTAAGGCATCCAAGATTTCTTGTGTAATCCCAGAGGGAAAATATACTGATCCAATCACTTTGGTACTGCATCACAGGGCACTGAAGAGAAAAGTCAATAAAAAGCATCAGAGCATGAAAAGGCAAGCTGTAATCAATATCTGATCTTGATATGGGCTGTCTGGTAAAAAAAAAAAATCATTTAAGACTTAAATTTACTTCCTTGTGCACTCTGCTTAGACAGTGAAAAAATTGAGGGGTTATTTCCTAGTTTATTCCTTTATCTTGACTTTTTTTTTCTTTTTCTTTATCTGAGAAAGCAAGCAAATATTTTGATACTCAGTCAATTAACCAGGCAGAATTTGGCAAAAGCACAGTAGTCAGTCTTCCATCTTCTGCAAGTCAAATGCTGTTATGCCCAAGTCACCTGCCTGGCAGCTATTCAAGGGCAGAGAAAGTCACCACAATGAAAAATTGCTTGTGCTTTGATAAAGGAAAAACAACCTCAGACCAGCATATCTTAGCAATTCCATCATTATCTAGAGGAAACATTATAAAGTAGCTACAGCTGTGTAAAAAAATAAAAACAGAAAAAAAATTTTTACCCTTTCAGTGTTTATTCTTTTAATTAAGCAAAGAGTGTAATGCTTGGCTAAGTGCAAACTCCCTGGCAATTTCTTCTAAGAGATTCATCCTAACACAGAATAATTACTCTCTGAGAAAAATCTACCACTCTATGAGTTTAGAGATAACCTAAACTATAAGATTAAACTAGGCACTAACTATCAAACAGTACGAAGTCAGATGATTGCCAACAAAAATTTGCTTGAGAACGATAAACACATGCTTTGTTATGAGTGGCTCCATTTTATTCTGAATTGAAGTTTGACCCTGTTGTTTATCCATCATTTGGTGTTTGTAAAACTCAGCTTTACTTGTATCACATACTTTAAATTTAATAGTGGCTTTTGTTAGAATTGACACATTTCTGCATTTTTATTGCCTTTACCTTTTACAATTTTAGTTGTTTATAAAACCCAGCTGTATATACACTTTGTAGATGCTTTCAAGACTTTCTTTGTACATATTTTAAATATTCAAATTTCACTTCATCCCAAGTCTTTAAATCCTGGCTGTTTACTTTTTCAATCCATTGTAAATTCATTGGCCACACCCCCTGCTGAGTGGCCAAAAAAAAGTGAATATTTCATCCCATATATGAATACGTAGACTGCAGTAGTGTAAATCAGTTTTAATCTAAGTATAAAGTGCTACACAGTGGTTACTTAATACATTTCTGAGTACCTAATGAGAATATCTGACTTTCTAGAGAAAAAGCTGAAATATTTCCAGGGAAGGTTAAATGAATATTAAATGAAAAATTATCAATAGTAAAGAATACACAGTGCTTTTCCAGCGTGCCTTATCACAAGATTTTTGTCCATGCTAAGGTTTGCAAGCCATTTCAGATATATTAAAGTCACAAGTAACACATCATTAGCAAAATACTAAACAAATAATATAACTCTTGCAAAAAGTAACAAACTGATTTTTTATTCCCCCCACCCCCCTAATTTACGAAACATTTGCAAAATACTGCAGCAGTCTATAAAAGACCAGCTGAGAAGGCTAAACAGTTTTTAAAAATAAACAGAGTAGAAAATCATGATATTTCAGCAGTATTCTTACATGCATCAACACATTGTTGTCCTACAGGTGCTGCTCAGCAGTCCATTTGCCAAGGGTGGGTCCTGCCGCACCCCCGCTGATAATACGCATTCCCATTCACTCAACTACCAAGCTCAGAGAACTGGGAGGCCTGACAGCAAATCTTGACAGAAAAAAACAGTGCAAAAAAAGAAAGACCTTTTCCACCTGCATTACAGCTTGCTGTGCTGCCCTGACTGATTATCCTTGCACACTTGGTAAATATGACAATATACACCTGTTTTCAGAAAAACAATACCAACAATATCAGAAAATTTTAACAGAAGCTTTTCCAGAGCTTCATGTCTATATTTTCAAATACATTTCAATCTTACTTGCCTCTTCTTTAATGGGGTTCCTCAGTCCTTTTATTTTCTGAAAAAGTCCAATTGCCAAATTCTGCTTTTTCACCTAAAACTTAAAAACTAAGCAGAAAGGAACTAGAGACTCTGAAATGAATGTGCATTGCCAGGAGAGGGAGAAAGAAGGACCCTTCGTGCAGTTTTAATGAAGATATGATCTCTGAACTTAGTTCTTGACAAAAATTCCCTCCTCAAATTCTGTGTTTACATTTTCTGTTTCAACTTATCTAGCTGATGTGGCAAAGGTTTTGCCTGAGAAAGTTACTAAAAGTTTGGTAGAAAGTAAGAGAGACTCACAGAAACCTGGAAGCAGACTTGGAAAAGAGCTATTAAACTATTACCCTTACAGTGTTGGACTGTTCTCTGCAATGTTTTGTCCTGTCCAGTCACTAACATTAGCAAC
This sequence comes from Strix uralensis, assembly GCF_047716275.1. Lineage (NCBI taxonomy): Eukaryota > Metazoa > Chordata > Aves > Strigiformes > Strigidae > Strix > Strix uralensis. The sequence goes on along the minus strand of NC_133974.1, from coordinate 90,720,471 downwards.
GATGAAGCTTCCATCAGGTTGTCCTGAGAGGCCACACTACTGCCTAAAAAGCATCATGGAGAAACATGACAGCGACAAGATCAAGAAATAGTCAAGAACATTATTATAATAGAGTTGATGACACTACTGATCTTTAAGGTGCCTGAAGTAGCAGCAGTGAGTGAAACCATTTTAAACTCTCATGAGCACCTTCCAGTTTTGAAGCAATGGCCACTGCCCTCTTGCTAGTCATTGTGCTCACTGAGAGGAGTCAAGTCACCAGCTTTGATTGCTAGTGTCCAGGGGTGCTGCCAGCCCCATATGGGACTCATCTGAGAATATACATAAGGTTTTTTCAGGTATGTGCTAGAAGTGGCTCAAGTCCAGTCAAGCAGACCCAGCCATTAAAATGCAACTTTTTCTTGAGTCAGTAGGCCACAACCAGCAATCGCTGTCTCCTGAGGCTGCTCAACCTTATCCACTCATGTTTCTTATTCTGGTTCACAGAATATTCTGTCACATATTCTGGTCAACTCTATGAGGTCCCTTCCAGTTGCTGCCCCTGGTCCTGTCTCTGAAACAACTGGTAAGATATTAATTTTGCTCTTTTTAAAACTCAGGAAACTAAACTCTACATTAAAAGTACATTAAGGTCACAAAGATAAATATTCAAAAATTAACAAATACCAGAATTTTAAGCTACTTCTGAAACCTTCTCTCAATCCCCCTGTGTATTACCTAATGATCCTTTAATTTCTTGATTGTGTGTTAATTTTCCCATCAGGTCTTGTTATTTCTACTGATGCTCCTTAACATAACTAAAATGGCCTTCTCTGTACTGTTGTTTACACCATATTTGTGGGACTATATCTTCAACTCCCATACATTGTCACTGTTCCCATAACTTCTGAATTATGGTACCACACATCACCAGAGACTACAGTCTGTGGACTGTTACCAAGTTCCTTCATACTTGTAGACTGGCACATCACATAGTCATTAATCTGACTTCATCATCCAAAATTTTCCCTCTTACTCCTTAATCATTTTAGTTGTTTGGTTGTGAAGCCTACCACAGAAACAGATCAGAGCTACAGAAAGGGACCTCTTATCTCTCTGCTCCATGGCATCATGCCCATGTTGCGAACCTGAACTGAAACACGGGTCTCTAAGTATCAGACCAGCACATGTTAAGACGACTGGCCCCGCAGCATCAGACTGAGACCACCTATGCCAGCATCTTGCTTCTAACAGTGGTTAAAAGTGGATGGTTAGGGAAGAAAGTAAGAATAGAGCTGCTGCCTCACCACGCACTCCCAGCTTCTGGCAATCTACAGCTCAGTAGCTTTTCAGCTGGAGGTGGTATCTCTGCACTTAATTGCCCATAAAGGATTTCTCATCCATTAATTTTTCCCATCAGTTTTTGAAGCCATCCAAAGATTTGGTATCAACAGTCTCTTGCAATAACGTATTCCACAGTTCAGTTGTACATTTAGCGAAAAATCACCTTTCTATCATTACTGGTTTGAACAAGTACCTGATATCTTAATATCTGTTAATGGGGTTTCTTTAATAAGAAATGGTGAATATCCATCCCTATTCATCTTGTCTGTGTTACTCATAATTACAGATTTCCATCTTCTTCCTCACCAATCTCAGTGAGCATTAATATATGTGGTCTTTTCCTGTACAGAATTCCACACCTTTGATCATGTTCTCTATATATCTTTGAAGTTCTAGTTCATAGAACTCAAGGTGGGAGTGCTCCACAGATTTAGAAAATGACATAAGTATTTCTTTCTTCCTTAATCTCTTAGTTCTTTCTTTGTATTTCACAGAATCACAGAATCATCTAAGTTGGAAAGGACCTTGAAGATCATCTAGTCCAACCATTAACCTAACACTGACCATTCTCAACTACACCATATCCCTCAGCGCTATGTCAACCCTACTCTTAAACACCTCCAGGGATGGGGACTCCACCACCTCCCTGGGCAGCCCATTCCAACACCTAACAACCCGTTCTGAAGAAATGTTTCCTAATATCCAGTCTAAACCTTCCCTGGTGCAACTTGAGGCCATTACCTCTTCTCCTATTGCTTGTTACTTGGTTAAAGAGACTCATCGCCAGCTCTCTGCAACCTCCTTTCAGGTAGTTGTAGAGGGCGATGAGGTCTCCCCTCAGCCTCCTCTTCTCCAGACTAAACAACCCCAGTTCCCTCAGCCGCCCCTCATACGACATGTGCTCCAGACCCTTCACCAGCTTCGTTGCTCTTCTTTGGACTCGCTCAAGTAATTCAATGTCCTTTTTGTAGTGAGGGGCCCAAAACTGAACACAGTCATCGAGGTGCAGCCTCACCAGTGCCGAGTACAGGGGTGAGATCACTTCCCTGTCCCTGCTGACCACGCTATTTCTGATACAAGCCAGGATGCCATTGGCCTTCATGGCCACCTGGGCACACTGGTGGTTCCTTGCATTCAGTTTACATTTTGCCTGTTGCTGAAGTCACAACTTGACACTTTTCACAGAACCATAACTATTATGAGATCTCTTTGTTAGGTGGCCTCAGAACTTATTGCTACTTATGTCTACTTTTCCACAGATGCGTCATTTTATAAATTCACACTGAACTTCATCAGTCATTCTATAGTCAATATTGTGAGATATTTCTGCACATCTTTGCTGTCAGTTTTCGGTTTTATTACCTTGACTATCTGAATGTCATCAGACAACTTTATCTTCATCCCTTTTCCATTTTATTTAAAAATAGACCATACAGTGCAGAACCTCACGTGTCTCCAGTAGTGGCAGGTGGTAATGGTCTACTGAGAACGCTAACCTTTGCTTCTACCTTATTTCCTATTCTAAGTTCACATTAGTTACCATAATATCACAGTTACAAATTGGAGGGCATTAGTGTTCCCAGGATGACCTAAGAACATTGAGTACATTGAGCACTATAGTAACTGAACCTTTATCCCTTCTCATGGGTTGGGGGATGTTTCCTTCCATTCCCATTTCAGATGACAGCCTAAAGATGCACTTTCTGTGGTACTGTGAAATGCCTATGAACTTATTATAATGTCCATTCTTCTCTGTTAATTTAATAATTGTAGGGAAATAACTTCATCTCTATAAATTCATTCTGCTTATTTCACCGGAATTATGCCTTATATGACATTTGTTCCACTGTCTTACCAAAGAGTAGAGATAGCTAAAAAAATATATCCCTCTTTGTAAATGTTAAGTGCATGGCCCTTTAGGCTTAAGTCAAGAAAAACAAAATTTTTATGCACTTTGCTACCAGATTTCTTTTCTGCTGGATTACCATTAGCAGTCTTTCCCTGGCACAAAAATCAGAAGGAAAACATCTCACCCTACTTGAATAGCTATAACATCTCAAAATCAACTGCTATTCACAATATACATTTTGTATCAAAGTGTCAATATCAGTGCAGAAAAGCAGTTTTATATGCCAAGAAAACTCTTCCTTTCAAGGCTGAAGCCAAAATCTTCTCTTAATATTAATGGAGCTCATCCAGCCTTCTACCAGAAACAAGTCTTTGAACCAATTACCCTGTCTAGACTTTTCACTCAATAGTTGTCTTTTTTTTTTTAAGTTAAAAACTTCCTTTGTGAATATTTTTATGAGCGATACAAGGTAAAAATTTCAAAAGCACCTATGTGACCTGAAAGACCAGTTCTCACTTTAAAAATGATAGACATGTAAATGACTAACTATCAACTAGGGAGTTTCAAGGGTGTGTAAGCATGCTAACCTTTTGAAAAGGAGTTACATGATCCCAAATCTCTTCCAAATCCTTTAGAAAACAATGGCAAGTCAAGTATGTTATAGTCCTAGTCTCACTTCTTCACCCATGAAATCATAACTGGTGAAATAAAGTTGTTAAAGCCAGTGCACCAATCATGGTAAATAAGGTTTGCAGGATGCATCCTATGTCATACTAGGTAACTGCACAGTGTTAACACGCAGTGCACATGCAGATAGAGTTCTGGAGGCACACAGAAGTAGCTTTATTCTAACTTTTATCTCTTTATTGGAAAAACTGCATTAAAGAAAACTGACATTATTCCTCCTGATTTTTTTTGTCAGAAATTTTAGCTTCTGACAATAAAAACATTATATTGTCATAACCCCAAGCTAATGTCTTTGGGACCAAGACCTGTACTGACAGACTTTTTAGCTCCTACCACTCCTTATTGACTTGACCCTTTGAGAAAGAAGTGAAAGTATAAAGCATACCAGAACAAATAATCTCTGAACTCTTTTAAATATCTCATTGGAATAGATTGAAAGAAAATGTTCAATCACTACACAGCTAAAATGCATTTTTAAAAACATCAGAGAGAAAAGAAGAGGATAAAAAGGAGGAAAAAAAACCCAAACCAAACAAAACAAAAGACAAAAAAACACATCCCATATACCTTGGCCATAATCTTTATGGTATACCAAGGAACTTCAGTTGCACAACTTCTAAGGAGGAAAATTGCCATGGGAATGACAGCAGAAGTTGAGGGGAGGAAATTAATCTTATATCTTGGAATGACATTTTAGTATTGGTTGGTGTCTGTTAAAAGATGTGAGTTTATCAATACTTGGGGTTCCTTTAGTGAATTTGTTTAGATAAGTATCAGTATATGAGATTGACCCATGAACAAGTGTGAATTAGAGCACACTTGAATATACCAAACATTCAGATTTCTTTTTCAGGCAGTTGGATGAACTTGGCCTAACAATATTGTATCAGCAAGCCATGGGGGCCTAACCACCAATGCATCATTTTCCTAATACATGCCTGCTAGTCTTTAAAATTGTACCTTGTAGTAGTCATCAACAGTACTGCAATGGTAGAATATAAAGCCAGAATTTGCAGCAGCAGCACATTGATAAATAGTTAACAAAGCTTAAAATGATTAATACATGTTTCAGTGATGTTTCAATAATTGATTGTTAATGTTGAACCCAAAACTGAATCCAGTGTGGTTATAAGCTGTAAGAAATTTTATGTCTAAGATACTAGGAAGCTAATTACCATTTATTAACTCTGGAAACTTTCAGTGTGCAGTTTACAGATGGCTTAAGCAGTGATATAGAGGAGTTTTTTCAAATCATCTTTTAAAAGGGAATTCTTCATCTTAAAAAGGCTTGGAGTGGTGATAAATTGCTAACCAGGAAGCCCAGCACTATGGCTTTGCAAGAGCACAACACAGATATGAACTTTCAGGGTACTTGTGAAAATCAGTATAATTCATCAAAGGATACTTGTTTGCCAGCTACTACAGCATCTATGACAAATTTTCTTTGGTTTCTAGGGAGACCCTGGTTATGCAGTGCATTACAAACTCATTTGTCTTGAATCAAACCTGTCTCAGGCTCCACAAAACTGACACAATGTAGAGGAGAATAAATTCTGCATTGTTTTACCTGGTGGAAAAATGTACAATGTACACCAAGTTAGACGAAAGAGGCCAAAAAGTGCCTGCCTACCACACCATCTGGGCACGCTGACAGTACAAGTATCTGTTGGTACCTTGGCACCTAGATTTGCACCACCCAAACAGGGATAGCTCGATTTTGGTGTTCTGTTCCATCATCACTTACTGAAAGAACAGGTGGAGCAAGTGAGCGCTCATGCTTCTGAAGGAGAACCAACTCTCTTTCCATCAGCACACCCAGAAAGTAAGCACGGGGGGACACATGCAGTACGCAGAGCCCTCTGCTAGCCCATTCTGACACGTAAACTAATGAGCAGTTCTACAGCAGGTCTACAGGATCTTCTTTAACAAAGTAACAAGCGATAGGACAAGAGGGAATGGCCTCAAGTTGCACCAGGGAAGGTTTAGACTGGATATTAGGAAACATTTCTTTACAGAACGGGTTGTTAGGTGTTGGAATGGGCTGCCCAGAGAAGTGGTGGAGTCACCATCCTTGGAAGTGTTTAAGAGTAGGGTTGACATAGCGCTGAGGGATATGGTGTAGTTGGGAACTGTCAATGTTAGGTTAATGGTTGGACTAGGTGATCTTCAAGGTCTTTTCCAATCTAGATGATTCTGTGATTCTTGTTCCTCTATCAGTTATTCCACTTAATCCCTTCTGTTTCATGGAATCAGTCAGATTGATCTTCCTTTGTGAGATTCTGCTTTTTGTTCCACTGAACAAGTGGAATTCTGCAGGAGGGGTAGGGCTGTGCCTCTACGCTTTCACTGTGCAATGAGGTTAACGATGTTGACACCCTTTCCAAAGGGCTTTGAGCTCCACCAGCAAAAGTGTGTTACAGACCTGGGGAGCAGAGTGGGAAAGCATCCAAACTTGTCTGTGTGATGCCAAACAGTAGGACAGCTTACAAAGAAAGTAGGAAACAGAAAGATTGCTTCTTTGTGCATCCCATGTTGCAGCAGAAGTAATTACTTTGTGCCTGTTGGTAGAACCCTAAACTGTACACAGTTTTCATCCATCTTTTCCTTTCTTTTTTTCCAGCTTGACAAACAGGCAGTAAATATAAATTAGCATTGATTAGACTCAGAAATAATGCCTGTGAGCATATGGAAGAAATGACACTAACAATTTGTAGGTAGTGTCCATCAGTTTGTAACTTTTTCCACTTCCCAATATTTGGCAAGATGAGAATCACAGCAGAGTCCAGTAACCAATTCAAGCAGAGGCAGGTAGATAGAACAGCAGTCTCTCATCTGTGATTTTCTTCTAGTTGCAAGCTAAAAATATATACAACTATATCCTTAGAAAACTTCACATTCAGCAGCTAGGGTCTCTGGATAAGACATGCTTTCAAAAACATCAGGTATATCCTGTAATTATGGAACAATGGGCAAGTAAACTCTGAATCTAATTCCTTCTGAAAAGCTGTGGGTTACAAATGGTGACTCAAAAACATTGGGGAAACTCTGAGAGTATTTGGACAAACAAAAACTATTCAGTTCATTGATGTTCATGACCTGTGTTTGTTACTTGTGAGCATGCTGACGGATGAAGTTTTATTCACAGTAACATTTGGGAGAAGCTTATATTATTGCCAGTGTGTATGCTTGCACATAAATCCACATGCTAACATGAGAACACATTTGCAAGACAATCTGTCACAGTTTTCCCAGAGAGCGAACAGAAGCAATGTAAAATAATTTCAATGACTAAGTATACAGCTTGAAGAGCATGCAAGAAATACCATTCATGCACAATCCCCTGTAGAAAATACATTAGCTCTCAGAAGTTTAAAGACACAGTGCTGTCCAGCAGAAAACCCTGGTGTCACATTTGCAATAACCAGTTTTTATGACAGTGACAGAGAGAGGCAGCCAAGACAAAGGGTGGGAGAAGACAGACTGTCAAAATAATCATCTACAGGGAAAATTAAAAGCTTTGGAGAGTGTAAGATCAGGAAAAGAAAAATCAAATGCATCTCTGGATCTGCAGTAGCAGGGATTCAACAGCATCTGCCTCTGCATTTAAACACCCAACATTCCATTGACTAAACAAAAGGCCACTTCTGTTCTCTAGGCTGCATGTTCAGTTCCTCAGTCCCTTTCTTTGGCTTTGTTCCTGCTGGAAGATTAAAAAAAAAAAAAAAAAACAACTCACACCCACAAAAAAAAAAAAAACACCAAACAAAACAAACAAACAAAAAAAAAACCCACCACAAACATAATGCAGATCTGGTGTAAGCATATGACTGTGTTTCCATTAAATTAGCCACAGCAGGCACCATGGGTATGTCCTTTGGTATCCAGCTCTGCACTGCGTGCCACTGTTCATATTCACTGCAGGATATGGGCAATGTTCCATCATAAAGATATTTGTGGGTGGCTCCTCGATAAGGATAATCTTTCTTTTTGTGGTGTGAACCACCACTTCAGAAAAAAACATTGGACTATCTTTGCACTATGGAGACATGCTTCATCTCTCAGCACTGCAAAGACACCAGAAATACATCTTAGCATTTCCTGGATAGTTTTACAAGCTGCAGTGAGTCAAAGTCCACATCTAAGCTTCACAACAATTCTTCCTGTGGTAATACAACGGTACTTGAAACTGATTGGTTTCATGTTCAGCATGGGCTACCTACAACAAGGTAGCCTATAAGCAGAGCTGGGGATGCATATGCATATTGCTAGATATTGTCACAGGAGCAATGACTGCCCTTCCCTTTGAAACACCTCTGACCTGAGAAGAGGTATACTGCAAATACAAGAGGTTTAAGCAGTAAAGGAAGCACTGCAGAATGAGAAACATTCATTACTTCACAAGTGATCCTCAGACAACTACTGTTGTGAGGTGCTGGCAACTGTGAGTTGGTCATAAACTGTCTTCCTCTTCACCAGCAGAAATGGCCTATCCTCATACAAAATGGTATCCCAGATCTTCATGTAGTGAATCCCAGAAGTACTTAGGGATTAGACTTGCATAGTAGCTTGAAACTGAGCCTCCCATATGAACAGAAAACCATCCCAGTGTTCACTTAGTCTTTGGCTTTCTTGTAACTTCATCTCAGATCCTTAATCTGGCTGGATGCAGCTATCAAAGTCAGTAAGGTATCCAGGTAGATATGATTGCTGTGGTCAGTGGCACTGTCCCTTGAGTTCCCAAAAGAGACACTTCCCCCCAGTAATGCACCATGTCTAGTGCTCGTCCCACACTGGGTGATGGTTACAGAGCTGGGGAAATGAGATCATCAAGTTCATATATGGGGTGTTCTGGCTTTGGGTCAGACACAGGCACTGCCTCTGGTCACTTGGCTGATTGATGGGCAGTGGCATGCTGTACATTCAGTGTACATGAGTCAAGTTATTAGGTATTGAGACAGGCAGAAAAGAAAGATTAAAATTCAACAAGCATTCAGATGAAAGACAGAGTGCCTTGGGCTTATATAAGGATGGCAGCATCTGGAATAAATCCAGGGAATGGAGCACTGAGATTTGAAATGGGGACTGAAAAATATTGGCAATAAATGTCATGGATTTCTTATACAAGATCCAGTCTTCAAAAGGGACAAGAATAGGCTATCTGTTCTGGCCAGAAAATTTCAAAATTAATGCCTCCCCTTCAGAATTTGTTGAAAACCATGAGCTAGCATTTTCTTCTTCTGTTTCATAATTTCTGATCTGGTATGAAACACACTTAGACCAGATTGACATAGGACTCAGCATACTGAGCACAGAGGCACACTCAGGAGCTAGAGAGCAGAGGAACATCTCAGAAGAATGCATCCAGGGCCTTTTTTATGTCTGACAGGCCACAGAGTTAACACAGAAAAGCCCTGGTGTCCCACACTAAGCTGAAGGAGTTAGTGTGATTTGGCTGCAGGTTAGGAAAAAAAAGGATTTCTATCCCTGCAAAGAAACACATGGGGAGCTGTGTTGATGAAAAGATGAAAAGAATCATCTGCCACCATGGTGCAGGAAGAAGTCATTGTATCTGATGGTGGAAGGGATACATGACTGTAATAAGAAACTGAATTTTGTTCCATTTTTTCAGTCCATTATTCTATATTCCTACAGTCATATGACCCTGAGATAGATCAAGTAATGACATAGATTGTGGGATAGCCATGCCCAGCTTCCAACAGCTGATGAAAAATGAGACTGTGGGAGTCTAAATCAGCAAGAAATACAGACTTTTAACATCTCTCAGCCAAAGTCAGACTAGACAGAGCTTTCTCCATCAAAAGTCCTAAAGAAAACCTCTTCCCTCTCCACGGGCCTATCTCAGGAGACCAAGTTAAGAAAAGAGTGCCTACAATGAGACCCTTCCGTACACAAAATGGCATTTTTGCCCTGGCAAGACAGCTGAGCAGGACATTACTTTGCTTACGGAACCCAGCAAGTATAGGAGATTGTAGAGTCTATTTAGCAGCTAATACTATATTTCTGAATTTTAGGCTCTTTCTGATACCTCTGCCTCTTAACAACCTTTTATTCATGACAGTATTTCTCCTCCCAATTCAGGAGACCATCAACAACATTTTCTAAAAGATTTCAAACATAAGAATAAAGTAGTGCCCTATTTTTAATACACTTACAACTACAGCACTTCTGACAAGTTTTATTTTCCTTTATACATAGAATCATTCAGGTTGGAAAAGACCCTTGGGGTCATCGTGTCCAGCCATCAGCCCTACTCTACAAAGTTCTCCCCTACACCATATCCCCCAACATCTCATCTAAACGACCCTTGAACACATCCACCACCTCCCTGGGCAGCCTATTCCACTGTCTAACCACTCTTTCTGTGAAAAATTTTTTTCCTAATGTCTAGTCTAAACCTCACCTGCTGCAGTTTAAAACCATTCCCTCTTGTTCTATCACTAATCACCTGTAAGAAGAGACCAGCACCAACCTCTCTACAATGTCCTTTCAGGTAGCTGTAGAGAGTGATGAGGTCTCCCCTCAGCCTTCTCTTCCTCAAACTGAACAGTCCCAGCTCCCTCAATCTATCCTCATAGGATTTGTTCTCCAGGCCCTTCATCAGCGTCGTTGCCCTCCTCTGCACTTGCTCCAGCACCTCGGTATCTCTCTCGTATTGAGGTGCCCAAAACTGGACACAATACTCAAGGTGTGGCCTCACCAAAAAACCAAATAAACCATTCTAGTTTGTATCTGTTATATCATATTCTAAGTCTTCTATTAGTCTCCTTTTCCTTATAGTTTCAAGCAAGTTACTATGTGCTAAAGGAAGATGAGGAGGTCATGGTCTGTAAATCCCAAAATCATCGCAAGTGCCTTTTTAAAACATAAGCCTGGTATCTGCTATTCATCAGTACTACACAATAATAGCTGATTTAAAAGCTAAGACATTTCATTCATGCTAAAATGAAAAATAATGCAAAGGAAATTTAACCAGACTTTCTTTGTTTTTCAAATGTGGTTACTCTCTTGTTTAATCTTAGGACTAGATAATGTATTTATGCTGAGATTTCTTATTTTCTTTCACTTCAACTTGCCCAACCATCAATATATTATAATAAATTCTATATAAACATCTTCAAGGGCAGGCATCTTGAATACTTTTTCTTTGAGGGTTGTACTTGTAACCTCATTCATTCTTTCTTTTCCATTTAGGTGGACCAGATAAGGTTTACTCTAAGCTTAAATGTGTTTGTCTAATGTAAACAAAACTTCTGCTTTACTTTAGGGCTAGGAAAAAAAAAAAAAAATCCCTAAAAGCTAGTCTGATAAAGCAAGCTACAAATTGTATATTTATTGTATTTATTTCTCTAAATTCCCTCACCCGTTACACAATAGCTCTTCATTTTCTTTTCTTTGTTCTCTCTGTGCTGCCTTTTTGGTCTCTCTCTCCTAAGTGAAACATTAGTAATATAGCAGCAATATCTGATGCAGAGTGAAACCCATGCTGTCTGAGTGGGTTCAAAGCTAACCAAAATAAGTATACACAAAACAGACTCTAGAAATAGCACCTTCCTACCCAATAGACCTCCCTCCTATATGTATTGAGTCATAGCTGTGCAATTTAGCTACTACCTATAGGGTTTTACTGCTTTCCACTCCACATCTCACTAACAAGCCACTCATGAGCCTCTTCTCACTGAAGAGGAAAAAAAGGCAATTGTCTTATTTCTCGCAGATCTCTCCCAGAATTGTGCGCCCCATATAAGCCTCAGCCATACCTGTACAAAAGTGCAAGGAACAAAATATTTTGCCCCAGGTACCCCTGCATGCACAGCTAGGGTTCATTTGGCAAGGAGTGAAAATTAAAGGAGCCAAAGCCTCACCCACATCACAGGGTGGCTGTGGAGGGTAGCGTCAAGAACAAACAGTGCATGTTCGCTTACAAACTGAGAATGTTTTACAAACAGATGTAGAAAATGCTTAGAAACAACAACTGCATTGAAAAACAATGACATTTGTAAAACTACTTTAACATTTTTTTAACATGTCCTTCAGCACTTGGCCAGTTTGTAAAATACAGTGATCTGTACTCTAACATTTTGTAATTTTTAGCATAGTTTCCTGCAGATACAACAATACTGATATCATTCCTGCTAATACAATAACAACATATGTTGCCAACCCCATTTTTTTAATGGTTTCCAAATTTCAACAAAATCTTACACAGAGGAATCAAAAATTATTCTATTCCTCCAGGCTTCTTGGAAAGGCATAGCCACATAGAGAAAAGTGTCCTGCAACAAGACACCAAGCTTAGTGCAGAAGCTCAGGTACTGCTAGACCCTGGGTACTCCACATGAGATAAAGTGAAGTTTCTACTGAAGGTGAAGTTTCACAGATTTTACACTCACCCATGGGACAGAAATTGTCAGAAACTTATGGCCACAGAAGTACTTATTATTGTCTCACAAATATTGACATCAGCCCTCAACAAAAAAAAAATGTTAATATTATAACACAGACAAGCAGTTTTAAGCAGGGGCTAGTTTGCTCATCTTAATTTTATGACCAAATTTCTGAGTCATCAGGAAAAACTCTAGCCACCTTAACTTTTCTGGCAATTAAAAAAAAAAAATCTCACAAAATCATGACAGAGAAAAGAGAATTTAAACTTTATTCTAAGTGTAGGGTCTATTACACAGCAGTATAGCGTACCTGTGGTTAGGCTGTTATGAGAATACTGCACTCCACTGCCTGCATATCTTTACATTTATTTAAGGGATAATCTTTATTTCTTAGTGCTATACTATACAATGCCATAAACAGCTGCTGAGATTAATAACTGAAGTTAAATCAACCTCCAGAGCTGTATATAGAGAGCATACTACAGGGCCGCTGAGGGAACCTAATTGCATTTTAAAGCAAGCCATAGCAATGTAAGACACAGCGATATTTTTCTCTGCTTGGTGAGGCGGGGTGAGGGTGCACAAATCTGAACTCTTTCTTGAGCTTTCTGGTGACATACAGTATGCACTAGATGGTGGGTAGGATGCCTAAAACCTGAAGTCTGCACAGATTGAGTGACACAGGGAATGGAAAGACTAATTAAAGACTCCTGCAAAGTGAAATCACTTTAGCTAAAGCTTATTAGATTTCTGTATAGGTACTTTGCTTCTGAATGAGAGGGTCCACACAGAGCTGAATGTACTTCAACTAATGTGGTTTTACATTGCACTCTAACATACTATATCTTGACTCTACTGGACATGTGCTCATGCTTCCATGGTGAGGTAAAATAGACATCCAAACAAATGAAGAAAGGTCCCCAAGTGCCAGATTACAAGAGACAATGAGGACCTTTTAGAGACAGTCAGAAATCCTGTTAAAACTCCTAAGGTCACTCACTCCTAAGCACCATCCTTCTCAGCAGCAGCTGACAGAGATGCCTGCAGCCACCTGTTGTCCCACCCTGTTATCCATTCTTTGTGCCTCAGCAGAGGCTGAAGAACAGGCAACACGCTCACTGCAAAACACAGCCCAGCATATTAACATAAAATTGAAGCAATGATCACCTAAATTAACATGCTGAGCTGCTACGGCTCATATTTCCTGTTCCCATGAGTTCAGCTGCAGAGGGCTAAAGCTCTCTGCCAGTATGAGGGCCAGAAACCTGTCTCAGGCCACTGCAGCCCACAAGTCCACTGGAGGACTTGGAACCCAGCACCAGGCATGTGCAGCCTTCCCAGCACTTGCAATAAGCACTCCTACTCCTCATTCATTTTCACAAATAAATTCAGATGACCAAAAAAAAGCCTAACCTGTTTGAAAGAGAGATGCCCTTCAGAAGGGCTACAACCATTCCTCCCAACTTCAAACTCTTTTCCTTAAGTCCTACGTGATGTCTTTAAGTTGCAACAGCTTCAGAGGAGCATCAACAGCCTTTTACACTCACACAAGGTACTTCATGAAGGCTCAGCATCTTATTTTTGCAGGATTAATTTTTCCTTATTATAATTCTATCTAGCTGTTTTAGCATCTCTTAAATTTATGCATGTTCATAGTGTTTAACTGTGACCAGAAGCTGTAAGATTTGGCAGAGTTTCAAACTTATATCACATCTAGAGCACCCTAGTGACATTTCCCAGCAAGAGGAAAAAAGGAGCAGTAGCAGCAGGCAGAGGAAAACTCTGAACAGAAGGGGGGAAAAAAGCACTTAAAAATACAGGATATAAAAATGCACATGATGAAAAGCAGGAAACAGATCTGAGAAGTTAAAAGAAAATCACTGCAATTTCTTTATAAAAGGCTTGCCATAAAAATGATAAAAGGGAAGTAAGGAAATTGACCTAATGAAACCACCATGCTGTAAAGCTGCTCACGCAGCCGAGGACTTTAGCCCTCCACTGTGGGGCTGATGAAATACAATGGGGATTGCACAGTACATGGTCTTCATGAAAAGCACAAGTTGTGAGACAGTATCCTGCACTTTAGGAGGTTTGTTTTTGTCAGTTTCCATGTTAAGAAGTGATAGCTGCTTACTGAAACCAGGAAAAAAACAATAAAGAAAGACAAAATCAGCCCGAAATTTCTTTGCAAGTATTTTTGTACTCTGTCAGCTACAGTTAAACCTGAACCTCATCTTTGCTAACAGTATGAAATCCCATTCCAATTTCCATTGAAATCTCCAGTATTACCATTGACTTCAGTGGGTTTGAATTAGGTCCAAATTTCTCCAAATAACTTTGAAAAAAAAACCTGGTAGCTTTAAAACTGGTACTATCTCATTCTTCCCCACATTCACCCAAGAAAAAGAGAGTCTTCACCTTCAGAAATTGTCCTAAGTCTTCCTAACCTTCAAATCTCCTTTAACCTACTAAATCTCTCTCATAACAAAGTAATTTGCACAAACACATTTGTGATCTGGAGGCATTCTTATAAAGATCTCCAGGATTTAGGGTGCTATTATTGACTTTATGTTGCAAGTTCTAATTCTGTAAAGTTTTCAGTGTCCTCTAAAACGTAAGCACTGTCCTTATTACTCTTGATTCAATTTATGAAAAATTAAATGCAACAAATCCATTGTTTAGGTTCAGTTTCCATTAAGTTGGAACCTTAAGACCAGAGCACAGGCCAGTCAGTCTTACCTCTGTGCCTGGCAAGATCATGGAGCAGATCCTCCTCAAGGCTCTGCT
This sequence comes from Strix uralensis, assembly GCF_047716275.1. Classification (NCBI taxonomy): domain Eukaryota; kingdom Metazoa; phylum Chordata; class Aves; order Strigiformes; family Strigidae; genus Strix; species Strix uralensis. The sequence continues at coordinate 90,705,420 of NC_133974.1, read as the reverse complement.
AGGGCATATGGATAATGTGGAGGTGATTGGTGGCCACCAACATGGCTTCACCAAGGGAAAATCCTGCCTGACAAGTTTGGTGGCTTTTTATGATGGAGTGACAGCACCAATAGATAAGGGAAGAGCAACTGATGTAATTTACCTGGACTTGTGCAAGGCCTTTGACACTGTCCCACATGACATCCTGGTCAGAAAGTTGGAAAGATATGGATTTGATGGATGGACCACTCGGTAGATAAGGAATTGTTTGGAAGGCCGCACTCAAAGGGTTGCGGTCAGTGGTTCAATGTCCAAGTGGAGACCGGTGACAAGTGGTGTCCCTCAAGGATCAGTACTGGTACCAGTACTGTTTAATATCTTTGTTGGCGATATGGATAGTGGGATTGAGTGCACCCTCAGCAAGTTTGCCAATGACACCAAGCTGTGTGGTGTGGTTGATACGCTGGAGGGAAGGGATGCCATCCAGAGGAACCTGGACAGGCTAGAGAGGTGGGCCCAGGCCAACCTCATGAAGTTTAACAAGGCCAAGTGTAAGGTCCTGCACCTGGGCCAGCGCAATCCCAAGCACAGATACAGGCTGGGTAATGAGTGGATTGAGAACAGTCCTGGGGAGAAGGACTTGGGCGTGTTGGTAGATGATAAGATCAACATGAGCCAACAGTGTGAGTTTGCAGCCCAAAAAGCCAACCAGATTCTGGGCTGCATCAAAAGTAGTGTGGTCAGCAGGTTGAGGGAGGTGATTCTGCCACTCTACTCTGCCCTCGTGAGACCCCATCTGGAGTCCTGTGTCCAGTTCTGGAGCTCCCAATACAAGAAGGATATAAAACTGTTAGAACAAGTCCAGAGGAGGGCAACCAAGGTGATCAGAGGGCTGGAACACCTCTCCTATGAGGACAGGCTGAGAGAGTTGGGCTTGTTTAGCCTGGAAAAGAGAAGGCTCCGGGAAGACCTCATAGCGGCCTTCCAGTACCTGAAGGGCACCTACAAGAAGGCTGGGAGGGACTTTTTACAAGGGACTGTAATGATAGGATGAGGGGTAATGGGTGGAAGCTGAGGGAGGGGAGGTTTAGATTAAATATGAGGAAGAAGTTTTTTACTGTGAGGGTGGTGAGGCACTGGAATGAGTTGCCGAAGGAGGCTGTGGATGGTCCATCCCTGGAAGTGTTCAGAGCCAGGTTGGATGGAGCCTTGAGCAACCTGTTCTAGTGGGATGTGTCCCTGCCATAGCAGGGGGGTTGGAACTAGACAATCTTTGAGGTCCCTTCCAACCCAAACCATTCTATGATTCTATGCAGAACTGGTATTAAATATTGATTTGTTTCACTTTACTAGACCATTTGTGTAATGACACATTTTCGGGTTTGGACTTTGTTTCAGAAAGGCTAGTATTTTCATTTGCTTTTTCTAATAAATCTTGTGAAAATATTATAGTGAACATCCAAGATTCTTCCCCATCTAAGGAAATGGATTTTAAGAGGAAAGGCAGCTTAATCAAAGTAATGTTTTGTGCCATTTAAGAAAGTCACTTTGGTAAGTACAGCTATGAGGTGGATACAATAATCTAGGTTAGTTATATTGATAAATCAATAGTGGCTTTAATAATTCAGTAATCAACAAGACATTGCATTAACTTATTTTGGAAAAAATGTAAATCTCTGAAGTCAAAGTGCAGAATTATGCATTCAACAGTCTCATTCTTCTTAGCATTTAGCAGTTGGTTTTTAATCTAATCATCCCTTAATGAATATAAACACGTTCACTGGAAGAAGTTTCTGCTATGAATCATTCTAGTTACTTTACAAAGAAAAAGAGAATAATAAAATAATTCTAATAATCTAGGTGACAGAATAAAACATACAAGGACTCCAAAGAAGAGATTTAGGATAATTTCAAACCTGAACAAAAAGTACATCTGTACTCTGCCCTTTCAATTTTGCAGTGTAACAGTCATTGCAAAAGCTAGCTCTCCATTAATACTGTAAGAAGACTCTCTAAAATGCCGATTCCTCTATGTGGTAATTGTCCCATTTCCCAAAATTAGATAAAAAACTATCTGATTACACACCTGTGAGTATGCAACTGTCCATCAAGTTGGCAGTAGTATATATCAATTACTCAAATTCATCTTGGTGTTATGCGCATGGATCACACAGATGCCCTGCATTGTCAGGCTGCTTTGGTCTTTCACCTGAAAATGAAAGCCATTCCAGAAATGAAAACGAATAATCAAGGTCAAAGAGCACAGGTAGGATAAAGGACATTGTGTACTGAGAGATGCTCATATCTTGGCAACTTCTGTGTGTACTGTAGAGAAAAATCAATTCTTCTTTGTTCTCTTCAGACTACAATGTTACCAAAGAAGCTGAGTCAGAGGTTTGGAGCTGGAGCTATTTTTCCCAGCAATTATCCTTCAAGCATTGTGAGAATATGAGACTTTTAAAAACAAACACGCTGACTATCTAAATTAGAAGAAAATGAAATTTTTAAGGAGACTGGGGAAAAAAAAGGGGAGGGGAAGGGGGGGTGTTAATCAGTAAAGCAGTCTTCTTGTGAGGATAAAGTGGACAAGGAATGTCTGTGCAGTATCAACAGCCAGCATTTATAAATGAGCCTCAGCTCTCACTGCTGGAATTGTCTCTTTTAAAGAGAAAGAGCTGAACCTTGTCAGGAGCTCCTCCTCCCAGCAGGGTCAGGAGAACCAAAGCTACTTCACATCCAGCACAACCAGCTGCAGATTGTGTCACTGAATTGAAACAACTTGCTTCTCACCTACAGAGCTGTCTACACATGAGAACATATTCGGGAGCAGCAGACATGTAATCAGTGGCTGTGATTCTTAGAGCCATTAGATGTAGGAACTGGAAGAAGTAACGCTAAATCTGAACACGTGATGTAATCAGGAAGGGCAGTACACAACACTAAGACACTTTACAAAGCATTGCTGCCCTATGAAAAATCACAATTTGTTATAGTCACTTCTTTCTAAGGGTTAAAAATTACGTCCTCAGTCAACAACATAGCCAAATCATAGAAATGAGTAATAAGCACATCTCAAAAACAATGCCACACATGATGTGATAGAGGCTTCCAGATCAAATGGGTCTTCATCACTTGCAGTAAAAGCACATCGTTCTCTACTTCAGCTTCTCTTTTACTTGGCAATCTGTGACTCAAAGTGCATTGGAGTCCAAAGACAGATAATATTAAGTGTTTATTAATGGAGAAGGTAGAGAGTGCATTAATTACAACTTAAACTCAATGCTTTTTTACTATATGGTCTAAAGAATACAAGATATGTGCTAGTTTAATTAAACTAAATTCTATTAACTATTAATGTAAAAAATGCTTCTGTCACTTCAGGGTTTATTAGTTCTGAATATCATTATTTTTAAGTAACATGATGAACACAATTTAATGAGAGGATTAGTATAGTCTTGGTATTTGGAAACTGTCAAAGCCAGCAGGATTTGCACACTTATGCAGTCTAAGAGATATGTTGTCATGTGATTTATTTTAAGAAATCATGAAAAGATGTAGAAGTTCTGCTAAAGATATCAGATGATGTTTAGAGCAAACTAAAGTGTTAGGCAAGAGATTTAAATTTAGGTATAAAAAAATCACAGTTAGTGCTAATTAGAAATATTTTATTAAATCATGATCTTTTCATGGATGTATTACATTAAAAATTGGATTAATTTTTTTTCAGAAATATTTTGTTTTACCAGTTAACCACTTTTACTGAAATAAGTCAGGAAATACCACAAGTGTGACACATGTAACCTTCATGTACATCTGTGGGTAAGCATAGTAATGTAAACTTTTGTGATAAAATATACTATTTTGCTAATAATTGGTCTAAATTCAGAAATCAGTTCTCAAAAAGATTAAGACCAGCAGTGGTTTGTTTTCTTTGGCTCCATCCACTCATTCCACCTGAATTAAAGAGCAAGTAGAACTGACTCAGTCAGAAATACAAAAACTATTTCTGGCTTTCACTGAAATTGCAAAATAATACTTTCTCTCAATCAAAGACAATGTACTTCTTTCAGGCTAAGTGACTGTAATAAGCCTGCTGAAATTATGAAACTGCAAAGTTCTCTACACAATAGTAAGATGTAATTTTAGGATGGCGTAGCCTAATAATTATTACATTTTTACAGATTCTTTAACCTGTACTTTGTCTTTCTGCATTGCCTATTTTGTAAGAGCCCCTTACTTAAATAAACAGTAGTACAAGTGTGATTTTAGGGTTGTTTAATGAGAATAAATTAACATATGGTTTTCCCATGTTCTCTTCATTTTCTGTGTAGGAATAGATCAGTGTGCTGTCATTTCCCTAATGCTTCTTATCTCTAGATGTTGTCATTATGCCACCCTATTGTCAGAAATATGTATCATATTAGTCAGCACCTCATCATAGAGATATCAGCTTTTGCCTTTGATACTGGAGCAGGAAGTACTGATTTCTACATATGTACAACATTACTATAAAGAGCAAAAGATAGCTACTACCTCACAGAATGAGCCCTGTGGCTATGTGAAGTTTAAGCTAGAAACAGTCAAGATACTGACAGCACCTTGCTTGTCATCAAAGAATGTTACTCAGACTACCAATCTTCCCCAAAGAAACTCCAGCAAATTGTTTGAAGAAAGCATACTCTATGTTAAATAGATTGGCATAAACCATAAAAACAGATTAGAAGGCACTTAATTGGTCAAATTTCATGGGGTAAATACAGATCTAACAGCTATTTCCTAGGTAACAGGCAGTCGTTGGTGCTATAGCAAGTGAAGTTGCAGAAATGCAAAGAAATGCTGCTCCTTTGCTAGCGTGCATGGTTCCTCATGCATTCCAGGTTTTGCTTATCTCTGCTTGCCATCACACTAGCTTAGCTGTTCTACGTTGTGCATTTAGAAATCGTGACTCCTGTCTGAGCCTCAGCTGTTTTTATGTCCCCTAGCCAATCTGTTCCTAGTGTCTGAGCGTGGCATATGAGAGGAGCAATGTGGCAAAGCTTCCCTGCCCAGACGTATGATGAAGATCATAAAACCTGACATTTGTTTTGTCACATACATGGTGGTGCAGAGCTAGACAAAGGAGGCCAAATTTTTAAAGCCTTTTCAGTGCAGTTTAACAAATATCTCTAACAACAAAACTCTGGATTAAATTTAAAACTATAAAACTTTCAAACTGGAGAACTTTGGAAACCAAAGCTCCCTCATAAAGTTTTTGTTCTGTCAAGCGGTCATTTGCCACAGTAAATAAATATACCAGCAAGTTCCTGAGCAGCTCTACTCTCCTGCCCTATAGAGATGACTGAGTTATAATGCAATTGTATCAGTGGTAAAACAGCAAGATGGAAGAAATAAAGGTGGCAGCTGTCACGTTAAGCACGCAGGTTTACCTGGCACTGCACACTGGAAGAACATAGAAAATGAGGTGCCAATATAGTATCTGCTTCAGTGCCTGCCTTTCACACAATGACAAGAAGAGTGTGTTGATCTACAGGAGAAATTCAGAAGTTTTAATATGACTGGAAAGACCTCCTGCCTGGTACTGTGCTACGTGCATTTCTGGAAGAGTGCAGACAGCACAGGTTGCTGCCATTTGCATTCAGCTCATATCCCACCTGCTGGCACCGTGGTGCTCTAACAGAGATTTTGGCCTCTGACTTCCCTCGTTCTGTTTATAAGGAATAAAGACCACTGACACTGAAAATACACAGTTGCTCTTACTGCACAGTATTACTGTTTCCAGTGGCACATGCACTGACCAATTTATTTGTCAAACTTCAGCCAAAAGACAAAGTTTCATCTGTCTTTGTGATGACACCTGGAGATTTTGTTATAAAATATTGGCTCTTTACCCGTCTCCTGGACACTTTTCCTTCACCTCTTTCCACTTCTTCCAATGACTTTCCATTCCTACACTTGTTAAAAGTGAGAGTTTCAAAATAAAGGTTTGTAGGAGACCTTAGACGGCAAAAGATTAGCTATGCATTTTTTAAAAACTCCTCCAAACTTGCCATTTTTGGCACAGTACTTCTCTCTGACTTGCTAAATGGATTTGCTCAAATATCAAAAGCATAAAGTCCTCTTACCTTCTTCTGCAGAACAGTTAGTCTAGGGACAGCTACCCCACTATTTGGACCTCACTTCACTTGTTTAGAACTTGTCCAAATATATCTTCAGATGATTTAATTGTGCCACGTACCCTCACCTTTTATTTGCACTAAGTCTACACAAGATTTCAAAGCAGTTTTGTTTTTCACTACTTTGATTCTCTCAGTAAACATTAGTTTGATCCTTGATGCCATGTTGGGTTTGTTCATTTTCTCTTTGAATACTCTGTTAGCCCACAACACTGCCAAACTGCCGCTCTCTATTGGCACAGCCTTATCAAAGAAGCATCTGTTCCCAGAAACTGGATTTACTTTTTAGTTAAGGGAAAAATATCCATATGGCTCTCCATGACTCATACAGAATTGTTGTGTGAGTCAGTGTGTAGATAATGATCAGTAACCTCCAAGTTTGGATATTTTCAAAAGTTCTATTGTTCCTGCTTGTATTAGCAAACTTCAGTAAAAACTCAGATTCAGAATATTTATAGCCTATTGAGAAACTGGTCTTCCCTTCCTCCTGTCTTTCATCCAGCACCAAAAGATTGCAACAATGTAATTGAAGTAGAAATAGTTGGAATATGAGTTTTCTTAATCTCCTATGTTGCTTTGCACTTTTCCAGATCAAAGAATTGACAAAAGTAGGAGGAATATGGAAAATAGTCAGCTACATTGCTACTTTACCAATTATAAATATCAAATGCTGAAATACATTCATGGGTCAATAGCAGGGTTTAGCCTGCTACCTTACACTGTTAATGTTTTAGTGACCTGCGTGAAGCTACACACATAGCGCAGCCAAAACCGAGAAACATCACATTTTGCACCATCCCTATTACAGAATTTGTCATTACAGTGAAGCTGAACTAAGAGCTTGCTCCTGAAAGCAGATTTTATTCTTACTCTCTTAACCCTGCTGCTCTTGTTGTTGTCGTCTTCTTTCTCAGTCTTCCCTGATCGCTCAGATCAGCCTTCATAGACCACTGTCAAGCTGGCATTAGAAGTACTCTCTTTTTAGAGAGGATTACTTTTTTTGCTGATTTAGCAACTTCTAAACACACGATTAGATAACTGCCAAAGCTGGCAAAAGATAAGTGACACATGGCACAGTCTGGAGCAAGGAGAAGAGAGGAAAATAAGATGTTAGTGATCAACAACAACAATCTGTTAATTTGGATCAGATCCTAACACAAAGCCACAGTCTTACAGTTCCTGGAGTCTTCAGCTGAGATTCTCAATCTGCCATACTCAGTAACCTGCCTTACCAATTCCTGATAGCCTCTGCCCTGGAAAGGTTATGCTCTAAACAGATATAACAAGCTGCAGACAAGAAGATAGAGAGACTACTCAAAACTCATCCAACATTTCAGCTGTAGGGTCAAGAGTAGGATTTGGCTTCTTTATTCTCAGATCAGCATCAAACTCTAAAGACGTTCTGATCTGAAACTTCCAAGGCCTCCTGGTACGAATTTTCCCATTACAGGGGTCCTGATAGTTTCTTGGTCTGACTTTACTCCGGCGGCATACAGATCTTCAACTCAAGGTCTAAAAGAATACATAAACAGTTCAATTCCCAAATATAAGTTTATATCAGTACTCTTACTGTTCCACTATCATGATCAGATAAATATAGCAAAGAGATGACTCACAACAGAATAAATGCCAACAAAAAAGAATTGCAGATGTTCATAAAAAGAAATGTTGTTAAGAGCGTACCTTATTAGCACACTAAGATGTAGGGAGGCAAGCAGCCTGGTTCGTAAAAACCTAAATCGAAAGGCAATCTTCAGTCATGGATCAGCCTGCTAAGAGGTCCATATGCAGAGTAATAAATTTAGGTATACAAAAATAAGTGATACTAGACAGATTTCCTATATCATTCCCTCTTCATAAGCTTTACACCAAGAGAAGCAGAATATTTAATCATTAAATATAAAGATGCTATAAATCCTGTAATATAAAACATGTGCATTGCTATCCAGCCAGTGTTAAGAATGGAAGTTTCACAATGCAACACAGCAGCTGTTCTTTTCTTGCACAAACTTGTCTGGAACAATGGCCATTGTAAGCAGGAAAGCACAGAAGCCAATGGATATGTCTAAACCTAAAGTAAAGGAGAAAAAATACCAAGGTGAACCCCACCAAAATACTTGGAGATACTGGTACCACCTCCAGGGGACAACTTCTAGACAAGTGCACTAAAAGAACAGTTATATCATGGCTCAACCCCTCCCTTCATGAAGGTTTAGTTAATTAAGCAAGCTTATTGGTTCATCAACCCCTGCTAAGCCCAACAGTAACAAATCCACTATGGCCTTAATAATAATTATAGTACCAAATCACTCTCTAATGTTGCATCACCAGTCCCACCTCCCCACTAGTCACACAGTTATGTTCACTGATCAGCAAGAGCGCCAGACCCAGCTCAGGAACCCCTTCATACCACAGCCTATGGTGTATCATAGTGCATAACAGTTTTACACTGGTCTGTCTAAACCCAAACTTACCCAAGCTTCTGAAACCACCACCTCGGTGCTGGAACCAGCAGCTCCTGCCAGAACATAATTAGGCATACCTAGATGCCCCATTTGGAAACAAACCTGAAAATAACTAAATGATCTGTTCAAAAGCAGCAATCCAAATGTACACATTTATGCCAGATGAAAATCTAGCCTTCATCCTACCTACAACTAGACCAACGACCTCTGCCAGACAGAATTATGCATAACTCAATTTCTAATATCACCATTTATAACACTATCCATTATTACAGTTGTCATCTGAAAATGCCAGCAGCAACTGATAATTAAGCCTGGAAACCCTATAAAAACTTGTCGTAATTAGCAAAGTAATAAGAACTTCAGGTAAGTTCTCTACACTAAACCAACCTGACTATCCGGACTTTTTTATGTTGTTTTAGATTTAGAAATAAACCTGAAAGCCCTGAAATTTCAAAGTTAAAATCTCAGTGTTAAATTGTGTTGCTTTTGAATGAACATATCAGTCTTTGCTAGTTCCCAGAAAACACTATATTTCTGTTTTTAAAAAAATTACAACTATCCTGGGAGAATGAAAACATGAACTCTAAAAGGTCCAGCAGATTCATTAAAAATATTGGCTTTCTGGCACACTGACAGCAAGAAACACCACCACAAGTGAAAGATACACAACATTTTCAGAATAACATTTCTGCCCATTTTGTGTTAAACCCTTATTTCTAAACAATAGACTATCTTCCCTGATAAACATGTGCAGAATTGAAAATCCACAGCCTGTTCTTATGCAGCCCTCCTCTGCATTATGTTTTTGAGATCACTATATTTCTATTACTTTTTTTATAACACCTCTCAGCTTATTAGTTTACTAGATGACCACCAAAAGGATATGGACCTTTCCAACTTGTTAAATAGATTTTTAAAAAAAAAAAAAACAAAAAAACAAAAACAAAAAAAAAACCACAAAAAAACCCCAAGAATAGAAGTACAGCCATAAAATAAGTTTGAGGTAGAAAAAGAAGTGATTTCCTTCTTCTGTGACATATTTATGAGTATTGGTACATAACAACCTGCATGCAAATACTGCACCCATATGCTTTTTTTCTGTTGAGGAAAATAGCGTAAATTTTCTCCCTAATTGGATTAATAAGCTCACATTACTAAATTTGCTGTCAGCAATGCACTACTATCATAAAGCAGTAATTTCAGAGACCTACAAAAACCTGTTGTGAATAATTACAATTTTTTTCCCATTTAGAAACACAAAGAATCCATTTTGCCAACTTAATGTTAGACGAAAGTAAAATTCTCCTCTACAGTCTCCTTCAAAGTTTCTTTTGCAGTGTTTTTGACAAGTAGAAATAATTGCTGATAATAATTTATTCAGAGGTTTACCTATTTGTTCTTTGTAAATTCCATATCACCAAACTGCAATTACAGTTTGCACTAGTAAGTCTTCCATGAAGAGTTTTATGAACACTTATGCAACTGATTATTCGTCACATGAAATTTCCTCTTAAAGTCCTGGGACACAACATCTCAAATATATGATGTTGTTCCTGATTTCTGACTAGATGACTTCACAGCACTCTGTTTTAATTCATTATAATTGTTTCAAATTTTATTTCTTGCTCTAGCAAATCTCATACAAGAAGCTACAATAGGCAGTCTCTGTGTATAACAGACAATTTTGCACTTGCACAGGTACTCATGATCTGTGAATGCCAGAGAAACACAAATAGACTGAGTCGTCTTTTCAGCTCACTGAACAGTTCATGACACGTTTTTATGCTGTTGATCAGCCATATTTCTGCATTTACTGTCATGATGTTTGTTCTTTAAGGAGCTGAGCATAGTCACAACATTTCAACACATATTCTGTTTCAGATCAGAAAGAAAATTTTAAAAGTTCAAGGGATGAGAAAATATAAAGAACAGCAGCATGAAGTTGCTGAAGTTTCATTTTGCAAAAGAACTAAATCTCTGTAACTTTCACAAAATTAAGTTGATGGATTTTGGTTCATGAAGCCAGGGTTGGGTGCAGACCAGGGACAGTTCTGTTCAGTCTGGTCCTTGTGAAGCTGCATCTTTTTTCATCCCACCCCTCCGCCTGGGATAGGAAATCCTTTTCACCATAATATTGCAGTAGTCGTCTCCATCCACACTGTGTACACAGGCATGTGAAGCCCACAATTACCCATGGCATAGGCATTATGACAGAAGGCACAGCCCATCAGGCAAACCAGCCACTAGAAGGGATCAGAATGTTGAAGAAAAGTGCAACTGATAGACACCTTTACTTATTAAAAACATTCAACTAAATTGCATAGTCCAATTTGGATTGAATAAAATTAACACATCCATTTTTAATTCTCTTAACTAAAATTGAAAATATGAGTGAAGAGACCTCCAAGATCTGTTCCACTAAATATCTCAATTTTGGAGGAACTACCTTTTTCAGCTAAGAAGTCTTTCCAGAAAAAAAATTTCTGCCCAGCTCTATTTCTTTATTTCTCAATTCTTCTACTCACTGTTCTTCTTACATTCCACTACAGGATTCCTTGGCATTGTCTTTGTTTCCTCTGAATTTGTCTCTGTGCTTTTAGTCCCAGCAATTTTAGCATTTTTCTAAGGATAAAGTTTTCAAAACGTCTTGCTTAATGACAAAATCTCATTATCTGGAATTTAGGGTTATACTTCTAAGAATATTTTCTGACATTTCTGTCATAAGAAATTCTGCCTTTTCATATTGTATCTGTTTGAGAATAATGGGTGTTTTTCCAGCAATGCTGCCAATGCTTGAAGCCAAACTTCCTTTCATTGTTTCCGCACACTCTTCACTTTCCCTCATTTTCAATCTATCTAATGTTGATGTGAATTTAATCCTGAGGTTGCTAGTATTAGCACCACAAAGTAGTGTGTACTCCATAAACATTATCATCTTGATAGACAATGCAAACCATAGCAAAAGAAAGTCTGAAGAAATTAAGTGAGTTGACTGGATTTCTGCATTATCTGCTTATTGCTTTTCCTCCTCATACTCCTGTAGTCTGCAAAATATTTATAGCATTTTTTACTGAAACTTTTTGAGATCCTGCATGGGGAGTGGAAAGACTGAAATTTATTGTTCCTCTTCAACCTAATAGAAACTCTAAAAAATCCCACTATGATTAACTATTGTAATTATATGTCTATTGCTCAATCCTCAAATCTTCTGGGGCATGAAATTAAACAATTTTGTAGTATCTATGTCTTTGCAATGTCTTGGAAGGCATCATATAAGACCCTCACAAAAGCACTCTGTTCTGCTGTTGTCTGCAGACAAAAGTGGGTAGAGTGAAATCAACCCAAGATAAGAACAGACAGCAGTGAATGAGAAAAAGCAATGTGAAAAGCAACGAACTGCACTGTCCCCAAACCGTACATCTTGCATTTCAAAAATACTTAAGCGACAGCGTCACTGGATCCAAAGCACAGGGACAGTTCAGAGAATGCTTTCTGCCTTCCTTCCACCCAGACAAACCTCAATGTACTGCCCAGCCACAGCACAGGCAGTTCCTGTGCATAGGGAAGCTTGCTAGCCCTTTCCAGTGAGCCACTGGCACATCAGTGCTGTGAAGGGAGGAGCAATAATGTCCCATTGTCCCACAGCTCCTTTTAAGACTCACTAGGAAGTTAATCATGAGAGCTAAGAAGAAATCACCTGTGGAACTATCTACAAGAAAGAACGACATCTATCTGAAAACAGAAAGAAATACAAAGCTGAATTTCTCTAATATTGTCTTCAGTAGAAAGAGGTACAATGGATGAAGTTGCTCAGAAGCAGTGGGAGAATGAACTGGAGGGAAGGATAAGTTGGTGATGCAATTGTGATGAGGGAAAGGAGATCATTTTGATGGATGCTTCAAACTGTACCTTAAACAGTACAAGCATTGGCTTGCAGTAGCTAGAACTTTGGGTACTGCTTGACACTATTGTAACAGTTTGACATCAGATTCTTGTTCCTTCACAAACTTTTATTCACAGCACCCATTTAAGCAACTGACCATACTATCCCATTACCTAAAATCTGTCTCCTAGCCACCTTTTTGGCTCTTGTCATGAGAAGACAAGAGAAATAGCCCCAAAAAGCAATGCTCACCATATTACCCACTTCAATTCAACAGCCTGGAGCCACATATTTTACTGCTAGTAGAATAATACCACACTGTGTGATTTTGAGGTGGACAAACACTATTCGAAATGAGTAAACACTAATTGCAAGCAGGGGAAGGGTTTGGTTCATTTAAAAAAGTCATAGCTTTTCAGCTCAAGTGAGTCAGAGGAATGTACGTATGCACAGCACCATAACCAAGGTGACACTATTTCCAAAAGTTTTAGCACCATCTCATACGGCACAATATTCCATTCCCAGATATGTCTAGTCTGCAGGCAATCATTCTAACTTTTCCCCATGTTAACTTCTTCCTTCTGAAACCCACTGAAAGATTTCTTAAACAAATATCTGACTTTAATCCTAACAAACCATATGTTAGACCCTAAGGGTAGTCAAAGACAACAGCAGAGCTGCCTGAAAAGTTACTAGATACTATAATCTTCACAGTTGGGTTGCTGAAACCTGCAGATCATGCTAATTAAAGGGGAAGAAGGAAGAGACTGAGAAAAACAGTCTTTCTCTAAGTAAACGTACTACTAACAAATTTTCAGTTTGAACTTACTAGGTTCTTCTAGCTAGAGAGAAGCTAAAGCAAAATAAATAGAAGAAATTACTTAAATGTAACATTTTTATATCAAACGGATCCATTTTTCAAACTACATTTAAAGGATTATTTTGTTTCCCAAAGCTGTTTTCTACTTTCAACAAACTGCCAGGCAATGCTTTAGGGGACAGGCTAGAGTCTGTGCAAGAGGCCAGAGTGTTATCTTGAGGATTTTAATCAATGCCTAGGCTCCCTGCTAGCTCTCCCTACAAACAAGAGTTTCACCCAACAGAAAATGCTTCACTGGTGTCAAGACCCATTCCTACACTTGCAGAGGGTGATGACAATACAGTTAGCACACATATCTTTACTTAGGTTTCCTTCCCATGAAAAAGAAGGCTGCTTTAATGCATCTATGTTTATAAAGGTTGTAAGGATGTTTCTGAATATAACATGCCTAAATAGATTTATATCTAAAGCTTTAACATGTTTGTTTCATATTTCAACCTTTTTCCTCAGAATTTATCATTTTCACTTCCTACAGTTAAGGCTTCAGAGATTTGATGTGGCTGCTAGCATACTAACAGTGTGGAGCTGCGTAGCCTCAAACTGGAGGATAGTATATATCTCATATCCAGAAAAATACGATTGTGACAAACTGTCTGGCAAGACTTATAGGCCAGGAAGAATCTTTCCCTCTCACTCATCTTCCTAAATATGAAAGAGTTGTCACCTGTCACTCAAAGACACTTCCGTTCCACCATTACCAGCCTTCAGCCAGCAATCTCATTTACTCCTCAGTCCATACAGTTTCTATTAAAGCATGGCCTGTTACCCTGTGAACTCGAGAAATATTTATAGTGTTCTCCATGCCCCAGGTTATAAATACACCACAGCCTTCAATGAGTCTTCTTATGGCCAAATTATCCTGAAGTAAGCCTTAACTCTAGTTGGATTAAAGTAAAAGTTTCAATACTCATTTCCTCTTTATAAAAAAGAGAATAATCTATAGTAACAAACTGTAAGTGACAGGTAAAAAAACTAAAAGAAAAAGTCACACTTGCTCAGTTTCAGCCTACCTGCTGTCCATGGTTGCATCATTAGTGAAGTCTCTTTATTACTGGAAGATGTTTAAAGTCTCCAGATGAGCCGACCCAATTTCATCATTCTTCCTGAAAGATCCTCACTTTCCCCAACCCCAAAACCCATTAAGGAAACAGTGCACCTCTCTCCCCCCGGCTAAAACAGGTATGTCTCACTTTCTTGGAGATGAAAACATTGATTAGACCTCACACCCTCTTATGCCCATAACTGATTCAATCAAAAACTTCTTGATGTAAGAGAAGGGTAAAAACATTTTTGTGTCTTCTTTTTATGATTCACTGTACATCTTTCCATATAACATATCTCCAGGCACTGAACTCATTTTTTATAATAAATACATTAGGAAAAACACTTAATATCTAATTGGGATACATGTTCTTAGGGTATAACCAACCTCATGTCTGAGACTGGACACAACAGTAAGCAACCACTTGAGACTGACAGTATTTCAGGCAGTTTTGCATCTCAAGTTCTTTCTCATAACAGCCCTTTTCTTCAAACACAGTCACATATATATAAACATTATGAGCCACATGCAGGCACTCACAAGGCCGGGTCTTGAAGAACCAGATAAAAAGCCCTCAGGGTAAATTGACCCATCCAAAAATTACATCATAGATTTCTTGTGTTTCCAACAAAACTTCTTCAGCACACACCAAGAAGCAAAACCATTACCCCATCATTAGTTTAGTACTTGGATAAAGCTACTTGTACCAGAACTAGTTCTCTTATTGCTGAGATCTCAGCACTACATTGTAGTCTGCAGTACAGAAATACCCTTGGCCCAAAAAACACCTGGCGAATTAGGTGAGGTTTGGCTTAGTAAAAAACCATGCTACTTAACTCAGTGGACAGAAAATCTCATTTTTATGAGATTATATTTCAGCAGAAGATCACTGTGTTCTTGTTCTCGTCCCTCTGCCATTGTGTTAGGTCTTAGCACTTAAGGAGCTTTTTGGGTTTTATTTTGAGGGGCTTTTCTTAGTTGGGGGGGGGGGGCATTTTGTTCTGGTTTTGGTGGTTTTATGGTTCGGGGTGCTTTTTGTTGTTTGTTTGTTTTTTCTCCAGAGTTGCTCACAGGTTGTCAAAGCACCAAATCTTGCAATATTTTTGTTCTTGCTTTTATTTGAAAAATGAATTTAAGAGCCTTGTTATTTCACAGCTTTGAAAGACAAAAAGAGGGTAATAATCTTCAGCCAGCAAGGAGCTGACTACAGGAAAGATTTAAAGAGTATATCTGAAACCAGTTTTACAGGTGAAACACAAAAGTTAAAGAAAAATATTAAAACAAATTAAAAAAATCTTAAGAGGCAGAACTACTACTTTAAAGTAAAAAATAATTTCAGATGTTTGAATGTTACTCCTAGTCTAAGGCATCTTTTGGTAGGCAGTCCAGCAGGAGATTGCACAATTGCAAGGTACATGAACATGTTCAGAGCCACTGAACACAGTGTATTCTCAATGGAATTAATGAAAACAACTTAGTTGTCTCTAAAGAGGTTTGAGGAACCTCACATTTATTTTGAGTAGGTGAGCAGTGCCACCCTTGGACTAGGATGTAGAAACTAATCAGCAGAAAAGGCTTTCCTTGGCTTCAGTATGCCCTGAATCATGATCACAAGCCAGTAGCTCAGTTTTCCATTTGCAATAGCACTGATACTGCTGCTAACTGGCTGAAGTAATTCATACTCGTCAGGAGGAAGAATGCTAGCAGCTTTTTAAGCCATTGTGATTACTTCCTCCTGAGTTTAATTAATGTGTTTCATTTGCCATTATTGTTTTTCCTCACATCAAAATGCTGTCAATGTTTGGGAGAAAGAAGGTAGGGCAGAATCCCACTGCTGAAGCATAGGATCTCACGGTTTTCTTTCTTTGCTTGTTTTTTGATGTAGGAACCTGTGAAGCTCTCATACTCATACACTTGGAAAAGAAAAATCTTGCATCCTTCCCACAAATGAATAGAAAAGATGCACTTTTATACAGCAATCTCATTAAACCCCAATCCTAGTCCATCCCACTAAAATTCAGTCCAGCTGTGCCTCTGGTATATAGAACCAGGAACAACATATACAATCCAGCATTTGGATACTTGATTCAATTGTGGGGTACCCAGTACAAAAGAGACGTGGAAAAATTGGAGGCAGTTGAGCAGAGGGTCACCAGGATGGTCAGAACTGGAGCGCTTGACCTGTGAAGAGAAGCTGAAGAAGCTGGGCTTAATCACCCCAGGGAAGGGTAGGCCTGGGGGGTCCTAACAGCAGCCCCCAGTAACAACAAGGAGAAGATGACAGAGCCAGGCAACTCATTGACTCCGTGATCCTATAATTCAGTCATTGGACTTTCATCTTTCACCCATTTCTCCTGACCACATTTCCTTTTCCATAGCAGGAGATGGCCATTACTTTCGAGCTGCAATTCTTTGTATTTTATGACCGCTTATACTCTCCTAACTTTATTTACTTTTACAGAAAACCATGTCATTATGGCAATGCAGTAGTAAAGTATTCAGAAGATGATATGGGAATAATCTTATCCAAAATAGCACCAGTAAAAGAAAGAAGACAGAGTACTATATTTTGCAAGAAATTGGAATACTTACCCTTTCTGGTGTAAACACAGATATGTTAATACTCAACATTGAAGTCATTGTAAATTAAAGCAGAATGATAGCTGGTGGAATTGCAATAGGAGGAACCTGGATGCAAAAACCTAAAGCAAAACAACCAAGTTAAATGATATTTCTTCAAACAGTAAACAGATTCCAGCTACAAGAATCTCCTTTTGGGAAAGGCAGTTTCAGTAGTATTCTACCTTGAGGCAAACTGTCAGTATTTCCCTTTGTTGGTTACTAACCAGTAATTTGCCACTGGGAAGGCACAACCCACTAACCCAAGCCACTAATTTGTCACAAAACATTGCAGACATTCTTACTAGATGTCAGCACGTAGTCATTGATTTCATTATTTATGGGAGGGAGCCCCCACTAGGAGAAGAAAAATCCAGGAAGATGCTACATGTCAGATATTAACTAGGACTGAGCAAATCCCAATAGTGCCATCTTGAAGTCAGTCCAGGTTTTCTCACTCTCAGCAATTACAAAGTGGCATATTCCTCCAAATTACTCACAACTGACTTAACTCAATAGTGGATTCTAAGAGCATGTCATTATGAGGTCATTCTTCAGCAAATGGATAAAATCTGAAGATAAACTCTCCTGTGAACTGATCTTTTCTCACCTTCGCCCCCCAGAAAAATTCCTATTCATGATGAAGATGGCATCATCAGAAATGGTTTGTAGTAAAACAAGTTACAGGAAATTACAGGGATTGGGATTTCCTGTTTCATTTTTCTGAAATAAATATCACATTGCCCTTGTCTGTAGCAATCCTTTTAAGCAAATAAGACCAGGTCATCACAGGTGATTCAGTCCTTACAGGTGAAAAGCATAGTGGGACGTTTTTTAAAAGCAGCTGTCTGCAGTGTTCCTTAAAGTTAAATGTTTGCTTAAACCTTCGTAAGAACAGGTCTGGAATAATCAAATAAATTTAAAATAAATAAATAAATCAAGAAACAGACATTTGCCCTTATTAATGTTTGCCTAAACATTTATATGATTATGCATATAAGGCTAAGCACTCCTATATCTTTTCAGGATCGGGGTCATAATGAGGAAGCTCACATTAAAATAGTATTCCATTGAATGCAATTAACTTACAAATTAAACATACCCCAGGAACAAAACATAATTATAACACTCATCTTCCCCAATTACATCCAAACAGGAAAAAAACATCCTTAAGAATAAAATATAATCATCACACTCATCTTCTCACTTTGAAATACTCCTTCCATCTGTATTGGTAAATTAAGCCTGAACAGAAATACAAATTAATGTGAAATTACTTAAAATAACATCACTGAAGCTATTTTCCAAGTATTTTGCTCAGATGCATTATGATTCTGTTCCTATGCAAAATTTTGAAAATAAATCTTTAATTCTCAGATCGCCTATTTATTATTTTCATGGCTCGCATACATAGCCCTGTGTGGTAAACACACTAATTAAATGTTTGCACCACTATGTGTGCAACTAGAATCTAATTAAATGTTGTTATCTCTGTATAGGACATCAATACCCAAAATATAAAGTTTTATATTTGATTAGTAGAAACACATTCTATATACCACCATAGTACTCAGTTTTCCTCTGTTCTTTGACTACATGATTATTTGAAACTGAATACTTTCTGTTGTCCAGTGTAAGTCCTCTCATTACACCTAAATATTCAGCCTGAGTATGTGTAATGCTGTTGCTTTAATGCACTGTAGGAGGAGATTGAACAACCAACTCACTTGCAGTGTGGTGTGTTCAAACTGTCAGTAAATCCAGAGTAAATCAGACAAGGTCATACATTAGTATTTAAGTGGAAAATTTATCACTTTTTTCCCCCCCCTGCAACATCCTGCTCTATTTTTGCTAAAATTTACATCTCCTGAATCCCGCACTGCTCTTGTAAATGCCGAAATATTGAGGAGCCAAATTTGAAACTCTCAAAGTATCATGTAGCTCAGTTGTCATTCAGACAGCAAGGAGCCATGCTGGGCTTGCCTGTCTACCTGATAAACACTGAGCAGTCCTAATCAGTAGTGATTCAAACCAATGTACCAGAAAAAGATTAGAGGCCTCGATTTTTGTCTTAGGTCACTAAGCAATCTTAGTACCAGCAAATACTGTTCGCACTGACCGTAGCTCCTCAGCAGTGACCTTAACAACTCCGTTCAGCAGAAGGCATTGCTGAAGCTCTGAAAGAAGCTGCATTTCATTAAGGCTAACTTAAAGTCAGTACAGTGTCAAGTCATATAGGAAAGGGTCTTTCAAGATACCCAAGTCCTTCATACATCTCATTAGTTGCATTTAGATTATCTGTGTACACTTTTCTGCTTGCTCTAGATGTAGTACCAAGTAAATTTTGTCTGCAAACAGCCTTTCTGTGCAACAGCGAGGAGAGGGGCTACTGGCATCAGATGTTCCCTCCACAAGTGAGCAGTCCCAGCACCTCCTCAGACCAAGCATGAAAAAGCTGATAAAGGGAGCCCTCCATAAACCCATTTGAAGGGATGAAGAAAGGCCACTGTCACACAAACCCTCCCTAGCAGCCAGGTCAGCAGCAGTCTGAGATCATACAGCACGCAGCATAGCTCCAATGGATGCTAAATCTGGGCCAATTTTACTTTCTAAAACAAAACATCTGGCTTCTTAGAGATGTCTGTATTCTGTTAAAGACGATTTTTCAAAAATTAAAGTGCTGAGGTTCACAAAACATTTTTGTTACATGTGGAAAATGTGCTTGTTTTTTCCAGAAAGTTGAAGTCTGCATATTAACAGCTCCGCAAAAAGAAATGTTTGGGGGATTTTTCACTCTGAACTCCAGCCTTGGGACACAGATACGCTTATTTTTTTAATATTTAATTAACCGGATTTGAGTGATTTTCAAAGAGAACAAGTAAAATCACGTTAACTGAAATCATTAGTTGATGTGTTGAATGAGTGGATAGTTTCCAACATACATCTTTATACCTAAATGAAGTTTCTGTTTAGTAGAGTAAACGAAGAGATCTACTTAAATCCCAAACATATTTAATTAAAATAACGTAATTATTGTAGAGCTAGATTTGAACAGACAATACAGTTGCAGCAATTATCTGTAATTATGCAGCTCCAATCACAGAATAATAGAGGTTTCAATGTCACTAAGCACAATAAGGATAATTACTCTTTCCATTATTCTTTCTGATGCACATATAATTAGCAACTTTAGAAAAAAACTTTCATGGGGATGTAACAGCCACACTTTAACTACAGGCTGATTGAGAATGATCAAGGTATTCAGTGCAAAGAGGAAAAGTAGCATCCTCAGTTGTTTCCAACCCAGCTGAATTGTCATGTACTTCCCACAGAAACAGCATTTATTCCATGGTCACAATGAAGGGACCCAATCACGCTTGAATAAAATCCTATGCTTACTGAACAGGACCTTAAAAATAGTAGTATTTAATAACACAATTGAAAAAGGCTTAGAGAAAAACCTCTCCTATAACAGAGGATATCCAGATCCAGAACAGCAGTGAAGCCATGGATTCGTTTGAACCTATAACTGGTTCTTAAATATTAAATCCTTGGTCTAAGGAGGAAAAGATTTGAGCCAAAGCATAGTTTCTTTAAACATGTAACTGAAAATCAGATGGGAAAGAGAGCAGAAACTTTGGTGACAGTACTAACAGATTGTACTCTGGGGATAACATAACTCCTTTTTACAAATTTCTGTATTCACCATCTCCAGACTGTCAGTTTTTCCATGGTTCACCTTCAGTGCCACACAGCAACTGTGGCCTTACAAAAACGGGTGCATCTAAGAGCTAGACATCACCTCACCCTTCAGTCTGTTCCTCAATCTGCAGCACTGGGCATTACCTATTTTGCAACAGACTGAGAACGAGCCTTTACTTCTGCTGGCAAGGAGGTATAGTATGTCATGCCCACACCAAAAAGAACAGTCACGTCTAACCAGTTGGACATGGGCACGATATCACCTGAGAGCTGCCAAGCAAACCTGACATTTCAGCACCCATCACCTCTATTGACACTACCAAACACTGCTCAGATCACCTGCTTCCTACCTGATGAGAATGGCCAAGAGATCCCCTCTCTACATGCTCTTCCCAGTCTACCTATGACCACTGTGGTGCCCAGCTAAGTCCCAGATTGGTTCCCTCTTTAGGCATGTTGCTGACTCATCTAAGCCAGGGAGCAAAGTTACACTAGGTTTTCCGCTCAAACGGGAAAAGGGAGGCATCTCTAGGTGGCATCTGGTGGATTGAATTACCCCTTGGAAGGGTTTGTCCCACTTCACTGACTCCTGCAGCCAAACTGCCAGAGGTTAACTCAGCTGCATGCCTGAAGCCAGATGGGATGACTCCAGAACTAAGAGGAGAGCAGCTTTCTCTTCTCTGCTCTTCATCCTCAGCAAGGTTAGAGCAAAAAAGGGGCTGCCCAGGCAGGGTTGCCATGGAATCACACTATTTCTCACCTAGCACATAGTTCAAAACTTCAGGAAGGCTAACAGATCTGCTGCTGTTCCCAAACCCAAGCTGGAAAAGTTTTCCCTCTCTTCTGATGCCACATGTTCAGGGCACAAAAGGCAACCCACAGAGTCGTCCTCAGTCCTTGGCCAAGCCCTCAGGAAAATACAGCTCTCACACTGGCAAGGACTATCTCCTATCTGTACGAAACTCGGCAGCTACAATCATGGAAATTATTTTCAGGGGAAGGAATGTAGTTTTAAAAAGAGATTTTTAAATGACAGTCAATTCTACACAAGGCCCTGACAAGCTCCCAGATTTTCCCTTTTATGAGTGGTATAACTTTTTCTGCTCGTTTTCAGAACCAGAAGCCCATCTAAGAGTCAAAACAAAGGCTTTCAAGCACAAACATTTTAGAGTGTGAACTGGAATCAAAAATACTAAAAATCTTATTTTTCTCTCCCTGGCCTAGAGAGAAATTATATGCAACACAGAAAATACATTTGTGGGGGAAAAAAAAGGTACCATTCTTATATAGTTGCAGTTACAAGACCTGAAAAGATTACTGCTCCATTTTGTAGGGTTGAAAGAAGTAAAGGTTTTAGAAGTCTCTGTCCATGCTTTCCCTCAGTGGTTAGATTTAAAAGAAAATTGAGAAAATATAGTGCTTTTAAGAGAGACTGCTGAGACCTTCTACTAGGCTAACGGCCTTTCCTCCACAATATGTATTTGGATTTCAGACTTGACAAATACCACATGCTGACTGCAAGGCTCAAAGGACAGACTCGCCCCAGCCATGGTCCACTGCCCACAGGCTGTTCATCACGTGTCTACAAGCCCAGGGCCACAGCCTTTCTCCCCCAGCCTAGGAGGCTGGCAGCCAGCTAGAGCAGGTCAGCCTGAGTTGCAAGCTGCTGGCCAGGAAGGTGGCCAGGTACCTCCAGAGACCCAAGGAATATGCTCCTGCTCCCCACTTGGTAAAGCCCCACAGAAAAGCATAATCTCTGCTGGCAGCTTGTGCTTGCCAGCACCTGCTCCCTCAGACATCTGGTGTGCACACACCACAAGACCTTCATACATGAAGTCTTATGAGCTGATAGAGAAGGTGGCTAGGATTCGTCAGGATTTTAAGAAGCAGCAAATCCTTACTATTAAACGCTATCATTGCTACAGAGCAAAATGCACTAGTCTTACCTCTTAATGGATTTCAGACATTTTGAACTAAAATGTAGAAGCAAATTGAAATTGTTATGCATTTGCCCCTCACAACTCAGTCGACCACCTCTTCACAAATAGTAAAAAGAGGAGCCATGCAGTTTGCCCATTAGGCCAATACTTTTTTGGCAACGCAAGATGAAGGGAAGAATACTTTCTAGATTCAAGTGAGGGCCTCCCAGCAAATGCTTGGTGCATCATTGTGCCATGTAAAAGGGACTGTAGCTTAATCAAGACTCCTGACTCCCATGGTGATTAAAAAGCATAGGCAGGGCCAAAGTCTCCCAAAGAGGCAGTCTGCATCCATGAAGGGAAAATATGTCTTCAGTATGTTCAAAAGCAAAGTTGCAATAACATCTGCATGCTAGCGGTTAGACTTTGCTTATTACATGGTGTAAAAATGTCATCTTCTATTAGGTTTTGTGACAATAACTAATGAGAGGATTACAAACATCTCCTCTGGAACTAGATACCAATTGTTGCCTTCTAGCTCGTAGCATTTCAATAATTGTGCATTCTTCAGAATAACAAAAAATTAGGATAGGAATTTCAGAATTTGTCTACAGCAAATATAATATAATTTTCCTCTATGTTTGTTCTACAGTTTCCAGTTTCTTGTTTTAATATGTTTGTGCTGTTTGTGCACTTTCATCTAAGACGACTGAATTATTTTTCCTTCCAGTAGTGCTTCCTTTATATGTTTTTTGGAGGTGGGGAAGATGTTGTCACAACAGATCTATTGATACACATTCTTCACTGGTATGTTAGCACATATCTCACTTTCTATGACTTTTTACTTAATTCAGTTCTGAACTTTGAACAGTTTTCCTTTTGAAGCAGACTCTAGTTAGTTCTCTTATTGTTATTTGTAGGTTATGTCATAATGTTGACTAGTTTTGTATTTACAAAAGTTAGTACTCATAACTATTCTGCTGCATTATATAGATGGCTTTCAATTTCAACACTGTCTTCACCTTGCCCTGTGCCTCTGGGCAGGTAGTGTACAGACTATTTGGGGTAAAAAAACTAAACAAAACAAGAAATAAAAATCCAACGCATTTGTATTGCCCTACTCTGCAAGCAATTGGAAATCCTGCCAGGGAAAAATGCAGCAACAGAGAGCCCTAGAGGCCCCGTCCTGCATTGCACTAACTCCCACGTATATACATGGTTTCACATACACAGAATGTGTGCCCTAACTTTTCTGTTCATCTGAGGCGCAGAAAGCTTACAAAACACTTCAGACATATGCTGCAATTATATGACATCTATCACTTTGTTCAGTTACTAGATGCAGGTTCGTTTATTTCTTTGAAAATGAATGAGGCAGAAGAGTGTTTTGCTTGCTCTTTGTTCAGAAAAGTAGATGGTAATGTTTCATGACTGCAGAGGACTGTTCATCGCATTGTTCATTCCTATTTCACAAACAACATACCTGGTTCAATGCCTGTAAAGTAAGAAAAGTATCACTACAGTAATTCTGGATCAACTCTGTAGTCTTCTAATTTTCCTAAAATTTTAAGAAATCACAAAACCTACAATACTTTCTCAGTTCAGATGAGGAGCACATGGTTGCAGCAACTACACTCATTAAAATCTCTTTGAGGTAAGCTTAAAGTGGTTATCAGAAATAAAAACCTTTTTTAAGAAATTCCAAACTCATTATTATATGTAATACAGGCATCATCAGGTACCGCTGAAATTTATCTTTCCAAAGTACTGTTGAGCCACCTGGCAGAAGGTAGGTCATGAGCTTGTGTGAAGTAGCCTGTACCACACCCGTGCTCAGAGGATGAAAACCAATCTACTGTGTGTCTGACAATCAACCACGACTCTTCCATAGAGCACATCTAAACTAAGAGCTAAAGTGTTCCTACTGCTACCCAAGATCAGAGACTGAACTTGCTGTACCACAAATGCACAAACATAGGTCTATTTCACAGGGACTGTTTTATCTCAGGTCCTGAAGTTTTGTGATTACTTCTGAACCAGAGCTTGCCTGGCTAATGGGAGAAGTCCCTGAGCAGGTGTATCCCAGCTCAGTGACTGCCCCAGGGCACCTCTGCGGTACCATCCCAGTATCTCTGGGAGCCTCTTTCCCTGCTGCTCTTGAAGGAAGAGGGCTGCGGGCACGCCTGCCAGCTCCTAAAGCAGCAATTCCTCTTAAAAAGGGTCAGTGTCTCAGGCACTCTTGCAATGAAGAGCTAAGCCAAAGGGCAAGAACTTAATCACAGAACACTGGTTTGTTCAGTGCCCAGAGACATTAAAGTGTTTAAATCCATCCTTGCCTGCAACCTCTCCTCCAGGCTGCTCAAATCATGTTCTTCCACAAAAACTTAGGAGCCATGCAAAGATCTTTTCCGTGGCATACAAGTGGTTTCTTCCTCATTTTTACCCTACCTAGACAGAAGGGCATATTTCTTAATGTCTGCCATTTTTTTCACTTTTTTTTAACCCCTTAAATTCAATGGTAAAACAAAACTGCATTCACAGCCTTCAGGAGAAATAAAATCATAAGGATTTGACAAGGAGTCTTCAACATGGTAAGCAAGAATGTTTATCGTTTACTGACACATTATATAGACAGAGATGATGTCTGTGGGAGAAAAGACCAAAGGACCAAATTCTGGCCATCCTCAAACCTATACCGGATGTGGGATCACACCAATATAAATAGTCAGGTTCTCTTCCTGTTTAACTCATATATATGCATATTCAATTATTTTATAACCTTAATAAGCTTCTTAACTACATTCTATTTTAAATACAAGACATCAATATAGGTATGGTACACCATACAAATCAACAGGAGAACTCTGCAATAAGAATTATTTAACTGTTATTGATTACATCAAGCCACACACAGATTCAGAAAAAAAAAAATAGTTCAGATATAGAGCCACCTCAGCTAAATGGATCACACCAAAACACCATGTATCTGCAACATTCCCCTTGCTTGTGGAAACTGAAAAATGGATGCTTGTCTTTAAATTGGCTCTCCTCAACCCTCAGTTGCCAGGGACAGACAGTTTGCTGGGATTCTCCTCCTTTGTCAGCCTCCTTCCACTCTAACATTAAGTCCTAAGAGGTAGGTGGATTTTTCCCTCATCAGCTTTAACGTTTTTTCTTCAAAGCCTCTCTCTCTCTCCTTTGCTTCTTCCCCCCAGAACAGCTACTGGCAGTCTCCTTCAGAGATCACATCTTTCTCTTAAAACTTTCCTGCATTTCTTTCTATTGGCAGCTCTCAGATTGCTAGCCCCAGAATTCACAAGACTCTAAAAATACCATGAAACACAAACTACACAAAGCTTAAAAATAACAGCTGTAGTTTGGGGATGTTTCCTGCTTGCTCTCAATACATGTGCATGGTGCTTACAGCACTGCAGCACTCGCACCTTTTAGTAAGTAGAGATCTTTGCTAATGCAGTAGTACCCTCAGCAGAAGACCCCATGGGAAACTGTACCCCTTTGGGATTAATACAGCATTTAGACATAGTAAGAGGGAGTCCCCATGCCATACAGCACGCACAGAGCTGGCCCATCATTAGATGAGAACGGCTTTGAACTGGAAGGACAGGACTCGAACTAGTGATCTACCCATGAAAGACTCCACAGCTTGCTTAGCTAGGAGCTAAGGCAGAGTGTTGTAACTGAAATTCCAATGACTGTTGTCCTCTGTCAGGCCTCACAGGGACAGAGGAAGAACAGATCTTCTGACAATGTGTGTGTGAATCTTCTCAGCTGTTGAAGGTTTCCTGTGACTGTCAACACTGAACTTCACGAGCTTCCCCAGTCATTTCGACAAAGGAAGAGGGGACTGTTCTGATCCAAAAAGCAAAGCTGCTGGCCAGTGGTCAATTACAGTTTTGGATGAAGGAGCCTCCTAACTGACATATTATCCATTCTACCATGTTAAAAAGGTTGGACAACCTCATGTCCCTATGTAACAAACAAGGTGCATATTGTGTGGATTGGTTAAACAGTCCTAAATATTTGATGCCATAAAAAAGCCACCCTCTAGTGGATGAGCTTGAAAAAAAGGTCAGTAATAGTCATCCTGAAAGTTAAAGCATGCCTAAAAATATAACCAGAAAATGTGGATGCCTTCTCAATATATAAGCACTAGAAAATTATTCATAAGTCTAATTACATGTGAAACAGCTTGTATTTATCTAGTTAGAAATAAAAAGCCCAAAGGAAACTCAGAAAAGAGCAAGCCTTAGTCTGATGTATTTACATATATGGTAAAATATTCCTCACAAAAATTAGACTCTATAGTCATAACCAAAATTAATGCAGAGAAATGACTGTGTGTATATATATATAATTATCTTAAGGAAAAGTAACTTATTTCCAGTAACTGAGTCTTACTTTTCATTCTGAAATTAACTAAGGGAAAATCCAAGTTTTCAAATGTTTAATAATCACAGTAAGCAGTGTCACAGCCAAACAGAAAAAGAACATAGTTTTTTGCTGAAAATGTGCCAAGAGGAAATAAACAGCTTTCTGTATAAGTAATAATCAACAGCAAACTACAATGCCATTAAGTTTTACAAAGGACAGAGTGGAATGTGTGGAAAGATTAGAACAAAAAAATAAAGCAAGCTATAAAAAGCCCAGATACCTGACAGAAGCACGAGAAAAGGACACAACCCAGTGTTCTGCAAAAATGATTCAAATAAATCTGTACTTTGGCAAATAGGAAAAGGAAACAGAAAACATGCAGTAGAATCCAGTTATTTTTCTTTGCTATTTCATTTGACAGCAAGAATATCTAAGGTCATCTCTCACATAAACTTGCCCTAAATAGAAACATTTTGCTTCTGTTTTCATTGAGATTGGACAGTAAAGTCATTATAGTTTGTTCATGTGGTGTTCTCCTTTATGTTATGTTATGGTTCCTCACAAAGCAAAGTAATACATTTCCTAATTGGAAAAAAAAAAAAGCCTCTATAACACCAATAAGTGTTATAGGTAGTGAAGACAGTTTTACTGGCTTATAAAAATTGAAACGGGAAGACGGTCACAAAAAACCTCCATGAAACTTTGCCAATGAGCTCATATTATTCACAAGAATACAAAACTCTCAGGTTACTGACTTCAAATCATCATCTCTGTCTCCTACTATACCATATTTTTGGCAAGGCTTATGAACAATGTTTCCATCTCTCAAAACTGTTAGGTTCCTATAACATACTGCCAGCCAGCTTTGTTGAAAGAAAATAGCCTTTACAACTTCGACTGTTTTTCAGAAGTTTCCATTAGTCTGCAAATAAAAATCACATAGTAGGGAGCGTTTACAGGCTGCATAAAGGATGTTTTCACAGGAGTCTTTATACGTATATAATTGTGTGTGTATATATATATACACACACACATAGAATTAGTTTGAAAGCAGTTTTTTCCTGAAAAGAAATAAGAAACACATGAAATTTTTTCAAAGGGGTAGGTGCTATCTAGTTTTGGATTTACAGTACCATTTGCCTGAATTACAAAATACGTTATTAGGAATATCTTGGAGTAATCACCCTAAAAGTTTGACTGCAGTTATAAAATACTATATCTGGTAATTTCCATGATGTATTCAAGAAACTAAGCCCTACACCTTCTTATGTTATCCTTTTTTTTCATACATTGATGATACCACTAATTATGTCAGTAATATTCACGCCTCAGTCTCATACAATGTACGTTGCCATGCTCTGTATCGTGCCAAGAGCATGAACAAAGGTGCTGATACCCAGCAAAAATGTTCTTTGGCCAAAATTCAGATCAAAGTGTTAGCACTTATAATGAAGTACCACCATTAGAATGAAAACAAGTCTAAGTAATTGCTGTGACAATAAGTAAGGTAAGACTGTATTTAACGTCCCACTTCATTACAAATCCATTTGGCATTGATTCTAATTGCCAGCCTATTCTCAAAAAAAAGTCATTTGATATGCTGGTGGATGTCGTATGTGCCTTGTACTTTCATAGCACTTCTATTGTAATTCAACATTAATTATATTTCACATTGATGTACTGCATAATGCTGCAATATGAAATGTTCACATTTTGTAAATGAGAAAATTAAGCTCACTTTTGTCTGTTCTAATCCCATTTTACCCTTATTAGACTGCAGTACTAGAACTCTCCTCCTCCTCTGTTGTATTAACAAATCCACAAACACAAGAGGTGCATCTCTTTCACACTGAAGGAAAAAACTTTGCTACCCTTTAAAAAACCACAAAAAACCCACAACAACAAGAAATCAAAACAAAAAAACCCACCAACCTAATTTTCATCTCTTCCCTATCATTTTAACATATTTTCCTGCTTTGAATTCTTATTGAGATCATAAAATACAAGTAGAAAGAAAAAATGAAGAACTAGTTTTTAGTCATCACAGATACAGAAATAATAAACATCCATGACAGCAGACTACTGGTGAATGATTTTAAGAAATATGTCACTTCATGTATACCCTGACCTCTTCTTAGTCAGTATGACATTTGCTCAGAGATGTCTAGTGTTTATTTTCCCATAGCTGTGCTTATCACAGAAACATAGGATAAAAGAAAAAGATGAAGAAAAAAAAGTGTCAGAGGTTTTTGATCTTTTATATAAGAGTCATAGATAGCTTTTCCTGCTAAAGTGAACATGATTGGTATAGAATAAGGAAACTAAAAAGGAAATAGTATAGTGGAAGATACACATACATTTGTGGGAACAAATATTGCAAAATATCAGGACGGTTTTTCAACTTTTTCTGATGTCCCATCATTGACATGCTTCATAGAGAGAAGTCTCACTTATCCTCTCCCTCTAGGAACTTGTGTTGGTTGACTTCATTTCACCAGAGCACCAGGTGGCCTTTCTAGGGAGTCTGTGCGTGTGTGAAAGCCTTAGGTGTTTAGTGTGGCTGGACAGATTGAAAACCCAAGTATGTTCTTTAAACAATTTAGCTAAGCAGTCCTTCTGTCAAGTATTTATGTCAAATGTGGCAAACAATGTCAAACAAAAGCTAAAAAAAAAAAAAAAAAAAAATCAAGCCAACAAAAACACATGAAGAAACAGAAGAAAAGGGAAATGTAAGAAAGCATGAACAAGAGATGAGCTTTAAGGCCACCCAGACTCCCTTAGTCCATGAAGCCATTCTTGGCCTTCCTTGCCCACCCTTTGAAGTAGGTTCTCCAGAGACATTTTAGCAAAAGAGACAGTCAGGTTAATGATTGCTGTGTGCTGACAAACACTCTCCCACAATAGGCATGTGGTTGGAAAGGACTGTACAAGTCTTTAGTTCAGGAAAAGCTTTGGGAATATCAGACCAACTATTTCTATACCTGTGAGCAGGTGTTACAGCATTTGACTTACTACAGTTTTAGAGTGGAACCTCAAGAGATGTTGCTTGACTCTGTGGGAAGGTTGCCCATGCTAGACCAGAAAACCTGATCTCATCTTCATCAGTGA
This sequence comes from Strix uralensis, assembly GCF_047716275.1. Lineage (NCBI taxonomy): Eukaryota > Metazoa > Chordata > Aves > Strigiformes > Strigidae > Strix > Strix uralensis. The sequence continues at coordinate 90,675,255 of NC_133974.1, read as the reverse complement.
AAGTGGGAAAACCTACATTTCCACATGTAATTTGTTATCTTCGGTTGCTAGTTGTGTCCACACTGAGGAATCAAAGGATATGATGGCTTGTGGGAGACCCCAGCTACAACCCCTTAAGATCTCTTAGGCAAAGAGTGTCTAGACAAGCAGTCTGCAGTCTGTTCTCAATAACTCGGTTGATTTGCCCATTTCCCTTCAACAGAAACAGGCCCTTTCTATAACGGTTCTCAAAATTTATATAAGCAACCATAGTCCTCATCCAATTTCCATGGGGCTTGCAACCTTCCTCCTAAATGCTGGAATGATACATCTTTACAAACTGCTTGAAACCTACTTCTTTACAAACTGCTTGGGAGGGAAGGTCTTGATTTTCTAAGGTTGAGTACTTAGGACCTTTTAAGATATTTCACAGTGACCAGCTAAGCACACAGACATACAGAACCCTTCCTCACTTTTGAGCCTGTAAGAAAAAAAAATCTGTGTAAAGCAATATCTTGGAGGAAATTAGAAAGTAAAACTACAGCAGAGGAGAGGAAAAGGAAGAAAGAGAAAGGATGAAAGGGAAGATAACAGTCAGATTGAAGCTTAAGACAGAGTTGTATGTACCTCATCCATTTCTGCTTTTCAAATAAGGCAAGAGACCCATACAGCAAGCTCCTCCAGAGCTAGATATGAGCAGCTATGTCCTGGATTGAAAAAGCACAGCTGCCTAGCCCAAACTAATGCCTTTATAAACCATGTTTTTATTCAGCAGCAATTTAGCCATTTCTTTTCCCAGCTAGAAGAGAGAAGCAGCAAGGAACATATTCCTGCTCTTTATACAAACACACACTCCACAGCAGTGTACCGTATCCTGAAAGTGTCAACCAGTGCCACAAAAATTGTGAATAAATTGGGGGCATCTCTGGGGAAAAGACCCAGAACAGATATTGCATAACAACTGTTTAACAGAAGTTTTCTGAAAGTACTCCAACTGTAATAGATGGGACATTCCTTACAAATCTTAGAAAGCATTAAAAAGTTAAAATTGAACCTTGGGGCTCCCATGCAAAAAAAAGGATATGTAGGTTCTTGTAATTTCCAGGCCACTTTCAAAGAGAACAGTTTACTGTTTCTCAGTAAAGTAAATATTTACTGCATCCAGGAAACATTATAAATAAAGTGAATAATTTTTTTAATACTATAAATAAGCTTTCAATAAAAACTCCTAACAGTTCTCCTACAGTTAGTTACATCATTGTTGGACATATTGATGTTATCATATACTTAAATATAAGGCTTCAGTACAAAAGCCATGTTTCTGCAACTTTATCATACACTTATAAAGTTTCATGCTGAGTTATTAGATTTTTACTGTGATTCTAGTGTGTACATTACATATTTCTTACAGGTATTACAGGACTTGAGAACAGGAACAGTGCTTGCGTTCTTTATCCAACACTTCAGAATTAGCTGGCTAACCTTCAGCCAGATATCTCTGCACAAAGGAACACTGCAGTCCTGAGGTTGAGACTTAGACAAAAACCTAAAATCTACAGCCTTTATTCAAAGAACTACAAGTATCAGCATGCCACACACACAGCAAAAACTTGTTATGTATGGATCAGTCACTGAATCCATAAAGATTTCTTTAATATTCTCCCTTTACAGTGAGAAATTCTTATGCCATTTCAGAAACCATGACTGTGTCCTGGACCTGTACCAAGCTTCCCGAGTGCAGCAGCCTACCCTAAACTGTGTATGTGCAGACTCAGGGTACCCTGTGAAGGTCTAATGAGTCTCCTCTTCACTGCTCACTCTGAGCCAAAATCAGATGCTGTAGTAGCAAAGCTCTTTACTTCAGCCAAAAGTCATATACAAATTAATAATACAAAAGACTGATACTCCATGGAATGGAGACATTTGGAGAAAATTTTAAAATTGTCTTCACAGCATGACAGCGTTAGAAGAAACATTCTTTTCCACAGTAGGTTAGTCATCTGGGATACTGCAAAGGGATACAATGTCACCCTATCAACCCATTTAAAATTTACTTGACAGTTCAGCTGGGTTTAACATAGATACTATCGTTAAGTTAGCTAAAAATGAAAAAATAACCAATAGAATACAAATTGCAGAAGTCTTATTTATAGCAGCTTACACTCCTTAGTCACTTTGCATGTAATCAAACTAGTCTCGACAAAATTTTTCACTGAGAATTTGCAGTAAAAAATCTGGTTATGCTAATCTTTGTCCTCTGTTATCCTTAATAGCATTTTGAGAGGTGCTGCCCTAGGGAGCTGCACAAGTCCTGACATTTAAAAATCAGGCTCTTCACATTTGGAGTTACTTACAGAAGCTCTGTTTTGAGGTTGTATATGTGTGGGTGTGAACATACGCAAGTGCACAGCTTTTCTTTGAGACACCTCTACCTTTCTTAGTGTAGCGGCTTTTTTCTGAGCCACAGCACATTTGGTACTTGAAGTCCAATAACACCAAGTTCATATTCAAGATTTAACCCATGTCAGTGAAAGAAGGCTATTGAAATGCAATTTGCTTCAATGTTACACTATCTGCTAGCAGTTCAACATCATTTGCTACACATACTGATATGCAAAAACCCAGATTGTAAGACAGTCCACTGCAACATCTTCAGGACCTTTCAAAGCCTCTTTGGACAAAGTACTAATTCACCAGAAACTGGTCAGTTCTGGACTTCCATTCTTTTTAGCATATGTCAAAAATAGGTTTTTGATACAGTTCAAGTCTTGCAGAGTTTTACAAGACAGAAAAGCACAGTGATGCCCACTGTACAGATCAGAAATTCAAGCCTCAGATATACATGATCTGTACAATATCACCAAGCAGATCAATATCAGAACAGGAAGAGAGCTTGCTCTCTTTATTCTGACCAGTGTGATATTCAATGAATTATCCTGCCACCTTTGAGTTGCTCCAAGACTTACCATTGTCACTGCTTAGCATGCCAGTTTAAAACATCTATTTTAAATGCATTTTATGAAAGTGTAAGTTATATTAACATGAAATTGAAATAGATTTTTTTTTGGAGGATAGAAAGAGCAATACCCTAATTACTACTTCACATAGCTTTCCAGACAGAAGGCAGAGAGAACTGTCTAGCTTCATATTTAGGCTTCTCTTACCAGAAACTCACCAATTAAGATTTCTTTTCCTTGCATAAACCTAAGATTCTTTTAGGAGACAAAAGAATTAGCACAGGGTCTCCAAATGGGATGACAATTTATGCTGACAGTTAGATGCTGAGTTAGTCTTATTTCTCAGCTTTAAAAAATGGGAACAACTGGAATGACAAGAACTTCATATTACATGAGATAAAGTGAATTATTATGCTCACATTTGCTCTTCAGAGCATAGACCATAACACATCTTGGTTTGAGGTTCTGGTCACTTTAGATCAATATTAGGGAAATATTAGCATTTAATGTGATGGCGATAAAAGCATTGCCATCACATTTTTGTGTCTCTACTGCGCTTTAAGATCCAAAGCAACCACAGGAAGGAAGTTCATATGTAGTACCCAACTTCAGAAGAGGACATGAGTTATCCCATGCCAAGCTAAAGGATGTCACAGCTGGAATACTTTTGGTACTCAGATCAGCTAGGTCAAAGCTACCTAGTTTAGTTTGCAGTTCATGCCATGCTGCAGACTACCCAAGTCCTCATTCTGCACCTTCAGGCCTTGTTTAGCCACAGGGTGGTGGCCATAGCTGAATACAGAAAAATACAACTGTTTTAAAAATCACAGACCCTTTATCGGGCTACAGAAGAACCCAGAAAGGAAATAGAGTTATACTCTAGGTGATACAGGTCAAGATTCAATGGATGAATTCTTAACAAGAGAAAAATAATCACTTCTGTATTCTTTATTGGTTATTTTAATAACCATTGCCTCTGATTATTCCCCAAGACTGGGAATTTTTTCTCATTATTCCTGTGAAGAGAGAGAAAACAAAGCCTTCAGAAAAATGACAACGCAATGGAGCAACTGTACAGTGAGTACAGATATTTCCAAACCAAAACCAGAAAAAAAAAAACCACAGAAAGAACCTCATTTCTGTCCCATTTGCTGCTTTATCAAGCCCTGTATAGTAAGAAGCACTCAGAGAAAAATGGAAAACACTTTTAAAGGGCTATTGTTGCCAACCCCGACTGAAGCAAAAACAGTGTCATTAAACAATCCAAGAGGAAAAATATCCAGCTGCGATCAAACACCTTTTCAGCAACCTGAAAGTGAAGCTATTTAGAAGAATGAGAACAGCTGATAATTCCTCACTACTGTCCCTTGACTCATCTGTCTAGATGAGACATGGTCAAATAAATCCACATATTTACAATGGCCTTTTTTATAAGGCTATGAACAAACCGCATTACCATACTACTGAGATTTCAGAATTCCAGATAGACCAAAAATTTATTTCCAGTGTCCCATCTATTTTGCAAATCACTGCACAAAAACTCTGCAGCATCCCCTCAGATTCTTGCGGTACTCATTTTTCTGCTGTGCTTCAGTGAACATTTCACCAGCTGCACCTTTCTTCATCAGAATAAAATGAACATGAATCATAAAAACGCAAAAATAATTTTTCCCTTCCCTCCATCTTTCTTTACATCCACTGACTGCCCCGGGTGCTTGCAGAAACTATATGTTCATTTGATTGCAGTAGTTAGGAGACATGATGAAGCTACAGTCCCTGTAGGAGGAAGTGCTTGATTTTTTTAGCTCACTGCCTCTCTCAGCTTCCGTTTTTTGCTTCCCTCACCACATCCTTGCTCCTTTCCCTCAGTCTAGAACATAAGCATCATACTTTATAGACCCCTATTCATTAAAAAGATAAGAAAATTGTCCATATTGTACACTAGAATGTCTTGAAGTTCTACTATTTCAAAAATCTATTTGGTGTTTCTTTCCAGGAGTGCTGAAGCGGGATCAGTCCACAGTAGAGATGCCTTGTGCATTCACCTAAAGTGGCTGCTAGAAGCTCATCAAGAGTCAAAGCCAGTAAATGCACCTAGGTTGTTCCTATATGATTGAAAAATGTAAATTTAGAAATATATTAAACATCCAGTCACACTTTCTCAGGTGCATTCTGGTGAGAAGAAAGGCATTGTACAAAGTATCACAGAAGAGCCAAGTTTGTTGTTCTTGGAAAAAGCTCTTGCCATGCTCACACAATGGAGGAAGATTTACACGAGTCACTCCTTATCACCGTAAAGTCTTGCATAAGAACATTACTTGGGAATGGAGGCACAGCTATTGAAAGTCTAAACATATTGTAATTTGCAAAGTGATACAGAGAAATTATTACTTGCTTTATAACTTATTTACTTATAGCAAACTGCTTTGCAACTTATTTACTTATAGCAACTTACAGTGTTTTTGAATATTGCTAATATTGCTTAATAATCCTGCTTACCCAGACTGTTCTGTGGAATTTTACCAAGGACTACTGTGTTCATCAAAACAAAGCAGTTTTCTGTGGAAACTTACCAAGAACTACAATGTTCAGCAAAAATAAGAAACATGTCCTTGGAAAGTAGATGTGCTCTAACTAGTTTAGTCTTTGTAGTGAATAGATAGCCATATATGAACGGTAGAAACTAATATACTTGTGCTTTTAGATAAGATAGAATGGGTAAACCAGCTGAAACCACTCGTCGTTCAAGAAATTGGCTAAGAGAATCTGCGCATGCTCCGAGGAAAAGTACAAGGTGAGTGAGAAAGACTACGAGCCTTCCTCCAAAGACTCCTGAAGACGATCACCAGGAGGCAATGCGCAGGCGCAAAGGTAACAAACTGCTGACACCAGCCTTTCGAACTAACCCAGCCTTACTTATGCATATGTATATTTTTATTATGTAACCCAACGAATATGTATATCCACACTCTAAGTTTTTGATAAAATGTGCTGTTGGTGTGCAAGCTTTGTGGAGAAATCCCCTTGCACCCCGGCACTGGAGTAAACATGCCTGCTTTATAACTCTCTCCGAGTTGTAGAGTCTGTTTCTGTAAATCAAAAGGGCAGAGAAGACCAAAGCTAACATGTAGCCTGAGCCCAGCACTCCTCCAGGAATCTCTTTTTTCAGTCAGAGGAGAAAAAAGCAGAAGATATTCAGAAGAATACAATCCAGATGTTTTTTCTTAATCATATTTCTTGTTGGCAACTTCGTTGGACCACTCAGTAAAGGAGAGTCTAGTAATTAAACACCAATCTCTGTCTGGCCTGTTCTAGAGTGTACTATTCTTTCTTCTTCTCATAATCTTTTCCTAGTACACATCTTCCTTTTCCACATTTACTTAAATAGATTTTATCATTTGCATTCGGACTTACTAACTCTTCAGAGCACTCTGCACTTACATTTGTATTTCAAACCTGCCCTGGAAATCAGCAGGATGCCAGTAGTCTCCACCTCCCCCTGAGAGCAGACAGCATGATGAAATAACACCACTAACTGCTGACACACATGTTCAGAGTAAGGGGTGTGGGATGCAACTTTCTTACCACCTGGTTTTATCCACAAATCAGAAATCAGAAGAATAGCAGTAACTGGCAAATTTTGTTGGTATTGTTAAGTTGTGCCTTGAGAATTAGCCAAGCTATAGATAATACACAGAAGTATGTAATTTGTCCTTCCCCCAGGGAAATATATTAATTTGATTAGTGGTGAACTCACATTCTTTTCATTAGCTATTACTAGCCTCATGAGAAAAAGGCCTGCTGAGCACAGGTGGGTTGGACATCTCTTCATGCTTTGAGGACCTCTGTTTATGCCAGTGGGACAGTCTATTAGGCAGGGAAGCGATTCAAATTAATTTTCACGGGCTAGCAAAACCATTTAATTTAGTCTTGTAAGATAACACAAGAACTTGTAGTAATGGAAAAACAGCTGAGGCTGCAGAAACTGGGAAAAGGAATTCAGGGCTCTTTAACAAGATTCTGCTTGGAAGAGCTCTGCTGGCTTTGATTTTACAGCCCCTATGTGAGGGGGAAAAAAAAAAAAACACTGCAGTTTTATTTACACATGAGCTCCTTTCCTCTGTCCTACTTCAAATGGTTCCTCACTACCACCACCCCACTTCCAAGCTCTGGGTTGGAAACCAACTTTTGCCAGAACACTTCTTTTCCCAACCCTATCAGTAAAGTTAACTTGGTCCATACCTCTGATACAAACACAGTAGACAGTAACATGTAGATTAAGATATGTATGCCTGCAGTCACAATTTCTACTAAAAACTCACTGTTCTCTGAATTTAAAAATAGAGTAAAATATAAGAAAGCTTCCAAGGCAGAGTTCATCATGCTAGCCTGGTTCTCTGCCATCACAATCCTAAGGACAAGTAGCTAACATCTCACCTCAGGCCATGGTTCCCATGTTTTTTGACACAAGTATGCACCAACTGCTTTCAAATCTGAAAAATCAAACTGTACCCAACTTCTATGCAGGCCTATGTTCAGGCTTCAAAACATGTTCTCCATCTACTACAGAAGTCTCACATTTTCATTAATACTTCTGAAAAATGATTCTGATTCCAAGTCTGGTATCTTCCAAGAGGATCAATATTACCACAGAGAACTGTGGTTGAAAGTATTGACAAAACTAAGTCCAGCTTGGGAGCTCAGCTCTTAAAGAGGAGGCCAGACATCAGACAAGTAAACTTTAAGTGCCAGAAGGCAGCAGAACATCCACGCCAACATTCTTTAGTTGAGGGTTGTAATAGTTTAGCTTTGTGTTACTTTAAAAAAAAAAAAAAAAAAAAAAAACTCCACACACAGCAGTTATTTTTCATGCAGAAAGATACAAAAAAAGAAGCATTTAACTGGAAAAACACTTTTTCATAGAGAGAAAATACTTGAATAAAAATACCAATCAGCCTTGCCTCACCTCCTGCTGTGGTAGAACCCAGGAGGCCAAGGAGGTGGCCAGCGCTTATGCATGAAGCCCATTCACTTTCCTGTGCATCTGCAATGGTATCTCCAACCATGGCTTTCCATACACTGCCCTGCTCATTCCTCTTTCCTGCACTCACTCCTGTCTCTGGGAAGGAAGCACTGCTGGAAGAGAAAGCCTCTCTCTCCCTGCAAGAGTTCCCAGAAGAGGGTTCATAAACAGGAAGAACAAAACATGGTGACTTGCAGGATGGAGCCAGCTGTGCATTGCACACAAGGGAAAACAGCACAGGGAATATTTTGGCATCCCTGAGCTTGATACCTCATTTTTTTTGTGCTGGGCAAGGCAGCTTTTAGTATTGCTCATACCACAAGCTGTGGCACGGAGCCCGGATACTCACTTCCACTGCAGTTGCTGCTTAAGAGGCTTCCTAGCTTCATAAAGTACATTTATAGAACCCATTTAATGATTTTCATAAACACAGAATCACAGAATCATCTAGGTTGGAAAAGACCTTGAAGATCATCCAGTCCAACCATTAAGCTAACGCTGACAGTTCCCAACTACAACATAAATGCTATGTCAGCCTGACCCTTAAACACCTCCAGGGATGGGGACTCCACCACCTCCCTGGGCAGCCCATTCCAACGCCTAACAACCCGTTCTGTAAAGAAATACTTCCTAATATCCAGTCTAAACCTTCCCTGGCACAACTTGAGGCCATTCCCTCTTGTCCTATCCCTTGTTACTTGGTTAAAGAGACTCATTGCCAGCTCTCTGCAACCTCCTTTCAGGTAGTTGTAGAGGGCGATGAGGTCTCCCCTCAGCCTCCTCTTCTCCAGACTAAACAACCCCAGTTCCCTCAGCCGCTCCTCCTACGACATGTGCTCCAGACCCTTCACCAGCTTTGTTGCCCTTCTCTGGACTCGCTCGAGTAATTCAATGTCCTTTTTGTAGTGAGGGGCCCAAAACTGAACACAGTAATTGAGGTGCAGCCTCACCAGTGCCGAGTACAGGGGTGAGATCACTTCCCTGTCCCTGCTGGCCACGCTATTGCTGATACAAGCCAGGATGTCATTGGCCTTCTTGGCCACCTGGACACACTGCTGGCTCATGTTCAGCCAGCTGTCAATCAACACCTCCAAAATTATTAGCAAATACTCATTTATTAGGAGGTCCTAAGCCAAATAAGCAAGGAGATCACCCTGTGTGCTGAAAAATAAACTCTTTCACAAAACTGAAGCCTCTTAATACTACTCTTTAGCATTAACCTTTTCCCTATTCCATTTTTGTGTTAGGGTTTCATAGTCCATTCTTAAATGCTACTGAGGCTTCATGTACCCCATTGAGGGTAAATGAGGGCCATGAATGCTTATCACTTTGTGAAATGTGGCCTTGAACTATAGGGAAATGTTGGGAAAGAGCACTGGGATATATTCTAGTGTTTTCTGTGTACTGATCCATCTATGACAGGACTGGAGGCCAAGCAGAGACACTCTTCACAGACCATTATAGTACTTAAGCTAAATACACTGAGGTAGATAGCTGAATCCTGACTTGCTTTTGTACCAAGTTCTCTACTCCTCTTTCTTCCCTTTATCAAGACATGCCATTGTAAAAATACCATAATGAGGAAAACTTTTCACACAATATTGTTCTGAAGAGTCACCTTTTTTCATGTTACTGTACAGTTGCCATAACAACTTGATGCAACATCTTATTTAATAATCATTCTCTGCATCCTTCTTAGCATTTTAGTTGTCATGACAACAACATGCATGTTATTTCAGACCTATTTTCCAACACACTTAGATGTGTTTCGGTTGCTTTGAATGACATCAGACTCAGTCTCCACTAAAAAGATCAGAAAGAAATCTGATGCAGTGTCTAGGAAAGAAAGCATCTTTTTGGAAAAATGTTCTAAAGCTGTTGTATAACACATAACTATGTCTTTCTTGATGTATGTATGATTACTTTAACAAAAAGTTTAATGCAAATACTATATTTGAGAATTGAATGCACAGAATGGAGCTATATAAATGTCCAACATTCTGTCTTAAAATAAGCAATAGCTATTGATTTGGGGGGAAAAAAAAAAAAGAGAGACACATAGAATAGAGCTGTTTAAACTACGGTAGGTAATGTTTTCAATGTGTAGCTTATAGTGGAATATTGGCTTCAACATCGCCTGCCCTACAGCTAGGTCAGATATTTATGTTGGATCAGAGTGACATCAAAGCACAATAAAGTTATTTTGCACTTGAATATACCATTTATCTAAAGTAGTTCTGAGCTTCAGTGGGGAAAAAAAACCCTGTGGCAATCTGATATTGATCTAAACTATATGCTGTTGTGGAGATTTACAGTTCTTTATTTTTTGTTATGAGGTGGTTGTCATGAAATAGTGAGCTAATGTGCAAAAAGCTCAATGCAAATACTATATTTGAGAATTGAATGCACAGAACGGAGCCGTATAAATATCCAACATTCTGTCTAAAAAAAAAAACAAGTTAGCCAGTCAGTGACACTTTCGTTGTTGAATGTCAGAAGAGAGTTTACAAATTATAAACTGAGATTTCTAATTTACAGTATCACAAGTAGTAAATCCACATTGCTCATATAGAATAGACAGATCACAAAGTTCACCATGGAAATATAATTGTTCATAGAGATGTCTGGCCAAAGTCTGAACAAGTTCTTTCCTCTTTTTCCTTTATTCCCTCCCCCCTCCATTAACACGAGCACAAACTTTGTTACCTGGAACCTACCCATTTCCTTTTAAAAGGAGTGTTACTACCTCATCACTTGAAGTGCAGACTGTAGAGATCTTCTTACAGTGCTCAGCTTTTTGCAGCTGTCTGAATTGTAAAATATTTACAAGCTGTGAAAACTAAAGATCATCCCAAAAAGATTTCCAACCACTTCCTATTACACATCAGAAAACCCTTTATGCATCTGCAGTCCTTACAAATGTTTTCTCAACCACGGGATATGTTTTAGTTTTCCCTGAATATTTCAAGCTTCTTTTCCCACAATGTGAAATTCAGAGTCATCCAAAGTGCAACATGTGGTTTCTAGGGTGCCAGTAGCTGTAATGGTAGGAATGGTGAAGCACATATGTGTAGTTAGGGAGAGAGAGGTCATGAATTTTAGAGATATGAATCTTAATTTCCATTTTATTGCTTCTATGAATTGGTATCGTGTGTGCTGTATGCAGGTGCAGCTTGACTCCCTCATTTTCTTCAGTTCTAATAAATCCTATTATCTAGGCATCCTACACTGGATCTGCTGCTTCTCTCTAAAAATCCTACTTCAAAAGTACATAGAGCAAAAACATGGAAAAGAGGGTTGTCTGATTTTTAGAAATATGGAGAAAGAATTTATTTGCAAGAAAAATGCAGGAAAGGCTAGAAGTAAAAGGCATGGAATGTCACGAACAGATAAGATATCTTAATCTTTTTCTTAGCACAAGAGTTAAGCAAAAATCACCAAAAATTAAAACACAGAATGTCTTGTCACTTATTATCAGTGAACTCAGTAGACTAAAAATCAAGAATCCGGCTAAGGGAATAGCTGCAATTACCTAACAAGATGCAGTAAAAGAATCGTAAGTCTTCATGCTCAATTGTTAACTGCAAACTATGCAAGATTGGAAATTTCCTACTGGTAGATATTCCCATAGACATTTACCAGCTTATAGACAAACAGGTACACAAAGAGCATGGCAAGAGACAGTGATAGAAAACTGTACAAATGCACGACATGCAATTGAGAGACAATTTAAAGAGAAACTAAATTAACATCTAATTGTTTGGAAGGGAAAGAATGAGGTAAGAGGGATGTGAAAGTGAGTTAATATAAAAATCTTTCTAGAGAAGAGAAATCTTTCAGTTATTTAAAACTTGTTGCTTGCAATTATAAAGTTACTACATGCAAAATCTGTGCTCGTTTATTGATCTTCAATTCACTCTTGACTCTTAAAATGCTCTTAACTGTTACCTTTTGTGTTAAAATACTCCAAAGCAACTTGCTTTTTTCCCCCTCAACAGTACTTCTTTTGTGTGAATCAAGAATTTGTTTAGGAAAGAGATCAACATGAATGTTTCTTATCAAGAAATGCAGTTGCTCTAATTATGTTTTAATGGAAACAAATGTTCGTATTCTTCCTGAGCTTTATATTGGGATAAAAGGTAATCTATAAGAACCCATAGTGGTACAAATGCATTCCCCTCCTTCTCAAATACCTATGTATGGCCTTACCAAAGCCAATTCAGTTTCTGTGCTGTTACTGTTTTAGTTAGGTGATAACAATATTTCCCAAAATCAGTTTTCTTTCAAATCATCAGTATCAATATCTGCTCAACTGCTCACTTCCATTTAGCATTGCAAATAGGAAATGCTAACTTTTAAGTTTATAAAAGTACAAGTTTCCTTCAGTCATCACTTCTGCAAATGCACTCGTGCATGCGACATACAAAAGGAAAATATTAGATCTCTTCTTTTTATATCTTTAAGTTTCAAACATGAGCATTTTGCCTCAATATTTTTCCTCTCTTGCAATATTAAATCAGGTTATCTATTTTGATAAATCAAAAACAAACAAAAAAATTAAAAAAGGAAAACCTCTGCTTTTTTGTAAGTGCTAGCTTTTCTTCACAAATCTTTACTTTATGAAATAAAGCTGAAATACAAGTTACAGCTACAAAGTTTTTCTCTGGATTTTAAAGCACCAATTTATTATTTTTCAAATATAGTCCTTGAACTTACTTTGAGAACATTTAGTAATTAGAAGAAAATCTGCAATATCTACTAACATTTTCCTCTCCGAAGTACTGGAATCTTCCTTCCAGTAGGTTTGAGGAGCCTGGCCTCTTAGCATAGTCAACTCTGAAACTGGCCTTTAGAAGTACCTGACAATAGCTTCTTGCATTGCTTTTACAATGCCAGCCTGCTGACTGCAGCATACCATATGTTGGAGAAGGGAATTTATTTTTAGATATATCTCATTTAATTTCATCACATAAAAAACAGAATTGAGAAAACATTAGAATAAAAAAAATAGACAAATTTAGAAAATCTTCATTATCTTACTTATATGTCTGTGCCTGTGGGTGCTTTCTGTATGTGGAAAGAACAGACAGGCAATCATGTCTAAGAATAAGAGGCTAACAGTTCTACCTCCTACAACACCCTAGCTCACTTTTAAGTGCTTATTATCAGAATTAATACAAAGCAATTGGAGGGGGAGGGAGAATGAGTAGGTGAGTCCATTATAACAAATAGTTGTAATCATTCAACAGTATAGCTTGACTCTACGGTAAAGTCTTCCTCTCAAATTTCAGTCGTTGGATACAAAGCATAGCACTGGCCAGCCAGTAAATAGCACATCTCCGGGGGCGGGGGAAGGCAAGTAGAGTGGCTCTAGGAAGCAGCTTCTGTAGCTTCCTGACCTTTGCTGATGAAGCAAGTACCAAACAAGTTTTAAGGAGCTGCCTGCAGATTTGCTGGGATATTCTAATTTGCAGCAGCTAAGCTCCAGCACAACAGTTTGGCAGGTGGAGATTGCCAGAATGCACCAGTGATACAGCAATAACCCTTCTTTCCAGCTCTCATCAACACCTACAGCTCACTGGAGTATACCTCAATGACGGAAAAAATTTTATAATTTGCCTGCTTAGCCAATCTTTACGGCAGCTTTTTTGCTGCTCTAGCAGCATACAGCAAACCCAGGAGGTGACAAAGACTGTCCCTTAAGGCAGCTTCTCAGCAATGCTGCTCTACAACTCCTCAACCAAACTCCCGGGAAAATAAAAGCACAGTTCCATTCCCACTCAGCCAGAACAAAACCAAACCAGTAATCTCAAAGGCCCCTCATGTTCAGGTGATGGCAAGACATGCCTCTGATAAAGGGAGGTAGGCATTAACATGTGTTGGGGGGTAAAAAAAAAGAAGAGGGCCACTTTATGCCTGAGAAAGTCATCCAAAGAAAAGAATGTACATGTGGGACAGACTCTGTGTCATATTAACCCCTATAAGTGACTCCCAAAAGCAAGAACAGAATACACAAATATGAAAAAGGGGTAATAAAGGGATTTTCTTAGTCCAGTCCCAGCATCTGCTCCTGTGTGTGTTATGCAGCAAAACCCTGTCATTTCCAGACAATGTCCACAGCACTTATTTCTGTCAATCATAATGGACCATAAAACATAGCTTCTGGTCACATCTTTTCCCAGATAGCTAGGAAGATAACTTACTTAGACCAACAGAAATCTTTCAGGGGCAATTTGCTTGCAATATTTGTAATAATGTAGAACACCACTGCACCCAGTTACCATTATTTCCGTGGAAAACAATGGCTCTTGTTAGCAGTGAGCAGAGCCAACATTATTATTATGCGGAATCACATTCTGTGTCATGGCAACTGGGAATTTAATATCATAGTGCTGCCTTTTTCCAATGAACTGATTCCTTGCTTTGATAGTAGCGTTAATTATACCATTGACAGAACTGCAATTAAATTAACATGATCACAATTTACCATTGACCAATATCAAGCAATTTACTTCAGACAACTGCGAATTAGTTAGTTTTCCAAAAACGGCCTCCAGAGACATGATTTTCAAGTTCAACTCTTAATCTGATTGAAGTGCAAACGGTACTATGATTACTTATCCAAATGTTATATGGTCTAGCAGGTCACTGCTGCCCTTCAGATACCTTGGAGTCTTCACTGTTTACCTTTAAGCAGATATGAGGGGAAAGGGAGAATGAGTACTGTGAGTACCATCTACTTTAGAAAAGCAAAATCTTTCCTCACTTATATATCCAGCCCCTGGCATGTTTTACTGTAAAATACTCCAAGAGTTACAGGGAAATGAATATAATCTTGCTGATCAAAGACCATACAGCAACTCACAGGGAGTATTCGATTCAGGATTTATTTTGACCCTAAGTCAAATTGGAAGGATACTGAAATTTTATAAAATTTACATGCTTGTATGGTAGAATTTTTTCAAAAGCCAAAAAATTTTGTATCTCAAATTAGTGAGTTTTACTGCTTTCAGCTCTGGGTTTCATTTTTTAGTAGTTTTGTTCATTTATAAGATCTTTAGGGAGATTCCAGGGCCATCCTTTCTGCAATATATCTAAAAACTTAATCAATACTTGGAGTTATACTTCTTGTTTAGAAGGTTTTCCCATACTTAAATGAGCCCTTTATATTTTAAACAATCATCACTTTTTTTTTTTTTTGCTTTTTTAAACCCAGAGCAAGTAAGCTTGGAGTGTAAAAACAGCTGTTCCCTATAGTGAACCAGCATGACCATGGCACTGGCAAAATGTTCTGCCAGGTGTGAGAATGCCTCAGTGTCCTGGGCCAGGCAGAAAACAGACACCTCTGTAACAGCATGTCAACACCCCAGACACAAGTAGTATCTTACGTTTACCTGAACGGGCTTGGCAACACTGCAAGCAGAATAAATGGGTTCTAAAAGAGGTTACACCTAACCCATGAGGACTGGAAGAATTAGACTTGATTTGTGATCTCTATGGAAAAAGAAAAAGCTAAAAAGTGAAGCAGGAATGTAAGCTGGATCAGAACTAGTGAACTCAAAGACCTATTCCACAGCTTGACATTTTAAGGTTTCTTTCCATGTAATTTTAAAATATTTATAACACTCATCCAGTTTATGTCTCCTATTGAATAACATCACAGCACAATAAAGCACATTATAGTTATCAAGATAGAACCATATCTACTATAGATAGTAATCTTATACAAATATTAGTCTGAAATTTAACACATACAGGTTAGGACTGAGAAATTTTTAGAGAAGCTAGTCAAGGTCCTGATTTCACCCTCCTTTCAACATTTCTGGAAAACAAATGAAGAACAACAAAACAAAAAAAACCCACCCACACAGCACCACCACCACACGCACAAAAAACCAACAGCAAAACAGAAGACAAAGTGACAGGATACCTTGCAAATTTATGAAATACATTGCTCCTCTTTAATAATGAGAGGATAATAGTACCAAAAATTTGTCTGGTGTTTTAGCAATCTGTAGATAACGTATTTGCTCAAGAACACAAAATTAATTTGAGAAGTCCTTTCATGGCAACAAGGGCATCTGGGTGTCTCTTTTCATTTTACAGCTTCCTTAAAAAAAAAAAAAAAAAAAAAAAGCCCATACTATACACACTTCTCAAAACTTTCCTGCAGTGCAAAGCACTCTTGAAGAGCAAACCCTAAATGGCAATGGAGGAGGTTGCACCTAGCCCATTGATAGAGCCAAGAAACATTTACCTTTCACTCTGATATGCCTACAAGTAAACATTTTTTTGAATTTGCATTACTGACAGCACTTATTCTCAAAATACAATTTTGCACATATTCCTCCCTTCTGCCCTTCTCCTGTTACCCCAGTGAGCACATATCCTACTTCTCTCCTCTGACACAATTTAAAAACCCACATGAGTGAGCAATTATACAACATAACCTGAGCAACGGTGTGCAGCTTTGGACAACAATCCCATACTGCAACAAAATGAAAAGCAACAGCATTTACAAATGCCATTTTCCCAGGGCCCTCTTGTTGCCCTCCCTCACCCACTAACCTCAGGGCTGCCTTGGCTCTCCCATGAGCTAGTTCTCCTTTCCAGATCCCACAAGTATTGAATCTCAGCAATTTTCCTCCCTCTCTTACCCTCTGCCTTCCTTTCTTGTGGGCTGGGGGAAGAGGGAAGGGATGGGGGAACCAGGCAAAAAGGAAAAGTCCTTCCCAAGGTCCATGAGGAGGCAGCTAAAAAGGCACTGCCTTTTCTCTTCATTTCTCCCTAGAATACATGCAGCACCCCTTTTCCTTGAGAGTCTTTGAAGCAAGGCAAAGAACAGTTTCTCTCCCATGCAGATAAAATATCAGAAACTAATCTAATTTTACTCTTAAATACAGGTTCTTCTATTTTGATAACTTTTAGATGTAAAGCAAATAACATGACATTGTTAGGTTGACATAAGCAACAAAAGAAAGTATTAAATCCTGAGATTTGGTTATTCATCCTGAGGGATTGTCTGTTTACAAGATCAGTTGACCTATTGCATTTCACTCACCCTAGAAGAAGCACAAGGCAAATGTCTTCCATAATGTTCTTCATCTATTTACTATGGTCACTCTGAGAGCAAGTAAACTCTTGTGTCTTGGGTGAACAATTTAAAGTCTACAATACAAAGTCTGGAGAGGTTGTAGTCAGACCATAAAGTGTTCATTTCTCACTTACACTATTAAATATTAATGATTGAATAAAAATATTATTACACCAGTTCACAGGAATTGTCAAGCTTCACTGAGGGGGGGAAGACAAAAATCATCACCATTTGAATGTAGTAGATATTATTCAATCACGGCTAATAAGTGTTGCAGTAACTTCACATTAGTACTGTCAACATTTAAGAGGAAAAAAACCCACTTCAAATAAAGTTGGCTATTTTTGCATCCCAGACAATTTCATTCAGGACATTGCACCAAAGTTATAACTATGCTGAAAGCCTTGGGACTGTGGGCAGACTAACTGTAAAGACAGCTACAACAAAACCCCTAGTCCGTGATCCACAGGAATCTATTTAGTATTTCCAGCATTTATGACACTCTGAAAGTACTGACTACACTTTGAGCCGCTTTACAGCTGAGAGAATGACCTCAGGATCAAAAGGAATTACTCAGTTGAAAAAGGGACATTCAAATGGCTGATGCTTCGGAGTATAACTTGGTGGGAAGTCCCGTTTAGGCTCTGTGTCTGCTGAAACAAATTAAGAGAACAGCCAGCTTTAGTCTTATGTACTTGCAGACATGAATTGAGAGCTTGTTCTGCTAAGTGGTGCCACTGAAATAAACTGTCTGTAAGGAAAAAGTTGATCCAAAACCCACTGGCTCTTTCCTGGAAGTCTTTCCACTGACATGAAAAGACATCAGTTAAGGCCACATCCTCATGCTATTAAGCACAATTCATTAGGATCAAAATCTGATCCAAAATATATCAGTACAGACAGGAATAAATATTGCCTCAAGAGACTGCACATTCATCTCTCTGTGGTTGAATCATGTGATTCCTGCTGAGAGTTTTACAAACGTTTGTTCTGTTGGTATTTTTATTTTCAACATTAACCAGTGTGTCACTTATCTTTCATCTGGCACACTGGCATGAAAAACAAATAAATACATCTCCAAACCTTCAAAAATTTCTGCAATTTCCTTTAAAACAGAATCCTGCTTACAAATGAAGTGTTTATTCCAGTGACCGCCATCTAAGCTAGGGCTAGCAAAATTATTGCCCCAAATAAATCCGCAGCCTGAGGTAGGTAATCTTTTTTCCTGTTTACCTTCTTCACCTCTTGTAAGCTATTTGTTCATTGCATCTGTTCTTGGGCTATGTGAGACTATTAAACTACTTGTTGGCAAGATATTTTGATGGTTGATCATACATTCTTCCTTGGTTTTGGCTGGTCACACTAGGGTAACGTAATACTCCTTTGCTCTCTTGTACAGATACTTCCATAACAGAGAACAAAGAAAACCTGTAAACCGACAGTGGTTAACAAACAATATATTGTAATTCCCCAAGTACCACTGTAAAGACAAAGCAGTTTCCAAAAACATTCACTAACAGCCTGGCCACTTGATCAGCTCTTTAGAAAATGAGTGTTCAGAAACACTTCTTCTAGCTGTGATCTTGCACTTTAAAAAATACAGCAGACAAAAGGCAGAGGCCTTCCCTGAAAATGCGGGTCTGCAGTTACAAAGACTTATATGACCTCACCTGTTCTGTATGTGTTACACTGCAAAATGGCTGGAAGTACAGAAAAAAAGACAAAGTAATCTACAAGCTTATTAATGTTTTTTTCAAAAGATGCTGACTTATGGTCTCATCCATCCTTTTGAGTGCAACAAAGGATAATTGGGTAAGAAAAGAGGAAGAGGAAAGGCTGTATTTTTCTGTTGCTATCCATCATCTGCTCCAGCACATCCAGCACAGATCTGCATGTTCCCCAAGGAGCATGTCTTTTTTTTAATAAAAGTTGGGATTCTCATAATGTCGATGGAGCTGACTGGGGCAGTGCTTCATAAGAAGGCTCACTGAAGCGAACATGGCTATTTGTATAGCAAGGCAGGGCTCAGCTAGAGTCGAGGCAGACTCAATATCCAGCATTAAAGCATTGCTTTTGGTCAACAACTACCCCAGCCAACTCAACTCACTAGCATGTGAGTTCATTTTCAGGCTGAAAGTCCTCTTCCAAAGCACTGGGGTTTTGCAGGTATTGTGGGTTGTTTTTTGGTTGTTTTTTAAATCTCTTGCAATGGACAAGTTCCCTAAGATTTAGCGGGTTTAGCTGAACTGCATATTGGACAGTATAAATGATTCAAGGATGCATTCTGTTCAAAGGTGAACTAGATTTCAGTGAGTACAAAGGGCATAGGATGCCTGGGAGGCTCATTTGGCAACAATAGTGATGCATGACATTGTTCAGTAAAATACATCTTTTCAATTAAAATTTTATCTACTGGAGGTTTATTTAAGTTACACCAAACAATTTAAAAATCTGCAGCTCAGTGATGTGTCAGAGAATACACGCTCTGTTATTTGCAAGCCGTTAAAATCACTGGTCCAGATGCTTCCTTTCATTTTCTGCCATAAATATGAAGCAAAGTCACTGCAGCCAAGGGAATTATCCCACTTCTGTACTGCTGAAATTGAGAACAGGATTCAACTCATTATTTGTCATTAGCAAAGAAGAGGAGGAGGACCCATGCTTTTTCAAAATAATAAACAGTGATGAGCACAGTTCTCCATAACACATCTATTTTTATTTTAAATGGTTTATCCATGGCTGAAGAGCTTGAAGAAAATTAAGCTTCATCAAAAATCCTATTCATGCTTTCCAAACTGGAATGAATAGTCTGTCATTTTACTTATGCAGCTCTTTCAATTCTGTGCTTATGGAAGAGTGGTTTTCTGATTTGTTTCTTCCAGTGTGGGCTACTGATTGTGTGCTGCAGTTAAAGCCTCTTCATTTTGAAGAAAAGTTATTACTAATGCATTGTGGGATGCCGGAGCTACTGTTGAGTGTCCAGTAGCTTTAGCAGTTCATCAGACTGAAACTAGGAACACACAGCGGGTGGGACATCTGCCTGGAAAGCTACAATAGCATCAGTCAAAGACACACACACAAATTATAGTAATGACTCATTATAAACTCTTTGTGCCTCTAGAAGAACACACATATCACAGCTTGCCATCTTGTTATCATCAAGAAAGTGAAAATGCTGCTTAAAAATGGGTGAAATGTATGTTCATGTAAATATCCATATTTATAGGAAAGGCAGAAAGCGACAATTAAACTATATCAAAGTAGAGGCAAAACACACAACACTGATGAAAGAGAACAGCCTCTGGGAACTATGCACATAGCTCTTTCCAAAAAGTCAAAACAAAAGTAGCTCTTTTTTTAGAGCAAATATGTGAATCCATTTGTTTTTAAGGGAAGGGCCGTTATAAAATATTCTGTGGCCATAGGAAAACTATGGAGTCTTTCACATTACATACTTCTTATATGACTAGTATTTTGCATTCTCTAGGTCATCATATCTGTTGTCCAGGGTCCTTTTTACATGTTATATTAAGGTCTAAGTTTAAGACCATGTAATCTGTTTCCATTCAGGGCCTTTTCTGTTTGCTGCATTTGGAAGTGCATTCTAGCATGTTGTAAGAGTTTGTGAAAGTGAGGTGAGCCACAGTCCACAACTGCAAGCAGAGGATCTAGAACAACTTTGTATTACAGAATGGATTAATGGTGAAATAACAACATTTATAAACATTTAAACAATAGAAGGTTCAATATTTAATAAAAAGTTGAAAGGAAGATTTATTGACTGGAGGTCAGACAGGCATAGAGAGAGAAAATTCTGCCTTAAGCATCCCTAGAACCCTTTACTCCCAGCCTGAACTAAATCCAGGAATACAGGACAACCAAGAACACTTTGAAAAGTATTTGGCAAGCATATACCCTGTCCTTAGCCAGGTCCTTCCACTCTCAAGATGGAAAGAGTTAAATTCTGACAGAACACTCTGGAGGTTTATCCAAAATGTATACTGTATCATGGACTACAGCTTTGCAAGGAACTGATTTCTCAGACATACCAAACAAAAGAAAATGCAGGAAACAAAAAATTATTAACCTAAACCAATCTTCTTTGATGCAGCTTATGCAAAACACTGGTTTTGGAAGTGAAGTGCTAGTCTTCAAGGCACCATTTACAAAATAAAGTTTTAGCAGCAGTCTATTCTTCCTGACTCTGCTCCTCACCAAGAAAGTAATGTCAAAGAGTCTCCATCTCTGTTGCTGATATCCTATTAGCAACAGAAACATTTACAGAACCAGAGACGCATTGTCAAATTTCTTGATTGATCTAGCCCATTGCAGCATCACTAACAGGTAGTGCAGAGAACCCACTTTTCAAAATAATCCTTACACATAATGTTGTGATATTTTCTTGGAAAAGAAGAACATTTGTTTGCAAATTCTCACAGATGAATGGTGGAGTGAATCAGGATCTCCCACACTCCCAGCAAGTCTTTCACACAGCTGAGTGAGCGTGAGGATGTTGAAACTGCTGCCTGCTGCACTGGTATATATGAACGAACATGTGCCCCAGGACAGAGATAGTTAAAGGGTATTAAAAGAGTGAAGTAGCATAGACACTTTTCATTTTTTATAAACACTGGCTAGTGAATAACTGAGACAGGTAAAAATGACACCCCGACAATGGGCTTGCCTATGCTTAGCATCATGGAAACACCGTTCAGCATCCTAGCAAAGGCCATTTACCAGTATGCAGTATAAACCACTACTTATAGCTTTCACAGCTACTTTGTGCTGGATGAAAAGTGTCTCCCCCCAGCTGAGCTGTCTGCATGCTATCACGAACACAGTCAGCACAGCAAAATCACAGTACACACAATGTTAAACCCACTGTCACCTCAAGGGCAACTTTTGGCAAACACTCCCTTTTGTATTAATCCAACTTTTCCTTCAAAGTTGTGATCTATTTGTCCGCTGGCTTTTCCCACCTAAATTCCTCTGAATAAACTGTGCACCAAATAAGAACTGACAATGAGCAGACATCAAAAGTGATTTAGTTCTCTGGACCGCTTAACTGTTGAGTGGCAGGCACAGCAAGGGAGATGCGTGGATTCCCTATGTGGCAAAGTTTGTGCTTTTAAGAAAATGTCCCACACAAGTGAACTTCACAAAATAAAAAAAGGTTAAAGAGAGAGGAAGAGAGGAGAACAAAAAGGGGTGCTCCATTGTTTTCTTAGGAGAGGAAAAGATAGCTTACGGAAACTAAGAATAGGAATGTATACCTGAATGTCAGGCAATGAAAAGAAACCAATCCAAAAAGAAAAAAGGTGTTAATATGGAGATGGCTGGACACTCAAAAAGGAGGCATACAAACTGGAAGAGTAAATAGCAAATGATTTACCAGTAATATTTCTTCACCAAATTGGTGAAGGAGACTAACAGCACCAAGGACCACCTACCAAACGTCTGTTCCTCTTGCTCTGAAGAGCTGTCACGGCATTGTGGAGGCTGGTGGCTCACCGGAGCCATGGAGCTGGAGCCAGGACCCATCTTCACTGCCCCAGCTTGTGGCAGGGAAGCTGGGGGCACCAGGGCAGCCACAGTCCTTGGCATTAGGCACCTCCCTGGAGGCAGGCCAGGACATGGGCCCACAGGTAGGCCCAGCTCAGCAGGGCCCATGGCCAGACAGGGCAGAGCTGTGGGAAGCCAGAGACCAGCTCTGCTACAGCATCACCGGGGCAGAGGCTGAGATGGGGTCCTGGGCCATGGGCAGAGTGGGGGGAGGCCCCAGGGCACCAACAAGAGCTTTTGTTAGTGACAGTAAAGGCGGCACATGGGGCAAGCCCTGGCTGCTCTGGGAGTCTGCCCAGGCACACACTGACACTTAGAGGGAAGCTCCCAGCCCAGCACGTGCCAGGGTCTGTTCTCCCCCAGGTTGCCTCCGCAGCCACACAGCTTCACCTCAGGCCACCCCACGTACCTGCACCCTGCAGCATACAGAGGCCGCATCCAAGAGCGGAGCAGCCCAACGGCAGTGGATCCGCATGATAAACCCCTCACACCATGTACTCTGCTCAGGCTCCTGTGGGGCTCCAGGACCTGAATGTCCGTTGGCACCCATGGGGGGCTGTCCTAGTGCACAGCTTGTAGCTGAGCTTTCTCCCAGAGAAACCCAGCTGTTCATCTTTGCAATCAGGTGAGGATGCACACGAAGGCACCACAAGCAGGGCTGGTAGAAGACTTGCTTCTGTAGAGGCACACTCAGATATAGCTACACCTATTCAAAGAAAACATGATTTGAGCCCACAGAATTCACTAGAAGCTATGGACATCAAACAGCATTGAATCCAGGTCTCTGAGAGGAGGCCTATAAAACTCCTTTTAGGCACTACCCCATCACACTGATGTTCCACACCCCCCCCCCCCCCCCATCTCCATAACTGGGAGGTAGTTTAAACCCTTGTCTCCTCTCTTTCAGTTCTTCATTTCTTTCTCTAGAGGTCAGAATGAAACCCATGCACCTGCATCTCCCTAGAAGGAAATGATATTTTTATTTATGGAAATGTATTTCCTGATTTACTCCACACAGTCTAATCTTCTTTCTCTTCCCTCCCAAAACACACCTGGCATTTCAACCCAGCAGTCCATGACATTCACACATACACAAGATCTACTTCAAACAGCAGGAATTGCTTTTCACCTTAATCTCACTGCATTTAACAGAAGGAGATAGTGGGAGGTTTTTATTAGCAGCTTGACTGACTACTTCTGCACCCAGCAAAACCAATCAAAAGTAGGATCCTGAGGTTACAAAACTAGCAGTAAGTCATCACAGGTTGCTTATCTCCTGAGTCACCATATTTTTCTTATCGCTCTTGTCACTATCAGGTAGCCTAACACCCACTACAGGGAACAATTACTGTTTCTCAAAGTAATACTGTTTCTTGGGGAAAATATAAACTTAACTGAAACTTAAACAATATGCTTTGCTCTTATGCAAATATGTCTGGTAGTAAGACAAGAGAAGACAACAAAATCAATGGCAAGAAATGGGCAAAAACATAACAGTTTGAGACATTCTCCATGACACATCTGCTGTTCTTTAGATGAGACAATCTGTTCATTGCAGGAGCTGCTTCCTGAAATCCAAGCTTTCTAATACCAACCACTTCCAGCATTACTAAAGCCTCATTCATTTCCTTTCTTCTGGTCTAGAATAAAAAAGCATTCAAAACTTTAAGAAACCCAGTGCCATTTTCCATAAGGAATTAAAACAAACTTTTGTGATAACAATAGTTAATATAGTCACGATCAAAATCATTTTCAGTAAGTAGTATCATTTCACAACCCCGTAAAACCAGATACAAATGCAAGCTCCCTCAAGTTAGTCTCATTCTTTTTCTTCACATTCTTTTTCCACCCTTTTTTCTGTTTCCAGATACCATCCTCCCTGTTGGCTTCCAGCAGCACTTGACAATACGTGAAACTACTGTGATGTTGCCATGCATTAAACAGAGCCAGTCCAAATCATCTTATCCTGAGAAGCTGACCACAGAAGTATTCTCTCTTGCAATAGTAAAGTATTATTACTCTCCCAAAGAGTCAGTTAACCAGGCTCCTTAGTATTAGAAACAAATTTCTACAGAGAAGATGACAATTTTATGAAGACAGCACCACATATACATTCATATAACCTATACAGACTATTCCTGTCTGTCATTTTTGTAATTTCATTTCCTCTGTGGGATCATTTTATTATTTCAATAGAAAATTAAGCATTTTAATATCTTTACTTTCTCCCATTAACAGGAAAACCAGTTATGATTTGAAGTTATTTACAAAGATGCTGTCTCTAAATAATACTAAGGGAAAAAAGTTTTAAATGGATCAAGGTATTGGAAACTCATGGCTTGGACTAGGTAATCCTTTTCTCCCATACTAGTCCAGACTCATCTGTCAAATTTATTTCAAGTAACAGTGCCATTAGAGGGATTCCTCTTCCCTGTAACGTCAATACAAGAATTCAAGAGAGTAGTATTCAAGAGAGCAGCAATACATTTCATTAATCTGACAGGTTTTTCCAGTTAAATAAATATATAATACATTTGTTTGCTCCATTCCTAAGCAGAATCTCCAAATACTCATTTCATTCAATGCATTATCTTCTGTTGATCCCAGAACAAAACACAGACTCTCTTCTAAGAGCAAAAAGGTCAGTCTTCCAGAAAAGCAGAGATCTCTGCAATACCTCCTTCTCTTACAGGAGGACTTGGATTCACAGCCTACCTCACAGGTGGGAACCCAACCCAGAGTAGATAGTTGCTCTCTTCCTTATTTTTCTTTAAGTACGTCACACAATGTCAAGCAGCTCCCAACAGCAAGCCCTCAAGAAAACTCCACATTCTGTTCATGTCAGATGAACACTTAAAAGACAACAGAATTCATGTACAGGTCTATCCAACTACTATTGCTCTCATTTTAACTCTAATACTTCATATGAGAGAGTCATTGAGAGAGTGAGCAGTAAGAATCACTATTTTTTCATGGTCAGGACACTCACATGATAGGAAAGAATATCACCATGCCATTCTTCTGTAAATAATTGTCTACACAGAGCAGAAAATTCAATAGGAAAACTAAAAAAAATCCACCCCAAACACTCACTGGCATGTTTCTTAATATAGTCTGCTTGAAGACAAGGGACATATTGGTTTAGGTGGAATCCAGAAAAGAAAAAAATGTCACTGACATCCTGAATGCCTTCATTTGAAGTTACTGAGTGAAGCTAGACTCTTCTTCCAGCATCCTTCCAGGTCATAGGATGCATCTACTTTGGTTCAAAAGTGGTTTTGAAGTAGATTTTCCAAGTATCCCTGCTTACTGTGCTTTACTTCACATCAGGCAGAGATTTCAGAAAACATAAGCAGGAAGTCTTTTTGAAAAAAAAAAAAAAAAAAAACACAAAACCAAAACCGAAGGATGTTCTCCAGTACCACACCTGATGCCTTCCAGTAACTAAGGGGCATTCAGTCCACATGCTAGGACTAGTACAGAGTAAAACCTGCTGAAACACACAGTGCAGATGACAAGTCCTCATCATCAATTAGTGTGCTTTTCAGTTCTGCTTCTATTGTGCCACATTATTTTCTAATATAGATGTAAGACTAATAATATTTTCTTTCCTGGGCAAATATACTTGACAAATTTAAACCAACATTGTGAACAGTTTTGAAACAATAAAGCCTGCACATTTGGATTAAATTTAATGCTTTCTTGAAAAGTTTTACCTTTTCTAGATTGACTCAGTGTGGTTACCAGAGCTAGACTGCATACATAGATACTAGTACAAAAACAGTGCCTACTAAACTTGGAGCAGTCACACAAGATTTACAGTGATCTAAAATTGCCAGATCAGTTTGGAGTGGGTAGAAACATTGCTGGAACTCTGGAAAGAGCCCTGCAATTTAACAAGCTTGGTGGTTTATTTAGTCTAAAGAGAGGTGAAAAAAGGCAAATGGGCTATAATAAAACAAAAATTGGTTGATCATTGTTCATGCCAGGTAGGAAACACTTCACTAACACAATTAGAGGAAGCAGTTTACCAGGTCTTAGTGTTCCATGTCCAGTGCAACACAGCAAAGACCACATCTGCTGAATTTTGCTCCTACTCATATTTTTCTCGTTCAGTGAGTAAAAAGAGAAACTGGCTGTAAATCTATTGTCCCACCAGAGTTGTTTATGTTTCAAGCAATAATATTCATAAACAGCTGAAAGTGCAGTAGAGAGAGCATTGTTATTGCCCCAGGTGTTTTTTTCTTACTGGATTTCCAGACAACACAAAGAAAGATTGCAAGGTCTTTCTTTGTATTTGCTCAACCCATGCTGGAAACTGGAATGAGTCTTCAAGTTATCATTAGAATACAAGAGACAACCTGAAGCCTGTCATAAAAGAATTTGTGCATTATAAGAATCTTGTTACCTACAAGAAAAATTTAAACCGACTTTTTTTTTTTATATTGTGCTGATTTAAAAGCTGCTGACTAGGAAAAACAGTCTTAGAATATATTCGATAAACTTCTGAAATAACATAAAATTCAGCATAATTGAGGTTGAATTCCCCATTAAAATGGGTGAGAATCAGAAAAGAGCTGATCTTTTCTAGCATATCAGAACAAAACCAAGCTAGACACATTGAAAACAAATCTTAAGAATCCAATTTTAAAAGCTCTGCAAATGTCTTACTAAAGATCCTATTCTTTTCAGCTTTTCTAGCATTAATGCTACAGCATGTAAAATGATAATACTGAGCATGGTATTTTCAAATAAAAAGATTTATTGAAAATTTTTAAAGGGTTTTTTTTAATCATTATTTTCCACAGCCATATGTGTAGTGTCATCTTTTAACATCTTGGTTTAATATTACCAGGTAAAAATACTTGCTAGTTAATATTATACTCCATTCTTCTGAAATAATTGCCCTGAGAATAAGAGCTTCTGAGTCATCTTCTTATGGTTTGTTTTGTATCATTCTCCTACAATTTTGAGTCTCTCATGGAATATATTCTTTCTTATTTTTCATGGGATTCTTTTCATTTAACTCTAGCAGTTAGATGCAAGCAGATGCCTAGAAGTTAGGCTTCCTTTACAGGCTATGGAAAAAAAAAAAAATATGGAAGACCCCTAAGGGTGATTCAGCTTATTTTAAGCACCCACTTAAAGCAGAAGGTGATTCATATCTTGTATATCTCTGCTCCTGACTAGCAGATCTACTTTTAAGAAGCTAAAGTCAGACAAGATGAAACCCATTGCTAATGCCTCACAGATATATCTGCATCAGCAGCTAGCGTGGTGCAACAGGAGTGCATCTGTGGATCAAAACTCTTGGTGCTAAGAAGAACACTTTCACACTAGGTACACTTCAGGGAGAGAGGGGAAGCAGTATTTCAAACTTCTTGTAGTCTGTCCCCACAGGCTGAAAGTCCATTAGCAGCTGGAGTTTATTTAGGTGTGCTGCTGCAGCATGTCTGGCAGTTTAGTTTTATCACCAGTTTCCACAGCCCAAGACTGTGCCAACAATGAGAACCCAAACTGGTAAATGGGAAAACCCAGGAGGTTCAATTTGAATGCACGTTCTTCGTCCAAACTAAACTGCTAATGACTGCTAATGTAGATGTATCCTGAGTCAGTATTTGTGTACTTTGAAACACAACTTTGGGTTCGTTGGCACATTCAGTCAGTGCCCTGCCATCCAGGCAATTACAATCCCTCTGGTGAACTGCCTGCTCTCTGTACCAACGCTGCATTTTTGACCCTCATTGCTTAAGTTGGAGTGCCTTTCATTAACACAAGTGGGGCGTATGTGATTTTTCAAATGAAGGCCAAGCACCAGCCACACTGCCAGTTCTGCTACCCCTGATGGAAATGGTACTTCTGTGGTTACATCTGACACCTTCGTGGTTATATACAGACATCTCCCTCTCTTGCTCCACAGATGACTGATTTAAGAGACAAACAGCAATGGGACAACAATACTGTTGAGGGTGAAGTGAAAAGCTGTTGGCATGAGTTGAAGAATTCCAATGTTCCCATTTTCTCAAAACACATTATTTGTGTCTTTGACCTTAGTGAATTTTTCTCATTATTCAGGTTTTAAAAGCCTCTGATGAATCTAAGGGCAAAACATTTTAGTTTTCAATAAGAAATCAGGCCAAACACGGTATGAGACAAACTAAATTGAAAAGTACTCCCTGGAAACAAAGTAAAGACTAATAGCGGACACTCTGAATCACCTGATGATGGGCCTTACTGGCAAATGTCACTGCTAAATGTTAAAGGCAGGTCCTGCTTGACAAACCTGATCTCCTTCTACAACAGGGCGACCTGCTTATTGGATGAGGGAAAGGCTGTGGATGTTGTTTACCTTGACTTTAGTAAGGCCTTTGACACCGTTTCCCACAGCATTCTCCTGGCAAAACTGGCTGCTTGAGGCTTGGATGGGCACACGCTTTGCTGGGTAAAAAACTGGCTGGATGGCCGGGCCCAAAGAGTTGTGGTGAATGGAGTTAAATCCAGTTGGCGGCCGGTCACGAGTGGTGTCCCCCAGGGCTCGGTTTTGGGGCCACTCCTGTTTAACATCTTTATTGATGATCTAGACGAGGGGATCGAGTGCACCCTCAGTAAGTTTGCAGACGACACCAGGTTGGATGGGAGTGTTGATCTGCTCGAGGGTAGGGAGGCTCTGCAGAGAGATCTGGACAGGCTGGAGCGATGGGCTAAGGCCAACTGTAGGAGATTCAATAAGGCCAAATGCTGGGTGCTGCACTTGGGCCACAACAACCCCCAGCGGCGTTACAGGCTTGGGGAGGAGTGGCTGGAGAGCTGCCAGTCAGAGAGGGACCTGGGGGTGTTGATTGACAGCCGGCTGAACAGGAGCCAGCAGTGTGCCCAGGTGGCCAAGAGGGCCAATGGCATCCTGGCCTGTATCAGAAATAACATGGCCAGCAGGGACAGGGAAGTGATCTCACCCCTGTACTCAGCACTGGTGAGGCCGCACCTCGATTACTGTGTTCAGTTTTGGGCCCCTCACTACAAAAAGGACATTGAATTACTCAAGCGTGTCCAGAGAAGGGCAACGAAGCTGGTGAAGGGTCTGGAGCACATGTCGTACGAGGAGCGGCTGAGGGAACTGGGGTTGTTTAGTCTGGAGAAGAGGAGGCTGAGGGGAGACCTCATCGCCCTCTACAACTACCTGAAAGGAGGTTGCAGGGAGCTGGGGATGAGTCTCTTTAGCCAAGTAACAAGGGATAGGACAAGAGGGAATGGCCTCAAGTTGCACCAGGGAAGGTTTAGACTGGATATTAGGAAACATTTCTTTACAGAACGGGTTTTTAGGTGTTGGAATGGGCTGCCCAGGGAGGTGGTGGAGTCCCCATCCCTGGAGGTGTTTAAGAGTAGGGTCAACATAGCGCTGAGGGATATGGTGTAGTTGGGAACTGTCAGTGTTAGCTTAATGGTTGGACTAGATGATCTTCAAGGTCCTTTCCAACCTAGATGATTCTGTGATTCTGTAAATCATACATCTTTTGTTACCACAGGAAAGAGGTTGCATGGAAAATTTAAATCTCACAAAGGGAACCATTGATTTTAGAAGAAAAGACCAACTAATAATGAACCCAGCAACAATATAACTTCACAGATATTTAGCAGTATAAACTCCATGTCTTGCATCCTTTGGGTAAGCACAGACAGCCAGAGGTCACTCTGCTTTGTTATTTACATCAGCTCATTTCACTTAAGAGGCTCTTCTACTACCCACAAGAAAGAAATGTGTGTGTAGAAACCAGTGTTTTGCACATGGAGCACTGTCACCAACACTCTCCTTCATTTCAAGAATGCTATAAATTTAAAATTTCCAACCCAGTTGTAAGCAGTAGAGTGATTCAGCAGAGATAAAGCAATAATTCAGAATAGCTTTTAGCAGGAACAAAGACAGAATTGGTATTTATTTCTCCTTCTGCTCCCATATCACTATTAGGAAAAGCTACCAAAAGGCTACTCTCATCACCAGAAAGAAAGGTCTATCTATTCTCACAACCCAAGCCTGCACTCTCACTTCCCACATGGCCCTCTCAGAACGTCCCTCTGACCACTTCCACAGAGGAGAGAGCAGAGTTAGAAATTACTCCTGGCCTATCTCAGCCTATATCCTGAACTATCTCAAGTGAACTCACCATGCCCAGAGAGCACATGGGGAAGGCCAGCCATTAGATCTCCTTGCCTTCACATCCCAGCAGCTTACTCCTTTGTCTACATCATCCCTTGCACCTGGCAAGTCAAAAGGGGTAAAAACATCTAAAGTAGAACTACCCTAACCTTTACATACAAATACTTATGTTCCCCTGCCAGCTCCTTCCCTTGTTGTGCCCCTCAGTAGGAGTTACATCAGCCCTCAGAAGCAGCAGATCAGACCCAGAGATAAAAAAAGTACCATGTAAATTACATGTTTCCATCCACACTGAAGCCATCTATGTGACACAGTCAATGCCTTGAATTTAGGTCAGGTTAGACTGAGCTAACTACAGCAACAAGCTCAGCACAAGGCTTAAACACCTCCCCTGGAAGCTTAGGAAATTCTTGGCAGCTGCCCCATGCTACCGCAATCTTGTCAAGCCAGCTAAAGTTAACTTGGGTACACCTCACTGCACAGTCATAGGAGCAACTATGCAAGAGTAGACAAACCCTAAATAAGAAGTTATCTCTTTCATGGTCCAATACCCCACTGCTTTGTGCTGATGAAAAACAATTACAAAATATTCCAGTTCTGTCTGAAAGCATTTCATATATAATATACATATACACACAATGCACATGAAATGAAGCTTTAAGTATCTATTATAAAGATTCAAGGGAAGATGGAATTAAATTCAAAAGCTCTAATTCAGATCTCTTTGAGATACTTTACATCAATTTTCAATTGATATTAGTGTTTTACTCCCAATTTACATCAATGTAAGTAAGAACAGGTACAGGCCCAAACACTATAAAGAGACCAAGTCCACAAAACAGTAAAACAAAGAGCAAATTATATAAACAGAGCAACCCTTTAAGCTGTCTATACAATTCCTAAATTTACAGAACCACACACCATCTATTGCTGCATTTATTTTTATTACAAAGCCATTTTTAACCAATAAAAAAAGTTGCCCTATTAAACTAAAAAAGACCTTTGAAGACTAAAATCTGTCAGGACAGTCCTGAGAAAAAGCTAATCAGAGTTTGTGTTTCACGAGCAATTTGAGATCTGCCATTGATAATCTTTAGTATTGAGGCTTTTTGCTGAACTCTACCCTAAATTCTAAACTCAGAGCTTTATAAATTTTACAGAAATTTTTAATTTACAATTATTTAGTGTTGTCAACTCTGTCAGACTACTGCATTTCTGTCGTCACATACAAAATATAAAATCTGACAGTTGCCTCTTATACAACAAAATGCAGTGAATTACTACAGTAAGAAAGTATATTGAAATAGAAAGTGTATGATTCGTATCAATTTATTCTGAAATTGTGTAGAAGGACATTTTTCATCATCACTAGGACATCACACTAAAGCTTTTGACACCTTATTTAGTACTCTTTTTATTGACTACGATAATGTGTCCCACAACCCTTTTCTTGCCTTATATCAAGGCAAAAATGAAACAGAAAAAGTGACATGTTCACAGTGCTGTCATCCCACTCCATGTTTTCCACAAAGACACAAAGTTGTTCTCAGTGATCGCCAGAAGTTTCAGTCAATAGTTCAGCTAAGCATTGTAGTTTATCTGGACTAAAAGTACAAAGACATTATACCTTTATACTCAGTGAATTTTTAATCAACTCCCTGCAGCTGTTATTTGCAGCATCTTCAGTTTTGCTTACTAAGAGCACTAACTGAGATTCAATACCATGAATGTTTTCACATAGTAAACATTTGGCTCAACATTTTAAGTATTGTGAACTAGTTTCAAGTAACAAATATATATAACAAGAATGAAAAACTGTTCGCGAACATTCTTCTGATCATAGGCAACAACAGCTGTCTCATACTATCACTATTCATGTAATACATATACTGGTACGTGTTAAGGTTTGTTCCCAGCTAGCAGCCCAGGCCTGAATTTGCAGTGAGAGTTTCTCCCCTTAACACAGTCAAGCTGAACAGGGAATACAGACCCTGAACTTCAGAAAAAAATAATCTAGACTCAAGTCTGGAAACCACATCTTATTACAGAATCACAAAGGTTAAACTGAGATCCAGGATTTTAATCTGAAATTCAATATGGCCTGAGAAGACTCATTTCACATTCAGAGACTACAATTTAGTTTTAAATAGGACAAATCAGCATCAATCATTAACAGATACCCTTCTACAACCAGTCTAAGGGCTGAAACATCTACCTGTTAACCATGTCAAGTGGCATTAGCAACAAGGTATATTCTTTATTCTTACTTCCTGGTTACTTGCAAGGTTGTTACACATTCATATTTTGCATCCAAATCACAAACTGTGTGAAGTAGTATTTGGATATTGAAACTTGACCCACACACACACTAGTCAGCAATGCTTCACCTTTTCTGAAAAGTTTCTGACCTTATGTCAAAAATTGATATATGTCATGAATAATTAGACTTGTAAGACCTCAAACACTTCACTGAGTATTGGTGTATTGTATGTGTCATCCTAATTATGCCCCATCCTATGGCTTCATTTTGCAGGTTTTCTTTGTAGTGTCAGATACTTCTCAAAGTGATACTGCTGCTGAAACATGTGGGATTACTTACCTAAGAAATGCAGTGCTTGACAGAAAAGTACCGAGATACATTAGGCCCAGAGAAATGAACAGTGCATATAAGATACACGCTATAAGATGAAAAAACTTTGCAAAAGTGAAGAACAGCAAACAGTCCCTTTCCTTTTTCCATATGCTGCATGCCACCCCACAAGACACAGCTCCCATGCCCATGGGAGGAGGCTTTTTGGCCTCTGCACCACCCTCTGTCCACTAACACTCTCCCCAGCCTCCTGGGCTACATATTCATTTGCACATCCACATAGGGATTAACAATATCACCCCTAGACCATAAACGGTTCAGCTAAATGCCTAGCACACTAGGTAAATAAAATATTTGTGTTCACATTTGCTTCCATAAAACAGCTTTCACTTTTCTTTTCCAAGCAGTTAAATATCTCCCAGGGAACATTCATGCTGCAAAACCTTGGGAGCAAAACAGAATATATACTTAGCTCTAAAGTTAGGTCTATCCTATATCTGTGCAGTCAACCACTACTACCCTATGAAGTTTCTCTTGGAGCAGTTGCTCCAACAAAAAAAAAAAAAAAGTCTCTGTTCTTACCTTGCAGTCACCTTGTAACACAGTCTGATGCCCTGCACTTCTGGATCACAGCCTGCCATCTGGACTTTTGTCTTCCTCTGAGCTCAGTCCCTGTCCTGGGCCACCTCACAGTTGTTAATTAGTGGCACTGTCTACATGCAAAGTACCCTGCCTATCACCATTTATATTATAAATGCCTTTTCCCTCCTGACTCTCCGCTATGTTCCTGCTGCTAAATGTCCTTAATTTCAAATTCTTTATGCTAGGTTTTGCCTTTAATAACACTTGAATGAAAAGCAATTTTAAAGCAATCCATACTGTCAGTGGCCCCCTCAAGCAAATATGATTTCTCTTAGCTTTGCCTTCAGGTCTAGGTTAAGAAGTTTAAATTAAGTAATTAAAAAAAAAAAAAAAGGCAAAACAATAAATTTTTAAGGTCAATCATTGAACAAGCCACATTTTTATACATTTCCCAGACAACTGCGCATACACTTGTGAGTTCTTGCAGACCATCAGTTTCCACTCCAGCCTACTTGCATCTTTACAAGCTTTAGCTTATAAGAAAAGTTAATGTAACACATTACAAAATGAAAGTTTTAGCAATGGGAAACCAACTAAAGCGAATTGGTAATGAACACAACAGCTGACTGCCAATGTGTTCTGTTCTGCTAATATCATATCAGCATGGTGGCATCAAGGAAAACGAGGCTTTTTGAACTGAAGAATTAGGCAACTTTGAGAAATCAGCCAAATAAACCAAAAGCTATTGCAGACACAATTAAGTAAAATATTGGGAAAGCATATTCTTACAGACAAGATCCTAGACCTGGATCTGGAAAAGCAAGCTTTAGGTTCTCTGAAGTTCTTAAGTTTTCAGAGATCCATGGTATGGTTCTCAGATCAGTTGCTTTGGTAATGGCAGAGCAGAAGAATGTATTGATGCAGATAAGTGTTTTTTGAAAATCCTGTGTAACGGTTAAACTTAGAAGCACACAAATGTGCAAGTGTCATCCACTTCAAATTTCCAGAGGTAATTAGGTGCCAACATGTTTTCGAAAGTGTCATCCCAGTGACTCTGATTCTGCTCCAATAAGACAACTGTTTTTCTGCTCTCAACTTTTCATCTCAGCTGAGGTCTTCTGTAGCTTGTAAAGTACAAAGAATAAACTGGTCAGTAACTATAGCACAGGAGTTCCCTGGGACTTCCTCTACTCAAGGAGGTAATGGAGTTAACAAGAAGGGAACAGCATTTGTTCAGATAAAAGTTTGTCCAAAACTGCAAAGTCAAACTAAACCAGAACAGCACTGACCAACTGTTTTGCATTCTTTGATGCAACTAGACCACAGTGGAGCATGAATGTGAGGGAAGACACAGGTGAGTGAATAGAAACAGCATAACCTTGGGCACAGAAATATTTCAGGGCAAAAGCACAACAGACTGAATTGTACCATAAGAGGAAGAGGCCTTTGTGTAATCCAGTGATTGATTTATGCATCACCATTGTGAGACCGCCATCCTTTGCAACAAGGGACTCATCATAGCAACAAGTAACAGGCTGAGAGACAAGCCATACTGAAGTCCACAGTCCTGCCAGTGATGTCTTGCTGCTCCTCTCAACAGAGACTAAAAATAATTTGAACTTTTACCTTTCAGTATCCCTGTTAGCTATGGTCTTTTTTGATTGTTTTTTGTTTTGTTTTTTAAACTTGCAAGTTAAAAATAAAAAGAATATATTTCTCAGGCCTACCAAACTCACCCTTCAAGTGAGTTTGGTTTCCAGCATCAAAGGCCACACCTGACCTTCAGGTAAATCTCAGCCCCTCCTATTACTGTCCTTTGTTACATTTGTGCAGAACCCACCCAATGCGTTTGTGTTGAAGAATCATAAGTGATCACCATCAGTGGGCTTGCAATGAGGGTATGCCAAGAGAGCAGGAAAAGATTGGCAGTTTCCTGCTGCAGTCCCACCATTTAGGTTACCTGTACCACAACTTTTGGAAGCCACACTGGCTGCTGCTGGGAGACAGATAGGACAGCAGCAGCTCTTGTGTAGAGGATGAGGGAACAGCCATTCCCATAGCAAAGGTCACTTATTCCCTCATGTCCCTGACATAGAGAAGTAGGTCCAACCAACCTCATTCTACAGGCCTCTCATTTCTAATGTCCACCCCAACACTGGCCTTTCACCCTACCTCTTTCTCTACTAGAGCATGTGCAGCCTCGGTACCTCCCACTTGGGGCAGACAAATTCAGTACCAGCAACAATACTGAGAAACATTGAACATGTTAGAGGACATGTTCCAGCCCTGCCTCCAGACACAGGAACTTACTCCACAGATAGCGCTCCCCAGCCAGAAGCAGGACAGGCACGTATGTTCTTGAACTCAGTGCTGTGTGTGTCAGAACCCTGCAGCAGCACCTCTACTACCACGGCTGGCATCTGACCTCACCTTTCTGCCAGACATAAGACTGTTTTCCTGAGGAAGGTTTACACTCTTGTTTTGTTTTTAAAAGAAACTTAGGTTTTTAGGAGCAGAATTCAGCGTCCCTCTGGATACACAGGGAACCCCACTATGTGCTGCATGGTGTAATGGCAGCCCACCAGGCAAGCATTACAGAAGCACTGGAAACCAGAACACCCTTTAAAATTGGTCCACCCCATTAAACAGGAAAGAGAGATGATGCTAATAAAGATAGTGAGTCTAAATTTTGAATGCCTTAGGAAGAAATTTATAATACAATTTATATAATTTATAAGTTTATATAATTTATAAATTTAA
Source organism: Strix uralensis (assembly GCF_047716275.1). NCBI lineage: Eukaryota > Metazoa > Chordata > Aves > Strigiformes > Strigidae > Strix > Strix uralensis. The sequence goes on along the minus strand of NC_133974.1, from coordinate 90,638,556 downwards.
TATAAATTTATATAATTTATAAGTTTATAATTTATAACCTCATGGAGCCCAAGGCAAAAAATCCAAGCACCACCAACACCCCATCCTTCCACCCCCAAAAAAACCACCACAGATCCTGAGCCAGGGATAACAGTATGCCCACATTAACTCTTAAAACAAAATAATTCATGAAGACATGCAAAAAAAGAGTTCTGCTGAAGTTTTAATTCTTTTCTCTCAGGCACAGACAAGTGTGATGATACAGCACTACAAATTAAATATTCTAATGCAAATCAGGTCCATTTCTGAAAGTCACAGTGACCTGAGCAGCCACCCAGAATAAAATCTTGCAAAGTTCCCTCAACCGAAGGACAAGTCTAATGGTTCTCACAGCACACAGAACTGCAGGAATAGATTTTCTCCATCTCATATACAAATGCACACAACTTGAAATGAATTTCTCGGAAGAAAATGAGGTGGCTAGCAGTTGTATGAGAAACTAATGGGAATTTTAATAAGGTACCAAAAAAAAATTGTGATGGACACAGCTATTCGATATCTCTTATGTTTCGTTCTGAATTTTAAATAATTAATTTTAAAACCAAACAAACAGTAATTGCATTTTAATAATTGAGAGAACACCAGATAAGGAAACAATATCCAACAAACAGCAAAGGAAATTAAGGAGTAATGGAAATGGTCTTAGAAGATCCAGATAACTTGAAATCATGGTTCAGTGTATTTCATTTTCTCCTCCTGGGACTTCATACACCCTGGAATCTCATTCATGTTCTTGTTTAGTTTCTTAAGCAAGACTTCAACATTTTTACATACTGCTGCAATACTATAGTGAGTTCTATGACTTGCAGTAGTTAACACTGCAATAGGATGGGCTTGTACTTATTAAGAAGCAGTTCTGCTAATGATGCTCGTGATCCGCTCTCTAATATGTATGAGTAAATTCGAAGATGCACTCCTACACAGTACACATGCAACACCTCTTTGAATAGCATACCACTTAACACTGCCAACTCAGTTTTTGATGGATGGCTGCACAGCAGAGGGGATCTGTCTGCAACCAACAAGCAGGTATGGGCAAGTTGTTTGTCTGCACCAGTTTTCTGTTTACAAGAGTGTTTGACATGGGTGGGCACTGAGGGGAGCAGTGATCACTGATGTCCAAGAACACTTAATTTTGCTCTGTCTTGCAACCTAGTTAAGAATATAAGCTGTATTATATATAAGGACCATGAGATAAAGGTCAGTTTATTGTCAGCTTTTTCATCACACGAAGGTGTCAGGGCTGAAGGGGTGCTATGGATTTACACATTTAAAAGTCTGCATATTTGTACACACGAAGGAATTTCACAAGAGTCTTCTATGGAGAACTCATGAGAGACCTCAAGCAACAAGTCTGGATTCTCTTAGAAAGAATAAAGCACTTCAACTCATGCCAAAAAGCCCTTGAAAAATATCACAGTGTTTTTCCCATTCCTCACTGTCCTATAGATTTGTTTATTTAAATGAGTCTAAAGTGAGATTCACAGATATGTGGTACGTCTGTGATATGACTAAGGCAGGGGCAGCTGGCTTAGCACAGAAATCGCTAGGAATGCATCTGAAGCCCCCAGATGGGCAATAAGCCCATAGACAGTGTCTCCAAGCTGCTCTCTGGAAGGCTTCTGCCCCAGAACACTCCAGTGATGACCAAAAGGGTTACATGGCTGAAAGTTTCCCAAGGCCCACAACACAGTTCAAACCCTAAGAAATCACTCGTGCTTAGCAAAGCTTTAAAAAATTACAGCAATTTTATTGCTGTTGGTTTTTTATAAAGCATGAAATTAACCAACTTCTCTCAGTCATGAGCTAATGCATGGTATGCTGTGCTGAAAGTCAGTAGGATTATTCTGACTGTTGGACTATGTCAAGCACGTACAGTGATCCAGGTCCCATATGACTAACAGGGGCTAGATACTGTTACACCTTATCTCCTACAAACAACTGCATAATTTTTCTTCTTGGAGTACCTGTAATTCACACAGTAGAATTTATCTTGTCCCAAGACATGTTACTACACCCCTGAGCATCAACAGTTAGAGACCTGGTCAGCAAGTGAATCAGAGCCAACTCAGTAGTCAAACTGCTTAACCAGCTTCACTGGCTGGCCCTTATTCTTTTCTCATACCAGTGCAAATCAGTTGACTGAGTTTGTTCTTAATTTCTACCACTGAGAGAAGAATTTGGCTGCTTCTTCTCAGGGGATGCCCTGAGCTAGATTCTAGCCTGCACAGCACACCTCCATGACCCAGAAGTAGTCTTCCACTGTGGACAAGGACTTTATTTCCTCTCCACCTGCCAAAAGAGAGGGTGGAAAACCTACTATTTCCTAGTAAAATACACTGCAGTGAATAATCTGAAGTTCTGTAGGACTGAATTACATTCTTTGAGAAAGCTAAATGATGTGCTAAGTCAAAAAAACCCCACTTGCTTACTGTTTGTCATATTAAGGTGGTATTTATCAGAGCTTAATTAAAAACAACTTTAAACAGCACTGATGTTATTACAAACCAGCTTTCACTGTTTCCAATATTAAAAAACCCCCCACTTACTTATGGCTTCAACAGCACCCATCATGGAGTATTTAAAAGGGTCTTTTTCCTGTGATTTATCTCCTTAAATAAAATTTCCAGGTTGTTAGTGTAGTTTACAATTAGTCATCTAACACCTGACTATCCCAGGTAACACTATCTGAGAAGCTAAAGTCATGCCACCTTTAAGAAGCTATCTTGAACGTCCTTTGACCTTTGCCGGACAAATAGTTAGGAACTGTGAATCATTCTTTAGGAGTGCTGCTTTTGAAAGAGTCATTAAGAAGAAAGTGTAAATGTCAGCCTGCTCCTCTCCTTCCTATGGCGTTGGAGATGCTGCTCGCTGCTGCACGACAAGAGTAGCACAGTGCTGCAGCTGTTGTGGAGAGAAGCCAGTCAGCTTCTGCAGGAGACAAAGGGCTGTACTGCTCTCCTGCTTCATGCTCTGGCTGGAGCCAGCAGAGTCAGCAAGCAGAGCCTTCGACAGGAGGTCAGCATTGGCAGTTCTCCTTTTCTTACGTTTACTTGAGTGGGTTTCAGGCAGCCAGGGAGATCACTGACAGCAGAACCCATGGGACCTAAAGACTCAAAGGCCTTCTTTTCATGCATCCTTAGAAAGCTCTGGCAGCCTTCCTCCCCTCCTTTGCCACTGCTGCCAAGTTCACTGTTGGCTGTCAGACTCACACCCTATTAAAACAAGATTACAGGAGCAAAAGCTTACCCACAACCACCTTGCAAGCTGTTTAGAGTCCTGCAGTGGTGCTGGATCATCACCCTCAGGCATCTAGCTCAGGTTCTTTAATGTTCTTCACTCTATACTGCCACTGCTTCAAAAACCCCTCTGAACTGCCCTTTTCAGCTTCTCATCCTTGCCAACATAGCCACAAGGAGCCCTAACAGGCACACTCACAAGCCCCAGCAAGGCCCAGGGTTTATTCTCATTTTAGAGCATGGGTCTCCCAGGCCATGTGAAGTCCCTCTTTTCTTGCTGCAGCCCTGTTAGTATTTTCTACCCAGCACACACATTATAAATGCACACAGACACAAATGAGACAGGTTATCATTCTGCTTTCTTGACAAGATCTGCCTTTTAAAGTCTCTCCTGGTAATAAGCAGAAACAACTACTGCTGGAAGGCACTTGGAAAGAAACAGCCTCAGCAGCACAACGTAAATAATTAACAAAACCATTCTTTTAGATTGCATTATGCAGAGAGGAATAAATCATCAGACAAGCATTAAATATTTCATGAAAGTTATCATAAAGTTAGAGAATCAAGTGTCCTTCTATATCATTTCAGAGCATGGAATAGTCATCAATACATTTAAGAACTGCCGCTCATCCCCTTTGCAGAAGTGAAGGAGATGGATTTTCTTGAATTCTACATACACTAAGTTTTCTACATTCACTAAGATTTCTAAAAGGCTGATCATCAGATTTTCCTTGGGAAAAAAAAAAGAAAAAAACAAACAAACAAACAAAGAACATAGGCCTTTTTATGGCCTTTCAAACTGGGTAGCCAGAAATTGAGGCATATAAAATTTCTAGTCATTTCTGAAAACACTGAGTTAGTAATGAGCAGTTGTGTTGCTGAATGACTACTGAAACAAAAGAAACTATCCACCTCCCTAAGTGATACTTATTAGCAATAAATCTACCCTCTAGAGAAAGAAACAAGGAAAAACCCAACCCAACTCCCTAGTTATAGTGTTGCCAAATGAATGCCTAATGTTGTATCATCAGAATTAATAAGTGGAAAAATCATGGAACTCATCCAGCCACATAACTTACTCTCCAAATCATTTAACATTAGTTTTTCAGGAACAACGGATGTTGTAAATGTCTTGTGATTTTTGCTAATGTTACATTTTCTCTTAACAGGCTGATCAATTCTCAGTACTACCATTGACTTTCCAAAACAGAAAATAATTTTTGCAACACAGACCTCACCTGGAACTGAAAAATATTTTGCTATTTATCTGGTTTACATTTACATTTATCTACTTTAAAACAGATATTTTTCAGGTTTTCCCTTTGTCACTTGTGCTCATTACCAATAGTAAATATGCTTGAGGTTCAGCATTTTCTGCCAAGCTTTTCCCTCCTCATCAATCTTTAGCTGCTGTTTTTCATCCTACCCTGAAATCCCAGGTGCTTCTCAGGCCCGATAAAACTAAGGCAGTGCAGTATCCAGAGAAAAAGCAAAGGAGGATTAGAGCATCATGGTTGTTTGCTTTGCAGTAGTAGGTGTAGGAAGCCCAAAGTGGCTACTAATTTTAACTGAGATCATTATGTGCACAGGACCCAGACACCTTCAATTTCTAATATCCATCCTACACTGAAGAAAATCAGTGCAAAAAGAGTTAGAGCTTTGTAAACACAAGAATTTTTTTTGCTGACAGAGCCTTCACCCAAAGCAAGATATGACCAGAATGTTGTATTTCTAAGTTTCTGACACTGTTTTAATTTATATGACAACACACACTGAAGCCATTAATATGGTATTTTTGCTTCACTACTAGATCAAGATAAAGTGAGTTGTGAAAGATCTCATGTGAATAGAGATGATTTTTAAACAGCAAGAGAAAATTTAAGTTTGCCCTCAGAGTAAAAGCTTTACTTATTTCTAGAAGATTTTTAATGATGGGAGAACTTGTGCAATATGCAGAATAATAAACTCTACAAAGATAAGATGTGTGAAGCAGTGATTATTTTAAAACACACTGGCAGTATGCATGCATGCATGTAATAAACATACAGATTCACAATTCTAACACCCAAAGCCTGAATAATACAACTCTTTCTTAAAAACATGGGAAGGGGACATTTCACAGTTTCTCAAAAACTGCAGGAGTTCTTTGGAATCAGAGCACTTCAGAGGTGGTATCAAAATGCAGGCTTCAAGTTCAGAACCAAGAAGAAATAAATACAGCAAAATTTCCTGAAAGTCCAAATGCCACAAAAATATGACAAAACTGAAAATGTCCTCATCCTAAATAAAAAAATAAATGAGTGAGCATAAACTGTCAGCTCAGCAGTCGCATCTCCAGTAGGCAGCAGGAGCAGCTTCATGGTTGGAGCAGCAAGGCACTGGGTTCTGAGCCAAAAAGTGCTACTGACTCATCCTCATGTCGGAAAGGTGTTTCACTGCATCTTGTTTCCAGTTTTGCCTCAAATTCACCAATTTCCAAAGCAAGACGCTGATACAGGTCAGGTTTAACAGACATAGTTATCCACAGTAACACCATGATAAATAGGTAAAGCTTTATATATGTATACGCACCAAAGCGATTGGTTGCTTCTCCCCTTTTTCCTAACTAGAGCATCCCTATTGCATTCTACCATCTGGTCCCACCCCCTACTCTTGAACAGACTTTGCAATGCTGAGAACACCAAAATATTACATCTGCAGTTCATTATAAAGCTCAGCTGCACCAGTTGTACTGGGAGGGAATAAGCGTAGGTTTTTTCCTCTTCCCAATTTAGACACAAACGGGCAGCAAGGCACAGCCCAGCCCAGAATACACAACAACATATTTTACCTGTGCTAATGGGCTATAGCTAGTCTCCCAAGTGTTCTGTAATAGGGCCAGATGCATTCAAACAAAATGCATTTCGGTCTCTGGTGTTGCTGTTTTAATCAGACTTGTTATTCTCACTTTTCCTAAAACAAATTAGTCAAAATGCCATTATATTATCCAGTATCTAGTCAATCTCTGCTATGCCATAAACAAAATATACCAAATCAATACCTTTGGAAATTTCATTTATTTAGCCTGTAAGAGGCTCATCAAGCTGCCCTACATCAAATCCAGTAGCCTGATTAACAAATTAATCATCATCATCTCACAACATCCAGCACAGCACAACGCTATTATCCTGCTTTCTCTTCAGAAGCAAAACAAAAATCCACATGATCACATAATGAAACACCAGTGAGATACAAAGCACCGAACATATTATTTGATATTAATCTTCAGAGAGCATGTGTGTTCAGTTGTCTTCCAACCAACAAAGCCGGATTGTTGTGTCTGACTTGTGTTATCCTGTAACATTGCATAATTTTAACAGCAAATTTGAGATTAAAACAGGCAAGCAAGGAACTGGACCATTTCCCAGAAAGGTCTCTGAAGGCTATCTATCCTTCTTAGCAACTAGTTAGCAACCAAGAGATGATTGCTGTGGATTAAAGAATTAGATAATAAAACAAAAAGTCTAATCAGAAACGTTGTTGCCAGCATTTTACTGTCACAAGGCCCATTGGAATTAAAAAAAAAAAAAAAAAAGCACTCAAATTATTTTCATTTTCTCACAAAGTTAAAGGAATATTTAAAAAGAGAGGTTTAGAGGCACATGAAAAAGATGTAAGAAATCCAGACTACTGAAAACCTTTCCAGGAATGTGAAGGGAAAAAACAAAACAAAACAAAACAAAACAACACAAAAAAAAAAAACCCACAGGTTTTTTTAGTAGCTTTCATGGCTTGGCTAAATTTAAACTAGTCAATTCTCCTGGCACTGTATTTTGCATTCATGGGCACTCTGTAATAACTCATCCATTTAGAAGAGTTGGGGCAAATTCAGATCTAGTTCAAGCAAGCATAGCTAAAGTTAGAACATTCTTGTTCACCTGTAACAGACAAATCCAGGCTGTTGGCCACACAAAAGCCAGAAAAGATTAATTAGTGATTACATTCTGAGCCCTAAGATCTTACATGTTACTCAAGTTTTCTAGGCAACTGGCAGTGCAGTCATAGGGAGATTAGTTGAGCCATGTAATCCAGTACAGAAGACCAAAGGAGACACTGCAGGAATAAAATGTTTTTATGCAGATCATAACACCTCTACTACCTGTATTATTCCACTCCATATGCTGGAGCAGCAAAGGCCAGGATGGCAGTCCAGAAACCCTGACCCTAGGTTCAAATGGAATAAATACTTGAGATTTCTAGGTAGAGTGAATATTAGTCTGTCTGAAACAAGGAAAATTCCAATGCAGTTTCAAACACTGGTAGCACAATTCAAGAAGTACCCAACCAAATAGTTTTAAGACTAAAGAATTTGTCACTTTTTTTTTTTTTTTGCATGCCAGCATCACATGAAAGCTCCAAAAGCTTTCTTTGAAGTTTTCCTTCACTGTTTCTTCCTCCCATGTGAAAAATAGTAAAAAATTATATTAATGACAAATTAAGGAGGCTACATGATCAAACCCACAGAGTTCAGGGAATGCCAGATTTAAGGTTAACCTAGCTTTCACAGTGCCCACACAGTGATTGTTTTCACAGAGTTCATAATGTACATGGACCACAAACTGATAGATCCAATAGACTTCAGAGGGTTTATGCAAATTTATACACTTCCAAGGAACTTTACCACATATTTATCCAGTTCTGATAGGTGGTTGAGTAACAGTCACTACAAACCTAAAATTTCTCTTTTGGTCTTTCAATGTATTGCTAATTTATTTTAACTATTTCTTTTCAGCTTCATCTTAAAAGGGATGTTGTAATAATGATTAATTTAGGTTATTGCATACACAGTCTGATATATCAGCTATTTACATCCCTTTGTGTATTAAATACTATAATTAAAAGAAGGTATAATTTATTTTAGCAGAATTACTTTTATTTATACTTCTACTAAGAATCAGGCTTCTGGTATGTTACCCTTTCTTCTAGACTCACTGTGATATGAGCTAGTGTTTATTAACATTCCTAAATTACCAGGTAGGATATCAATAGCTACATATTTCATTCAGCTTCCAAAAATCTTAGAAAAATTGTACATTAGCTTAAATAAAGAGTTTAAAATTACAAAACATGCTGTCACTATTACAAATGTGTAGGACAGATGAGTTTTAGTCAGCTGACAGACTGTACTAAGTTCTGTCTAAGGTAGCTTGATAACCAAGAAACATTACAAAAGTAAGATATTTTTCAGAAAGATGAATCACTTTCCCAGGGCCAATAGACACTAAGTGAAGAGGTTTTGGAGTCCACTTTAAAAATAATAAAAAAATAAAACAAAAAAAAATTACCTTCCAGCTTGAAGCTCTCTCCAAAGTTGACAATTCTAAGCCAAAATCTTCAAATTCTGAGTTAAACAGAAAGTTAACAACCCTAAACTCTTTTGAGGGTTTTTCCTTCAGCCTGCATCAACATGTCAAATGTTGTTCCAAGCCAGTACAGATTTGTGGTCATTCTTGGTTATTTGAAACTAAAGCACAAAAAAATGCTTATGTTCTCCAGCATCAGGGAAACACCATTACTTAAGGAAGATATGAACAAACATATCTGTACAGGTAGACCAATTATTTTTCTCATATCAAATAATTAAATTCCAATTATATTTGCACCAAACATGTTAGCTATACGAATTCTTCCAGAATAAATCAGGAACATGTATTTGTTTTGTTTCTTGCCCATTTTTCAGAGCTCTGAGGTACCTCAGCATTTTTCCCATATCAGCTCATGCATTCATAAAGGTTTCTGCATTTATCATCATCTCTATGTTTAATTAATATGCTTTCTACTTTTCAGATCATTAATGAAGATGTTAAGGAAAATGCACTTAACACTTATCTTCATAGCACTATTAGACATCTCTCCACAATCCATTGCTTTTCCATTTGTCACTTTGTAAAGATCCTTTTTCTGTACAAATATAATTGAAGTCAGGTCCCTAATGAAAACCCATATTTTCGTTCACAACGAACCAGTCTGACTATAACATGTTTTATTTGAGCCACCGTAATAATTTATCTGTAAGAAGAATATATGGTAGAGACTAGATTAAGTGTTGAATCAACTGTGCTTGATGAAATTTACTCTGGATTACTGCAGAAACTGGCCAGGGCAATCTGAGAGCTGCTCAAGATTACTTTCATGAATTCATGGAAATTGACTGAGATCTCTAAGTTTAAAGTTTTGAGAACTGTAGGTAGGACAGGAGGAGAAAAGCCAGTATCATTCATTCACCTGTAAAATACATCAGAACAAATAATAAACCAAGATTTTTACTTATATCGAAGCTGCTTAACATGTTCAGCATGGATTTGCCAAAAGCACTTAAATTTCTTCTAGGGTATGAAAACAATGAGAATGTAAGATGAGTAAGCATGTGAGAGGTATTGCAATGTTCTTTCTTGCACATAAAACAACTGCATGAAGACACAAGTAAACCAGGATAAAGACAAGTGAGTAAAATCTAAGATGAGGTACTACCAGGTTTGTGGCATTGTACGTTAAGAAACTTGTAGCCTGATCACAGGTGAATCCATAGGACAATAGGGAAAAGGTTCCAAAATCTATAAAATCTCTTATTCAGTGGTTATTTCCTATGACCCTGATATATTAGTGATGCATTTTCAATTAAAAAAAAAATGAACTCTAATGAGTTAGAGAGACACCTGACAGCTAGGAAAGAACAGGTGATTTAACACCTACACTATTACATCAACTTCAGTCATGTGTCACATGCACACAACCAGTCTTACTGAAAACAATTTGGTAATCTGCAAATAACGGAATTCTAGACATAGCTACCAGATACTTTGCTATAAAATTCTGGAACTTTTACTTAATAACAAACAATTGCCAAGTTTCATAAGGCTAAATAACCAGAGTCTCATTTAAATCAAAGCCCTTAAAAATTGATCTATCATGGACTGACCTGGCTCTGAATGTTCTTTTCCACATACTAATTAAACTAAGTTGAGAGCTTATGATGAGCAAAGCACTAGAAAAGCACTGAAAACTGCTAATCTCTCAATCCCTATAAAAAGTTAGCAAATTATCTTAATTGACTGCTGCCCCAAAGCTATGCTGGTATTTAAAATGATAGCACAAATGTTATTCCAACACTCTTTACCAGGAAACACATGCCATTGGCATCATCCCAAACAGTTTGAGGTAATCACACTTTTGGGCCATGGAGAGAAGGAGAAGACCTGGCATCTCAGGGCAAAAGTGTCGTTCACATCTACTCCTCATCCCAAGTCAAATAACAGCACAAATTAGCCCTTATGTATATCCCTTTTTTCCCCAGTATTACACACAAACTGCACACAAAAAAAAGAGACCCACAGTAACAGCTGAAGGATAATCATGCCAAGTTTATAAAAAAATAGTTCATACTACAAGCAGCTAAACTATTTCATCCTGCAGCCTCTCAATGGAGAGAAGCACTCAGCTATATAGCTTCCACAAAGCCAGCACGCCTCTAGCAGTAAAAGCATCCCAGAGCACCTATAGAAGGCATACACTGGAGAGATTACAGTGCATGCAATTGCACTCACATCCAGCTCAGTCTGCTGGCCGATGGGGAAGGACAAGCAACCTGTCAGCTTGTCTTCCAAGCAGTTTGTAATTAGCCATTACCCAGACTCTAGAGGGACTTTATGCTTTTCAATGCCTCCTCTCCGCTGTGCAAAAAGAGAGAAGGATCAAGGTTCCTATCTCCCTTGCTGACCCAAGCCTAGCAAATACCCTGGATCCCTCTCAGCAACTGTGCAAGAGCAAGCATGCCCAAAGGCTTTGTTCAGACATCTCCTTGTCACAGAACTGTGTTGTTTACTACTTTTGATACAAAATGAATTAACTTCAGCACAACACACTCAGACAGGACGCTTGCCAGAAAATTATTAGGTTGAACAGCACGCGAGGTAGCGCTACAGCTTTCAACTGACTATTACCTGAGGTTTGAAGTGGCATACTTTTCTATCTCACTGTTAAAGGAACACGAGACCCATTTCAGCTGCTCCTTCCACCCATCTTTTTACCACCTATATGGATTTAAAGTGAGCAAGACAAGCAAAGCTCTTCACCAACAGAAAGAGCTCTCTACCAGCCTCAAAGGACACAGCACAAACTGGATGACCACAAAGGAGAAATGTGGCAATGACAAGTCTTTGCCCTGAGCACTCTATTTCTCATGTCCATAGCAACTCATCCATAAATTTAATCTTGCACATGGAGAAGGTAAGTTTCACAGGTACCACTCCAATTGAGTAGAAATACTAAAACTTATTAGCCTCCTTCCTCTGCACATAAAGATAAAATAGTAGGACTTCGAGGTTGTAGGTGGATGTATTTGGGATCATTATCATCCTAAATTGCAGAAACAGAAATAAAAAGAACAACCAGGATAGTTCCCATGGGGCAGCCTCTTATCCATCACATCAGGTCAAACTGGGTTTTGCAACAACATGGTCAGCTCTGCCATAGTGTAAGGGTACAAGATGAGTTCAGGGGCTTTTGTCACTACATAAGATAGCCTGAAGCCATACAAAAGACACTCAGCAATGGGAAAATATGGTTCAAATACTCTTCCTTTCCTCGAGGGAGCTCCATCATTGGAAATCAGCTCAAGTAAAACAAGAAAGGAACTGCCGGGTTGGAGTCAGCTTTATCTGACAGAACATCAGAAAAATGTCAAAGAGACAATCAAGAGTGAGGTGTCAAGGTTTGGTATAACATGCCTTTGACTGACACTGATTTTCTGGAGAAGAGGAAATTGTATATTCAACCTATCTGTATTTCAGAAAAGCATTTGACGTAGTGCCACCTGAGATCAGCTAAAATATAGAAGAGACGGATTAGTGTGTTGGAGCAGGGACTGACTAAAAGGAGGTGTACTGAACAGCAGGAGTAAAGGGCTGCAAGGAAATTAGCAATGGATTTTTCTCAGGCTCAGTCTTGGGACTGATATTGCTCACTATATTCACTAGCAGCCTTAGAGAAGCAATCTTGCCACAACCCACACAGTTTTCTTTCTCAAGCAAATGCTTGGATAAACAAATGATCCTTCCTGTGTGCCTCAAAACTCAGCGAAATTTCCCTTCAGAAAAGCTAAGAAGAGAGCATTAGTAAAAATTATGTGTTCCTACCACTATCTAAAAGTCTATCACTAGTTCTGCTTATTTTTAAAAGCAAACTCTTTACAGAGATATTTGAAATAACATGGCTAAAACATTTATATAGTACAGGAGGAAACTGCAACAAACTGAACTACCCAAGTCTTCAAGACTAAAGCTAACTGAACATTAACAGTTAAATTAAAACTAAAAGTATTTAGAATTAAAAATGAAAAACTGCTTTAGATCTCAATAGTTCAACACATTTTTACAAGTTAAAAAAAATGTTTGTGATAACTTATGAAGTACAAGTCCCAGTATTATTGAAAAAACTTTCCTGCTTGTAATGCCTGAAAACTAAGGTTTATGACAAAAACATCAACATAACTTTGAGGTAATTGAACAATCCTGGTCACTACAATGATAAATAAATTCATAAAGCTATCACATGTCATTTCACAGGAAACAGCTTTCAAATATATATATTTTGTTTTCACGCTTAGAGGCAAATAGGAAAACAGATAAAAATGCAGATAGAGTTGTATCAGATATCAAGGATGCCAAAACAAGATATTAAAAGCTATGAAAAGAGCAAAGCTGGAGTATCTCAAACTGTTCTGCAGCACATAAGCACTGCAGAGAAAAAATTTCAGACTAAATTCAGTTGATTTATTTCTCACACATCAAGTGAACAAAGCAAAAGTGAACAGTTAATCCCCCAGTATATTCTTATTTTTCTTTATTGTCCCAAACTGTACATGTCAACCTCACAGGTAAGCCTGAATCATTAATTCATGATCAGAAAAAATGATTGCAAAGAACTGTTATACCATTTATACAAGTAAAATCAATTTATTATGAAAGACACAAAGAGTAGGAATAATAGATAAGGAAGAAGCTGTTAAAGTCAAAGCTTTGCTTGCTCCCTGGACACTATTTTTAAGAATAAGTTTCAACTCAGATTTACTGACAAATCATGTGTTAAAGACAATTATCTCTTTTTCATCCTCTGTATTTACTTATAACTTTTAAGCTGACTTGACCTTTTCCTTTTCCCACAGAATTAAATGAAACACATTTTTCCTATCACTTAGCAAAATAGTTAAGTAATCAGAAACTCAGCAGTATGTTTTTTCTGGCAAATGTGGCTGTTGACACAAGGAGCTAAGTTATCCTAAGTACATGGACAGAGCATTATGGGACAAGTTCTCACATCTCTTCTCACACCCAGGACTCTGCAAGGAGGATTTATGGGTATATCTCCTGGCTGGCATACTCTGCTTAAAACCATGGGGTTCCAGAATAAGTAATCCATGCACTGGTATAGTGACATTATAGATATGATATGGATCCTGATCAAGCAAGGACATGCAGTTGCTTTTTTTGGTGAGCAAGTTGGGGTATATGCTTCCTTTACTCCAAGATCTGAAAATGTAGTCTCAGTACAGTTCAAGTGATGCACACAGACAATATCTAACCCAGAAGTGCTGGTACATATTACAGACTTACCCCATTAAAATTGTTGAATAGTAGAATTGGCAGAGCAAGTTAATAACATAAGTGTTTTTCATTATGTAGCTCTGCAGTTTTGATCCTTAGTAGGTACCCTTAATCCAGACTTAATATATCTGGGAAAGACAGTCTTGGGACCCTATCCCACAGAATTTAAAACCATCTTAGACAAGTTGAATTTTAGCCAAAATCCCTGCGACAGCACTTTTCTCCATCAAATATGTTTTTTTCTTTTCTATCCCAGCTAGGCTTTGAGGAAGCCAGAATGGAATTTCCAATTAGTGCAAGAAACCTCACAATTCTTCCCCAAAACTGAAATCTCCTACCCACTCCCCAACTCGGTATCTCAACTGCCCAGTTTTATAGGTTTTGCTTGCTAGGAAACATTCTATAGAACACTTGGCTTCACTTATTCACAGCAGGACAAAAACAGATTTTAAAACTTTCTGATTTTTGTCAGAAGTTGCTGTTTCAGAGAATCCCCCAGTTTTGAGTCCTACCATGCTGCGTGTATGATAACCAGCTACTACCACATCCAGCACATTTGGGATCAGAGCAGAACTGAACTATTAGGAGCACAAAATAGACAGAAAGTGTTTAAAGCTGATCAGCGAAGAATTCCCACTACCACAGGAAGTCTCCTATGCCAGTCTGGGAGAGCCATTTTTGCCATCCTGCCCCACAGTTAGTCTGCAGGAGAAAAGACCAGAGAAGAATAAAAGCGAGAACCCTTGAGCATCTGCGTGCCAATGATATATGGTCATGAGGTGCCCTGGCAACATGGACTCAGTGTGCTAAAGCCAGTTCCGCTGACTTCCTCCAACCTCCTTTGCCTCAGACAGCAGTGCAGACCAGCCCTGGGTTGTTTGTCTGACTTGAGCTATGCCAAAAGATTTTCCATTGGAAACACAACAATTTATCTTTCATTTTCAAATTCAGAAATTTCCAATGCAAAGAAGCTCTTCAAGTTTAGTGATATTCCAGATTATGCATCTCAAATATCCTTATATATAAAGAACTACTCATTGTCTGTTAGTTAAAAATAAATTGACCATATATTCCACTTAGAGTAGTTTAGTAGCTGTGTAATTTACATAATTTTAAATTATACAACCAATAACATACTAATTATTGTACTTTTCTGCTATATTTGATTTTGCAATAAAAAGGTCTAAGGCTTTAGTATAAAATCAAGTTATTCAATTGTTAATTTTGAACATGGTATAATTACAATAACAAAATCAAACTACAAAGTACTTTCAATAGGTGGTTAAGGCACATTAAAGTAGATCTTTAAGAGCTATGCTGATTTAATTGCAAATGAACAGAACTTTTTATTAATATGGACATATTAAGAATCCATGTACTGTCTGGAGGGAGAAATATATTTTATGGTGTAATAGAAGTGTGAGACTTTTGGCTGCAGTATCTCAAGCAGTATGTTTTTAAAAGAAATTGATTTGGCCCAGGTCCAGGAAAAGATTTGCTGTCTAAAAGCCTGATTTTGCTTTTCTCAACTCCTGGATGTGTA
Organism: Strix uralensis; assembly: GCF_047716275.1. Taxonomy (NCBI): domain Eukaryota; kingdom Metazoa; phylum Chordata; class Aves; order Strigiformes; family Strigidae; genus Strix; species Strix uralensis. The sequence continues at coordinate 90,623,095 of NC_133974.1, read as the reverse complement.
GTCCCAGAGCAGAATCCAGGATTGGTACAAGCAGATAGTCTTTTTCTGTGATATATATACTTTACATCTCTTCTTAAAGCTCTCACTTCCAGGGTTAGGCACAGCTTAGCAGAGGATTGTCATAATGACAATTCTGGTGACGACACTCCCTCTCAACTCTCATTTCCATCTAAGTTTATGTACTTAAAAAAAACACCAAAAAAGAACCCAAAAAAACAATGAGTGGTCTGCACTAGTTTGTGCCTCAATAGATCCATGAGAAAAGCCTAGCAGAAAGGTCAGTCTCTCAGCCAGCCATATCTTTTCGTACACCTTACACAAGCAGAGAACGCCAATGAATGACGCACAGGGCAGGACCCCCAGAGAGAAGGGCTCCCATGATTTGGGCAAATGCAGTTCTCCACATTGAACGAAAAGTTTTACTCAGACTGTCATTGCTGGATTTATACAAGTTTAAGACCATGCCATTTACACTCTGAATTCTGGCATTACCCAGAGTTCCAGCGGCTGACTACTTAGCTTACCTTTGTTACTTCTAATTTCTGTCTTTTCACCACTTCTTTGAAATTCTATTATATCTATGCATTAAAAACATAGAGAATAGTTGTGCCTGCCTCTCTATAGATAAACACTGTTATATTTGGTTGGTAAACCTTGCAAAGATGTTAGCCTGTGCAGCAATAGCCATAGCTGTTTTTCCTAAAAGTGGTGAAACGAACCACCCCCCAAACATGTTTAAAAGCTCAGAGGGAAGGCAGGAAGGTTATTCACATAGCAACAATCTAACAGTTCAGTCGATTTTATTTATTTATTTATAAGTAAGAAGGGTTTATTAGTGCTGCACTGACATAGGTATTTTTATTCATTTGTAAGCCACTTCTCAGGAGTAGCAATTAAAGCTATTGCATATGCAGTCTGCTGTGAAGTACACTCTGAAATGGTTTCTAAAAAACAGTCTAGCTAATTTTCCTAGCAAAATCTTGGAGTAGCCCTGCCAAAACACCCAGACATAAAGCAATCTTGTTCAGACAGGTCTTAAATATTTGTCCCCTCACTCTGAAGTATTCCTTTCAGCCACGTCGTTACGTTGGGATTGTGCAGATGAACTGAGATTGCAGTGCTGTTTACCGTTCCATAACCATAATGATGCAATTCCAATTTAGAAAAAGATATTCATCTGTAAAGTTAATTGCTTCTCTTGTTAGCAAGCTTTATCGTAGTCCAATGGCTGATTATAAAATAATAGTATAGGCTGAAATTAAGCTCCATTGTCAACAGCAGACTCGTTTACCTAGGCAAAACATACAGCCAGGACTGATGAGTTTATTTTCCAAATTTCCTTCTGCAACACAGAAGGGAACACAGTGTACATCCCCTATGCATCCAAGCATCCCAATGACCATGAACACTTAACTTCCTAAGGAGAACTTTGCTCTCAATAGTAAAAGACCAAAATCACAAATATTATGAACCATGGCAAGAGATTAAGAGAAAGGCACCACTAGTGTCCCTAGTGCAGTCCATGCAATAGCAGAGAATTTATTAGGTAAATATCCCAGCTATCCCAAGTGGTCTACTGACATCAGTAGGGCCACTCATAGCAGTTTTAATGAGATTAAGCAGAGCTTTAAGCGCTTATGATACAAAAATCAGGTCATATTCAAACTGTTCAAAACAGCAATAGACAGATTTGTCAGTTTGTTTATTTGACAAAATTTTTGTGTCATATATAAAGCATATTCCCACATAGCAGAGGAGCAAATGTATGCAGGTGACAGGAGACCACATAGACTGACAACTAGTAAGCTGATGTTCTTGTGTTGCAATGCAGGAAATTAAGAACTCAGCCTCATCTTTGGAGTCTATGACTCACAAGAAATTTCATATGTGACTCTTCTGAGCAATTCTGCTGTGTCCCTGAGGCTTGGGGAGATAAATTACAAATTAGGAGAGCCTATATATTATCTTAATAGGGGCCAAACAAGTACAGACTGACTGATACTGTGTGAGGCTGATACCCACATAATTATCCTCCTAAAAATAAAAGTTCCTTTTTGCTCTGTACTACACTTCATCTTTTCCTCTTCAGGAGGTACAAAGGAAGTTTAATCATCCTAAAGGCTGAGGAGGCTGAGTGTAAAGATTCTCAAGAACTGAAGAGCCCTCTGTGGAGAAACACTGCAGAGCTGGCTAACCTTTTCAGAGTTCAGGAGCATCTCTTCAATAATACACCACAATTAATACTCACCATGCTTAACCTCAATAATCTGACAAGGGAAACTAACACCTTTTACCTTCGTGGTTTCTTTTTTTCATGTCTCCTAGAGCATCTGTGCTCCTTACTGCAAAATAATGCCAATACCTCATCCAAGCTGCACAGCAACAGTTTCTAAAGGAGAAAGAGAATAGAAATTCTCTTTGAAGTTATTGAAGAGACAAGGCCAAAAAAGTCCACAGAGGGGAAAAGAAAAAAAAGGAGTCTCCGAAGTACACATCCATCAGTTGCCAAGCATCTTTTTTACAAAGAACACAATTCTTCTGATAGTTACCAACATTTTGTTTCTCTACAAGTTGCAGACATACCACCCTAACTACCAAAATAGGCATTTTCATTAGACATCTCTGACAATTCCAAAGAAAATTTGCCATATAATGCACAGAAGACTTTTGCTTGAGAAAGGGGGAAGGTGACAGCAATCAAGGGCACATGCAATCCTTTTTCAAAAGCTGCTTAGTCTTAGGGACAGATAGTACCACTGAGAACATCTTCAGTTTCCCAGCTATTTGGGCAGAGAAGTGCAGAAGCATGAATCACAACCTCCATGAACTTTAAAGTGTCCTTTTGGGAGCAGTACAGAAAATTTTATCTTCATTCTTCTTCACAGCTGTGCTTACCTTATAGCTAAGGCAATCCTCTGCAAGAAGGTCTCTTCTCTGACTTGCACTGATGCATTCAAGGGCATTCTGGGAATTTAACATCAACCCACAGTCAGTAGGCACAGAAGACACCCTACCTACAAAACCACAGTGAGAAAGAAAGCTTTGTGACAGATAGCAACAACCTGAGTCTCACTGAAACAAATGAGAACTTTTGTTTAATTAGTTTAAGACACTGACTAGATAACATGTGAGACTATGAAGATCTGTAGTCATCACTTTATCTCTCTTCCCCTCAACTTGTCACTCTAGCTTAATAGTTCAGTAAAACCAATCCATCACTCTCCTAATCAGAGTTTCTAAGTAAACAAAGTCTACTGGGTTTCACATAGCATGTCTTACACTGACTTGTAAATTGCATGCTTGGACATTCCCAATTAAAGTCTTGTCTGCCTTTCTCAAATCCAGTTTTAGTCTGTATCATGGCTGCCCATCTGTAACAGACATAAGAGGTTCAGCTCAGAGCTAAAGAATTATCAATATGTAAGAACAAACTTAAAGGAGAAATGTAAAACTAAGAACACAAGAATATTTTATGAAGAAAAATCAGTAGGATGTCAGGACCCCAAAAACCACACCATATGCTCTCTGGAAACATAGGAGTGTTCACGCTGTAGTTATGCTGTCCAGAATAAGTATATCCTTCTGCCATCTATTCATTTGTGCACGAGCACACATTTGTAGTCTAAAAGCAAAACTCCAATACACAGCAAAAATGTATTTCCTTTCTGTTAAGACCAGAAATACTTTCAGCCTCTCACATTTTACCTCCCTCATGTTTATCTGAGCTTTGGATTATATTTTCTCAAATCTCCACATACTTTTTACTAAGTGTAGTATCATATTGTTAATTTACATCTTTATTAGATTGCTTTGTTCTTCTCCTCCTACTTTCAGTGATGCATGTGATTCACTTCAATTTGATATTCTCTGTTAATGTCATTAGCGTGTGCTTACAGCCACTTTGAGGTAACTAGTGAAGATAACTTACCGAAAACATTAAGACACCAGGAACATACACACAAAACATCAATGATTGAGGGGGAAAAAGTCCAAGCCTGCTCCAGGGCCAGGTTTCATCACAATAATTAATATTGTAACTATTACATCATCTCATTCCCTAATAAGGAAGTTATATAAGAAGAGAACTAACTTTATGCATCTTATAAAGGCCTAGCTGTAGAAAAATCAATCCTTATCTTTATTCCCAAACTCTGAGGAAGTTTTTGGTCTGAGTATTCAGATCTCCATCAGATATCCACCCTAATTTAAATTAATCAAGCAAATATTACTTTATGAGACACTGTATCAAAATCCAAGTATTATAATAGCTACAATATATCGGTCCTTCCCTTCAGCTTCCCTTTTCATGGTCTTATCTAGGAGTATAACCTAGTTTGCGTGGCAATGTTAGCTCTTTATAAAGAGACACTGATTGTCACTAATAGCTCCATTATCCTCTGGAAGATACCTGTATATGAAATGCCCCTAAATTAGGGAAGGATACCTCACTGTCCATGTATGTAATGCTAGGATAGGATCTGCACTGATGCATAGTATCACAGAATACTCTGGAGGTCACCTGGTCCAGCACCTCACTCAATGGGCCAGTGAGATCAAGTCACTCAGTCTTGTCAAGGCAAGTTTTAAAATTTCCAGGAGTAAAACTACACAACTTCTCTGGGCCTTTGTTCCAGTGTTTTGACCACTCTCCTGGTAATAAAAAAAATCCCAAACCAGCAAACACCTCTTAATATCTAATTGGAATTTCCTGTGTTGGAACTTAGGTCCAGTGCCTCTTGTTCTATTACCGCATATCCACAAGGAGTTTCTGGTTCTGTCTCCTCCACGCCCCTCCCATTAAGGTAGCTGAAGACAGCCCTAAGGTTTCACCTTTACCCTCCTTCTCAAGGCTAAACCAACCGAGGTCTCAGCCTCTCCCCATATGCTGTAATCTCCAGACCTCTGCCCAGCTTGGTGGCCTGCACTGGACTTGCCCCAGTTCAATGTCTTTCTTGTATTAGGGAGGCCCACACTGCAAGCAATACTGCAAATGTAGTCTCACAAGTGCCAGAGAGGAATAATTGTTTTCCTCAACCTGTTACCTACACTCTTGCTACTGCAGCACATGAGGTGGCTAGTCACTTTCCATCGTTGCTGCTGCATATTCAACTCCATGTCCACCAGGCCCAAGAGGTCACACATGGTCTGGAAGATGACAGGGTTCCCCAATTTTGGGCAAAAAGAAAGCATTACCTATCTACCATCAGCTTCCACAGGGTTACATGGGGTCAGGTCCAGCACAGATGTTTCTCTGTTACTACTGGCCTACCATTCACCGCTGAAGACATTCCCAGCTATCCCTTACCCCAAATATGACTAGAATAAAGTGGAACACAGATCAAATTAACATTTTGTTAGCAAATAGACATAGGACCTCTAAACACCACCAATTTTGAGATCATGCAGGTCAAAGTCAAGCAAAGGTTTTACATGCCCAGAGGAAAAACTGTTCTTTTCTCTCTTGTTGCTTCTCACCTGCCCAGCAGTCTCCTCAACCTCATGTTCCTCTTTCTGGAATTAGCCCACACTCTGCTTTAGCTTCAGGTTTTAATTTTGTGATTTTATTTTTTTTTTTCTAAAGAAGATATTTCTGCTGAGCACAGATGAGGAAGGCAAATAGGTCATTTGTTAACCCTTTCCAGATTTTGCAGTTGTGGGAGATGAATAGAGCCAATTATTAGTAGGTCAGTCAGAGGAACTACCAACATACAATTCATGCATTTATTTGGTGTTTCAGAAGAATTACAAGAATTAGAGCCTGTAAACAAAGCTAGACTAAACATATTTTTTTAAAGTAATATTTATATTGATAACAATTTTTGCCACTATTTTTCATAACCATAGCTGGCTCAAGGTATAAGCTCCTACTCCACTCAATCTCCTCAAAAACTCAAAAAAAAAAAAAATCTTTCCCAGACTCTCAAGCTTTTACTGAAAATTCCTAGTTTTCTGAAGTCCTTCAAATCACCAGTGAGCCCACCCAGACTTCCAGGTAACCTACCCACCATTTGATCCTCCATGTTCCTCTTTGTCCCTATAGCCCTATTAACATTTCCCAGATTCCCATCATCACTTAAATCCACATCAACTCTTGCCTATTATTCCCCTCGCTACTACATTTACAGCCATGGGAAAACTGTGCTAATAAGCCACAAAAGTTCACAACTGAAAATAACTCCAGCAAGCCAAGAGTAGAGCAGAAAGCCTTCCGTCCAAAGGGAGCTTTTGTTTGTTGAGAGACAACAAACCCAGATGTCCAGGCAGGAGACATGAACCTGTGCAGAGGTCCAGCACTTTTTGGTCCCCTGGCTTGTTCATTTGGATGCCCGTTGCATTCCTCATTGTAAGACTATCTGTAGGCATCTTGAGTCTCCGATGTCCCTTGGATTAGAGCCACTGGAAGAAAGGAAGGTGCAGAAAGGAGATCAAGTGCACCAAAATCTCCAGGCCAGAAAAGGAAAGGTGACAGGCTACAAAGATGGATGACAGGCTATGAAGGTAGAAAAATGTGTTCACAAACACATGTCAGGCTAGAGTTCACAACAAGCCACTTTCTGCTGTCTGGAGCCAGGTCCCTGGAGGGACTACTGGATACACAATTTCTTTTTTATGTGCAGTCTCATTTCTAAATTACCATTAAATATTTTAAATATTAGCATATTCCTAATTACTGCTCTTATTGCTTTTATAATACTTTATATATTATTTTATAACAAAAATTATTAAAACTATCAGCAAATACTTCCTTTCCTTCTTGACTTTTCATGAGTCAAACATCCTAGAAAGGGTTTTCTACACATAAAAAAATTTCACACAATTTAAAAGACAATGGGAGCTGCTTGGGCTGCACACAACTATTTTGTGGTCCACTGGAAAGAAAGAATGAATTAATTTCCAGTGGCATAATGTTCATGCTCCCAGCCCAAAAGAAGGCTGAGATATGGTACTTTAAAACTGTGACATTTTTTGGAAGGAAATGTTGTGTCGAGTTACTTCTAAAGGTATTCATTTCTTTACTGACGCTCAGTACCTTTGTGTTCATGGTGACTAAGGAGCCTAGCTTTCATACAGTGCTCCCAGAGCTACATACTTTTGCTCCCAGTATCTCACAATCTCTAAAAAAGCTTTTCACACATAACATATATAGAATACATGGTGTGTGATGCGACAGAAGGCTTTTATGGTTACTTGTCAGGCTCTACTTGCCTAGATCCTTTGGGCCTTTACCCACTCTTAGTTATGTAATAAGACTATTCCTGAGGTTATGCTGAACAAACCTTTATCAGGCAACCTTTGACATCAATGAGACTACAATCGTTTAGGCCAGCCACAAATTTCCCATGATACTGTTGTACTGTATTAACCACTTTTTCCTGTATTTTTATGTTCAGTTGCAATTTGTGAGTACTTAGTTTTTTTAATCTCAGCTGTTGAATTAATCCTAGTTTGTATGTATAGAGAGAAAGACAAATATAGTTGTTATTCTAAAAATAATAAATGTATTGGTTCCACATATAAGCTGATGGTACTAACTGCATTCCTTTAGAAGTAGTAGATGAAGCTGCCCTTTTAACAGGACACCTGCAGCAAAAATACTACTGTACAAACAAAGTATCTTCCATTCCAAATTCTTACATGAAGAATTCCATTATTAGAGGACATCCACTTCTTATTTGACACTGTTGTTATTAACTTTCCTTTTATCAGATGGACTATTCACACTTCAGTGTACATTTAGTGCAGCTAACTAGACTCCATTTGTTTTGTCTCACGTGACAGCAGTAAAAATTTCTGTGATATTTCCTTTTATAAATCTTGCTGACCTCTTTGAGGAGTGAAGATAAATATAAATATGTACCTGAAAGTAGTATCAACTTACATCTGATCCAATAAGTTATTTTTCTTCATGCCCCCAATCTTTCGTGTTAGCTATGCAAATTCTGTTCTTCAGGTCAGGAAGATTATATTTACTTGCTTCTGTTGGGCATTTACCACAGATTTCTGTCAGAATTCTAACTACTACATTAAAACAAATTTCCTACCACAAGATCTATACATCCATTTATGTAGTTAAAATGTAATTTTCCAAATGGTTTCAGCCATAAGCACTTTTCAAAACTGTTATCTGCTACCAGTATATCAAAATGCCATTTTGTGCAATACGACAAATGTGTATAACAAATGGTGGGCAGTGAAAAGGAAGTAAAAATATCTCATTTTCTCTTGAAATTACAATAGACTCAATTCAAACATTGTGCTTTTCTACCCGTCAGTGCACTCAATTTGAGTAAATTCAGCTTAATACCCAAACTCTCTGTATAACTCCAGTTATGGTGAAAAGCTTCTTAATCACATTTAGCCTACATCCCAATCTCTATCCATTTCCTTTTTCTGAAGAAAACCAGCCATTTGTCAGTCGTTTTTCAAATTTAAAACACAGCTCAAATTCATCAGGCAATACTTCTAGCTAGACCAGACACAGAATTGCTTCAAGAGCAGTCAGATCCTCCTGTCCTTCTCATCAAGCTGTGCCACTGAAGACTTTAGAGCGAGAGCTCCCACCGTGCTGTGCAGGCAGACTATGGGGAACATGCAGGTGATGCACCCTGCAAAGAATATCAGGCAATTTATATGGTTCATATAAGTAGAGAAGTAAAAACTGAGCCATACATAAAAGCATCTAATAGTATCATTGGGGGAGTGGCAGGTTTTGGCAAAGGTGTCCCCCTCCACTACACTACAGATTTTTTTCCTGACTCAGGCAGGCACCATCAATGGGTAATTTCCATCAAGCTTCTCTTTTCTACAGCGTTTCTGCTTTTAACAGCTTTACCATCATCTTATATATGCTTTCAGATAGGCTGCTTGTCACTCCCTTCCAAAATGTTGATACCCAACAACAAGAATGCAAAAGGGCTAACTTTTGCTCCATTTTGGGCTGACTTTATTGAAAGATTATTCTTCAAATTCAGGAAGGCGTTCTGTTGAGTTGTTTTAATCAGCACAGACACTTCAAGAGCAAGTGTCAAGCTGACAGAATTGCCTGTAGCACTAGGTAAGTTAAGGGAGGAATGCACCACTTCAGATTACAGTTCCACTATAAATTCCCAGCTGGGCTGGCATCCTCTCTGAACTAATATTAGAAAACAGAGACAGCAAAGACTGTAACTTCAGCTTCTTCTATCTTCATTATAAGGGCCTCTTATAATACATTTTTTTGACATCCCAGTAAGCTTCACTCTGCTCCCCCAGCTGTTTCACACTCCATTATAGCTTTGCTGTAACACTTTCTGAGCACAGCCTAGATATCTGAAGGATTGCGTTGGTCTTTTAGTCCTGAAAGGCAAGCTTGACCTAATCATGCACTGCCCCTCCAATTAGCAAAAAGCATCAAATGAAGACATTTCTCAGTGCAAATCTTATACCTTTTGTTATATAGTTGATAAAAAAGATCATTCAGCCACTTATTCAGTCAAAACTGAAGAGATTATTTTTGTCCTCGTCCACACCATTAGCTGGAAATTTCAAAGAGCAAACTCACAATAAGTCAGACTACAAGCTTCAAAACGTTAACATGCTCTTTTTCATCACAGGATTTCTTGTCTGTTTTGCAGGTGAAATATTACAACACTCAATAAGAGATGAAAGGATGAATAAAAAGATTACAGACAACAGTGCTGCAGCCTCCTAGCCTTATACCTTGGTCTGCTTTAACACGAATCTTAGGACCACAGATTTCAAGACTCAGCTGAGGAACTGGGTAGTACACCATAGCAAACAAAATATAATCTCAAACAACTTCCCTCAAGTAAAAGTCTTATGCCAAGGGCAGATTACATGAAGTGGAAAATTATTAGAAAGACTAATCCTAGCTCTCAGTATTGGTATTAGGGAAAGCCCAGTAAATGAATGTAGCTTAAGAAGATGATTACCAACTTTCAGTATCACTGAGTTTCTGCAAACGTTTTCCCCAGTGGCCTTCATTTAAAAATAGACACCATAAACATAAACTCTAGACCCAGACTAGGTCTGCTAACTTTTCCGCAGGCTCAGCCAACAGTCTGGAAACTAGTACTGAAATACCAGAGCTGCATAAGCCTGATGTTGGATGTATTATGTTTGAGAATGAAGTGTAAACTACAGAAGGAGGAAACACAAACCTGGACCCAAGTACAAATCTTCATTGGCTACATCTGTATTACTGAGAAATTCAGCACAACAGAAGCAAATCAGTAGATGGAAGCAATCAGCACTAAGACCCCTCTTCAATACGTTTGAGGACCCCATGGGCAAGGTAGCCCATGCACTGGTTCAGCATCTAAGCTCTCAGTTAAGCATAGGGGAGCATATCAGGTACTCTCAGAGGGGAACACTGGGGGAACCACTTTGACCAGCAAGTACCAAAACCACTCTGCAAATCAGACTGACATGAAGGGAACAGACCAACACAGATTTGTTAAAAATAAATAAAATAAACAGACTTTGTGAAAGCTCAGGGGTTGTGACCATATCTAGTGTCAACAGTTACTGTCTTGAAAGTACAGCAGTTCCAGCTGGCACCTATGAAGAATAAATTCTGAAATTACTCTAAGGTTTAAAAAAACAATAGAGGTCTTAGCTTTATTTCTTTAAATGTTTCCCCTTCTTCAGATTAATTCTCATGAGAAAGACTGTTCTGCTCTCCAAGGCAGTTGTCAGAAGCAGGACACAAGTTCATGCATTAAAATTATATGTGCAGCTGACACGAGCCCCTCTCATATCCTCCCCGTAAATTGTTAAACAATGTTGAAACAAAGACCCAGTCAGACATGACTGAAATTAATTTCATTACATTATTTTCATAAAACCATGAAAAGGGATTTTTCTTTTGGAGCTTTCAAGCAATGGGAAAAATATCTTCACAATGAATAGCTGAGACGCACATTTTAATTTTGAAATCGTAACCATGCAGAAATTCTTAAATTCACTTTTCAATATCTACACTTTGTGAGGCTAATTTCTCAGGGTAGTATTTTTGATGGCAGGCAACTACATATCACTGGCTTGCAATGGTTCCTTAACATTTAAGTTCTTTTAAAGCTTTTAAAAACCTACTTTCGAAATCCATATTGTTAACTCACTAGAAGTCAGTCACTTCTAGCAGAATCCCATTATTCTCACCTAAATTGCTTAGTAGTGCACAAAGCTACTGTTTCAAGGTCAGACTTGGTTTAAAGCCAGGTCTGGACAGGGATTCATAGGAATTCATACACTTATGCCGGTTTTCTTTGTCCTTAACCTCACTGTCCGAGTCCTCTACCCAACAAACATTCAGGTATTTTAGACCAGCCTTTACAGATCCGCATGGAGTAGCATGACATGGTCTATGCATGCCTTCAAGCAATTCAACTCAAGTCTGAGGCTCAAGTATGGTGAATCTCTGCCCAAATCTCCTCCTGCAGTGTGCAGTAGTCCCATTCAGGCATCCAGGGACATCCTAGTGCTAACAATTCACCTACCTTCTTCTATCTCCATTGTAAACTGTTGATGAGTTTTCCTAGTTGTCCTTTAAAAACTGAAGTCAAATGTATACAAATGTATGAAGTATTATTTAAAATCAAGTCCTCAGGAAAACTAACCTGCAACTCTATTATAGAAAGTGAGTTATGAACACAACACTTTAACTCACTACAGGCTTCATCTACAAGTTCTGGAGCAAGGGGGATGAGGTCTGCCTTTAAGCACTTAACCCACTGTTGTGAGAAATGAAACAATAATCATCATGTCTTTAATCAGCTTTCTTGTGAATGAAAGAGTGATTAGGAGATACAACTCCCTGGCTGCTGCTTGTTTTCTATGTCCACAAGGTGCTGTACAACATGTCAGATCCCTATGACTAAGTAACTATTCCAATAATCCAAAGAGGTTAGAGCTCAAGCACTGATTGCAATGCTCAGATGACATGTAGTTTTAAGGAGGTTTAAACAACATCCTGCAGGGTAAGCACAGCAAGTAGCTAAGGCAGAAAGCAGTACTCACTAGGGACCAAGTCCTGAGCCCACCTTATGCTCCATCCTGGCTGCACAGCTTTACTTTTCTGACAACTGCTCTGGATGGAACAGCTCTGCCTGCTATTTACCTGTCCATTCTTACTCTCCATTATTATTTGACTTTTTCTTAGTTGCCTTTTCTCCAAGGCATGCATGTACCCTATCTTGTCTTTCAGTTGCCAATCCTCATCTCTTTTTGCAAGTCTATCAGCATCAACCTACTTTCTAGCTTCCAACTTACTTTACCTTATCTTTAATGCAACTCATCTTTTACTTGTCAAATCTCTTCCTCAGATCCCAGACAGCTAACCACATCCATCACATCTACTTCTCTTAACCCCCATTGCATTCAGCTTCTCCTTTGGAAGCTACGCAGTGGGTTCAACTAATGTACGATGATGAAGCTACAAAATCTGACACGATAAATATTGGCTGCATGCTAAAACAATTGCAAACCAATAAAAATAATCAACCCCTGATGAAATCTATTTACACACTAGGGGATTCATGCAACTGGCAGCCTGAAAAACAGCATCCAGTTTTCTGTGATTGCCTCCCTTTGAACCAACTCAGTGCAACGCGTTAAAGTACCCTACAGACAAGATTACTGATGTACAACAGCTTCTGGCTGCTACTACCTGTCAACTTACTCAAAGATGTCATGAGATACAAATTTCTATTAGAACAAGTTTCTCACTAATGCTTTTAGTTCTTTTCATGCTGCCTTCTTACTCTCTTGTGGTAAATATATAGACCAGGCTTATTTTTTAGTTTCTATAGGCATTTTAAAACTACAGGAAATTGGCTAAGCTGTTGTGAGGATAAACATATAATGGGGACATATACGGTTCTGACTATGTCAATTGAGACAGCAGTTTTGTAATAACATTTTGGAGATGTCAGTCTCGCTACTTTATGAACAAGGTTGTTTTCAAAATTTCCATGAATAGACTGTTCTAGACTCATTTTTCTTCTGTGATATGTGGGGGAAAAAAAAAAAAAAAAAGGAACTACAAGAATTTTGGTTGTGTTCAGATTAATTGGCTGGATGGTCGCACTCAAAGAGTTGCGGTCAATGGCTCGATGTCCAAGTAGAGAGCAGTGATGAGTGGTGTTCCTCTGGGATCAGTACTGGAACTGCGCTGTCTAACATCTTTGTTGGTGACATGAACAGTGGGATTGAGTGCACCCTCAGCAAGTTTGCTCATGACACCAAGCTGTGTAGTGTGGTCGACACGCTGGAGGGAAGGGATGCCATCCAGAGGGACCTGGACAGGCTTCAGAGGTGGGCCCGTGCAAACCTCATGAAGTTCAACAAGGTCAAGTACAAGGTCCTGCACATGGGTTGAGGCAATCCCAGGCACAAATACAGGCTGGGCGATGAGTGGATTGCGAGCAGCCCTGTGGAGAAGGACCTGGGGGGATTAGGGGATGGAAAACTGACTGTGAGCCAGCAACACGCGCTCGTAGCCCAGAAGGCCAACTGTGTCCTGGTCTGCATCAAGAGAAGTGTGGGGAGCAGGTCAAGGGAGGGGATTCTCCCCCTCTACTCCACTCTCATGAGATCCCACCTGCAGTACTGTGTCCAGCTCTGGGGCCTCCACCATAAGGACATGGACTTGCTCAAGTGGGTCCAGAGGAGGCCAAGAAGATGCTGAGGGGGCTGGAGCACGTCCCCTGTGAAGACAGGCTGAGAGAGTTGGGGTTGTTCAGTCTGGAGAAGAGAAGGCTCCAGGGAGACCTCCCAGTACTTAAAGGGGGCTTACAGGAAAGGTGGGGAGGAACTCCTTATCAGGGAGTGTAGTGATAGGACAAGGGGTAACATGACAGAGGGTAGATTTAGATTAGATAGAAGGAAGAAATTCTTTAATGTGAGGGTGGTGAGGCACTGGAACAGGTTGCACAAAGAAGCTGTGGCTGCCCCCTCCATGGAAGTGTTCCAGGCCAGGTTGGACAGGGCTTTGAGCGACCTGGTTTAGTGGAAGGTGTCCCTGCCCCTGGCAGGGAGGTTGGAGCTAGATGGTCTTTAAGGTCCCTTCCAACCCAAACCATTCTATGATTCTAATATGAAGACAGTATTGAGAATAGTTCACCAATAGCATAAACTTTTAAAATTTAAAAGATAACCTGTTATTCCAGGTACAACATTGAGTATCATCTTCTTCTTACTCTTGTTAAAGCTTCAGCTGTGGAGCATTCATAAATATTTTTTAAATTTTAGTCACAAAACTGATGGAACAAAAACTTAGGACTTGATCCAGACACCACTAGCTGAAGTGAAGGCTCGATAAGATTATTCATTAAAACCAGACTTAAGAGCCTATGAAGATCTCTACTGGCTACACTAAAGGTGGAAGAATGTCTTTTTTCTGATCACATAAATCTGAATATAGAAGAAAAAATTGCCTTTCAAGTTTTGATATGTATAACCTTATGTCCTAGGACCTTTGGGATAGCAATGGCTTTTTTAATATCTTTTTGCATGCTATTTTCATCTTAGCATCAGGAAGGCTGCTGTAGCCCTATTAAGGTCTGTTCAGAGCAGAATTGAGTTAATATAAGACTGACAGGGAAAGTGAAAAAAATAATATAGTCTCTGAAATGGAGGAAAAAATACCCATCATTATCTGTGACCTTGTAACCAATAATCTCAGCTCTGACTAAAGCAAGTTAAAGAAATAAAATTCCACTGCTTGCACTGCCTAAGCACAAGCCTGGAGCAGGAGTGGTGTGGACAATCCACAGTCCCTCAACCAGGCTGGAAGATACCATGTCTCAGGGACAGCCTTGAGCAGCATAACGCCAGTTTCTCTCCTTACCCCACTGGCTCTGTAACAGTGTAACCAGTGCACAGCTCACCCTCATCAGCATCCCTATGCCCCAATCCAGGTAATGGAATAATGAGTACAGAGGAAGTCTTTTATTTTTGCTTGACTTATTATTACTCAAAATCTAGCCCTTTCTGTTATGACACACCTTTGAAGAAGCTCTGAAGATTCTTCAGCATAAAGATGTCTAATCATATTTTTCCCCATCAACATTATAGTTCTCACAAGATTTTGATGCATTTGATATTTGCCAACCAGCAACAGAAATAACAGACAACCAATACTTTGTTGAATAGATACTGCACTGCGTTGTGGAAGTGATACTGAAATTCATCCATGTTTTAAATCCATTATTTTAAATATGCAACCTCACTGTTACAGAGCCAACCTTTGCCTTTATCCAAATGAGAGAGTCTCCAAGTCTTCTGAATTAAATAGAAAGAATGGATGAAAACACAGAAAGATGATGATTGAAGTAATGAGGCAGTAAAGTAACTACCTTTGCCAGATTTGTGTTAAGACATATTTATTCTAACACACTTATAGTGGCATGCACACCAAAGCATTCAAAGCATTCTTCTGAAGGATTAAACAGAGAGAACATATCTCCACAATTACTAGACCAAAATGTGACTTAAGTATAGGTTTCTCCTAAATTCTCTCTAATGCTGGCTGAAAGAGATGGTGAATGATTTCTTAAGTTTGTGTGCTGGAGAAAAGGAAACAGAGCAGGAGTGAGGGGTAAACATGTATGCCTCCAAGGTCACTGAAGAGTAACCAACCTGACCAGAGGCATGTGCTACATTTTAAATGGTACAGCCAAGCACCTCCACCAGCATGCAGTTTTTTTGCATTAATCAAGGGTTTTGGTGAGGTTTGTGAAGCTATGAAACTAAATCATTATGTCACCAGACACTGTATGTAGACGCTCAGCCTACCAGTCATTTTGTTTTCAGAGTGCTCCTCATGACATAAAACCAGAGATGTGTATAGCCTTCTCCTACCTGTCTCCTGTTGCAGAGATTTGTCTTCCCACTTCCTTCTCCTCCTTTTTTCTTATTTTAAGAATAACATCATTTAGAGCCCAAGTTGGTAGCTGTCCTTTGCACATCTTGTAGATGCTCTTTGTGTATGTGAAAACATAACAGTAAGACCACAAACTGGCATGAGCCTAGAAGTTTATAAACCTAAAGCCACAGAACCTAAATTCTCCTTACCACATGCCTCACCACTCAGCTGATGATACCTACATGCTCAGGGAAGTAAAGTAGTGATGGGCATATGTAAAGTAAAAGGAGGGATTTATTTTCATCATCTAATGCAGGGGGATCTGCATGGACTTCATTCTAGCTTCTTGCTGGTAGGATATAACCACTGAAAGGGTTTGACTATCCAGACTCATGAAAGGCTAATTTAATTATAGACCACCTGTCTAGGAAGCCTGTGCCCGTGTTTGACCACTCTCTCAGTAAAGAAATGTTTCCTAATGGCCAGTCTAAACCTCCCCTGGTGCAACTTCAAACCATTCCTACATGCCCTATCACTGGATACCAAGGAGAAGAGATCATCACCTTCGTCTCACCTTCCCCTCCTCAGAAAGCTGTAGACACCAATAAGGTCACCCCTCAGCCTCCTTTGCTCCAAACTAGACAAGCCCAAATTCCTTAGCCGCTCCTCAAAGGACACTCCTTACAGTCCTTTCACCAGCTTTGTTGCCTTCCTTGGGACACATGGAAAAAAGCCCAGGCTTTCCATACCTAACACCAGAAGTCCATAGGAGCAACATCACTTGTTCACTGATTATTTGAAAGTACTTAAAGAGGAAAAAAAAACACCAAACAACCAACCACAATGAATCCCTTAAAACTACAGCTAAAACAACTCTCTGGAACTACTCTAAGATGGTTAATGACTCATATGCATAACTACTTTGAATTGAAACCTGCTGCCAAAAGGGAAGCAGATTTAGCACAGAAAACACTTCCCTTTCTCTTTTGTAACATTAGTTCATTTTTCACATCATAAAAAGCAATAGTTCCATGTTCCTGGGAACTGTAGGAGAAAAAACAGTGATAGAGGAACTAGTGATGTTTGCAGTGCCCTTGTGATTTTGATGTTGAGAGAGTAACTGCCTATGTATGCATGTTAGGACCAAGCTGCAAAGGTCATAAAGATAGGGCTTCCATTTAAGGTTTCCAGGTACATCCTGTTTTCCCACTGAAAAGTTTGTCCTGTGTTGATAGTCAGAGCCAGTCACCAGCTATCCTAAAAGCTAAGATACTAACAACAGTGCGCAAGCTGTAGAGCTACTGGACACACAAATTATAGTCTTCTCACAATCACTAGATGGTCACAGAATACACAATGTA
Organism: Strix uralensis; assembly: GCF_047716275.1. Taxonomy (NCBI): domain Eukaryota; kingdom Metazoa; phylum Chordata; class Aves; order Strigiformes; family Strigidae; genus Strix; species Strix uralensis. Next base: position 90,605,869 of record NC_133974.1, on the reverse strand, counting down.
AAGGAGATGCATGTTTGGGGGAAGCATTTATTGGACTGATCATGCATGCTATTCCCAATGGTTCTGCACACACAGAGGGAATCAGACTCTTCCAGGACATATGAGACTTACTGCACACACAGTTTTTGTATAGGTACCCTGTAAGGTCGCTGAACCATTTTTAAAAGTGTTACATTTATTGTGCATCTGTGAAGCAAGCATGGTGCAATGGCATAAAAATTCTGACAGTCACCATAAGCGTTGGCACCACTCACCACTCCTTTGCAACACAAGGTCAGAGAGCTTGAAAGGGATAACATACAAACTTTCTGGCCTGATAAGTCAAAAGCATCTATCCCCATCTTAACAGAGTATCCTATCTCTTGCAGACAGCTGTACAACTGTGCATTTATAGTGCTTCATAGTACTTGTTTTTCCATTTGCCCACCATGGACATTCAGATAACGCCTGTTGCAGTCAGTGGGAGTTCTGTAACTTCAGATTTTTCAAGACTGGCTTTCCAAAGCGAGATGAAATGGAAGACTAGGATTTGAGTGAGCTTGCATCTGAACCTGGAACAGAATAAAATTCATGATTTGACTGCCCCAGAAATCTGGAACATCTGAACTCTCAGTATGTGACCCATCTTCAAGTTTTCTCAAAACAGAATTTAAAGGTGATAGGGGGAAAAGAAAAAAAAATCCATATGATGTAGGATGAAAAAGAACCAAGGAAAGAAAAACATACAGGGAAAAGGGTGACTTAGGAGGACAGACATCTGACAGCTCTCAAGTTTGAACTGTCCAAGAAGAATGCTGTCCTCTCACCTACAAAGTACCCAGTAGCATTTGCAGAATAGGCTTTTGTGTATCAGGTGAGGAGCAACAACTTGCACTATTCCAATACAACTTCAGGAAACTGTCAGACCCCACTGTCATGACTGTAAGTGTTGTTTATCATCTTCTCAAGGCAAAACCCCACTAAAATTATTAGTTTAATAAAAGAAATAAAACTAAAATAATAATTTGATATAAATGTTATCTATTGCTATCAGTTTCCTTTCTTTTTTGCCCCTAATTTATGGAGCCAGTATGTTCTCTTCTCTAAAACATTCTTACCCTTATCACTCCCAATGAAAGCTCCTATCCAGCTAACTGCATACTCATGTGTGTATACATATATATGTAAAATAATGGATTGTCTTCATACCTTCATGTGCATATTTTTATCATAAATTTTAAGAGCTGTCGCATTGAAAAGTTTTTCTAAATCAATAGACAGTGTATTTCTGACAGCCCTTGGCTGACATATATCACCCTTTATCACATTACAATGGACAAGAACATAGCAGGACATGATTCATTACTGCTAGGCTTGGCATTCTGAAGAACAGCTCAATGAAAACTTTTGAAAGCATCACTATGTTAATGGCCTTTGCTTTCAGTGGTTATTTTTAAGTATTTTTTTTCCTCCCAATCTGAAACAAGGTAAGTACCAAGAAACCTGAGTCTCTACCAGTAAATCAGCTGTCACGAGTATCCACAGCTTCAGATGTATCTAAATTTCCCAAGGGTATGCTTGATAAGAGGAAGTCTATCAAGATGTAGGAATTATTAAAAAGTTTTATTTTCAAGAATTTATATCAAATGCACAACTACCATCATCACTCACTCAGAAGAATTAATAAGGCCACGTGTGTGGCCTTATTTTCTGCATACACCCACCCACCCCTCTCCTTCCAGGCCAAGAGTGAATTATGATGCAGATAACCTGGATCACTGTGATCTTCTAGAAAGACAGAATAAGAACATTGGAATAAATCAACCCATCCCACAGGGAATCAATGAGGCTGAAAACCTGTTGATTTTGAAGAATTCTGCCAGTATGGATAAAAGAGTCACTGAAGGTGTAAAGCACTGATGGTGACTAAGGCAAACCAAAATGTCTTCCTCATAGGCTCTTTTTCTACCCTTCAGATAATGCATTCTCTTTTCTATTTTGGTTCATTTTAATTTAGTATTTGTTTTGTTTTGGCACAGAACAGCAACATATTGCTACACATAAACAAGGTAAATTCTCTGCTAGACAAACATATATATGTTCACAGGCTCACCTAAACAGAAAACTGGAATTTGACATGCTTCCCCTTCGTGCAAAGTTATTGTGTCTTCTGGGAGAAATTCTTGGCGTAAAATCTAATGTAATTTGATAATCTGGATAATCTCACTTAGACATTTACTTCTACTGGGTGGATTCAAGTCTCCATCTTTGCAATTGTATAATATGAAAAAAATGAGCTGAGAACAACTTCATCAGCTATAGATGAATAGCTAAACAGATGTTGGCCAAAATCCAACACAATACTTTGTCAAAAGCTAGTAGTAGATATGTAGGAAGTACTGTAAGAACTGGACAGGTATAGAGAGACACTTTCCTGGGTAACCACTCCATTCAAGAAGGTAAAAAGACTGGAAGCTTGTGGACTTTCTAAATCATAAAAGCGCTAACATTGTGTTTAATTATAGGTTTGACATCATAGATTTTCTTATATTTATGTAGTTACCTTTGAAGCCGTGTAGAGATTTAGGAACAATATCCTCTACAACATCTTGTGGCAAGGACTTCCTCATGGTAGCATTTATCTTAAATATGACACTTACTGTTTGAATATGATGCTCATTCTTATAAAAAGAGAGAGCAGGTTAATTTTCTCCACATCTCCCATGATTAGATAGACTTCTATCTGACCTTAGATCTATAGTTTATTTCTCAAGGCAGAAGGAATCGTTCTCCATCTAACCATTCCTTTAACAAAACCATTCCACATAGATCTGAATATCTATAAGGAGCTGAATATTCACTTATGGGAAAAAAAATGCCCATGAGACCTTTTCACTCCTGCTTTGTTGCAGGACAGTTTCCATTCTCTCTTAGTCACACTTGATCTTCAGGTAGGAATCTGAAAAGGTATAGGTAACCTTGCACAAGACATCTCTGTATGTTTCAAAATTGATGGGTTATGCCAGCCTCAACTTCTATTGGCCTAGCAATGACACCTCAACAGCTACAAGTGTGGTGAAAGCAGTTTCTCTGGGGACAGAGCAGGAAGAATATACTATAAAATTTTGGTCCCTTCCTACCAGTAAGCTGTGGTCCATTTAGGCAAAGTGGACATTACTTTCAGTCCCTACCCAGGAAATATCTGATGGCATGTTATGGCCCAATGAAAGGAACTGAAAGAAAATACTTAGCACACTGTTAAGCTGTCCCACAAAACTGTCACCACATTAGACCTCATTTTTTCCTAAGGAATTTCCCTAATTTGTAAAGAACAAACATTCCCTTGCTGTTATTTTTTATGCTCATTTATATGTTCCTGGGATAGTCTGTGAACAGGTACGATAATTCCAGTTGTTTCAGATCATATTTCCAAGTACAAATTTGATATGTGTTTTCAAAGCCGTTTTGGCCCATTGATGTCCAAATATATTTCATAAGTGTGAAATCTCACACCTGCAAAATGTAATTGCCTATTTCCTGAATTGCTGACAGATATTCAACTGTACTGAGAACATGTACATGTGAATCAAGTCTGCCAGGACCCAAAATCTGCCATTTCAGTAAATTCCGTTAATTGATTCAAAACACACTGGAAATTTCATTTTTTCTGAATTGTTTCAAGATAAGTCATTGCTGTAAGAAATCACTCAAGGACTTAAAGCTGCCTCCCATAGAGGAGGGCAGAAGCCAGTAGCCCAATTCAGCAAGACCAGTCATACAGATTTCTAGTTTTAACTCTGCTCTAAGAGGACTCCATGGATATATAAAGGGCAGATAGAAAGGATACAGCTAGACAGAAATCAGTTTCCATCCTGCATGAAATCTTGGCATCTTTTAATGCCAGCTAAACAAGCCTCCAACTGTGAATGTCCCCCTAGAAAAGAATCAAAATTTTTTGTACAGATGCAGAATCTGTGTTTCAATGAAGTAGGGACAAGACTGTATACATAAACGAGCCCTGAGGTCTGCTTCACATATTCATGCTCCATAGGACACATTTTCCTACTCTTCACATGGAAGCAGAAAGCCTGGTACCACTGTTTGAACCATCACAGAGAGGGAGAATCTTATCAATGCATATCAATGCCTGATGGGAGGGAAGGAAGAAGAATGAGCCAGACTCTTGTAAGTGATGTACACTGACTGAACAAGAAGCAACGGGCACAGACTAAAACATGTAAAGTTCCATCTGAAGAGAACACTTTCTGTACTGTGCGAGTGGTCAAACACTTGAACAGGTTGCCTATACAGATTGAGAGGCCCCCACCTGCAGATATATGCTAAAGTCTGTTGGGCACCATCCTGGGCAACCCATAGTAACTGACTCTGCTTCAATAATGGGGTTGTACCAGACTATCCCTTCCAAACTCAACCATTCTGTGATTCTGTAGTGAAAAGACAGGAAAACATAGATGCTCTGCTCTTTTGCTCAATTGTGTAGAAGTTAGATCTGGTCTCAGTGTCCATCCCCGGTGATGGAGGATGGCACCAGTTAAGCCACACTAGTGGCATTTAGCTGTGTTCAGTGAGGTTCGCTGCCCACTTTGAGCCAACCAAAGATCTCAGTGGTGAGACAGACCCAGCACTCAGTTTAATCTGATAACCCTTGCTGCAAAGCAGGGCCATTCTAAGCAGGACTCAGTGCCACATCAGCATGACTACACAGCCTTGAGTCAGCACAGTTTGGTTATATCTAACCTACATCTGTATAAAAGATCATGGAAATATTCCTGTAAAGCAAGCCAGCTAGGAAAAACTCCTTTTTTGCTTCCCCTTTCTGTTTTCTGTGCAGTAGAAGGGGTTGTTTGGGGTTGGGTTTTTTTTGTTTGTGTTTGGGGTTTTTTAATATATCTGCCAGTAGAGGCAACAAGCCCTGCTGCATTCCCCTGGGAGTTTCACTGAGAAGGTGTTCCTGGTTCAAGACTTCTCAATTCAAAGACTATCTTGTCTAGCTAGCTGTAGCCGCCTCAGTGTCTTCTGCTAGTGCAGAGCTTTACTGCACTTTGTCCTTCTGCAGTCTGCTGAAGAGAATCAGCAATACAGTCAATGGCTTAAAATAAGAATGAACTAGAGCTAATTTACATCATGTTTCAATCTTTCCCAGAGACACATGAAATGAAAAAAAGCATCTTATAATACCATATAATTTCCTTACTATCCCAAACAGAAAATGAGGTTTTGTTTTCTTAGTCTGAAAATGTAGCCCTTTCGAAAAGAAAGGAATACATTTTAAATAAATAAAGAGTATTCCATTGACCTCTTTTTGATACAATCAGTTAAAACAGACAGCTTTAATTATTTAGGTACATTATTGTTCTTCTGCACTTAAGGTTTCATTCTCTGTTACTCAAGAATTAGTATCCAAACAGGTTTTGACCAAAAATAAAGTGATCCCTTACCCTTCTCTTTCTCCAGTGCCCTACTACTCACAGCAGCAGCTGGTAAGGTGGTGGCCACAGATAGAATTGTTATACCCTGCAGGTCAGTCAGTTGTTCTCTTTCAAAATATACATCAAATATAGTCCCCACTCAAAGAAAATCAGAGCTGTAAACATTTTAGGTCCATGTGCAATTTTTCCATTCTGCTTGTAAAGTTTCTCCACACAAATATTTTTCCAAGGAAATGTAAAATAAAATTTGCGTGCAAGTATCTATCAGAAGAAAGTAAAAATCAGCAGTATCTACGCAAATAAAGAACGCCATCATTCTCCTTTCTGGGTGATTTCAGTCCCTTGAAGAGTTTTTCAGCTAATCCCTTACAATTTCCCTTACATCTTGCCACTACCCAGGAAATTAGTCTCCTTGACTGCTGTTTGCTGTTTACATTTGTCTGCATCACATTTATTATTGCATGTATTAATTGCATACTCTAAGGATGCTGATGCAGGAAAAGTTTTTCTTCCCCCTCAAGATATAACTTGGCAACCAGAGAGAGGTTAACCTTCCTCTGAAACACTGGAAACTGGCCAAGGTTAAAAATATGACAGAGGTGAGGTACACTAATCCTGTCAGAGGCACTGAACCCTGTTAAGCATTAAATTAATCATCAGCTTTGGAATCAAGAATGGGAGAGTTTGAGACAAGGCAACTAAATAGCCATTGAGCTCTAGATGGAGGCAGCAGGCTTGATTAGCAGCTGAGGAGAAGGAGACACAAGGGACCGAGAGGACTATGTAACTTCTGAAAACCTAGCAAAAGATCAGAGAACGTACTGGGAAAGGAGGAAAGCTTTCAAACAGAATAATGATAAGGCAAAGAATTCCACAGCTCAGACTACTTGCCAGCAAGGCCAGCTTCTTCAACCATGTTAACTATAAGCTCTCAACTCTGACATTGTAAGTTCAGTTTTGCTTCTTTCTGGAAAGCTGTTTTACCACAAATTATCTCTGGATTTGAATGGTAAAAAACCTTCCTCCTAGATGCCCTACAACTGACTTAAAGTGAAGATATTTTCTGAGCGCCTGTGCAACTACAGACAGAATTGGCCTAGTTGCACCTAGTACAGAAACTGAGCATGCAAGTTCCTATGTACACTAACTTGCATAAACACATTGTCTTGAAATGCTTGGTTGTTTCATACGAAGACCTTACTTACAGTATATATGGCATTTTAGTAGAGGAGAGACAGGTACTGGGTGATTTACCTTCTAGGATCAAGATCATATCATAAGCTCAGCTTTCATGTGAAAAACAGCATTCTGGACAGGCATTCCTTATTTTGTAGAATGTCATGTCTCAGTCAATCTAAAAAAAGTTAAGAAGGTTCCCTCTTGATTTTCCATATGTTGGAGTGCCAGCGCTGTGTCTTACAACATACACTGTTTTAAAACTTCATGCCACAAGTGAGCTATGCATGTAATTTTAAACAACCATCTACTAAAACCTTTATATTACATGTCATCACCATGAGAATCTTCCCTCTAGTGAAAGTGCTTTTTGTATTCGGGTGCACAGATGCTTAAATATACCCATACAGATAGGTTCTCAGAATGTTTGTATGCTTTTTATTCTGTATGCTTCTCCTTGGATGGCTGAGTCAAGCATGATTGATTAGAGTTGCTGTGCAAATACAAAGTCATTCAATGATAGTCTGACACAGCGTATTTGCTTAAAAAAAATACTCTGTGAACTGGCATTTTGGGCATTACTGCTTCAAATAAATCAACTAAAGCATTTTCTGTTGCTTTTCTCAATAATATTTTGTTAAAACTTCTATGTACCATCTTAAACGTCATCTTGATTAAATGCTGTACCTGATGCCTGAAATTGAGCAGCAGCTGAGAAAAAGTAGCACAGAAGAGTGCTATGTATATCACAGTCAAACTCTTGAATGTTATTCCTCCTAGCTAGCTATAAGCCCAGTGTAACTACATCCTTCTTTATATGCTTAGCCAACAGAAGGAACACATGAGAAACCCTGACCATGACAGCTGTTAGCACTATTAGAAAACCCCCTGTGTTTTATGCTACCAAGATAATGGCTTAAGGAAGCAAACTGAACTGCCAGCTAGAAGTTATACCAATATCTGATGAGACTTTCAGTGATTATGTGTCTGCATTCCTTTTGGCTGTTTCCAAGAAGATGGAAGTGCTCTTTCATTTGCATAGATGTTCTTTTCCATTATGCTTCAGACAAATAGCTACTAAAAATAAGTTACTCACTGCTTTTGGCATCAGGTCCTCAGATGTGAAGCAGCTCTTCAGCAAGGTTGATTCTGACAAGAACTATTCAAAATATTTTTATCTGAAACACAATGTATCTTGTGTAATCCACAGTGATACGCCAACAGGCGCCTTCATTATTGTCATTTACATAAGCCACAGTTTGTCTGATTTTTGGATTAGAGAAGAAAAAAAAATCATGCAATGTAGCAATAGCACAAGTTATAAAGACAGAGGAATAATAAAAGAACTTTACTCCAAAGTCCCTCTTTTTATAGTAGTTTACTCCCTTGCCATTACTCATCCTGAATTTTGGTGAGTTTCCTAAAAGTATATATTTTAAAATCACTATTCCTCAACAGTATGGGTCATGGTTATGAAATCATGGTAATCTTCGAAACACTCCCAATACTAACCAGTAAAGAACTCAAGACTACCACTTAAGTGTCTAAACGTCTCTTTTCACAAAAGAGCCATTGATTTGTTGGGCTAAGCAAAGAGCACATCACTACAGTGAAGCTATTCAATAAGAATTTGAGATAAGAAAATTTAATTCAAATATTGAGAATATCCTTATTACAAAAAATTAATATCTACCTTAGACAAAGGCAGCTATTCTCCTCTCAATTACTCAAGGACAGTCACATTTATGTAACTTTAATTTGCATTCATATAATGGAGAGCATAATGTAGACTGCTCTTTGCAAACCAGCCTGAGGTAAGAAAATATGTGGATGCAGAGTATGTGCACCCAATGAAAGCTAGATGGGAAATCCTAAACTGTGGACATAGCCTAAGGGGCATGTGCACACAGCCTATCTTTTGGAGTGGGAGAGAAAGGAGAACCTTGAGTTAAGTGTGTGAGCACTAGAGCTGTGACATCCAGACCATCTAGGAGTTACCCATGAAGGCTATTCATCCTGTAGCACCACATGAGCCACCTGAGACAGATCATGAAATGTAGTCATATGATTTAGAGCAACACAAACCCCTTTTTGCCATGGAACGTGACGGACATTGCAGTACTGACTCCATGAACAGAAAACATGCCTTATCCTGCCTGTCAAGTGCAACTGTCCAAAGCCTAGAGGCAATCAAGGAAAGTATGGCCAACTCCAATGTAGCAGACTCCCAACCCACCGAGTGCCTGCTGGAGACTTGCTCTACTTGAAGCAGAGTAGAACACATCCTGTCCTTGAACCAAAAATGTTTCTCCCTGTGAGACACTGTGATGTGTAATGTGCCATTTCAACAGTTTTGCCATGGCTTTGTCTGAACTAAGAGAGTGTGTATACTCTGACAAAGTGTGATAGGTCACTGTGGCCAGTTCATTATCTGAGGTAGTGACACTGGAATTCGTGGCCTGCTAAAAGCTGCTCAGGAATCTTGGAGACTTATCTGTTTCTCACAGGAATCAAAGCTTTGCAACAGCCACTGATGCACCTCATTACTGTTAATATTAGCTACTGATGCCACTTTTATTTTATGTTTTCCTTTTCATACTATCAGCAATGCTTTCTTTCACTGAGTTCCAGATGCTGTTGTACACGCAGCCACTGATTTTCCCCAGGCCCTCAATGATCTTGGCAGAGTAGAGGCTGGAAGAGAAGACAAAGTAGTCATGGGACACCTATAAGTTCTTTGAATCTGAACCTGAAGTAACTATTAATTTCAAGCAATGATAGAACATATTACAGATTACAACATAACTAGGTATATAATGGTAATTTTTTTTATTCACTAGACATTTTTAAGATTCAAAAATATCTGTTCCCAAATGTTGCAAGAATTAATGAGTTTTATTAACACTGAAAAACAGCAGAAGTTAATGAGTACATTCTGGTTTAAAATGTTACATTTTCACAGAAAAATCCAGTTAAAATGTTCAAACAGACATTGCATGTTTTTAAGTTTTTGAATAAAGAATGAAAAGCTCAAATTAAAATTAAAAGCTTCTCAAGGCTGGGAAAAAAAAATCTAAATGTTTCAATTAGAAGTAACAAAATTAAGATTTTTTTTTTTTTTTTAGGGTTTCCCCCTCAAAAAAATAAGCAATTTGGAGAGGTAACCGCATATTTATAAAGCGATCCTGCATTGTCAATTTTTTTGTGGTGAAAAAGGTTTTCAATGAAAACATTCATTCACCTCTAAATATCATAATTTGAAACTATGTTTCTTGCAAATGTACTGACCTCACTAAAAAAAAAGTGTTATTTAGGGTGAATATATTAGAATCAGAAAGGCTCTAGGAACATGGACTTTGTAATGATGTAATTCTTTTCATGGCATCTCATCTCCCAGGAAAAAAAAAAACCCACTCCTAGGAATCTAACAACAGTTGTCAGCATGGTTCTCCCCTCCCCACACCAAGTCAAATGTTTTCCTTTCTTGAAAAGGATCCAGGAAATTGCTAACCACTGAAGTAATGAACAGTAACGAAGATGCATAAGCAAATTCTGTAATTTGAGGTGAGATTAATGACATCTTTTAGAATGCACTTTACTAAATGTCAAAAGATGTCTTGGGACAGTTTTGAGGTCACTGAGGTAAAGACTGTAATTCAGCACTACACATATATGGCTCCTGATTTGATTGCCAGGAAGCCCAAGTGCCAAGCTTCATATGGTTTAATAGCCTTCACTGACAGCAGCTTAGTCACCGAGCTGCTTGTGGCAGCAATGAGTTTTCTAAGCACCTCTAGCAGAGAATTCAGCTCCACGCATTCAGTGTGTCAAATATGAATATCCATTGTGATGAAGGAACACTTGCAGCAATTCAAGGAAAGAGTACTTTGCCTTTTATGCCCCCAACTGGCTAAACAGGGATCATTCCTCCCTGCATGAACAATTACTGGCCATCTGACAAAGCCTCCAAGATGTACTCATCTAAAGAAACCATCTTTATATTCTCACAGACTGGAAGGTGGGAACGTGAGGGGCAGCCATGTCAGCTGAACTTAAACTGGCAGTTTAGCTAGGGAAACAGGATCACTAAGCGACCAGCAGTGTTACAAGAATAACCAGCACTTGCCATGCATCTTAACTACCTCGTTGCTATTGAAAAAACACAGAAAACCAATGCATGATTGATAACTGCCCCAATATCTTGAATGGATTAAGCAATTAACAAGTGCCTATTGAATCTGACACCTGAAAAAGCCATGTGAGACGAACATCTCCAGCTTCAAATATGTAAGTGATTGTAGATCACATTTTGGCTGTACTTATTTGGGCAGATATTAGAGATTTCTTTCTGCTATTAGGGATCACATTCTGCCCACGCTTATTTGTACAGAGGTTATAGAAGCTCTTGTTAAAGAGATTGTTACAGTAGTAAGCAGTACTACATCATTCCTTCAACAAGGGCAATGGATAAATGCTTCCTACTTTCTCTCTGGGAATAGGAGGCATACACACTTCCCCTGCCTTACTGTTGGTTTTTTGTTTTGTTTTTTAATATGAGAGATTTCTAGCCCACATCTACTAGCCCTAAAGGCCTAGTAATCAGATCTTGAGGGCAGGCAAGTAGAATTCACAGTAACAGAAGAGGCAATGGTCTGAAGTTCTTTGCTCAGCTACAGTTTCTAAAGACCTGGCTTTGACTCTCCCTGGGCTCATGTGAAAGAGATATTCTTACTGCCTTCTTCATGTCTTGGCTTAGCGACAAGGCAATATACAAAACACAAATCAGACTTCTTAATGGTGTCATGCAACCCATCCATTTTCCTCTCTCTGAGAGGACAGATGAGAGTACAGCATCTGTCTGTTGGTAAGCACTTGGGTGACCACAGACAAGTGAACTCCATGGGCTGTTCAAGTGGTGGCAAATAGCCACAGCTTGAAATATATTAATGCCTGATAGTTCCAGTTTGGAACAACGCCACCAATACAAACAGAAAGTGTCACAGCATCTTTCAGATTTGACCAGTGATCATTTGATACATTTCAGTCACTTAAAGTCAGGATGTCCTGTTAGCACTGTATAACAAGGTGCCAGTATCATGGAAGTACTCACTATTTAATCAGTTGTAAGTAATTTGGAGTTTTCCAGAGAAAATTAGCCCTCAATTCAAAATAACCTTGCAGACTGCACTCGGGGGAGACGTCCAGTTCAAATGTTGTACTCTACCTCTCATAATGTAGCATAGGAAACCGCAAAAGGATATAATTTAGGGATTGTATTTCTTTTCCCTCTATTTAAAAAATATTTTACAGTTTTGATTTTATGCTAATGCAAATGTCATTTTGGAACTTTTACTGTTGAGTGTGGGCAAATGTAATGGGCTGAAACAAAGTATCATGGAAAAACTATGCAAATCACCATGTACAGTAAATCAAGCTAATAGGCAGACTTCAGCTTTCTTCCACAAAGGTCAAACATAGCCTGCAGTCAGGAGGAAAAAAAGGGACACTAGTGCTCAGCATGAAAATTTAGTGGCAATCCAGTCACATAACATAAATACAGAAATACTAAATATTGGTGGTATATTTGCCTTTGTAGGTGGCATGAATAAGAATCTTACAGAAAATCTCCTTTGACAGTATTTCATGCACCTAGTCTGCCCATTTCTAGTGTCTCCACTTTGGCATGCTAACAAAAGTAAGAGTTTAAAGAAGGGAAAAACAGAATCACGCAAAACAGTCTGACACAAAATATGTATCGAGAAGGAGACCAAAGGCAATTCAACCAAGATCTGTCAGTACCTAAAACACGAAGTGATTTCTGACAATAGATGGCCCCTTACCACAGGCAAGAATCATACAGCAAAACACCATGTCTGGAAGCTGAAGTTAGGCTGCTTCAGACTAGGAATAAGTTTTCCCTGAAGAGGACAAAAAAATATATCATGCACTCTGAATTACTGAAACTCTATTAAAAAAAAAGACACCCTGCCAAGAAGACTTGATACATCTGATTTAGACACCAAAGACTATTTATTAGATTACCAAATGAAATTCAAGATAGGTATCTACAGTTGGCAATACCAAATTAATAGTTCTCTTATAGTTCTAGAATTAGACTCCTTGTTATTGTCAATATTTCACAACTGTTAATGTAAACATCACTCTTGAAGCACATCAGGGGAACACTTTTCTCAAGAGTACGATGCTTTATCCATTTGCCTAGGCTAAAGCTTTAGCCTGTTTTTCCTTTGCCTTCAGCACTACAAATCCCATCCAAAGTTCAGCTTTTTCTATAGCTGGCACAGCAGAAATCCCTAGCATCCTGTTCCTTGAGCTCCATCAGGCAATCGTTCATATACAGACTTCCACAGAGTATCAACACGAGACTAATACTGGCTACCTGGAATCAATTGCTCAAGTCCCCTCCCTTTTGCCTTGGACAGCATTCCTTTTTCTTACTTTACAGAAAAAAAGCTTTTTGTTTAGGTCAGCCTTCTTTCCTCCTTTAGGCTTGTGTTGTGGTTTAAACCCATCAGGCAGCCAAACACCATGTCTCTGCTTGCTCACCCACATCTCAAGAAATGGGGAGAGGATTGGAGGGGTAAAGGTAAGTAAACTCGTAGGTTGAGATAAAAACTATTTAATAATTGAAATGAAATAAAATTAAAATAATAATGACAATAGTAATAATAGAATATACAAGTGATGCACAGTGCAATTGCTCACCACTCCCTGACAGATGCCCAGCTCATTCCTGGCTAGCAAGCCCAGAGAAGCGAGAACCCTGAAACTGCAATCCTGGAAGTGAGTGAGCTTCCCGCTCAACCCTCATCTATATACCAAGAATGACATTAGCTGATATGGAATATTCCATTGGCCAATTTGGGTCCATTGCTTTGGCTATGCTCCCTCACAGCTTCTTGTGTACCTGTGCACTAGCATGACATGAGAAGTAGAGAAGTCCTTGATCTCTTAACAACTAAAAAGAGCAGTACATTATCAACGTTCTTCTCATACCAAATCCCATACTGAATCCAGAACATAGCACTATTCTAGCTACTAAGAAAACTTATCTCTATACCAGAGAAAACCAGGACAGCTTGGCTGCCCATCAGCTGCCTTCAAAAAGGCAGGAAGTTTCCACATGCTCACTATTCCAAACTTCCTTAACTCAATGCCTACTTCAAAAAAATAAATAAAAAAAAAAAACCTCTTTGGAGTAGATTGCAATTGACTTGGACTGAGTGTGCAGGTTCAGCTTTTTTAGGACTTGGCTCTCCGCCCTGGTGCATTCATAGCTGTGTAACTTATAGTCATATGTCACTGAAGTATGTAGGTTAAAATAATTATGTAACCCTCTCCCATTATTTTAAAATCCTATAATATACAGGCCTCATCTATTGAGACCACAAAGAAGTTAAGTTATTGAGTGCAGTTAGCAAAACATATTGGATTTTAGAAATTTATACCAACAATTTCAGACATTTAGAGAGACTAAATGGTAGAAATATTGTATAACTTTTTATTTCAAAAGAATCATAACAATATGGATGTCACTAGTTAATTTGTTAATGTAATCAAAAGCAGTTTTTAAAGGAAGGAATTCCCTTCAGTTTACACTGAAGTCAGTGGGAGTTGGGGAGAAAAAGCTACACACCTCACAAGACCAGATTATACTTGAATTCTCCTCTTAACTCTGTTCATGTTTTCTGTTGAAAAATGTAGTATCATGCTATTGCTCAATGACCAATTTTTAAATTAAAAGTGTTAAAGCTATCTATCCCATCTATTTTTAACCACCAGTCATAACAATGATAGATAAAATGCATCCATTTCTGTATAATGCTTTCTTAAAGCTGGCCTTGAATAGGCTTAGCCTTCTGAGACCACAGGTTTTCACCTTGAGCAATACCATCTCCTACTTGCCTTGTGCTTCCTTCCCCCACCGTGTTAGTCTTTCTCTAGTCTCTTGGATGAAGAGCTTTCAAGCAAGGGATAATCTTTGTTCTGTGTGGCACAGTTCACAGAACAATATGGTTCAATTTTTCTCCAAAATCAATGTCATTTCTCATAGACATGTTTTTCCTGCTTTTTTGCCATTCTGAATACTTCCAAGAGGGCAGAATCATAAAGTCAGAATGGTTTGGGTTGGAAGGGACCTTAAAGACCATCTAGCTCCAACCTCCCTGCCAGAGCCAGGGACACCTTCCACTAAACCAGGTCGCTCAAAGCCCCGTCCAACCTGGCCTTGAACACTTCCAGGGATGGGGCAGCTACAGCTTCTTTGTGCAACCTGTTCCAGTGCCTCACCACCCTCACATTAAAGAATTTCTTCCTTCTATCTAATCTAAATCTACCTTCTGTCAGTTTAAAACTGTTAACCCTCATCCTATCACTACACTCCCTGATAAGGAGTTCCTCCCCACCTTTCCTGTAAGCCCCCTTTAAGTACTGGGAGGTCTCCCTGGAGCCTTCTCTTCTCCAGACTGAACAACCCCAACTCTCTCAGCCTGTCTTCACAGGGGACGTGCTCCAGCCCCCTCAGCATCTTCTTGGCCTCCTCTGGACCCGCTTGAGCAAGTCCATGTCCTTATGGTGGAGGCCCCAGAGCTGGACACAGTACTGCAGGTGGGATCTCATGAGAGTGGAGTAGAGGGGGAGAATCCCCTCCCTTGACCTGCTCCCCACACTTCTCTTGATGCAGACCAGGACACAGTTGGCCTTCTGGGCTACGAGCGCGTGTTGCTGGCTCACAGTCAGTTTTCCATCCCCTAATCCCCCCAGGTCCTTCTCCACAGGGCTGCTCGCAATCCACTCATCGCCCAGCCTGTATTTGTGCCTGGGATTGCCTCAACCCATGTGCAGGACCTTGTACTTGACCTTGTTGAACTTCATGAGGTTTGCACGGGCCCACCTCTGAAGCCTGTCCAGGTCCCTCTGGGTGGCATCCCTTCCCTCCAGCGTGTCGACCACACTACACAGCTTGGTGTCATGAGCAAACTTGCTGAGGGTGCACTCAATCCCACTGTTCATGTCACCAACAAAGATGTTAGACAGCGCAGTTCCAGTACTGATCCCAGAGGAACACCACTCATCACTGCTCTCTACTTGGACATCGAGCCATTGACCGCAACTCTGAGTGCAATCATCCAGCCAATTCCTTATCTGTCAAGTGGTCCATCCATCAAACCCATGACTCTCCAATTTAGAGACAAGGATGTCATGCAGGACAGTGTCAAAAGCTCTGCACAAGTCCAGGTAGATGATGTCAGTTGCTCTTCCTTTATCGATCAATGCTATAACCCTGTTGTAAAAGGAGTTTTCTGTCCATGTTGAAATGAATAGGTAAATGCTATTGCCTGTTCTACCTAATTTTTTTATTCTTTACGCAATAAAATTTAAGATCAATAAGATTTTATAGCCAGTTTTAGGAGCCGTTGAACTCTGAGAAATAATATAATCAAATTCCTAATAACAGGAAGAACAATCATCTCATTATAAAACACTTTCACAGACTCTAGTATTCTCCTAGAAGTTGTACTTAGTTGTTAAATCAAGATTCAAAATGTAAAGAATAATATACGATTCAAATCACTGATTCCCACAGAACTTTAGAAAAATCTATAGATTGCTCCTTATCTTCATTATGTGGAAGCAGACACAGCAGATTACTAGAAGATGAGTATTGGCCTAAATAAGTACATCTGTGGCTCAGAGGGGAAGTGAACATTATTTTAGTAAATTTACTACAAGACAGGTGTTTAACAACATTCAACACTGATTTTATTTTCATAATAAAATGAAACTCCCCATGAAAGTGAGTAGAATTTTTTTTTTAATTTTTTTTTTAACCACACTAAAACTTAAGAGAACACTAAGTGTTCTGAAAATCCTCTTTAAGCATGCATGAAGAATTTCAAAAGATCATTGGGAGAGTCAGATGCATTATGGCGAATTACACATCTGTACAGATGTCTCATTCTGCAAAAGTTTTGCAGCTTTTTTATGGAATACTATGTTATCCTTTTGTTCACTTTTTTTTTTAAAGTTCTCTGAGCTGAGCTACAATGTAAGCACCAGAGTGTCCTAAATCTCCTGGCTCCCCAGAAGCCTGGTTTTCCCTTTACCCACTTAAATTATATTCTACCTTCTCTGGGCTGTCAGAAAGTACCTTAGGGGTAGTTACAACCAGAGTGTAAACTACAGAAGACCTCAGAGATATGATGTGGTCACACCACACTTTGTCTTCATGGACAAAGCCTCAAAGAGTTTAACAGGAGTCAGGCTGCAGTATATCCCATCCACAACCAAGAACTTAGCTGTCTATGAATACCTCCTCCACTTAACACAGCCACTCACAAGATATATGTTCATCAGTGCTGCTCTTCCTTCTCAAAGTAAGTATATAGGCATAATCCTTTAAGCAGATGTGTTCACAATAGCTTAGTACCTGTCTACTTCAGGTTGTCTGAATTAATAACATACCAGGTTTTACAGATTTAAAGCACTTTTAAAAGAATCTACCCTTACGGGTTTGCAACTGTATAGGTAGATCAGTGATGGACACAACCAAATCTTTCACATAGCAGAGGATTAAATTACAGAATTCATATCTGGTATTCAGAAAAAGCACTATATTCCTGTCCTGTTCTTGCCCCTCCTGACGTACCCAGTTATGACCACCGTTTGAGACAGGCAGCTGAGCTACAGAGACCTTCGTGTGTTTCATCATGGCCACTTTCATGAGGAGAAGCTGGACACACATTTTGTTCCAAACCCATGAGTGTTTGTATTGGCAGTCTGGTTTAGCTTGTTTGTTGGGATTTCATCTACCCAGCATCCCCCACATAACTCTAGTGCCAGCCCCATACTGTGGCCCCAGTATGTGAGTTTTACTTGCACAGGTCAAATACCACAGGCTGGACATTGCAAACCTAATTCATTCCAAAATCCACTGTGTGACTTCTGCTAAAAAAAAAAAAAAAACCACACAAAAAAACCCCACCAACCAAAACAAACTACACACACAAAACAGGACAATTAAACCTTTCTGATGTTCATAAGCCGGCATTACCCTCACAAGAGCTCTAAGACAGTATCTAGTGGTGGCTTGTACTGTTGCCTCACTTAGCGATTACTCTGGTTGATCCCTCCTGAGACTGACTTTAGAGGTCCAAAAATGAGTCACAAATACATCAGGCAAAGAAACTTAATGAACAATTATCAATTCATACAGGCTACACATTACTTACAACCCTTATCTCTCTCCCTAGCTGCTTTACTCTATCAGCCAGCACATTTGGTGAAGCTTCTGCATAAAGAATGAGTTGTGACCATAACTTCTGAAACATCTAACAATGACATGCAGATGAGAAGGCAGGAATTACTGTGGATGAGCAACAGGGTAAGTACAGTACACACAATCAGTGAATATCTTTTGTTTCCCCACATCTATAGCTTCCTGCAAGCTCCATCCTACAACTGCTAAAGCCAAAGGAGTTCACAATTGACTTAAGGCCTGTGTCCAAGACCTACTCCTATTTTCATGTTTGATGCCTACTACAAGGAGGTTAGGAAGAGGTCCTACTAACAATCAGGTTGTCTTAGAAGTAATCCTAAAATAATGGACAAGCCTCAATCAGCAGCCATGAAGGAACAGCACAAACATTGTGTAAACGCAGACACTCAGCCAGCTCCATCACCCAGGTCATGTAGGCATGGATTTACCTGGGGCTCTCCTCATTTAGTTCTCTGTGATATGGCTCAAAGCCTTCCTTGCTGCAGCCACGACTAGCCAGCCCTACCATGTACCAGGATTTTCCTATGTCTGAAATCAGAACTGTTTCTGTACTTAACAGTGTCATTCATTATTAGTTAACATTGCCAACAGCTAAAAGAGATGAATAAGTTAAAGAACATAGAGAAGTGAACTGTATACAGTATTACAAAAAGGCAGAAAGGAAAAAAACCTTGCCATTAAAAGGGAGAGAGTTCAGAAGCTGACTCAGGCTTTTCAAATTACTTTAAGAAGCAAGGAGCCACCTTCGTATGTTTAAAAATATTTACTTATTTCACATAAATAAAGTCTATAGTAGCTCAGATATTATGCTGACTGGGGAATTATAAGTGTCTAAATAAATATAACTGTATTCACTAACACTGGGGACATGTTGAGAAAGACTGAGTTTGGTTCCATTGTACTATGAAGTACAAGCTACGGAGCAACACTGAAATATTACTTTATTTACTAAGAATGAGTCTTAAACTATCATTCCCCATTAGAAGCACTAGGTCAGTAGTATACATTTATAGAACTGTAGCCTAATTAACTACTAGTAATTAAATCTATAAATACATGGAAAAAGAATAGATCACATTTTGTTTAATTGGCTTAATTAAAGCTGGTAGTTAGCAAGTCAGACATATCACCTGTTTTCAGTGAGTTAACATTGATAAAGCTTGCTATGAGGCTAAAGTTCTTGATTCTGACAGCTTACCACACTATTCATGAGGAAAAGATGTCCTTCAACCAGCTATCATGACATTATTCATAATACATTAATTTTCTAGGTGCTCAACAGGAATTGCTGATTCAGCAGAGAAAGACAGTACAGTTTATTTAAGAACAGAGCTGGAGGTGATGAGGGGGAGCAGAAATCACAGCATTTGGGTTTCAGTGGTTTCAGTGCCACAACCTTTCCTTTTAATCTGCTCCCTCCAGCTAAATTCCAGGCCTAGATGCCTGGAGGCGGGACAGCAAAAATTTGAAGGCACACACTTGCTTTCCTGTCCAGTAACCCAAAAACACGTTGTGTCCAAGTCAATTTCTAACGTCTTGGACAATCAACATTCAGTCAGTCTTAAAAGGGTAGAGATAACCTCCAATTAACTTAAGGTTTCTGGTGTTATAATTTAAAGTTGTTTGGGTTTTTTGTTTGTTTTAAATTGAATAGCTGTGTTGGATAAGGTTAGATACCACAGCAAAGATAATCCATACCATAGCCTTGTCAGACACACACAAAAGTAGCAAGATTGTTTTTATGACAATGTTCAGGCTGGAATAAGGCCCCAGAGATAGTCACATCATGAAATCTCTGCATGCCATCATGAGAAGAGTGAAAAGCAAATGAACCGCTCATCTGAAGGGTAGATACAGTGAGAAATAATTGAATATCCACTAAACAAAGGAAGAGAAAGTATCTAATGAGGTTTTGGTAGTAACATCCACTGCAGAAGTTCATAAGATAATCAGGAGAGGCAACTACAGGTCAAGAAAAGCAGGAGGGCAACTTGTTCAGCTAGCAGGAGCTCTGAGGTGCTACAGCTGCAAGACAGAGCAGCCAGAGCAAAGCGTGTGTTTATTTTCCTTGCAAAATGAAAACATCTGAATTAGGATACAGCTCAAAATAAAAGCAACCAATCTGTTAATTGTACAGCACAGTCCCACACAGCTAATAATCTGTGCACATCACGCACATAGTCAGGAGTCAAAGGAATACGCTGTTTTCCATGACTCATCAGCGGTGGGCACAGAGACTCTTGTAAACATCATCAAGCAGAGTTTTATTCATTCTGAACTATGCATTAGGGAGTTTACTGGACGCTGTTAAAATTCTTCAAGCAGCAGTCTGGAAAATCATGCTAACAAATAACCTACCTTTGTAATCTGCTGTGCATTGAACATAACAATAAGTCACAACAGGCTGTGCATCAATTGGTTATTGGCACATGCTTTGGAGGCATTCTGAGGACCAAAGCAGAAGGCTGAGTGCCTCCATCCATCCGAGAAGAGCACCGGCAGCCTACTAATGCACACCCTGGCCTAGCTAATTGTTATAGCAACATGGCTCATAAATTTCAAATTTTGGGTTTTAAAAAAATATTTCTCAAAACACTTAGAGATAACATTAATTTCTCTTTAAAAACAGTGAATAAGAGGTACTTCTTTTTTAAAAAAAATGTATGACTTCTCTTGAGGGCTGATTTTCAAAAGGTAGTGTTAGTTTAGATACTGATATTACAGTAAACACTTCAGAGTCTATGCACTTACAGCCCCTGAGTCTGGTAAGGATCATTATGGGGGTGGGAGTTTGTTTTATTTGGGTTTTTTCCCCCAGATAGGGAACAAAACATGAAGAGCTGAGCTGACTTGCTCAAGGTCACAGAAGAATCTAGCAACAGGACAGAGATGAACCTGGTTCCCTACATTTTAAATTAGCCATGTAACCAGTGAAAAATATAATGGGGATGGATCAGCGAAGGCTTCCTAAATCTTTTATGGCCCTTGCCTCTTCCTCATGCAGCTAAACTCCTACTAAAACTGAACACCAAGAAAATAATTTCTGGTGACAAAATAGGGACAGCTTGGCAAGAAGGGGATACTGCTGGCAGAGGCAAGAACTGCATACACTGCAGAAACTTTGTTTTCTTCATCCTTAAATTCTGACTAAAAAGCTGTATTTCTGATGGGAACAAAGAAGCAGCAGCAATGAGCTCTTTAAGGAATGCTATGCAAGAACAAGATTAAAGGCAGAGAATTACAGAAAATGCAAGAGATCAAGCTACTTGTTCTAAAGAAATTCATACACAAGCAACAATCAGCATCCAGTTACCATTATATCAGAGGGTTACTGCATGTATAGGCTGATGAAGCACATTTGAAACTAGGAATTTTCTGGGTCCTCAACAGTTCTCAATTTTCCTACCAACAGGCTGGAACAGGCACAAAAATCCTGTCACGTACAGGCTTGGTCCAGAACTAGTAATGATTTACCCATCTTACTTTCCCACTGAGAACCTGAATCTGCTAGATATCCTTTCTTTGAGAAAAGAGGATTTCCACAGAAAATTATCTCCACAAGCAAATTTACTTGGAGAAAAGGGATGTGGGGGAATTCAAGAAGGGGATGCATCTCAGAGGTCTTTATATGCCTGGGGTTGTTAAATGGGAAAGTTTATGGAAACAGCTGAGCTGACATTTGTTTAACAAACTCATCTATGGTAATAAGACAATTACTCTTTTCTGGACTTGTTAGCTCTTAGAGGAGTGTTGGTTTTACTTTAGGATCTTGTACTTAAAAGAATCCGGGGAAATATTACAGGATGAAAAATATAATTAGCCAAAAAGAAAGTCTTAATATCAAACAGAAACAAGAAGCTAGCACATTGTATAAATACATCAGATGATGTTATAAAGAAGATTAAAGCAACCCTAGCCATTAATCACAAGACTTGAAAAAGAAAGAGAAGCCTTAAAAATATTAGGGAAATTTTAAGTATTAGGAACCTCTTGTAATCACAACAAGCAGACAATAAGAGAAGCTACTAAGGAAAATGCTGGAATCACAGTTATGAGCAACAGACTGGACACTTGTTCATCTTGGAGAGCTTAAGAATAATTAGTTCTGCTTTGCCACAACCACAGAGAGCCACATGGCCTCTCTCCATCTCAACAACGATACACACAGTTGCCTTCCCCAGAGCTCATCTACTGAGAGAAGTCTTTTATAAAACTCTGGGTAGAAGTTGCACAGTGCCACCATCTGCACAGAAGTCTGTGCTCAAGCAGAGCAATGCCAGGTTTCAGTAAGACCTTTCAAGCCAAAACACAAAGCAGTATAATTATGCTGACACTTTATACACAGTTTTCTTTGGAATACACTAGGAAACTGTTCTCTTACACCAAGCAACACTTCAAAAGACACTCACAAGTGAAAAGCAGTCACCACTAGGCAATAACATTATGTTAACACCATTCCACATTTCAGGCTGTCTCTCCTACTACACAAGAGTGTTCCCGTACAAGATGAAGCACAGTGCTACCGTTACAGCTGAATATATTCATTCAGCTCTCAGAAAGAGTAAGTGCCCCTCATTTAGGCAGAACGTCTGTGGTTCTGTGAACTCAGTTCATTAAACTTCATTTTTTATTTATTTCAGTCTGACAACTGGGCAACTGCCTACAGCAGTGAAGAGGGAATCTCCCATGTAATAATTTTCTAAAATCTGGAATATATTATGCATACCATATCTCCTCTCCAAAACCAGTGTTTCAACTGGTTTTAGCTTCCACCCATGGCTTCCAAACATGTCAGTGCTCATTAGTATTAAGTTCCTTGATTTTGTCCAGACTTTTAACTAAAAAATCCCACCAAGTTAGCTGCAAATCTAGCTTCACATCTAGAATTAGATGCTACAGTCTTTCAAAAGTAAGGGTGGTTTAAGTCAGGGAGAAGATTTGTATCTACCTTGAATGCACCCTGAAACAAGGACTTCTCAAAAGTTCTTCTTGATCTCTTTTACTATATTTCAACCTTAACAATTTATATTGGCATGACACAAGACATCTAATCCAATTTCTTGGTATAGGATCTTGGCCCTGTACTTGTGGCAAGATGATGTTTCTCATACTGTTGAGAATCAGAAGAGGAAAGGTTTTAGGTCACCTTCATAGTTCCTAGATGTGGAGATTAACAAGAGCATAGTGTCCAGCCCAAACTAGAGCAGGCCAAAAGATATTTCAATTTATTTCAGCCACACATGGACCTAAAGAGCCCACACAATTTGCAAGAACAGCTGTAGCTTAGATTAACGTGAGACACACCTCCTCCAAGCACATGGTACCACAGTATTGCTGGTGGCCCTCTGCCACCCACAGGGAATTCCCATGCAGCTGGCTAAATTGGAAGTGGTGGGATGGATTGAAAAGATGCCAAATCTTCACTAGAAGATAGAAACTATGCTTCTGTCTCTCAGCCTAAAGTCTTCCAGATTTCCTTCTAACAACACTTCAGACCACCAGTGTGCTATTTGCTCATCCAACCATACACACTCTTCAGTTAGTTTTTTGGCTGTCTACTTTCTAGGGCATTTCCCTCATTTGTCTCCATGACAAAGTATCTTTAGGTGGTGTATCAAGTGGCAAGATCTGTGAAAAATTGTCCACAAAACAAGTTGTAGAAATAAAATGCATTCAGTTCCTCTCACCGGACCAGTTGGATCACCACTGCAATTCACAGAGTCTGATCAGACGATCCCCTCCCTCACCACTATTGTATTTTATTGCTAGCACAAACTCAGCTCTACATCAAGGAAACTGGTGAGGTAGCTAAGTCTCCTCCTGACCTTGCCCAGTTTACAAAACAATCACTTCAGAGAGTAAGCCAGCTGACCACAGGTGCTAGGAAAGAAAAACACAAGGTAGATGGAAACCACTTCCATGGCCCAGTATTACTAACTTTACATAGGTAACTGGAAAAGGAATAAAGAGGAGACAATTAAGGTCTCTACCCCATTTCCTGGATTTTCTCTTTGCATTTCTCTTCTTTCCCTCTCAGTTATTTTCTTATTCTCTTTTTTGCATCTTCCAGCTGTCCTGGAAGTGTTTGGTCTTAAACAACAAATTAAAGCTACGCTGAAAGTTTTAGATGCATCTATGTTTATGCTAAGTTGTTGAATCTTCTACCTCAGCGTCTTTTACTTGCAGTAGGAAGTCAATCCAGTGTAAATAAAATCCACTTCTGGGGGAGTGCAAGAGAAATGTTTTTGTCCTGTAAACCAGCAGCTTCACAGGCAGAGCGGGGGGCTACAAGGTGGGGCAACCACAAGCAGCCTTTGTAAGAACAGATACTACCTCCTTAATGCTGCTATGGACTTCATTATCACATGAGGGAGGAGGCATTTGACAGAAGAGAGGTCTGCCTCTCCCTGCATCAGGGCATAAAGGGAGAAAGCAACATATGGGAGTTGGCTCTTGCTTCAGAAGTAATTCTGAACTGCTCATTACCTTGAAGCATACAGAGGAATGGAAATTGGGTAGCAATAGCACCTTGGAGCAGGACTAGACATGATTATCCTTCCTAGTTATGCTTATCCATCTAGTTTATTCTCTTTCAGATAAAAAAATTCTAAGCATTTTTGAAAATATTCCCAGTAAAGTGCCCCAAATGTCCATTACCTACTGAAAATACACACAGCAAGAATATCTTCCAGGAGAAAACTTTCCCTAATGTACAGTGCAAACCTTTCTCCCAAGTGTAATAGGGTTCATGATGCAAGAGAAGTCAGCCCTACAGTGGAGATATTATGAGGATTTCATCCCAGACAGCTGCTGTGATTCTGAAATTATGAAATTAGACAGTTCTGGATTGATTCCCTCATTCTTTTATCTAGCAGCATGTGGAAGTTTCACCCAAATCTGTTGGATGGCTCCAGGCCTCCCAGTGCTTTTTAGAATGTTACTTATTCCTAGTCTCTTAAATTTTAAAAGCCAACAGTCTCCCTCTCAGCCTAGGGAGCCTGAGGCAGGTGCAAAGCAGTCTTGATTTTGCTTTAAGGCAACATCATTCTATTCTTTGCCATAAAATGCCAGCATTCATTATGTATTCACCCGCTATATGAAAGGGCAATGGGATTACTGCCTGTGAACCTTAAGGGCATCAGGGAGCAATACAAATTTAACTGTCATTAAGCTCTAAGTAGCTCTTGTACAAAAAGAAGTTCAGAATTTTTTCCATCAGTTATCCTTCTCTTCTCAAAACCTGCACACAAACCTACACATATCTTATTTTGACTGTGGTACTGGAAAGAAAAAGATCTGTTTCAGAAGACCTGATGCTCCTGAGTTGAGGGCAGAAGGTCACCAGACAATATCTCTGCTCATTCTACTGATTTGTCTACCTTCAGAAAAAGGATGCTGACTTTTAGGCCAGATGAAAGCACTTACAATCCCCATTTGTTGCACATTGATTTGTTTAAGATCTCTCAC
Organism: Strix uralensis; assembly: GCF_047716275.1. Taxonomy (NCBI): domain Eukaryota; kingdom Metazoa; phylum Chordata; class Aves; order Strigiformes; family Strigidae; genus Strix; species Strix uralensis. The sequence goes on along the minus strand of NC_133974.1, from coordinate 90,580,498 downwards.
TGCAATTCTCATACTCATAAGAAATTCATTGTTTCATGAAATAGGAACAGTTCTTGCCCATTGCTCCCTACTTATGCTGCATTTGAGGGCAATCAAGTCTAGGCCCAGTGCTGACAGGTCCTGAACATAAATAAGCTCTGCAGTCACACATCACAGGATGCAACAAGCAGGCAGGGAAGCACAAGTGACAGGGAAAGCATCCAGTCAGAATCAACGTGTGTTACCACCAAGTAGACTCATCTGCAAGCTGTTGCACATCCAATACTTACTCACAGCAGCAGTCTCACATGGTTAAGGGGTATTAAGTGCACAAACAACATTCTCATACAAGCCTGCCTCTCTCTCACCCTCTTGTTCCATTTTAAATAATTTCTCTTCTATGTTTTTTCCAGCACCAACCCTTTACTCACAGAAGATTAATGTGTTTATAGATGCAGTACTACTAACCACTGCAAAAATTACTCTACAAACTCTGAGTCCATGCTGAAGGTGAATTACAGCACACAGATGAGCCACGAGTGTGGATAAGAACAAGATGGACAAGGACAAGACCTCACCCAGCCACCAAGTTCCATCACAGTTACTAAAACAAAGATGGTCAAGAATTACACCTATGCGTCACCAGCGAAGAGCTGCCTTTCTGCAACTTTGCCGACATCTCACTTAAGGAAAGAACGAACAGAAAACTTCTTATCAAGATGATCAACTGCCAGGTCATCTGCTACACAAGACTTTTATTTGAGTTCCAAGTTGGGCATTTCAACAGTTCTCTGGCCATAAGCATCATCCTGACAGAGGTGGGCCTTGCATGCAACCAAAATGTCATGTTGGCTATTTCTGAGGCCACTTCAGTATCTCCCAGTAAGTGCCCTAGGAAATGGATACCACACAAATACCTTTTGTCCCACTTTTCCCATATCTTCTGCTGCCACCCCCTTACTTTGTCATAGAGTTTAGACATACTAAAAAGTATCACATTTTAAAGTAAACTTCTAAACGTGCAATGCTCTAAGCTGCAGTTTAATCCTACTAAGGAAGGTTATTATTCTCAGTAATTCAATTTATAAAGTTTTGACCTTGCCAGAGAACTGAATGGCAGGTTTTTTCTTTCTTGCCAAAGACCGATTACAGCAAGGTTTTAGTAATACAATTTAAGCCTCCATGCCCCCTTTACATTTTTCATGCTGGGAATATCATATGTTTTGATAGTTTTGTATTATGCAGTTTGTCACAGCTGGAGATTTCAAACACTGTGATTGTCCTGCCAGGAATCACACAGGGGGCTTTCCTTCAGAAATTCAGCTGCTATGATTGTCCTGCCAGGACTCAAATAGCTGTGTCCTGATGTGGAATGCCCTACAATTTTACTGGGAATTTAACTCGTATGTTTACCTTGAGGGAAATATGGGAACACCAGCAGTGAACTATTTCACTCTGATTTGTCTGAGTTCCAGGATGTGATTTCACCTCACTTTGCAGGGTTTGTACCAATTAGCAGGTACTGAGGGACCTCCTTTCTGAATAGGCACATAACAGCTCAGAGGGGATTCAGTTTGTTTTTCCAAGTGCATTATTTACGTTAAATTCTCTTACAGTCCCTCAAGCTTCAGCTCCCTTCTCAGAGCAGGCAAGGTGTTTGCCTGAGTGAAGATCCTGTGTACATGTCTGAATCACATTTCTCCTGCTCCTCTGACTGTAGATGCTACCACACAGGGACATAAGGAACACATTTCAAGCAAGCTGGATTGCAGAAAAGAGTTCCTGTGTTGAAGGGCCTTTTGCAACAAGTCAGCATGTCAACAGGTTTGACCCAACTCTCTCCTTCCAGTGCAAAGCAGCATTAAACTGAACAGCTGCAATTAGTAGGGTTAAATGAAGTGCCTTTGCCAGGGGATACAAAGAGAAGCAGAAGCCAAGGGAACAGCGGTTATTGTTGCAACGTACACCAATTTCAGATTACTATGGGAAGGGGAACATTTTCCTGAATGGAAGTAGGTGCGCTGTTAGAATACTCACTTTTCAATTCCTTGTGTTTTGGGAGTAAGACAGACATCTCACATGTACAGCTCCTATGACCAAAAAGCAACTTGGAACTTTTTGTGTATTCTCTCTATCTAGCAACTCAGTTACGTTGCTAGATTCCTGTGACTATATCCACACCATGGGATGCCCCTCTATCATCTGCTCTTTGAAGAGAGTGTGCTGATTTGAGCAAGCTAGAGGGAATTCCCATCTAGAAAAGACACCTGCCCAACACTTACTATAATACTGTCCCTTTGTACAGTCTGCTTCACACAGACTGGACACATCTGCTTTTTTCTGACAGAGTGCATTCATGGGAACAGAAAAACCTAAGATTTTCCATTTCAGACTCATTAGGTCCATACAAACAAAGCATACTTAATGATGAAGCAGCAAATGTTTATTCTGCAAGTCAAAAATTAGACTTGCTGCTGTGAGTTGCAAGTAAACAAAAGACCACAATAAAAACAAATTTAAAACACAACCTTAGGTTAGTCTTTTCAGCAGGAATCCTTCCCAGCTTTTGGTGCCCTTCTACAATGAAAGCTCAGACCATCACATCCCACCAGGCTGTGCACTCAGCTTCCCTGGTACAGCCCCTCAGGATGACTGGGGAGGGGGTTAGATTTTGCATTCAATCCAAATGTCCAAGACAACCTTCTGGAACAACATGCCATTGATACCCAAAGCTGACTTCCTAGTCCTGGCCCAGCCTCCAAGTACTGGAACAGTCAGCCATCAATGGCTCTTTTGGAAATCAGTCACAGCTGACAGTTTAGAAGGATCTTGGTTTTGCTCCTCATTGCCCTATAAGTAGCTGCCTATGTTACTCACATGGAGTTGTGGTTACCATCACATTCATATAAAATATTATACAAAACATATACAAATATATTGTCAACATTGTGATTTCTGAAGTGCTGGCTGATTTTTAGGGAGAATACATGCAACACCACAACCAGCACAGAGACTCAAGTTACTTTGCCAGAGGCAGTTCTTCACTTCCCGATCTTCTTATAAAATTCAAAATCGTAAGCTTGGCTACAGCTTTTACTGTAAACATAGGAAACTTATGCTTCATCTGCATCTCCTTGGTTTTGAACATAGTTCTACCTGACAGACAGCTACTTGCTCTGCCTGGTGTCCTCCAAGTGCAACATTCCACAAGCAACTGGGAATGTGGAACCTCAAGAGGAGCTTATGTGTGTGGAAGATAAAGCTTGTCAAAAGCAAGAGAATATAAACCATGAAAATTTCTGCAATCATTAAAAGCAACTGCAGACACCACAATTTTCATATTTTTTAAACTATTTTTAACTCTGCTTTTTCCCCCGCCTCAAAGATTTCTTCTTCCCTTCTCAGAAAAGTTCATAAATTATGGAACAGACTTAAACCCAAACCTCTGTCTGCTTTTATAGCTTATTCAGAGTAGTAACGGATTTTCTGGCATACCACCACCAGCTCAGCATACATCTTTGTTATTGACTATAACTGTTGAGAAATCTTGCCTGTTATGGCAGTATTGTCAATTTATTGGTAGTATACATGCACAAACAAGACGTTTGAGTATGGGGTAAGATAATCAAAGATGTTATTTGTAGTTCTTTCAACGTCCATTCCGTCCCCCCGTCCCCGTCCCGTTCCCCCCCACACACACACACCCCCCAGCATACAGAAACAAGTGATAATGCTTTATCCTATTCAAACAGCAGTACTTTCAAAATTCCTTCAGCAATATTCTCCTCTGCAGGTTTACTCATCTACAATGCAGATTCATGCAGATCCTGCCATCCTCAAGAGTTTGCCAGTTCTAAGTGAAATAATATATTTTTCTAAGCTGTGTTACACCAAGACTTGCTTTCAAGACACCCTTCAGTGTTTCCAGAATGGAAAGTTTAAGGTTTCCTCAATAAATCTTAAAATGTGGAACCTCAGTGACAAACATTTTGGCTAAGAACTTTCAGACCTCTCACCTACAGAATTTCACTTGCATTTTATTCACAAAAATGGCTCCAAATTAAAAATGCAATTGAATGCCATCCAGGTTGCTTCTAGGTATTGTACCGCATATTAGAGACAGGAAGCAGATAATCTAATCTTATATAGTAGAGGTATGCATGTCATAAAATGCCTGCTAGCTGCTCTTTAACCTAAACCATTTTACTCAGAAATGAAATAACATCTGAAGAAGGACTTCCAGAAATGCCACTTCAGTCCCAATTAATCAAGCCTTGCTCTAAAGCACTGTATGTCATTCAGAGGGGCAGAGCTCCCAGAATGTCAGAAGGTGTAGAGAAGGACCATGCACAGGCACTGCGGGCAAGGAAACTTCAGGGCAGCAAAAAAGTGCTCTTGTCAAGTAACATCAGGGTGCTGATATGCCTAAGATTTGTAGTCGGTGTTACTGTACTGTCTCATCTCCCTGGGCACATGGTAACCTTCATAGGTACACAACCCACTGCGCTGCTGTTTGTGCACATATTATAAGGATATGTGAGTCAGTTCACAGAGTTATTCAAAGACCAATTTCAAGGTTATGCACAGCAGATTCAGAGTGTACCTGCTATTATTTGTAATAAGAACACACATGCTTGCTTGCAGCACTGAACATTTGCCTCTTTCAATTATTGGTCAAATTACAAGAACATAGCTCATCACTAGGCTTAATGATCAAAAGGGACTATTTGTACTGCTTTACATGTAGTATATTTCCAGCATCACACTGTCCAGCTTCTTCTATAAAGACCTGAGTGGAAATCTCTCCTACTGCAGGGAAGTGTGATACATTGTGTATTCATTTCTTATCACACAGGGACACCTATATGGAGAGCTACGAGCACAGGTTTATTTAGAGTCCAAACAAAATGAAACTGCTTTGAGAACTTCAGTGAAAAATGGTGTGGACTTCAGTGAAGACTTACATTTGAGCTACCCAGCTTTAAATTTCCTCTCAACTGTGCTATGGCAGATTCTGTGCTACATAGAGCATTCAGGAGCTTTTGTGCCCAAAGCACCTTGTAAAGCATTATCTTCCCCCCAACACTTTTGAGCTATCACTAAACTACAATGAAGGAGCACATAAACACTCTCAGGCATTGCAAACACTATCTTACTTTGCAACAGCCCCAAGCAACTCAGGGTCCATGGTCTGCCCATAAGATAGAAGGAACAATTGCAAAGAAGTTAAATAATTATCTCTAAATTTACAGTCAATGATAATTAAGTAACACCCAAATAACCCCATGAACTACATACTCAGAATTATCAGCAAATATTATTAGGTTTTTGAAAGACAGCTATTGATCTCAAAGGGTCTTTATGTCAGGAATGGCCCATCTCATGGAAAAACACAGTATGTACACTTTAGAAATTACTACTTTTGCATATTGCTAACATTTGATAATAAACAGTAGTACTGCAATAATATTATAAATACATAAATGCTAGCATTTGCTTAAAAGTGGATAAAAAAAGGCATAACCTTCTGAGTCAGCTTTCTCATTTTCAGAGGAAGTTTTTTTTGCGTTAGTACTATGAGAAGTCAAATTCACTGCATTCATAATAATAACACAGACAGAGCCAAGCTCCTCTTTTTATCTGCCTGAAGGCACAAGAACTTTCCTAGGGGCATAAATTATGGGACGGCTGAGTTCTTTCATCTATCATCTTTCATCACAGTGCCATCAGTTGAAACCTTCACCATTACCCTTTTATGGTCCAACTCTTCTTCAGTTCCCTTCTTTTCACAAGGCAAAGTGCTTGACTTTTTTTTTAAACCTAACAGTGGTTAAATACTTTTTTCTGCTACTATAGTTGTAACCTGCATCTCTTACAATCTCTTATTTATCCATGTGTTTATTTTACATACTCGCTTGCTGAAGATAGCCAACATTGCCTCTTCAATCTCAGATCTGTCCCAGCTATTGTTTTCTTCTGTGCTTTGTTGGGGGTGGGAAATGCATGGCTCATTTACCTATCTGTTCACGTTGCCCCAGTGCTGACATCACTATTTCTAACACAGGGACTTGTGCCCAAATTAAAAGGAATGAACATAGTTCCAGATTAATTGCATTCAGGCTGGTATTTTGTTCATCATCTTTATCAGAGTGACAGATGAGAGCACAGAAATGCTCTGGCACTGAGAACATCATCTCCTTTGTCCATTCTGGCCTAGTGCTTCAAAGCTATGACAATGCGATAGCATTTGTTGTGGTTTTCCATGTTATTGTCTTGCCTGGCCTTATTTGCCACAATACACATTGCTGTTTCAGATGCTTCTCTTTTCTGCCTTTAGACTCTTATCCTGTGCTATTTGGGATTCTCTGCAGTTTCCATGTCATGAAAAAACTGTCTCCACAATCTTCAGTGTAGACTAAATTACTCTTCTGCTTAGTTAGTTAAAAACAGTGGTAACTGCTAGTTCTTGGTCTTTCAGTAGCTGTATTTGAGTAGGTGGTCCCAAAACCCTGCCATGATCTAATTTCTTTCCATAGCTCAGGTAATCCAGGTATTTCTCAGTACCCAGATATGGTTCACTTTCCATACTCAATCACTAAGGCAGATGCCATAATTTGAAAAGGTGTGTGATAAGATGCTAATGTTATTTATTCACAGCAAACAGGATATGGCCCTGGGGACTGAAGATCCCCATGTATGACTTTAGAGACAAGAGGTAAGAAGGATTTTTACTCCAAAATACAAACACCAATATAAGCTTCCAACAAGCACCTAAAGGTGGCATACTTCTGCCTCAAAAGTTCTACAGCTCTCCACAACTATTTTCTTCTCTCCAGATACTGCCAAAACTCACTTCCCTATTTAGTAGATTTTCTAGAACAATTAAGGTCTTGTAATTAAACTCACTGGGCCATGATTCCCATGTACCTTTTTTCTTTCCTGCAAGTATATTTGCCTTTTTGAAACATCACCTGTCCTCTATGAGTTCTCCAAATTAACTGAAAATGGATCCAATTAACCAGCTCACTAAGCACACTACATTAAATTTCATCTGTCTACTGATTTGAATATGCTCAGATTCTCCAGAAATTCTTTAGCAAGCATTTTCCTGATCTGTAACTTTCATTTCTTTCCTGTCAGCCTCAAAGCCCCTGCTGTGTTCATTACTAAAGTGAACATTGAGGCAACAATAACAGTTAAGCACTTCACCTTCCAGAAGTTTCTCCCAAAGGACAAAGTGGACATGCACTTCCGACATGCACTTCCATCATGCCCAAAATCAGTGTTTTGCTTACATGAACATCCACATAGTCATTCCTCACCCCCCTCTACAAATGACAGCTGATGACTGATGGAGATCGAATATGATTCCATAGAGCCACGAGTTTTTGTTTAGTTGGGTTATCAACTTTCATAGCCTACTTCTCCACTACAGGGACCCTTCAGTGAAATACAAAGGACATGTCCATCTATAACCAAGTTCATAGACTGAAGGCTGCTACTGGTTAGCTACTAACTTAGGCCTGTTAGTTGTATGAGGTCCTCAGATTGTTTCTTGCAGTTGTTAATGTGTTTATCTCTGGACAAGTGCTTAAATATAGCTAATATCTGTATCTTTTTCTGTTTCTTTTTATGTACTCCTTCCCAGTTTATACCTGTTCTTAGTCCAAAGGACTGATGGACCATTATTATGCCAAATTGTAAAAATACTATCAGTTTACCGAAATGCTTCACTATTGTGATCTTGTCAGCACTTTCTCTCTCAAGAATGTCTTTCAAGTTTATTTCAAAGATAGATATATCAGAACACAAACAGAGCCATGATCTCAGTAAAGCACCATACATCAAGAGAACAGCACTATCCTGTCAAATAAACAATCAAAATTCTGTCAAACTGTTTTGATAAAGGAGAAAAAAAGTACATCAGGTATATCAAAGTGTGAGTACATTTGTATATCAAATGACAGCACATGTCCTGAACAGTATAAACAGGACTACTGCAGTAAACAATATTTCTGTTGCACAAAAAAAATCCCACTCATACTTCTTACTGAAAGTTGAACAACACAGAAACCAACAGCCCTGTGTCTGAAACAATTTCTCATTTAAGGGGAAAATTTTGCTAATAGCTTCCTGAGAATTCAAATACATTTACAGTCACATAATCACAAAATATAGTCCAAAACCAATGGTAATCAAATGAACAAGACACTGCTGCAGTAAATGGAGGTATGACTAAATGTCATTAAGCACCAACAAAGTATTTCAGCCACACAACTCTTTCTCTGAAAAGCTTAATTTTTACAGACAAGTGAACAGGAATAGCAATGCTAATGAAAAAAAGTCAGCATGAAATACTGACAAACTTTAGGCTTGAGTAGTTTTGGAAATGTCTGGGAAATTATACAAATTATACTTCTCTAACATTTATTTTCTTTTCTCAGAATACCTGCATTGCACTACCATCTTTTTCCTCCTTTTTTGGTAGTCAGAAGGTATAATGAAAGCAACAGCTGAAGATTACTAAACTAACTTAACCGAAAGCAAAGTTTGAGATTTTCATTAAGAAATGACCAAAAAAACCCCACCCCAAAACTTTTCCATGAATTTATGAAAAACTGAGCAGAACCACAAAGCCCACCACCAAATAAGAAATGCTGCCACTGGATTTCCAGAATTTGTCATTCCTGTTAACGAGAAGATAATGTTTTATTACGTTGTTCTTATAGAGCACGTGCCTCAGAACAAACTTGTTTTTGTAGATATTGACCTCATGACAAAATATATGCAGCCATCTACTCAGCCTGCATTTCAGGACTACAACGTTGAGATTGGTCTCCTTGGAGAAAATCCTATTCAAGTCAATAGCAAACCCCTACCAACTTCAGCACAGAAGAATTTAGGTCTTGTTTTACAAAACAGCACCGAGTCTTTTATAATGCCAGATTCCATCCTGATGCAACACATTGTTCCGAATTTGCAATTTATTAACAACTAAATACTCAAATTCCCATTTCTCCAACCAACAGCCAAGCCAAGTCAAAGGACACAGTTATGCTTCGTTAAAATTGCACAATATTTAACAAAAAATATTTTCATATAATTTTTCATTTATTCTTACTCTGTGTGCGTGTGCTTATATCCCTTCTAGCCCAGGATTTTATTAAACTTTTGGGGGTGGTGGAGGGGGCGAGGGTGTTGGTGTAGTGGTGCTCAAGGAAAACTTACAAAACCCTATTAAATGAGGTTCCTACCTTATACGCATATTTAGAAACTACTGTTTAAAAGACTACAGTTATGTTGTCATTACTCTTAATGTCCCTTATTTCTGCTTATACTTAAAAACAAAGTGCTTGATCCTCGCTGCAGATAAAGACAAAAAGAATGTTCGAAGGTGATGGAAATACTTGTAGTTAATTAACTGTAATGAAGTTGAGGATCTATGTCAGTTCCTTATTCCTTTAAATACACCTTATGGCAGAGAAATCACTGCTCAGTTGTTTTGATACAGTGAATAACTACTAGCCCTAACTCTGCACTATACTAATTAAGAGAGAAAGATATATATCATCATCCTTTTTGAAGCTCTTTAGAGAAGTTTATTAGCTGACCAATGTTAAACTAAGAACTACCTTTTCTCTGGTAGGCTTTTACCATGTGATGAGTCTACATATTTCTCACATGACAAAAACATGGTTTTATTTCCTATTATTTCTTGCATATTAGCCCTCACATTTTGTCATTATCAGTATACCATCTTACTATATTAATAAGGAAGGGTACCCAAAATTTCCTTTCCTTACGACACAGTTCTTTTTTCCCCTTTATGCCTTAGTTAACTAAACAGTCTGTTAACCAACTGCTAATCTCCTGCGACAGTGTGGCAGTCTCCCATGAGCTGGATAGGTGTGCACACAGTATGACTAATTACAGTACAGTGTTAACATGATGGAGAGAAAGTAAACAGACATCAAAGGCTGAGCAATCTCTGAAGCTGATTCGTTGTGATTCCTAGAGCCCTGCCGTACAAAACACTAAGTACACAGGGCATTAGGGAGACATCAGGTAATCTTTTCAGCCGTATAGCCACTTGTATGAATTTAAGATCGGGAAGTCAGAGCTACAGCAGTCATGAACAAATTGCAGGGAGCTACAGTGACTTGCATATTATCAGAGATCATCTTTCTAAAGCTCTCTGGATAGTTTTCCTAGGTCAAGAGTTTCATTACAAAGGACAATTGTGACAGCCCTAGCTGGCGCTGCCTCTGACTGAATATAGATAAATGCTCTTGGGAAAAGGGCAAGTTGCTCATAATCTCCCATTATTCATGGGTGCTTTACCAGCTGGCAGCAATGGATTAACACATATTCACTGCTAACACTGATCTTTAGGACTCACTGAGGTGAAAACAAAAGGATCAGCCATGGAATTCTGACTCCTCTGCATCTAAAAGTTAAATATATTTAATAGCAGCTGTGCTAACATACTGAGCCCAGCTACAGCCTCCCCTCACTGCACTTGATCATGACCAGTCATTCAGCTGCAATAACTGAAAGGTTTAACTGGTAAGAACAATGGCTAACAAAGGGGTTTGGGTTGTGGTTTTTTTAACAGATAAAACTTAAAGCACATAAGAGAAGTGTAACCAGTAGATTTCTGTATTTTATACTAAAACCCATTGTCTAAAAATAACAATCCCTCTCTACCAACCCAAAGGCCCCAAAATACTGGAGGGAGAACTGCATTTCTTCTTAAACTCTGCCTTGGTCTCAGTGGAGAGGGTAGAAGAAAGAAAAAAAAAACAAACAAACAAACAAAAAAAAAACCCAAACAAACAAAAAAAAAAACCCACCACACCAAACACTTCTAAACAAGCCATTACAGAACATAAATATTTGAATCCCCATAGACCAAGCTGGGACTTCAACACAGGTCAGTCCCATCTGGGGTGGGAGCTCTAATTACTAAAAAACCTAACAAAAAAAAACTTGATTTAATAATGCAGATCTTTTTACACTACTTCACAGAAAAAAAAAATAAAGTGTAGGAAGCAATCTTTATGTAGTATATAAATTGGGCTACTTACAGGAAAGAATACTGTAGACTTTATTCTTTAATTATGCTCTTTGACAAGGCCAATCTCCAAGGAACATTTCAACATGGATCTATGGTAGAAAGACAACATACTGTAGGATAGCAAATTAATTGGGTTTTTTATTGCTAAACTACTAATTGACATGGGATAAGAATAGGAATTGAAATGTAATTGACCATAGCAGTCTTGCAAAACAGCCATAAAATGCTTTAAATTCCTAGTCAATTAAGAATAACATAAATTACATTTACAGTAAGAGAAACTACTACTTTATGCTATCCACATATGAGAGTCTGAACATTAATCCACAGAAAATGGAGATATGCCAAAAAAGCAGTATAAACAAAGATAACTTTAGGCATTCACAAAAACATAAGTACACTCCACAAAATGAGATAAGCTTTAAACTCATGAAACTTTTCAATATTCACAATTTAGGATATTTTTCATGGTGATGGCACAGAAGAAGTTAGAGATTGAGCTTTTAAGTTTTCACTACTAGAAATACTGTTTGTGAATGAAGTCTAGGATCCCCTGGTCTTCACCAGAAGAAGTATTTCTGCATTGTCCTAGTGGGACTGGGCTCAGACCTTTCAGTTAAATTAGGAGTCTCATAAGTATGATCAAATTTGCATCCCCAGGGGCCATTTCATTAGCTTCCATTTTGGCACTTTTAAAGAGCTGACCAGTCACGTGACTTTCAATTGCCATTAATCCTGCTGAGCTACATCATCAGTCACACAACATTTTAGACACTTACAAGTGCAGTTGGTGGGAGTTCTGCCATTAGTTGCAGGAGGCTCCTGCTCTGCACTCTCTACCTTCACAGCACTATAAACTCTTTTTTCATAGGCAGAATGCAGACATTCGAGTTTAGCAGTCTGCAGTTCTACCTCAGGCTCTCCAAGGTCCATATATCTGTGAGGCACACAACCCTACAGCCCTAGAAAACCCTAACCCTGGTAGAGCTTTTGTCAGCCCTTTTTCAAATGCAGCTTTCTTTAATTTCAACAAAAGGAACCAAGGAGCAATAGGACACAGGTTGTCACTAATCAAGCAGTGCACATATACTTGTTTTACCTAATGGTCAATCAGGCTCAGCTAATACAAACACCTGTAAAAGGCAACTCTGACTACTGAGACCCTTTGCTACCATACCAAAACCTCAACACAAATGCAATAAAACAAACCAATGAACCTCCAATATTCATAAAATAACACATGGATCACCCTATTTTTACATATTTACTATATATCATAGAATGGTTTGGGTTGGAAAGCGCCTTAAAGAAGGCACCTTTCACTAGATCAGGTTGCTCAAAGCCCCAACCAAACTGGCCATCAGCAGTCCCAGGAAGGGGGCATCCACAGCTTCTCTGGGCAACCTGTTCCAGTGCCTCACCACCCTCACATTAAAGAATTTCTTCTTTATACCTAATCTAAATCTACCCTCTGTCAGTTTAAAATCATTACCCTCATCCTGTCACTACACTCCCTGATAAGGAGTCCCTCCTCACCTTTCCTGTAGGCCCTCTTTAAGTACTGGAAGGCTGCTATAAGGTCTCCCCAGAGGCGAGGCCCTCCTCTGGACCTGCTCAGGCAGGTCCATGTCCTTCTTATGCTGGGGGCCCCAGAGCTGGACACAGTACTGCAGGTGGGATCTCATGAGAGTGGAGTAGAGGGGGAGAATCCCCTCCCTTGACCTGCTCCCCACACTTCTCTTGATGCAGACCAGGACACAGTTGGCCTTCTGGGCTACGAGCGCGTGTTGCTGGCTCACAGTCAGTTTTCCATCCCCTAATCCCCCCAGGTCCTTCTCCACAGGGCTGCTCGCAATCCACTCATCGCCCAGCCTGTATTTGTGCCTGGGATTGCCTCAACCCATGTGCAGGACCTTGTACTTGACCTTGTTGAACTTCATGAGGTTTGCACGGGCCCACCTCTGAAGCCTGTCCAGGTCCCTCTGGATGGCATCCCTTCCCTCCAGCGTGTCGACCACACTACACAGCTTGGTGTCATGAGCAAACTTGCTGAGGGTGCACTCAATCCCACTGTTCATGTCACCAACAAAGATGTTAGACAGCGCAGTTCCAGTACTGAACCCAGAGGAACACCACTCATCACTGCTCTCTACTTGGATATCGAGCCATTGACCGCAACTCTTTGGGTGCAACCATCTAGCCAATTCCTTGTCCACTGAGTGGCCCATACATCAAATCCATGTCTCTCCAATTTAGAGACAACGATGTCATGCAGGACAGTGTCAAAAGCTCTGCACAAGTCCAGGTAGATGATGTCAGTTGCTCTTCCCTTATCGACCAACATTGTAATCCCATCGTAGAAGGTCACCAAATCTTCAGGCATGATTTGCCCTTAATGAAGCCATGTTGGCTGTCACCAATCACCTCCTTGTTTTCCATGTGCCTTAGCACATTTTCCAGGAGGATCCACTCCACGAACTTGCTGGGCACAGAGGTGAGACTGGCCTGTAGTTGCCTCGGTCTTCTTTTTTTCCCTTTTTAAAAATGGGGGTTATGTTTCCCCTTTTCCAGTCAGCAGGAACTTCACCAGACTGCCACAGCTTCTCAAATATCATGGATAGTGGCTTAGTCACTTCATCTGCCAGTTCCCTCAGGACCCATGGATGTATCTCATCAGGTCTCATGGACTTGTGCACCTTCAGGTTCCTTAAATGGTCTCGAACCTGATCTTCTCCTACAGTGGGCAGTTCTTCGTTCTTCTTTTTCCCAGTTCCTGTCTTTGCCTTCTGCGACTTGGGCAGTGTGGCTGGAGCACTTGTCAGTGAACACTGAGGCAAAAAAGTCATTGAGTCCCTCAACCTTCTCCATATCCCGGGTAACCATGTCTCCCACTTCCTTCCAGAGAGGGCCTACATTTCCCCTCATCTTCCTTTTCAAACCAGCATACTTATAGAAGCTTTTCTTGTTGCCCTTGACATCCCTGGCCAGATTTAATTCTATCAGGGCTTTGACCTTCCTAACCTGATCCCTGGCTGCTCATTATCATCTATGAGAAAATTAAGCATTGAATCTTAACTGTAACTGTGTGAAAGATTGAAGCGGACCAGGGAGAGCTAAGTAGCAGAGGGAATGAAAGCATTTGCATTTCATCTCCTCTCAACAAGTTTGTTAACAAAACAGAATATGAAGGTCTATATTCCACAGTTCGCAAGAGTCCTTATAATGAAATATTCATAAATAGCATTAACATAACTGCAGACTATTGACCAGAAGAAGTTTAGGATTAATCTGGCATGGTGGGTAAAGAAGTGCTTCTAATCTTCACAGATGTAATTCCATCAGGTCACACTCCCTAAAATGTTAATTGGATCATATCATATCAAGGACATAACAAGAAATTGTCTCCTCCCCTCTGGCATCAATGCAGAATTACTTCTTACAACATATTCTCAGTAATTTTCAATTAATCTGGCAATGGGATCCAGAGCTTCACAGCCCTCATTGATAAAAAGAAAGATAACAGAAGTGGTCTTAAATTTCCCTTTGCTTAATTTCATCTCCTAATAGCAGCCTTCCAATATCTATGAGGCAGTCATCAAGAAGACAGAGCCAAGACTCCTTCCAGAGACATATGGCAGAAGGATGGCAGACAAAGGACATATATTGAAAGAAGAAAGGTTCAAGGCAGATATAAGGCTGTGCAGTCTGCATCATTGGAGACAATCAAAGCGCAGTTGAGTGCCCTGGTCTGACCCTGCCTTGAGTGAGGTGAGGTGGACTAGAGACCTCTCTAAGGTCCCTCCCAGCCTGAATTATCCTACGATCTCATTACCTTTTGTCACACTCATGGACCACCTGAAATAATTGTATCTACTTTCTTGTTTCTTGCATTTGTTAAGTATCCTGTAGGCAGTGACAGGGAGAGAGATCTGTGAGGATTTGCAAGATTCACATGGGATAATCCATTTGGATGGCCCATTTCATTTGTTCACCAGCCTGGTTTCTAGCTTCCCTACAGACAACTTTGTAGTAAGGCTGACTGTTCATTTCAGTAGTCATCCATGGCTGAAATTTGTCCTTGTCAGGAATGAATAAGACATGTTCAGCATTCCCAACTCTCACAGCATATTTGAAGCCTGAGCCCCTAAAGGCACTTGAGATTCTTCATCTCCATTTTCTTTCCTTTTTTTTCCACACAGCAGATTTGTAAGTCCACAAAGCTCTAACATGTCCCAGATATAACATATCACCTCAGATCCCAGAAGACATATCCAGGATGCAATGATTTCTGTTTGCATCTTACGATTTTGGTGCCTGACTTGTAAATACCTAGGGTTAGTGGTAGTGACATTTCCCATACATTTTGGACTAGTAGTCCCATCTAGGACAACATCTGCAGGTAGAAATGTAAAGAACAGACAGAAGGGAAAGAAACCCAGGCAATAAGAAGTATGCATAACTGCAGATGGACAGGGGAGGCATAATTCATATGCAAAATGTAACATTACAGCAATTTCATTTGGCTTTGAGTTTATGAGGCAATAAACATGCCCTGAAAAAGTCTTCTGAGAAGCATCACCACTCCCCTGGGCTGAGGTCCTGGCATTTATTTGCTGGAGGACTTTATTGTCTCATAAAGCAAAAGCCAAGTGAAGCACAAGCAAAGTATTTCTTGCTCTGTAAAACTGTAATATCACACACGGTTATTTACTGTATGGTAGCCCCATTATTTTTGGTCTCCTCACAATGTTAGGTGTTGACATTTGAGAAAAAGAGCATTGCTGTCCCAATTAAAGAGAAACTGCCTCTTTCCCTTTCCAAAAAAGAATTGTCCATTGGGAGCTTCTGACTGCTACCCAATTTTGATATTCTGGCCACTGAATTTAGGTGCTGTGAATGGGGAACAGAGAAGACAACAGTAACAACTTTCAAACTTTGATACAATCAGAAATCGAGCATTTTTAGTATGACAGATCAATTGAAGAGCATAATCAAGCTAAGGAGCTGAAGTGCTCTGTGTGGATAGAGAACCCAGTTCTTAAGTCAAAATTACAGTCTCAGACAAAGATATTAAGTTATAAGAATTACACCATCAGAACAAAATTTAATTGGCTGACTCTAGGGCAAGACATACTTGACATAAAAGTTTGCATAAGGATTTTTTTTTTTTCCCATGGACACAATGGGTTTGTATTTGTAAGTATTAGTGTGTTACTACTGGTGTATTAATAAATGTTTTATGTTATCTTCTATAACTGATCATTCCTCACCAGCCCCTCCTTGTTGGTGAGAACAAAGTCCAGCATAGCATCTCTCCTCGTTATCTCCTCTATCACTTGGAGAAGGATGTTACCATCAACGTATTCCAAGAACCTCCTGAATTGCTTATGCTCTGCTGTCTTGTCCCTCCAACAGATATTAGGGTGGTTGAAGTCCCCCATGAGGACCAGGGCTTGTGAATGTAAGGCTGCTCCTATCTGTCTACAGAGGGCCTCATCCACTTGGTCTGGTGGTCTGTAGCAGACCCCCACTATAATGTCTCCTATCCCTGCCTTCCCTTTAATCCTGACCCATAAACTCTCGGTTAGCTTCTCATCCAACCCCAGGTGGAGCTCCAGCTGGTTACTGACATAGAGGGCAACACCCCCTCCTCCTCTCCCCTGCCTGTCCTTCCTAAAGAGCCTTCATCCTTCCATTCCAACACTCCAGTCATAGGAGCCACCCCACCACATCTCTGCAATGCCAATAAGATCATAGCCCTGCAGGCATGTGCACATCTCTAACTACTCTTGTTTATTCCCCATGATACCTGCATTTTTATAGAGGCATATAATTTGGGCCCCTGATTAAATTGAATTACTGGGTGGAGTGGCTGGAATTCCTTTGTGCTGCTCTTCAAGTGCTCTCCTGCTGACCTGTAATCCCTCTCCAGGCTCTGAGCTTCTAGTGCTAGCACTGACATCAAACTGGTAGGAGTGGGATGGACTGAGGTTCCCCTTCCCCAGCAGCTGATAATGTGGGAAAGATAAAGATCCATCAGCAGAAGCAGGTAAGAGGGCTGTCTTTTAGTTTTAATAATGCAAATTTTCCCAAGTAAAGAATCATGATTTTAGTTCCACCTTCCTCTCATTTTGTGCCTGTGTACATGCACACCCGAAGCAGAGGGACAGATAACTGTTCTGTCCACATACAGTACATGTGTTCATTTCAACCAGATCTCAGATTTTGGAGGCCATACTAGGGAAAGACAAGAAAGGAATGGATGTGAAATTAAAGGAATATCAGAAACAAAGGAAATAAGGAAAATCCTAGAGAAGAAATGACTGAAAGAGCATGGATGGCAAAGAGCGTGTCAAAGGCACAAACACCATCATCGGGGAAGCCTGTGTTGAAGGCAATAGGCCATCCTGTGCTAGGCTGGTTTCCCATATGTGCAGCATCCATGAAAGAAGCCAGTTCTGTTTCAAAACAATTGAACTGAAGCCATTTTCTGGACCTTTGTTCCCATAACAACAGCAATTCACTTCTCTCAATTCTGCGGTTTTGGCACTGTGATGAGAAATACCCTATTCTTTTATTAAAATACTAGATGAAATACAATAAGATACTGAAAAACATCTGATCAATTTACTGTACTTCAAAAATAGTCACTTTGATTTTTCTTTGGGAAATACATTAAAGAGAACTTCTGCCTTGATCAATATCAGTGAATTCTTGTTGGTACTACTATAAGTTCACACAAACAGATCATCATAACACAGACTATATAAATACATTATTACTAATAGTCTCTCACCAGAAGAAATTACAAAAGAAAAGAAAGAAGAAGAATGCTGTTATCTCCATTTCACAGGTAGAAAGCCTTCCTCAGAGAAGAGTTTCCAGTTTTCAGTAGTGAGGCCTGAGTTTTTCATCTCCCCTGAAAGGTTTGCATTTTGCTTAAGCCTTTCAGCTTCCATAGCCATCCCACATACAGAATATTAATTTTGAAACTCCAGTTTAACATCTGGTCCTAAGTATACATATTTTTCCATTTGGAGTATCCCAGTGCCAGTAGTCTCTTTATAATTTATTCCTTTAGCTCATATCCCATCAACAAATCCTGTGGCATATTAACTGAGAAACCATACACCTTTTTTTCACTAGGTACATACATAACTCTCTAGGCCCACTTTCATGTGCAGCCATGGTAAAAAGTACATACCTTGCACTTTATGAACACAGAACAACTGTAAAATAAAAGGGATAAAATTTTAGCCTCATTGATGTCAGTGCCAAAATTTCTCACTGATTTCAATATGATCAGGATTACATCTAGGTTCTCAAATTTTCCCAAGAGAATGTTTGCAGGTGAAGGCTAGCCCACAGAGCCAGGTCTGTGGAGAGGACACTCTTCTTATTATTTCCATATAATAAACTGCTCAAAATTATTACACTTCCCTTTGTCTTCTTGCTCTGTAAAAACAGGAAATTACTTCCTTTTCTATACAATGTCATTTACTTCCCTGTGCAGCCAATGCCAGTAATTGTCTAAAGGATGCAACCTATCTCAGTAAAGTACAGATTTCATAACTTTTCAGAAATGAGATTTTAGTTCTGTAAGTTTTGAGAAGAAGTAGATCTTCATCTATTTTTCTCAAATTCTTTTCCAAAACATCCTAAAGTTATCAGGTTAGCCTTTACCTGTGTCAGCAATGTGAGGTTGAAGAAGTCAGGGCATTCTGGGATTTTGCGCTTTGATATTCAGGACTGGAGAGAAAGTGACAGCAGCATTAAAAAGAAAATCATTCCAGATTTCACCAAGAAATAAAAAATGTAAGTGAATATCAATTTTATCTGTAAAGATGGATTTTAAAATAACTTTTCATTATGCTAAGTCAAAACAGTTTGAGCAGTTGTAATGGCAAGTAAATGGGGCCAGATTGTATTCCTCCTGCTCCTTTCCTTCCCCTTCTCCTCCCAGCCAATTTGCTCACAAAAGTGAGCAACATGTTAGGCAAATGGCCCTTTCTGTGTGGGGCTGAGGAGAAGATTAAGAAATTGAGAGCTCAGGAAGAGATAGTGCAGTGTAACCTACTTCCTGGGGTGCCAAGGAATGATTTATAAAGAAGAGGATTAAGCTCTCCACAGAAATACAACACTGGAAAGGACCTCCAGAGTTACTGAGTCTAGTCTCCTGCTATTGTATATCTTCTACTACTAAATCTATTAACATCAATCTCAAAGTGTTTTCCATTTTTAATCCACACACAGTAGGAAAATGTCCCAGAAACTCACTGCTTTGAAGGTTTTAAACATTTTCTTTTGGCACCAACAGTGTCTTTGAGATTAAATAGGGGGAGAGAGAGAAGAGTGTCTGCTAACATAGTAATGGATTGTTACCACATTGCCTCCCAGCTTGCATTTTCTGAGCAAGCCAAGATTTTGGATCTCCTGCTTGTAAAGCAGTACTCCACTTCTCCGCTCTTCTTAAAATCTCTTGTTCTGTTCACGCAGTTGGATGTGGGTGGCTAACTCTATAGACAGCATTATGAGAGAATCTCACTAGTGCCTCACACAGTGGTGCAAATCTATTGCAGCCACCTCATGAGCTGAAGTATATTAGAAACATGTCCTGCCCCCCCCCCCCCCCCCCCCCCCCCCCCATTAAGATCAGATTACCTCAGAAATGAGTAGTGAGAAGACAGACACCTGAGGTTTAACTCTCTCAAGTACTCAAATAGATAGCAGGCTCACAGTATTCAACAGTATCATTATACTTCTTTTGACATCTGTATTGTAGAAGATTCAAGTGATACCTCCCAACATCACTGCACTTTTACTAAGAGTTTGTCATAGAAATTTTCAGCAAAGTAAACACATTTAGTAATGTCCAGGCAGATAGACACACAAATACCTTTTAAACCTCATAATAAGAGCAGCATGTAAGACTTAGATCACATCATAAAAATGTTTTTGTCTGAAAAGACTGTCAGAGGAAACCAGCATGTTCATCTAGTTTGAAATTTCACAAAACACAGGAGACAGACTCTCAACCAGTTACCTGTATCAAGTCTGTAAGTAACCAGTCCTTTGCTACATTACGCACAAAAACCACGTTCAACATTATAGTTTTAATCAATAAGGAAAAAAAGTCGCTTACAGTTTTGATAATGGTGCATAGATAATTAGGGCACGCTACAAGAGCAAAGGAGTTTTTAATGACAAAAAATTCTCACAAGATTTATTCATGTACCCATGGCAGTATAAGGATAAAAGCAAGTTTGATGAGCAGAGGTTACATCTTCTTTAGATCAGCTGATAAGGCAGAAATTAATAAACCATCAGGCATATAAACCCTTATTTGGGTCTGAAAACACAATAAAAATTATATAAAGTCTGCATAAAGTTTATAAGTGGGAAAAATGTATAAAGACAATCAGGCCTACCAATCTTGGTAGCACCTCTTCAAAAGTGCAAGCAGCATCAGAAAGGGGATTCCAAAACAGCATCTCATTTTGTTGTGCAATTCCCTATAAGGGTCTTCCTCAACAGATCTGGTCACTGTGGAATTCAAAAAGAAATGTAGAGACCTGCCAAATAGCCAAGTTTATTTCATTACTGGGACAAAGGAAAAAAGAATAGAAAACAAATTTTGTTAGCTTTCTTTTTTTTGCATCTCAACACCAATAGGAAAAGGCTCTGGCCTTCACTGCAATTGTAGTGATGCTGCAAGAGGCAGCCTTTCCATCATTGCATGAGCTCTGCAGCAGCAAAACATTGTTTTCTCAGCAATTGTTCTAAGCAAATAGGAACTCAGAAAACACACTAGAGCATAGAATATAATAATGTATCACACTCAGAGAGTCACTTTTCTGAATGCAGCTATGCTTTCATGTTTCCCATTTCCCTCTCTCGAAATAAGAAAATTCCTGATCAGCAAAGGGTATCAAAGGGTCTCTCCCTTATTGACACAAATTATATACAAGCAGCCCTCTTCATCTCTGCCAATCAATAGCATTATGCCAAGTTAGAAAACAGACTTTTCACAAATGAATATGAATTGACTGCCAGGAAAAACAGTAGGAAGAAAGAATATCAAAATATATCATTTTTCTGTGACAATTCTTGCAAACTGCTCCAGCATTTCAACTTTCTCCAGTGGATGTGTTACAAGTTCCTCCTTTGACAAGGGACTCCAAAAAAAGTTCATGGCTTTGCCTCTCCCACCGTGGTGAGAAGACAGAAGGATCACACACTGCCAAGACACCTTCAAAAGACAACACTTTTGCAAAGAAAGGGAATTCTAAAGTTGAAATTATTAGTATTTTTTATGACAGTATACAAAAGCTCACACTGTGCTTAAAATCCCACTGTGCTGGGTATTGTATGAAGACAGTAAGAGACACTTCCTTGAGGAAGAGCTGATGAAGACCTCTTCAAAGTTCATCCAGCAAGGCTGTAACAGGGCCAGGGCCAGGGCCAGACCTGACTCCATATCTAGCTCACCATCCACTAGAATGACCTGTCCCTCACAGGTTTTAAAGTTTTTACAAGTCTTTAGAAGTTATCATTATGTTTTGTAGATGTAGGCTCAGTCCTATCTCACCTTACCCAGAAAATTAAATACTGCCATATTAAGGCAACTATTTAGGCACTGCCATAGTCTACAGAGGGAGAAGGGATCTTCCAGGAGACAGTACATATCTTAGATGACCTGAATCAGATCGGATTTCTATCAATCCCTGAAGAGCTTCTTCCACCACTGTAAGACAAGTTTTACCATCTTTAGCCAAGAATTCAGATTCAAGTGATAGATTATATTTCTGCCACATTAACACCAAATAACCATAGGACAGGGTAAGGACAGTGAGACACAGCTGATCCATATATTTTCCATTATCAGAAAACGCCCCCACTGAATACATACCCTGATGTATGCAAAAATGCATCTTATAGATAGGTACATATAGAAAGAGAGAGAGGAGATATTATATATTTAAACATATATGTACATTTTTGGCTATACTTTTCTCCTTTGCTTAGCTCAATGTTGTTTGCCTTTGAAACTGCAACTTCCTAAGAAAAAAAAACCAAACAAATTAAATCTTAATTGCATAGATCTACTACAGACACATCAAGTGAGATCAAGATTCCTTTATTCCTGTACATTCTTTTATATTCAGAAAAATCATTATTACTTGGACGAGGTCCATAGACCCTCTTTTTCATGCTTCATTGTACAAAATTTGGGACCTGGTTGTGAGACCTGCCCTCTATTCAGCCCTTTGGTACTATGTCAACAGAAATAAACAGCTACCTTAATAGTGCTGCATCAACTGTATTCATTTTATTAAATTATACCACAGACATAACACAATCATGTCACAAACTGCCCTGTGAGAGAAGAAAACAGAATAGAAAATGGCTGAACCGATGGATGGATTTTGGACCATAGTGTGTAGCAGTGATAAGAATGATGACTTTACTGCTGTATAAATATTTTAATATGCATGATCAATTAATAATTTCCGATATTTTCTTAGAGAGTTGATAAAAATTATTAAGCTTTAGGCTCATTTCAGCAATGTTTAAATGAAGGTGGAAACCTACAGCACAAATCAATCTACTGGCATAGTCACCTAGGATTTAGGAATATAACTTGAGTAATTTTTTCTTATCTTACAGAGAGCACTGTGAAAGGTATTTCAATTTATTGTGGATAACAATCTATCAAAATAAACCTGCTCAGGACATGTCCTGAATACAAAAGAGGCAGCATGAAAATAAAAAGGAAAACATGAATTTTAATTAACCCTGTGATGGCTTGCAGATCCTGAAGCACTCAGGAAAACAAAGATCTTCTAAAGCTTATATTCAATTTACATGCTTCTATAACATAAAGTATCAAATCTAGTAAAACAACACCACAGAACATTTGTAGATAAGGAAAGTATAGAGAAGAAACTCTTCTGGTACTCTATAAAACTACAAACTCCTGGATCTATAATACAGCTCAGACCAGGTACTCCATGCGTGTGTGGCTCCAAGTCATCACTTAAGGTACAACTCCAGCTGCTTGTTTACCACATCAGGTTTAAATCTCCTGCTCTGAACCCTATTATAATCTTGCCATGAAGTAGCTTGGTGGGTGGCCAGAGGCTGTTTGGTGTTTTACTTTCAGTTCCACAATTCATCTGATAACTGGAGGACCTCCAGCTATCCAGACAGGATATTCTGAAGAACCAAAAGGCAAAGGAGAAACAATAAAGAAAACCCTTGGGGGTTTTTAAGACATACTTGTATTTGGGCTGAGGAAGTAATGATTTTTTAATGCCTTGAATGCTAATACATCAATGAATTTACTGAAGAGCATACGAGAGCTCAAATTGTAGGAACATTAACATTGCCTCTTATCACATCATCTCCTTCAGTGGGCTGCCTGGGAGCAAGCAGTGTGAACACCACTCCTTATCACATGAGCCATGTGATTCTTATAACAGGACAAACCTCCAGTTGGCCAAGACTCAATGCATGTAACAAGTGAGCCAATGCACAATATGGATTTATTCTTTAGATACCAAACTGCTACAGCTCTTAGTCCTCTTGACCCCATGTGTCCCCAGCTCATTCTGTCATAGCCAAAGGCCGCAGGTGATATCTGCTTTCTTCAGTGCAACAGCAAAACTCCCATGGACAAGAGCAGGATCCAGGATGAGGGTTTCATTCTGTGTCAACCAAACTTCCTGAAAAGCAGCTTGTGCCAGCCACATGGGCTGCCCAAAGCTAGTCAGAGGCCTGATGTACACTGATCAGGACACAAAAAGCACACAACTGTTGCCTTTCTGTGTTGTTGTTAGTGTTCACATCCAGAGCATACATCAACTTGTGAACAGCAGCATTTCCATTTCACAGTCATCAGTTTTCACATGTAAAAGTCTGAAGCCTACTACCAGCGGTCAAGGAAATCAAGAATTTTTCAGTGCCTGTGCTCTGAAGAAAGATTTCCGTAAGCCAACCAAAAAGATTCATTAAAACTGCACAGCAAGGCATAGGCTTAGAAGAAAGCAGGAGGCAGTGCAAAGGCTGACAGAGAGCTCAGAATAACTTTCTGCAGAGAGGTAGCTTACAGAGCACTAAAGCCACGGATACAACAGCCATGAACACGTTGCCTTTGTTCTTTATTTCCTAACAGAAACACCTTAGTAAGGGGCCTGAGATCATCTCCATCCTGGAGGCTTGGCCATCTGTGCTCAGGGACAACGTGGAGACAGCACAGCTGGGCCACCCCTTCCTCCTGGCACCTCTGGAGAGACTCTGGACAGTGTTGCAGGGAGAACCTCTTCCCACGGGAGCTGCTTTAACCCAAGCCTCTACCCCTCAGTCCCCACTGGCACCACAGCTCCTGCTGTGCCACAGACACGCTTGTGCCTGCCGCAGGCACCATTGGCCCAGACACGGACTCCCACTCGCAGACCCACATCCAGGTCTGGCCTCAGCCCAGCACCGTCCCCAGGGAGGTGCCCAGTGCCGGAGGCAGGGGCTGCCCCTGACTGCCCTGCTCCTGGCTGGGGTGCGGAGAGAAACCCTCTCCGCCCGGCCAGGCTCTGATGGAGCCCCCATAGCACCCAGCCCCTCAACCCCCAGGAGACACCAGCCCTGCAGGACCCTGACACCAAGCATTTTGTGAAGACTGGCAGAGAAACCTGTTCAGAAAACACAGGGTATTTAGCCTGATAAAAATTCCAACATCGGTGTATTAAGCTACTGTTCCTCCTCTGTCCATTAGCAACAGTAATACCCTGAAAAATGAAAGACTTTTAAACAGTAAAGTAATTAGCTGATAAATAGGTGGTTACAAACTATTATTTCTGGCTAAAATTAATGTAGCAGCAGTATTTTGATAAATTCTAACAGGAAAAACTTGGAAGCATCCTCATAGTATTTAACATAAGGCAAATTAAAGTGCTGACATTTTAATGGTGTTTTAATTAATGAGAATCTAGAGTGGAATTCTCATGCAAATACTGTGCATTTTGTATGACAACCCTATTAATACCAGTGGAGTTAATTATGATTAGTGCTATTACACTGAGTACTAAATGAATTAACAATAATGAGGCACTCCTAATACTATCATCACATTTCCGCATACATTTTAATGGATAGGTTTCACCCTGATTAGAGCTGATAAATTATTAGCAGCAAACAGAATTATCTCTTCCATTTATCACTTCTTCTCTCTGCCCTGTATTCAGAAATCAAAGCTCATTTCCGAGAAAGAACTGTTACTCGTGAATATCCAACATATTTCTAGCCTTTATCAAACTGTTCTCACAACTGTTCTTTAAAAGAAACTTCTATCACAGGGCATTATTTCTACTCCTAAACATTTTAGGTAGGGAATATCAACTTCTTTGAGCTTATTTACTAGGGTGTCAGCTATCCAGAGCCTTCCTCTAAGTCACTGGGCAATAGATAATTGTGTTGCCATCGCTTCGCAACCTGAATTGCTAAAAGCAAAACCAAAGAACTGAACTTACTGGAAAACTTGAAAGATGAAGGGGTCAGTTTCAGACACTGCAGTGAGCAAGTAAGTCCCAGATTAACAAGGCACGAGGGCAGTCAGAAAGGACCCTGGCCAGACTTGTGTACTTCTGTCCATAGTTTCCACTGTGGAGTCAGAAGCAGGTATGCACGTGCTGCAGGCTTTGAGCACAGCAAATCCAACATTACCAGGGCATTTCAGACACAGAACATGTTCCACATTCATGCAATAAATGCAATGTGTAGGGAGAAGGGAAAGGGAATGTGAACAGAGGCAATGAATTTACTGCAAAGGTGAGAACACATGGGCAGCACATACACAGTAAGTGCAGTGCTTCCTGCACATCCTCAGCACAACTGCAGCACGCCAACCCATCCGTGCACAAGCGTGTGAGCACTGAGTGGCACCATTTCTGACTAGAAGATGAGATGTATCCAGGAAAACCCTGCAAATTGCTATCCTTAGCTTTTGACAGAGGAGTTGACTGGCATAATTTCTTACTTTGTCTTAGCTGATTCCTCTATCCCTGCCAACTGACATGGTTTTCTCTCCCAAGAACTGGCACCAAAAAAAAGGCAAGGAAAAAAAATTTAAAAGACAGTCAGGAATTTAGACAAGTATAAAATTAGACAGGTAGGAAGGGCTGGTGGAAAAAAAAAAGCAGGAAACCATCAGAAGTAGAAATCTATATAGAACAAAGGAATCAATCTGAGCTTGAGAGGAATGTTTTTATAATGGCAGTCAGGTGAAAAATACATCAAAGAAAGGAGAGCTTTTGTGTGATTTATGCTAGTTCCTGATGTTCATTTCTGCTTATCTCTATTTATCTGTATTATCCCTGGTTGCTGTTTCAATTGCTATCACAAAGTAAGCTAATTTCACATGCTCATGAGATATCCTTTGGATCCTCTCACTGCTATACTACTCTCCGAAACTCAATAGCCAGAGTACAACTAAGTGCTTATTCAAAATCAGTTCAAAATCAATGTAACCAAGTGATTTGTGATAATTTAGTGCATTGGTTCAGGGAAGAAATCAAATTGTTTCTTATGGTGAGCATTCAAAATCTATCTACTAACTCTGTGGAGACAGCCATAAATCCTCTTTGAGAAGAGGTTCTCTATCTTCCAAATTATATTACAGCAAGGCAGTTACCACAGCAGTACTTGCATAGCAGTACCTAATATATAAAAGTATATAAAAATTCATGCACAGTAGTAATTTTATTTTTTTTTAACAGAGAAGTAGTCGGATAGTATTCTTTCACTGTTCATGTTTCTGATTTATATTGACAAAGGCACTCAGGACACAAATAGATTTTGCTGTTCACTGTGAAATACTGTTCTTGCTGACTTCTAATTTCAGGCATATCCATGCCTTACAAAACAGTGGAATACGATCTAATTAAAACTTGCAGTGTTTTCTTTTCATTTGCTAAGATATTAAAGGAAATAAATTTTAAAGTGTAATCAGGAAGTAGCAGAGCTTGTTTTCACTAGCTTATACTGGTAGCTCAGTGGAATTAATAGCATTATGCTAGTGTAAAACCAACTACTGAGAGAAAAACAAACTCTTCACAAGATCTAGTCCTGGATCGCTAACTTCAAATAGTGCCTTACTTCTTGAGTAAACCTGCTGGTTTCACTGGCCTTCACAGCAGAGAAAAGAACTCTTATATTAACATGAATAAAGCTATCAGAACATAGTCTTTAGACAGCATATTCTGCAATCAACATTTACTCATCTGTACCTGCCTATTTCATTATGATGTCCACTTTTAATAGATGGCCAGTTAAATGTTCTCTTTTGCAGTCCTGAGGCAGATCGTTAAAGAGTGCAGACAGGATTTTAATAGCTTGTCAGTACACATTGTGGTTAAGGTCACAAATTTGGGATGAAACCTAGCAGCATAGTCTCAGGTAAAACTTATGTTTTTCCTCCCACTGGTAGGGAAGGCAGGATTAGAGCCCTGCTGGCCTGGGTTCATGTCCTACTCAGCATTTAGGCACAGCTTGAAACTAATACATGATTTTAAACAGAACCCAACAGAAGAAATAAATGGAGTATGTCTTTTTGTAGCACACTTTCAGAGGGGAAGAGAAATTGTTACCCTGGAATATATCTATACATTTCTGTTTGTCTCCAACAACACCTAACATTAAATTCTTGTGAAAACCCCTTCCCCAGCACACCTAGCTACTTAGTGCCTACTAGTGCACAATTCTTGTGAGGGAGTGATCTGCTGCTCTGCAGGCTGATGTCTGAGGTTTAGCCTTTCTTAAACACTCCTCCTGATACCGTTTCTAGTATCTTTCTTCACCATGTTTCCTACTAAGTTAAACAGCAATTTGCAAGTACCTCCTCCAGTTATTCATTGTTCCTGAATACTTTCCAAAAGGAATTACCTTTGATAAAGAAAGACAGAAGCACAGAATCACAGAATCGTCCAGATCATCCAGTCCAACCATTAGCCTAACATTGACAGTTCTCAACTACACCATATCCCTCAGCGCTATGTCAACACAACTCTTAAACACCTCCAGGGATGGCGACTCCACCACCTCCCTGGGCAGCCCATTCCAATGCCTAACGACCTGTTCTGAAAAGAAATATTTCCTATTATCTAGTCTAAACCTTCCCTGGCGCAACTTGAGGCCATTACCTCTTGTCCTGTCACTTATTACTCGGTTAAAGAGACTCATCCCCAGCTCTCTGCAACCTCCTTTCAGGTAGTTGTAGAGGGCGATGAGGTCTCCTCTCAGCTAGCTAGGGTAGCTAGAGGTGTGAGGGAAGATAAATAATTTAGGTGCACAGTTTTAAAATAGCATTAAATTTTTTCTTAAACAATAGAAAGATTTAATGTTTCTGCATTGAGAGTTCCAACTGATAAAGGAATGTGGAAAAAATTAGAGTGGCAGGGTAGAAGAGAAATGAAGAATAAATTGGACAGGTGGGAAAATATGAAGGAAGGATAGAGGAAAAAGTTGTGGCAAAAGAAGCATTCAGCTCTTCTCTACATGCTTCAGTTTGTCTCCTCTCCCTTTTTCCCAAATGCGTTTTTCCTCCTGGTAGCTCTTTCTTTCCTGCACCCCTTTCACCAAAAAATTAGTTCTCCTATTTTTAACTGTTAAACTATACACAAGAAACTATATTTGTCAAACAAGGCAGATGCTGGAAAGCTCTAGAAGACCCTCACTATGACATCTACAAATGATCAGCAAAAATGATTAAAAATGTAATACTGTAAAAAAATATATTATCAACATTGAATGATAGTCAACACGGGGAAAATCATGTACAGTTCAATATTTTAAGATTCCTGATTCTTACACTCAAGTATTTATCAAGTTGATTATAGCATTATTCTTGCTGTTGCATTATGTCCAGTCTGGATGTCCAATTTTTAAGGTAGAGGTTGAGAAAGAGTTTTGGACTCTGACAAGACACAAAAGAATAATTCAAAGACTATAAAACCTTATTTGAAAAGTAAGAGACTGACAAGCTTTGACTGTTTCATTTTTCCCTGAGAAATGTAAAAATGTGATGAGATCACAGTCTTGCATGGAGACACAGTATTTACATGGAGAGGAGTTTAGAACAGAGCTGTTAAGAACAGGGCTTGCTTTAATCTTTCAAAAAAAGCATGGCAGGATGCAGAGGTAACAAATTATTTTAATAGATTATTAACAGAACACCATTAACTCAGGTACCTTGTAGATTCTTCCATCATTTCAATTCATTAAATTAAGGTTGGATACCCTTTCAAAATATGCTCTTGATTGTATGGATGAAACAACATGCCCTGCACTGTACAGGTAGTCAGATTAGATTTTCCCAGTGCTCCTTTTCTAGCCTTCAAAACTAAGATTAAAGTCAACGATTCAGTGGGAACAAGAGAAGCCCCCTTATAAAGAAAGATGTTATAAAGTCCCAGTCCAGCACAGCAAATAAATATGTACTTAACAGTACAGTTCCAATGATCTCAGTCAAAATACTATCAAACTGCTCTTCCAACAGCTCAGTATCCTACACACTGGACAGTCATATTGTAAGAGACCAAAAAGTTTACAATTTAAGCAGAAAAAAACAGAAGTTGCAGAAATTATGTATGATCCTGTGTCACTCATTAGAAGGCACAGAGTGACATGGAAGCCAGACAGGGACCGCACAGGAAACTAATAACGAGCTGATAACAAAACATGGGTCTTAAGACATTCCCGTTCCCAGTCACAAAGCCTCTTTTCCCATAGTACATGCAGTAAGTACTGGAGAGAATCCCTTGTGCACACACTGGCACGGTGGTAATGCCATCACAGGGAAGATGTTGTTTTAAGCAATATGCTTCTCAGAAAGGTGATTATATGCTGAACCTTACAAGAGAGAACAAACATTACGCAAGAGAGAAAAAAAAAATATTGGGGAGTTCCTGTTTCTTATTCAAAATGAACTGATTGTGATTTGTGCAGGAGACTTTCAGTTTGAAGAGGTTTATTTCACCTAAAAACAAAAGACAAATTAAAAGACAACAATTTGTATGTGGAAGGTGATACAGGTTCACCTTCCCAGAAGTAGAGAATGCATATAGTATTCATTCAAATCTTTTAGACAAAATACCAAGTGTCTAGCTAGTGTGCTCCAGTTGTGAAGAATAAGTGTAGAATATCTGAGCAGACAAGAAGGGCAATATCCCTCTCTTCAGTCATGTGCACACAATACAGTCTAACACACCCATAAAATCCTTATGAAGTCTTTTTTGTGCAAGAGGTTCTTTTACCTGCACACCTGGTACCAGACACAATATACATCTTCAATTGCATTTCACCCTAGCTTCAGCTCACATATGGGTCATGCTAGGTCTCATTACAACAAATTATCTCCTGTGATGATGATGATGGCTTAAACCACAACAGAAATATTAGTAATATGATTAGCTTTCATCACAGCATGAATTTAAGTCAGTATTGCCTTCTAGCTCTCCATTTATAAAAGTATGAATTTCAAGATGATGTTGAAGTATCTGTCAGAATATACCATTAAGTAGCAGCTGCTGGAAAAGTATATTTAGTTGCATTTAGCCTACAAAAATTTTCAACACATCATCAGTTTAACATATATAAAATGTAAATTAAGACATTAAATCTCACGATCAAAAAATTAATGGCTAGTTATGTGTACACAAGTCTATCTGTAAAGACAGTACAGCTGCTTGTAGTTAGTTTAGTCCTTGTCCAGGTACTTCTACATTTGACTTGCAGAGACACTGCACACCTTTTATTTCCCAATTAAATCATGATGATTGCACAGTTCTTGGTATGCTGAGTGCTACACAGTTCCATTTCTATCAACCTTCCCTGTCTACTGAGATGATCAACATAAGCACGTAAACACCAAGAGTATATTTATTATTCATTACAGAACTTTCTTTTTATGCAGCTCTTTGTAAATGGCCAATACAATTCCTTTCTTAAGGATCAACAGACCATCAGTATTCTTCCCAAGTTTATGGAAACTTTCTGAAATGAGATCATGCTGGGGGAACTTACCAATTTGCTCACTGCCTTCACTGACAGATTACCACTGAAGATGGGCCACCCATCTCTCACTCATGTTCTGTCCAAGCTTCTATCTAAGACATTGTTCAGACAGTATCTTAACGCTTCTTCAGCAATCCAAGCACCCTGCGTTTTAAGGTACTTCTTATTCAGGATCTTTACCCATGACAATAAGGATATATTGTACAGCTGATTCTCCTTCTGGAGATTCTGAGCAGCAAGTCCCCTCCTCCATTAATAGCTGGACACTTCTAGTATGCTATAATGGTAGATCAGTTTGCCGTTCTAGTAAGACTGTGGATGACCTGACTGATGAAATAAGTTCTGTGAGGCATCTATCAATTCTTTGGTTCCTAATATTCCTGAAGTATCGTATTTGCAAATACATCAAGACTTTGATAAAGTCTTTTTAATGTAAAAAAATCTATAAACAGCTAGAGAGTATTGAAGAAAAGTAATAAATTTTGTCCATAAAACTGCATTAAATTTTATAATTGTTGATCTATATTTGAAGTTTATTTCTTAATTTTCCAGTAACATGTATTCATTTCTTGGTCAAGGCACTCATTCATCGCTTTGTTTTTCTGGAATGAGTTTGAGTCTCCACAGCATCAAGGTATCATTTTATCCACATGCTTAAAATAAAAGTTTAGGCAATTTCCCTTTTAGCCTTTTAATGACTTATGAAACCACATTCTCTGTTGATAATGATACTTCTTTTAACATATCAAGTACAATATGTATGCATTCCATTGTTCTGAATTTAAAATCAAGCACATGAAGGTAATTCTGTCTTATTTCAACTTTTGACTTTTATAAAAGAACTAGCTCTTTATAAACTGTTTAACTCATTAAAATTTTACAAAAATCCATTAGAAGAGTTTCTCATCTTATCCAAATACTATTCATCAGCATTTCTAATTTCATTTTAATAACTCCTCTTTTTAAGATTATAAGAGTAATGTCATACATATCTTTTACATTAACATTAAAAAAGCCTGAAATGGAGGATGGCTAGGGGCTTTTTTCTGTTCTATAAATATACTGGAAGAAAAATAATCTCATTTTAGTGTAATATATTACTCCACATTAAACAAGGAATTTTTCTTCCAAACACTTAACTTGTACATCAGTCTTGGTTTTAGATTATTAAAAAGAAGCAAAATCTATTATTCTCTTGCATTGTATATACTTTGAAATATATAATTTGGAAAATTAAAACTTCTTTCTCATCTTTACAGATGAGAAAAAAAAAAAGATGAAATATATCTTTTTGCAGGTGTTTCATTAAAAACAACTTGTGACCTTGGAAACAACACTTCAGTGAACTAACGTTTCAACTCACTATTTCACATGTTGCGCCCTTTAAACATAAGTTAATTCAAAATTACAGCATCTGTTTCTCTTCACAGAAAAATTTATTTAACTTCCTGTAAATCTTTCTTTGATTTTTTTTTTTTTAGTTATATCATAATATAGACATCACAAGCACACAAAATCTTTGCAGATATAGTTAGAACTATGTTATACTGTAGCATGTCCATACCAATCCTGAAATCAAGTGATCTTCCTAAGTGTCTGGGAACAAATTTCACTGGACAATGTCAAGCATTGATGGGTGTTAGAGAATTGTTTCTTGGAATGTGCAAACTACACTAACCGACAAAATACTGCATTGCTGTGGAAGATGCACCACACCACATACCAAAAGTGCCTTGCATAACAGTACCCCTGAGCAAGAATTAATAGACCAGTGCATAACACTTTAGCTACACCAAGCTTTTGTGGTCATACTGAATTGTTCTAATGCCAAAACTGGCTCATCTTTTTCTTTTTTTTTTTTTTTTTAATAAGAAAGTAACACTGTAAAAATAAAAGCCTGAAGTCAATTCCATGTAAACCCATTTTTAAACTCCAGAAACAGATTTTTCCCGGTCAGATACTCAGACTCAGTTTTTAAAAATATATGGTTTTGTTGCAATTTCTGGATTAGAATAAATGCATGATATGTCTTGTCATAAAACTTGAAGAGATTATACATGAATAAGGAATAATTTTGAACTTGAATATTAATAGACCACCAACATGCTTGTCTTGTCTATTACAACTTCATGGTTATAACACTATAGCTTCCTATAAATCAATTATTAATGAGAGCTATCACTACTATTTTTGATTTCTTCAGTAGTACCAGCATGTGTGTGATAATATTATACATGTATCTAGTTCTTCCACCTCAGAAGTTTTTGCTTGGTTTTAGTGG
Source organism: Strix uralensis (assembly GCF_047716275.1). Classification (NCBI taxonomy): domain Eukaryota; kingdom Metazoa; phylum Chordata; class Aves; order Strigiformes; family Strigidae; genus Strix; species Strix uralensis. The sequence goes on along the minus strand of NC_133974.1, from coordinate 90,547,100 downwards.
AAGATAAAAGAACAACGTATACAGCTGTGTTTGAATAACTTTCATTATGAGATACAAAGAAAAAGTGACTGAATCTTGCAAGCTAAAAAGGAAGTTAATTGATTCGGTAGATTAAAAAAAAAGAGTTCCACTATTTTTTATTTAGAGAATAAGTATTTTGCTTATCTATTTTCACTGTAGTTCAGCTTTAACAATTTTGGTTGTATTTTATAGTACAGACATTTCTAAAGTTGATTTTGAAGCATAACAAGGTCTCAATAGTATAAGACATTTTATAGTGTTGCATTGTAAAATCGTGGCTAATGGTAGGATAGCACAGATACGTGTGTAAGAGAAAATTACACAGTAATGAATTAATAAACTTCAGCTCTGTTTATTGGTTTAGTTCTGCTCAAGGACAGAGTAAAATGAAGTAAGAATGGGGAGAGTAGAAGATGGATAATTACTAGAGAAAGACTGCCTGTGACAATACGGTATCTCTCTGGAAAGAGAACAACTGGGGAACATTACAAATTCACACTTCCATCTATCCTGCAGCTGATGTTGAGCAACAGATACAAGTAGTCTCTCTGAACATCATACACTAACCTCATCAAAGATCATTGTCTGGGTCAACAAGTAAAAGGAAAAAATAATCAGCCATCAGAGAAAGTAACATAATCTTTCTGGATTACCTCTGTCAATAAATGTTCTGCAGATAGCTTCCATCCTTACATTTAATGGATCCACTACTTCAAAAATATGCCAAGCAAGAGCAAGCCTGTCACAGAGGGCCACTGCAGGGTTTGCATAGAAACTTTGGAGGCAGCAGGTGGACCTGAACAAGAAAATGTTTGCTGGCAGAATATAAGTTTGGCTCAGAGAAAGTCACTCCTTAGAAAATGGATAAGTTTCTTAACTCTCTGAGACATTGAGTTCTACCAACCACATTTTCTAACACCACTGACCTATTCAAGAATAGCTGTTTGCTTGGTGTTTTTCTCAATGACCTTGATAAACAAAATCTAGAAGTATTTTGGTCATCACCTGTGTTCAAAATTAAACATTGATGCAGTTCATTTTCTGATGCTTTCTGGGTTTTGACAGCACAATATTGTTCTTCAAAGCAAGGTAAAAATTCCCTGCAGATATTTTCCATCTGAAGTGGTGTAGAATGGTAAGGTGGTAACAAAGAGGCAGTAAAAAAAAACTGATCTAAACAATTCTTACCATTTCATCTACTTCTAAACTGACATAGTTTTGCACTCTTATCAGAGTATTTTCTCTTAAGGGTAAATCCTTGCATAGCAATATATACAACTAACATCAGAAATGGTTTAACATGAGAATCATCTATCAGATAATTCTAAATTATATTCCTTCAGTGATCAATGTTTCATCAATTCTGTGGCAGTCAATATCATATTAACTATAAATCTTTTGGACTAGGTACTCAGGGTTAACACCATCACCTTCTTGTGGCACATTACACAAATTAAACTGCTGCATCCTTATCTCTAGCTGTGGAATTAACTGGAGCTTAGCAAATTTTCTTTTCCAGTCTTTGACCCTGTAATACTCAGTAAGGCAAATTTCCTCTCACCAGCTGCATGTGCCCAGCATTGTTCTTCTCTGTCTGGAATTCATGGGTGGATCAGACTCAATATTGTCTTTCCACCAGTAGAAGTCTGGTGATTCCCTACATACTTGTGAATGATGTGCTGCAAAAAAGATTGTGTGCAAACAAAAACTGTAACTGTATAGTCATATTGACCAAGATCACTGTCCCCTAGACAAATTCAGCATTCACTCAGTCAACAGAAGGAATTCCCATTGGCATTCAGTGGTTGTTAGAGGGAGGCTTTTATATGCAAGGGGGATGATCCTGATTTGGCTATTATCATTTGATTAGTTTCAGTAGAGCAAGACCTGTTATTTTCCAAGATGCAAATAAGATCAGAATGAAACCTTACTAATTACATGACTTGCCTACCAAGCTTTATTAAGGAGTTCAAAAATAATTTGTTAGTTAATGAGCTTCTGAAATAAACTATTATTTGGTAATTGTTTTCACTTGTTTCAGACACTTTTTCATATTAACTACATTTAGCAGCTATACTACTTCTCTTTTTTTTTTTTTACAACTCATTTACTTTTCACAGCTTTTGGGTAAAATATTGCTGTCAATTAGCACATGAATAGTAAACCTTTTCCTAATTTGATAATTTAGTGAAAAAGAGAGCCAACTTCTGCTTTCAATGAAGCCACTGCAAAAAGCTTTATAGATTTCAATGGGAGTAGGAATGGTCCCTCCAAAGGTGAGATATTCAGGCTTGAAGTTGTTGGGTAGGTATGTAGCTAGTTAACTAGCAATCTGCTTACAAACCAGGATGAAGAAGAGAAGCTTAAGTTCTTCACCACAAACTCTGTGCAGGTCTCAGTGAGCAGTTCTGACTGAAGTTTTTTAGTCCTTGTATTCAAAAGTTTATGTCACCATAGGATGAGAGTTTTCTTATAAGGCTTATTTATGAAAAGAAAACCAATTTCACCAAGTTCAGATGTTTTCCTGATGTATGCACTGAGAATGTCCAGAGACTAACAAAGGAGTCAGTAACCATTGGTCACTCTGACACAACTGACTGGAAAGCAGCCTGTCCACACCATGCCATTCAGCACACTTGCACCCTCCTGTTCTGTCTCCAGCCCCTAATCCATTTCTGAACAAGACTCTTCATGGTAGGAAGTGTTGACTTCATTAATGCTCTATATACTGCAGGCAGAAAAATCTGAATGCTAGGTGCCCCACTTAATTAGGACTTTTGTTACTTGCCATTGAAAAAATAATTATGGGCAGGAGGATCCATGGGGTAGTTTGCTTTTGACTCAGAATGCATTATCCCAGTCTGTATTAACTGGAAAAGGGGAACTGACTTTGTATTAACTGAGGTAAAGAATATAAAGCTATGATCATCAGATTTATTAGGTAGAAAAATATATAGAGTTATGAGATTTTTTTACCTGGAACCATGACAAAGCTGTTACTGCAGAAGTTATATAAATGTAAATGAGTCAACGTTTAATCAACAGAATAAAACCCCCAATGCAATACGAAACAAACCACCATATATAGTTTATAGGAATATGTAAAATATTTGGCTTATTTAAAGTGAAAAAAATGTCATGGTCTCTGGAACTGCTTTTTATGTTTCTTCTACATGGATCATTCTATCCAGCTACAGAAAGGAGGTTGAGTTTGCAAAAGATAACAAAGTGCTAACAGACTTTGCTTTTTCAAGTTTTTTATTCTGATGTTGGCAATAATAAGTGTTAATTAGTGTTTTGTTTGGCTCCCAATCCCCAAACACACAGGCACTGGAGCAAAGCTGACCCATTCCTACACTTTCAGTGTACATCTTGACAGCTCTTACAGCATGTTTGGAACTGTCAGGTTTAAACATTATGGGAAAAGATTTCAGACAGATCAAAAGTATCACAGTTTCCATCTAATCCAGCCATGCTCATATCTGCAAATTTCCACTAATTCTTATCATCAAAATCTGGCCCAGTAGCTACTACCCAAGAGATGGGCAGCAGCATTTGAGATTCTTCATGATACTTCACATACAGTAATGCAGGGTAGGTACAATTAAGAGCTCAGTTCTGCAAACACTTCCCATCAGATACAGTTACTACTGGCATAGTCAGGGACAAATCCAAATCCATTTACCCATTAAACTTGGGCAATATAGAGATTTCCTCGCTGTTACTGGAACACCGCACAGGTGAGTTTTCTCACTTATTGTTTAGTAATATTATGATTAGAAAGACATTAAGTACAATAAGTATGCTGTAAATGTGGCACTTAGGGACATGGTTTTGTGGTGAACTTGGCAGTGTTAGGTGTACAGTTGGACTCGATGATCTTAAAGGTCTTTTCCAAACTAAACAACTCCGTGAATCTATGATTCTACACGACACATTCAGTTCTGATAGCATGAGGGAGAGATTAATAGCTAGCTAGCATTACAGAGCCCTGTAGAGAGTGTTTTCAGGATCAGACCCTTTTCTTCCTAAGTCATCTGCCTGTCCATGGTGACAATCAACACATACAACCAAAATTAATTTGGAACTGAACAGAAATTTCACGTGGTTTGTCAGTACTGTTGTGTAGGGAAGTGTGCATATTATCATACTAGTAGGAATGGGACTAGCAAGGATGAAGAAATCGCAGAGTAATGAAATAACTGGCTTCCCAATAGATAAATTCCAGTCCTACATCTCATATCTCTGTTGTTTTACAATGCTGCAATAGATTTTTCTATATGCAAATCTTTTTAATTATTGATCCTAAAGGAATGGGAAAAAGACTCTGTGGGTTTTAAAAACATATCATTCTCCTTCCAGCAGTATCAGGACTAGAATCTGTAGCTGTCATGCAGGTTTGATACTATTTGTGCATCAGTGGAACAACACTGGGAGAGGAAATGGGCAGAAGAATGAGGATGTCAATTTAATTTAGAGTTCAGCTCTGCCAACACTGTTCATGCTGAGAGTTACCTCAGTCAGGGAAAAATCCTACTGATTTTAATGTGATTATTCCTTAGGCAAAGTACTTCTGGAGAGAAGGAGGGGGCGGGAAGGTTCATTCCTAGGTTTTGAGGCAATGAACAATAACCCTTCCATACAGTATTGTCATGAGGCCTAAATTTGAAAATAAACAATGATGAACTAAGTGTGAATTGGACTTTGCATTAATAATAATATGCACTTTAAAAGAAAAGACTATTAACTACCCTTTCTGAATGCTTTCTGCTTTATTGGCATTTTAACACCTGGAGTCCTTGTCTTAGTTTGAACTATGACAGTTTTGTCATCACATTCAAAAGAATCAGGATTCTACCCCTAAATTTTTATTAAATGGTGATAATTTTACAGTAAGCTGCTGTATATCTTATGAATGTAGTATTTTTTCTACATAATTCTTTATGCTATGTTCTTCACACAAAATAGACCTTACCTTTAAATCCTACAGTTATACTGTCTTTCGACACAACTGTTGCATGTTGAAAGTGAGAATTTGCTGTGAAACTGAGAAATCTATAAATGCACTTGGAAATTACGCTACTCAAATTGTTAATGTCCTGATTTTTTTTTTTTAATCTTATCAGTTACATTTATTCTATCAGAAATTGGGTGTTATTACACTATTTGCCAGAAACTCTCTTTGTGAAGGTCTCTCACATTTTAGAAGAGATCAGAATCCCACAGAGATGGGTAGATAGGTCTGTAGTGTATGCATAGCTGTAAACATGGCTGTTTTACTCCTTTGTACTGCTGCTTCACAGCACAAATGAAAATTAGAAAGTTCAACAGTGCTACTGGAAAATGTAAGTCAGCAATCCCAAATTTTAAAAGCATTTTTTGGGTGCAGGGAGGGTAAGTGGTAAGCTTTCAAAAGGATTTAATGTCAACATCAACGTATTTTAACACAGGAATGTGATCCAAGAAATTTTGCTGGGCTTTCATATTTTCTTTTCTACAGAGTAAAAGAATAAAGAATTGTGATTGATATAGTTCTACAACCTAGCAAGTTTATTTTTCTTCAGAACGGGTTTATAATGGGTTTTTTCTTCCAATCTTAGTAAATTAACATTGATTATAAGAAGCGATGTTCAAGCAAGACATCCACAAGAATCTCTCTTTGTATATGCTCTGTAACATGAAGGTATCCATCATCTTCATGCAACAAAAAGTTTCTCACAAAATTTAAATGGATCTACTAGCATATTCGTGAGGCATTTTAGATGCAGGATGTTGACTTTCTTTGATAAACTAACTTAGGAAGCAGCAATCTTTTTCCAAACTAAAAGCCTATTAATCAAATAGAAATACCTATTTATTTTAGTATGAACTATTTCTTTGCATTGGCATCTTCTCTCCCACTCACTTTGATTCTAGAGGTCAGAGTAAACTGTTGTCAGTGTATTTTATTTCCAACAGTTTCTAAGTTTTCAGTTTATCTTTGCATGAAGCAGGAAGGAGGAATCTCAGAACAGTACTCTAGGTAATTCCAATTATTCTGGGATACTTCACTAAGTGACACTGCTTAGATGTGAGAAGGGAGACAGAAATGGAGAGCTGTGTAGACCAACTTTTTGTGTCAGGCTCACGATTACCTGGTTTGCTCTGTCTGTGCACTTGTCTGGGTCATTTCTTCAAATTCAGAGAACCTGCAGTTTCTTTCTAGTGTTTGAGATGGAATCTGTGCAAAGCTATGTAATTAAATGTGATGACAATCATCTTTTTGAGGAAATAAAACATGCTCTTCTTAGAGTCTGTTTTGAACCCAAAGCTCAGTGTGTTGTATACATCTCCTCTTGTTGATGATACATACATGCACACACATGTACATGATATGTACATGTACATTTAAGGACATTTCATTTGCAGGGTAAATGTTATAGCTGGGTACTATAAATTATATCAGCATAAGGAGAAAGTAAATTATCAAAACAAGACTTGCTTTGCCAATATCACTGTCACATACAAGCTTGGAAGCATGGAAGATGAAAAGTTTCAAAATTTATCTTCAAATTACAATTTGCATTGAAAATTATTTAGTCACAGAAGACTAAAATTGCTAATCAGACTGAGTCAGCAATAGCACAAAGAAGAGTGATAAGTTATGGAATACAAGGCATTGCTCAAGCTAGGCAGCCAGACAGAGGACAGGGTGTAAAGCACCATCTATGGAAAATTCTTACAGTGAAAAAATCAAACCATGGGTTCTGCAAACTGCAACACCCACAAGGAAAACCTGATTACTGCTCTGGTCTGCACAACATATTGCATATGACCCTAGATATCATGTAAAGAAATTTGGGTATAAACACTGTAGAAAAATTGAACATTTTGCTAAAGCATGGTGTGTTTCTTCCTGTAAAAATGGGTAGATAAAATTACTGCTCCAGGCATGCCTCTATTCCAATGTACATTGTATTAGCAACTTACTAATACTTCTGCTACATCAGGAGGACAGACACAGGTGATTAATTAATATCAGATAGTGGTTCTGCAGTCTCTCTAGTACCTGAATTCACTTACCTGCAATGCTTTAGAGGTTTGTCACTTGCTGCCCTCCATTATATGCAGTGAGTGATCTGGAGAGCCAATTTCTATGCTTGGTTTACTGTACATGAACATGATTTTTGACCTAGATAGTACACCTGCTGAATTCCATATTGTGCATAAAGGTATGCTATGCATGATACAGTGTATGTACACACAAGAGGCACCTGTTATAGGAAATGCAAATACCTACTTCTCTGTAACTGTACACTACTGTAACAGACTGTAATGTCAGTGACTATAACAGTACTGAAAAAACACTGCTATGTAGAGAGTTTGCTCACAGAAACAAAATCCAACCTTCTGTGCTATACGTACAATAAAAAAGATACAACCCACCATTTGTATGACTACAAAAGTTTCAACATCACCATGATCACAAATATGTTCTGGCTTAATTTGTACAACATGGTATGTTTCTCCTTAAGTGTGCATCTGCTGCACAATTGTTCTGAGCAAAATTTTGTGGAACTGCAGAGATGTGAATCCACTATTTGCATCACAACCCTTTAAAAATAATTCAGTGTCATTAATGATGAAACTGAAATTTCAGAATGTGTCTCACCTATAAAAATGAAAAGACAAAAATTGTTCATCTTCACATGTATTCAAGGAAATCAAGCAAAGTCAAACAACTGCTCTTCATGTATTTCCATAAAAATTCAGATGTCATATTTGCAAAATGCACAAATATGTCATTTACCCCTGGTAGACCATGTATTGCTACATAATGCTGTGCAAGGGCTGACAGAACTGCACAGCATTTAGCTCACTTGATGGATTTCTCTGTTTTAAATGGGTAAGCTACAGACTTTCTTCCATGCCCAAAGCTTTTTAAAGAATGACAGCCATGTTTCTCAACAACCAGTCTAAAGCCTGATATAAAAATAATGGCGTTTTATTGGGAAAGGTTTCTCAAGCCCTGTAGTACAGCCTTTGCTTTGCCTTCATGCTGTATTACAGCACCTTGGCAGATTGAGGTGGAAACTGAACTTTGCCCATTGCCACTTCATGCTGGCAGAATTGTCTTGGTTTGGTCCATAATGTCTCCAACAGGAGCAAAAATTCAGAACAAACAAATATGACTACAAAAGTTTCAACATCACCATGATCACAAATATGTTCTGGCTTAATTTGTACAACATGGTACGTTTCTCCTTCAGTGTGCATCTGCTGCACAATTGTTCTGAGCAAAATTTTGTGGAACTGCAGAGATGTGAAGCAGTGAAATGCTGATTTGCAAACAGCCAGGTATTTATATTATTCAACCCTGTGTTGCACACTATTGTGACTGCCACTGCCTCCAGTTATGAACGTGGACTCATACTTGCAAAAACCTACAGGACTGCTGAAAAGACCATTGTATTTGTGCCCAGACCATTTGAAGAAACTGAGAAAAGCATTCCATTTTAAAGCAAAAGCATACGCTTCTGTGTAGCTACAATAGAGAACCTAATTTAGGGTTCAAACCAGCACTAATGCAAGTCATCCAGTAGTGCAGAAGACTGTATCTATGTAAGTACAATATGGAATACAGACCAAGAACTAGAAAAGTGACTACTCAGTGCTTATCACATCTGCTTTTCCTTCACTGTGTATCCAGAGACACAGGCATAGTTACACAAATAACATATACCTCAGCATGTACAAAAGAGCCGTTAATTATTCCTTGCCTAATATGTCCAACAAAAACGATGTGGCATCTTGCCCACAAGATCTGTTAATTCCAAACCCCATTGTCCCGCTCTATCTACCTACTGTTTCAACTACAGTGTAACCCTTACCCACCAGAAAGCTGTGATGCAAGTTGCTCAGCTATTTATTATTCTAGAGAATTTGCAAATATACTGTGATAATTTATACATCTGGATTATGATTCATGTCAATGGAGCAAGTATAAAACCTGTATTGTCAGCCTCCTGGCAGAGCAGCAGAGACCTACGCATCACCACTGCAGCCTGTCCCTTTACGTGATTCATTGTGGGGAAGGTTTGCTACTAGTATCAAAGACTTATTTGTTCATGCACCATTGACTTCTGCTTTGCCATCATCCTGAGAGATTGCTTCAATAAATGGCCAGAAACAGCATTTACATCACAAGTCACACCTGCTACTGTAATTACTTTCCTGTCCACAGTTTCCTGCAGAGTGGAGCCCAGAAGAATTAGTATCCAATAATGGATCACAATTCACCCTTGTAGAGTCTGAAACTTTTCTGGGGAAGCGAAACATCATACACAGAAGATCAAACACTTTAATTAAACTTTGGAATAAAGGTGGACTGACTGCTGGGTGGAAGGCTTCCTACAAACTTAAACAGCATGAACTTCCAGAAGTGTAACATAGAAGACTCTTCCCAAATGACTATATATGAAAGACAAGTGAAAAGCTAAATGTTACCATAATATAGATAACCTACTCTGAAACAGAAGCACAACAGGATATAAGGTAACAATGCAATAGATGCAGTAAAATCACAAAACAGACAGAAGTTACCATCATGGTGCTAAGATCTGCAGGTATCTCCCTTGTGAGAATATAACAACTTTCATTCTTTTAATGAGGAGAATCAAAGGCCATGTTGCTTGTTAAGACTGTCAGAAAAGCAAAGAGAAAAAATCTTAGACCTCCAAACTACCCGATAAGATAGGTCAGAGTGCTTCACTCTGACTAACACAGGAAACATAGCTTATCTGCTGATAACAGGCGATACATAATGGTCCTCAAACAAGAAACACAGGAGGTAATAAAGACTATTCAACATTCTGCCAAATCCTGATTAACCACCTCCAGGCACTGGAGATCATTAGGTAAATAAATGTAAAAGTTTAGACTTTAATTTTAATAATTTTGTCCCAAATCAGTTTGTCTATTTGCTACCAAAGTATATGATTGTCTTTTAAGTAGTTTTATAACTGCTGAGACAGTAGAATAATAAAGTCACTATTTCATTTTTGCTTTGGAATTACAAAAATGCAATATCTTTCAAGAACTGGGGAATACATAGTCTTACAGTAGGTACTTGGAAGGTGCTGCTTGTATGTTTGGTGGGCTGTCCTCTCTCTGCAGATAGCTCAGAAAGGAAACTTTCTGGCTTGCTGCTGCTGCTACTGCTACACCCTATCAGAATATACATCCCAAAGCTTATCCTTCACACTTTATCTTGGCCACACTCTTAACCACATGGAAAAATTCATCCTGAGTTATAATTACCAAGGATTACTGAGCAGCAAAGATCCTATAACTCTTTCTAAACAAAAAAAAAAAAAAAAAAAAAAAAAAAGAAAGAAAAAAAAGCCAAACCAAATTTAGATAAACATTAGCAATATTCTCTGTGAAAGAGAAGATACAGAAGCTAGAGAGACATGCAGGGAGGCCTTACAGAGATGCAAACTTTTATGCCTAGTTTCCAAGAATTACAGACATCTGTTGGGTTTTTGCCCAGTCTCTTCCCCACAATGCTTTTCAAGTACATTTGAGATCAGCAGAGACATATCAAAGATTAATAAATTCTTGCAAGTTTATGAAAACAGGTAACCAGATACACAGCAGACTGATAAACGTCCAGATAGAAAAAAATGAATCATTAAGTAACATTTTAAATTAGACTCCCAACAAATCAACACATGAGAAAGCTCATATATGACCCTTCAAACAGAGCTTTTAATCAGTTGTGAGCTGCAAATCCAGAGAAATTCCAGCTTTGGTTTCCTATCATATGTTATTGCTGAAAAGAAGAAAACTATTGTAAAGAGTACAGTGCACAGTTCTCCAGTACAGTGGTCATCTTTGAAAGTCAATGTTCCACAGAAGGATTTGAGAAGCTGCATTTGGTTGCATTTGTCACTATAAAAAAAAGAATGGTCAATGCCTTGGCTGCCTTACCACCATGGAGCTGTGGGCAAATACTGATATTAATGGTCTGAGCACAGATGTTAATATTGGGATCAGATAACCACTGAACTCAGTAGGCAGCAATGCGCTGCTGTCTGCCATTCCTCATTATCTATCATTGAAAGTGGCATTAAAACATCAGAAAGTAGAAGGTGACTAATGCTATAATATCCTGGCAAGTAGCAATCATTTTTTATTATGATATTCAGGTTTTTTTGTCAAACTATGTTAGTACTCAATGAATTGAAATATCCATTAGGCTTAGAAGGGACACACATCTACAGAGATAAAGATAACAATTCTGTGCTAGGCATTGATAACCTATTTACTGCATCACAAATCAAAAGAAACATTTTCACTGAACAGGTACACTACTACCACAATTGCCAAATATCTGCCTCATCCAGGTCAGAGAGGCATGCAGATGCTCCAATGACTTGAATAATCCAGAGTCTGAGCACAAAACACAAGTTTAAAGAAAAAAAAAATACTGTGTCCTTCCAGGTTAATAACTCTCATAGATTACTTCACCCTACACTCAGTGGCTCAGCTGAAATTAAACAGAAATTGTAGCCTGTTCAGTTCATACTAGATCACATCTCCCACCTCTTTTGGTTAGAAACCATCAGTCATCATTTTGACCCAAATCATAGCTTGTCTGACGTTTCATCCTCTTAGGAACTGACTTCTATTTCATTTCTGAGTGCTGTAGTGCTAAGGTACTAATCCCGTTCTAAACATCAACAAGACATGCCACAGCACTGTGAACAAATACCAAAGTGAATGGTCACCACTGTAAATAATATTTCAGTCATATTTGCAAGGACAGATTTCCATCATAAGTTTTTCTTTTGAGTCTTTGCTGATTTATCCAAATGTTTTCTAACATTTGACCAAATTAGCTCCTTACTTGAATCAAGTAAAATACTCAGCGGTAATTCATCTTCCCTAAATCCGAGATTGTGTCATCCTATTCCTGCATAAGGGATGTAAATAGTAACAAGGCACCCCCAGAAGGAATAGTCTCAGCTAAGGATACCTTCTGACAGTGACGTAGCTCTAAGGAAATGTTTTTTCCTCTCAGCATACCACTGAGGAGATACCTCAGCATACCACACAAGATTTCAGTCTGTTCAGATGATTGTGTCCCCTCCTCTCTTTGAGCTGGCTTATTGTTTGCCAGAAATGTCAAATCTCTTTCAGCAATGCACTAAATACTATCATGTAGGGACAGGTGGTTATCTTAGAGTTGGGGAGAAGCTTTTCCCAGCTTTTAACCTTCCAGCTGTGGCCATTTTAAAAATTAAAGTATCTACCTATGCAATAAAAGCTGTGCTAACATTCTGAAGGTTAAGGTTACATACCACGAGATTCAGACATCTTTTCTTACGATTTATTATGGTGGTTTTAATATCATCTCTTTCTCTTGCACAGCAGGCGAAGGACTTGTTTAATTATTGGGTTAATCAGCTGTAAACGCAAAATAAAAGGCTAGATTTGATGTAAAATTCTTCCATGCTTTCAGGTTTTTGGACTTAATTTTTGAATCAAGCCTGACCCTTTGCTGAATATTGTCAGTGTTCCCTTCATTTCAACACTGGCACAAACTATTTCATTTGCAAAGGGAAAAAATGACCCTTGGCATTCTTTCCTTTGCTTTTCTACAAGGCAATTCTGAAAGTTTAAAAATAAAATCACAGAGTTTTTTAAACTTGGTTAAGGTAGGGCTTTATATCATTAAAAAATCAGGTCTGATTCCTCACTGAGAGATTTGTATTTTGCCAGCCACTCAAATGAGTCTTCCTTCCTTTTTTTTATGCTGTGGTATATAGGGCTGTAAAGCACAAAAAGAAGACTTTCCTGCCCCTGGCTATGCACACCCTGGCTTCCCTCCCAGTAAACTGCTCTTCTGGTAGCAATTCTAGTCTGGGTTTTCTTGCAGTACATCTGAGATCTCATTACAAGCTACCTAGGGAATTAATTGTGGTAGCTCCAAGCTGTAGCTTTTCTTCTCTGGCAGACTGGCACCTGGTCCTTTTATAGAGTATCCCATAGCTGCAATCGAGACTGGGCAGTCCAGAAGTCCATTATCCATGTTTCTGGTTTTATTGCACTCGTGAAGTTCAGACATCTGTCAGGTATTACTGGTGATGAGGTGCTCACTGGTCTGTTCAACACAATTAGAAGATCAGGGACAGACAGACCTTAAATGCACTAAGTAGTAGAACACGTAAAGAACCATTTATCTAGAGTACAGTCTGGAAACAGCCCTCAGTCACATATCATGAAGGAACTCCAGGAGAATGTTTTCATTCAAGTTCTCTCCTACTCAGCAGGGTCTACACAAGGTCCCATGCTGATATAAGGGCTCACCAGTATTGCAGTCAGCTGGGCTACCTACACCTCAGCTCATTGTGAGAAACAAGCTAGAAAATTTCTGTCCTCCCAGAAGAGCACATCACTCATCTCAATTTTTGATCATTTTTGCCCAATGCCCCATCAAAAAGAAAGATTTCATGCAAGAAAAAAAATACTGTTTTCCAGCGACCCAGCACTCTGTGCGTCATGAGATGAATGAGGAATGCAGGTCCCCCAACCAATATGCTCAGTCAATAATCCCCTATGTCCAGCGAGGCTGGAGCCTTTCTCAGAGCTGGCAGGAAGCAGAGGTTGTAACCAGGAATCTTTCTGATTACGATAGAAAAATCAGCATTGCAACTCTCAGCTCTCTCACTCAGAACAGGAAAGGGACATGGTTGTAAGCTGGATTCAAACACAGCTTCACTGGGCACTTTTGGTTACTGCCTGTTCAGCTTCAGGCTCTTTATCCATTCTACTTGACCTGACTCTCAGCTACTCTCTGTTCAAGTTTTCTCTCCTCAGCCAGTTCTCAGTCCTCTGCCAAAACCCTCACAAGGCTCTCAAACTCTCTCTTTGATCACTTCTTTTCCCTGTTCTCGAGGGATCTAGGAGCATTAACTGTACTTTCCAAAATTACTGGAGCAAGCCCTTCTCCACCATTTCATGTAGGAAGCCATGAGGTTTTAATCATCAGGTTTATGTTCATTAAATTATCTATAGTACCTACCGTTTGGTCAATATTTTTCTCAGTGTACTCTGAGATGAACCATTAAAAATTAGAACATGGTGAAAATTCATGTGGCACTAAGACAGAAGATAAAAAAAGGAGAAAAAAATATAGTACCAGTGCTCAAAAGGTAGAGCAACAAACCTGATTACCTTCTAATGAGTCGAACCTGATACAAGAGAAACACTTTAGAAGTGAATGTTAAACTAGGAATCTGTTAATATATGCTAAAAGAGAACCGAGTTGAATTCCCATTGGCATGACTAGAAATGATCAGGGCTTCACTCCTGTGAAAGGAAGCCTCGCAAGTTCTTAGGGAAGGTAGATTTGTGCTTGAACAAGAAGGGATGTAAGATTTTTTTTTTTCTGTTCCTTATATTTTTTTATTATATCCCTGGACACTACATAAAGACCACAAAGTCATTGTTAGCTACAAAATGGGAAGTTCAACCCTGTAAATTTATAAAGACAAATTTATCATCTAAGCATAGAGAAAAAAATATTTTATTGTAGCAATTAAATCAAGAACATTTCCTAAGTGGCATTATGTCACTGGATGGCTGTTATAGGCATTAATTCAGACATTGTGCTATACACCACTGGTAAACTTCAAGATTGTACCAATGGGAACTGAATGCTTGATCTGGTGCTATCACAGTCATTTCAGTGGGTCTCAACAGAAACTGATCCTGACCTAGCACACTGGAAGAGGTTCTTGTTCCATACTTACACCGGGGCAACAGAGCAAAATTTTGCCCTTCTGCTTAATGATACATAATGATTTTTTTTTCCTTTCCAGGAGGAGGAAAAAAGTGTTCAGATTTCAGAAAAACTGTACCATAAAGTCAAGCTATCCCATTCTTCCGATACCACTGGGAGAAAAAAAAAAAAAGGTTCATCAAGACTTCAGTCACACTTACATTTCCATTAAATTTTTACCTTCTGTCTTTCCACTCAGGTACCTCCCAATATTAGGTCCTTAAAATACTACTTCTGAAACAAACAATTCCTTGACACTAGAAGCACAGATGGATTATAAGCAATTTGTACTTGAAGTGGAGGCACTAATGCTGTCAATGAATCCATTTGTTTTTTCTTGCCCTTCCACTACTCTGCAAAGCACTTTCAACAGGACTTGTCTCCAGTCCTGACCTCTTTCACAAATGCAGTGATGAAGTGCAGAGGTCATTTAACTGAAACAGCAGCATCAAAACCTCTAAATGTACACTGACTCTCATAAGGAAGCAAGGTAGCAAGTTACTTAGCAGAAAATAACAGTGCAAAAGAAAGCAGCCTCTTTCTCACATGGATGTTTTAATGGGTTTTAATGGTGGCTGTGTGACTAAGCTTGTTCTGAAAGACCCTCTGATTTTTTCCAGAGGGATGTAGGAACAACACTGTAACTTGGAAAATGAGCAAACAGTAGTCTTAATTTCCCATAATGTTGATATGACTAAATTTGTTTATCTGACACTGCAAAAACAGGACAGATCAAAGAGTTACCTGTAAAGACTCGAGTTCAAATCCCAGCCTTTGTATGACCTGTATGAGCTGTTTCATCTCTCCTCATCTGTTTTATTTAACAAAACAAAGCTCTAACACTTACTGGTGTTAAGAAGTAGCAGACTGTGAGACTGCTCTGCCAATAGAATGAAATCTAATTCTTTAATATCTGCTATTTAATGAACACTAGTTGCTTTCTGGTTTGGAATCTGAAGTGTAATAGCGTATCTGGAGTAAAACTCCAAAGCTCTGCATTTGCCAGTACCTTTACCGGAAGAATACAACTTTGCACTTGAGAGTTGGGATGCCAATGCCTCGTCACAATCCCAGGATGGACATCTAAACATTCGAGTACTGCTTGCAGCAGTCCAGTGACAAAAGTAAGACGTGCTAATACATTTTCACTGCTCAGATTTTACGGAGGATGGCATCAGTTCTAATCAGAGAATTATTTCATTTATTTTCACAGTCAACAAATCACGTCATTCCCTGTATCCAAAGAACAGTGAATGCCTATAGTCATTCTTTACTCATTAAATATAATGGAATCACGATTTTTTTTTTTGACAACTTTTTCAAGGTTATTAACTAGGTGACTTCTAAGTGGTTTGTTTGTGCCACTCAGTCTCTCTCTCTTGTTTTCCACTTCTGCTCCTGTCTGCCAGTTTTATAGAACAGCAATTATCAGCATATCCACAGTAGCAGCATTGTGACTATTAAAAATGCTGCAGTTCAGAGCAATGTTTTTAATTATTCACCAGAGCCGTGCTTAAACTGGGCTTACCACTCAGCTATTTTTACCAAGCTTCCCTCATTTCAGATGGTTTGATAAAATCTTTTAGTCACAGATCCAGGTTGTTCTGCATTTTGAAATAAAATGCTTTTTCTTCCCACACCCTCTATGGGCTGATTAGTGATTCAAATCTTAATATTCCTAGGATAATCAGTATTCTCTGTTTATAATACTCAATAGTATCTACAGATGTTTCTTGTGTTCATCAGAGCACGGTGCATGAAATTTATGTCTTAATGTCTACTAAAATCTTTCCGGGAGGGGATTCACCACCAGCTAAGGTGGTTCTCTGCAAAGTATCTCATTCCCATATATTCATGACTACGAATCATCTTGGTTTTGGACAAAAATAATTAAACACAAAATACTAAGACTGTATTCTCCATTTGTGAAACTGTCTTAACTCCCACCAATCTCAAGCCAAAGCGTGACAATTTAAAAATTTGTAATTAACACTAAATCACTGAGCAGTGTTGGGCATGTTTTCAAATCCAGGGTCAATGAATAATATCTAAAACCTGTAAAGGTCTAAACCTTTTTTTATGTAGCATTTCTCTGCCTGAACTGGAAGTCCAGCTCTACTTCAAGACACAAAGTTTGGGCAAGTTAAAAGTAGTAATACAATACCAACTGGATCTAATAAGAAGCCATTTGTTTTAGCTGCTTCTAACAGTGAGTTAAAGATATATAACCCACTTTCTTCATTTCCTAAATGTTCCAAAGGATATTTGTAGCTGCGTCTCTTTGGCATTTTTGACCATGCATTTCAACTGTTCCAGAGGCGAGGGTGGATGAACAGGAATGATGGATGGTCGACTATCTGATGGATAATGCCGCTATTTTCCATCTCAAAAACTGAATCCAACATAATTAAAGTTTCTTTTCAATATTCTTTTTTTCCTCTCCAATGCTCACTGCCTTCAATTTCCCCAGCTCTCATGATTTTTCCCAATATACAATGGGCACTATTTATCAAAAATGACATTCTCAGATAAAAGCAGCTCCAGAATGTAAGTACATAGTCTACAGCCTACAGAGCTCACTTCCACTGCCTTGGCCAGGCTGAGCTTTCTAGGTAAACAGTGGTTCCCTGTCAGTCACTGAGGATTTTGTATTGACTGCTGTGTTTCTGTTGCTAAAAATTGTTTATCATGAAACATGAAACAAGAGCAGCCTTGCCCTGAAAGTTTGCAAAGCACTTAGTTGAGAGGGAAGGGGACGGACTTTCTCAGCTCCACATTTGGTCACTTTTGCCCATTCTTTCTTTGCTTTACTGAATCTTTATCTTACCCAGGTGCCTGTAGAAAATATATCACTCAAATGCATAAATATATCACTCAAATGCATGAGGGTTTTTTTCCAGGATGACCTGTGGAAACACTATCAACTATGTGGGATTATTATTCCTCTGAACAATGAAGCCAAGAAAATTACCATGGGCAATGCTCCCACTAAATTAAGTGTTTTCCTCACAGTCAACTCAGTTTTTTATATTTGCCTCCTGTCCCACCCCCCACACATATTATACACATGAAAGATTCAATAGGCATTCCCTTAAAACACTTGCAATCCCACGGCACCACAAATGGCTCTGAATCTAGCAGTTGTCTCCCAGATGGTTTCCTACATTCTCCAAACAATTTTAACCACTGATGCTCTCAAGCATGTCAGGGGTAGTTCTGATGAATAAATTTGCAGCAATTACAATGCTTAGCTTCTATGCCTGTAAATAATTTTGTGATTTTTGTGTCTGCTTTTAAGAGCAGACAGTATTTCCAAATGTTATGCTTGACAGTGGTCTTAATTTTCTGAATGTAATTCTTCAAAATTCCTGAAATCTGGCATTCTGAAAGGGGAATGCACGTGCATTGATTCCATTTTATGCATCCAGTATCTAATTCTGTAAAATGTGGAGTACCACTGAGATGGGCTCACAATTTTCAACTTTTAAAGACATTTCAAAACCTTGACAGATTAGGCCCCCAGGAGACAGACATCCTGATGAAATGATGGCAGCATGAAAAGAAAAAAGAAAACAGAAAAAAAAAAAAAAAAAAAGAAAGAAGAAAAGGAAAAGAAAAAGAAAAGGTCGGTTCTAAACAAAACTATTTTGGAGTATGTGGAGAAAGCACCTTGCTAAACATCCTGGAAATTCCTAGTGGATCAATCTTTACCCCATTAGCAGACTTATTTTGCCATCTTGTTCTAACATCAAGATAAACTACTTTGCATGGCTGTTGTTCATCATATGAGTTCATATCACTGTAGGTCAGCTGTGATGATAATTGTACATTCACAAAACGGAGAATCCTCAGCTGTTAACAGAACAGTGTAAGCAACAAGTTATCACTGTCTCAACCTGTTCCCTGTTTGATTACATATATGAGACCCACAGTGTTTTCTAGCCAGAAGGCGAGTGCTTTCCATAAGTCTGCAATAGGAATAAAGCACAGACTTTAATAAATAGGAACTGCTACAAGCAAACATAATGAGGAGCCACGGGGAAAGTTCAAACACATGAAAAAGAGGAAACTAAGTTAAAAACAAAATAAAAAGTCTAGAATTGTCAAAATGCTGCTTTTGGTTAAATAGCCAATAAAGGTCTTTTCCAACCTAAATGATTCTGTGATTCTATAATATGATAGGATTTTTTTTAAAAGCAGGAGTGATTTAAAGCAGCATGACTTTTCATCAATATATTGTTTTGGTTAGACATGTACCAGGCTAAATCTACAAGAGTTTACACCTGATGAGAGCTGAGCCAAAGACCTTTAGGACTGCAGGAAAGCAGGAACTCATCATCATCACCCAAACCTCTCCCTCCTGTGAGGGAAGTACAGGTTGAGGTGGTACTATGCCCTCCATTTCCACAGGCAGAAACTTGGGCCAGAAAATGCTTTCCAGCATTGAAACTTCTACAACAATAAGGGTGGAAACTTCTCCATGCAGAAGTTCCAAGTGTTATCAAAAATCAAAACTACTTTTGTTTCCAGCAGCCCAAAACCTAAACATTTTGCCTCAGGTCACCAGAGAGGGTGAATAGAAAGCGAGTCTCAGGATGAAAACTATGAAGCTTTTGGTGTTTCTGATGAGAAACAGAAAACATTTCAGACAGAACTATCCTTTAAATGTAAATAAAACAATTAGTTATAAACCAAATCTTCTAATTTTTTATGAAGGTATTTTCTTCTTTTATCAGCCAAGACTGTGCTCCAGCAGATATGAGTGTCATATTGTGGACAAGAAGATTATTTCCTGCCTTACTAATATTAAAACAGCCTTTAGATGCACAGCATGAAAACATCTCAATTAGACTGTTTATCTAGAGAAGAAATAGAAGCCTATTGGCCAGAGTTTTCTGCAGATTTTACTCCACTTTGTGCAATTTCAGGGATCGTAAATCCAAGCCTACCAATACAAGACAGTCTGTTTGCTTGTTCCCTTGTCTAAACTATAAAAATCAATACATTGTAGAGAACAGGCCTTTATGGCATAGCTCCTCATAGTTTTCTACCTGAGAGACTGTGCTGACTCTTGGTGGCTAGAGAAAGAGTCATTCTTAAAACATTCCTAAACACATACATTCCTAAAACACAAGTCAAATTGTGACCTTCGAGCAATCAGGACAGCAGAGCACTGCATAAAGAAAGCCAGCAGAGAGCTAAGAGGGCGAAAATGTGCCCCTGAGCAATTAGTTGTCCTGCAAGAAGCAGCCAGTAGCCACAGCCCACAAAAAAACTGAGCACTCTGAAGTGCTCATGATCTTGAATTGAAATGTTTCACATCCAGAGGGGTTTCTCCTGGTGTAACTCAAGGCAGTGGTCAGCAGATAAAACTTCTCAAAAATTTGGCTTAGGCCATTCCTGTAAATGACGATGTCAATTATGGTATCTCCACATTCAGTAACCTCAGTTTATTCACATGCAAACAAATTCTTTGCATTAAAATTCCTTTCTCTCTCTCTTCTTGTGTAGCATGGGTTGTTTTTTCTAACTCTGTAAATTCTAAGGACAGGTGTATTGTCTGAACTATGGCCTCTGTCCCTACATACTTTTCTGGTCTCGTAACCTCTTTTTATTCATGATTTTATCATGTTTGGAGTAATTTCTATTCCTTCTCCACCAGTTCTTATTTCTCTTTTCCATCCAAGCCCTTACATATCTGCCTGTTTTGTGTTTTGCCTTCTGCATTTCTTTCTTAACAGCCTGTTGCAGCCATCCATTCTCATACAGTCAGATTCTCTGTGAATTTCCCCATGTTCAGACCAAAGGAAGCCAAATATAATCTTGGGATTTTCTGCACAAACAGGTTGTAGAAACTTGCAATTTCTATTACCTTCAATAAGAAGTGAGCCTGTATAACAGCTCAGGATTTCAGATCATTGTTGCTTTAAAAAAGATCCTTATCAGTGGAATCCTAAATGCATACCTGGGGGAGTGTAATCCTACAAAATCTGAGCATTCTCAGCTCAGATGTAATTTGCAATGTGAAAACATCACGATCAAAAAGGTAGTTATTTTTAAAAAAGCCAGTAATCTAAGAATGCTGTGTTAAAACTCATCACCTACTTTGGTTTCCTTTTTCTGATTCCTTAAGCATGCAGTCCTCCAGGTGCTGTTTCTATTTACGGTGTCTCACTTCATTCATTGTTTATCAAGTGCTTACAGTTCAGATTCCTTTGGGTGAATTTTTTGCAACCCTGTGCTGTTGTCTATCTTAGCTGTGCTCTTTGCTTGCCCAGGTTTTCAAGTATCTTGTTCTTCAAATACACAAATTTTGATTATATAAAAATTTCCTTGGACTCTCAACAGCTTGTTTCTAAGAAGAAATGTTCACTTTACTATTAATTAAGCAAGAGCACACTAACAGCTGCTTGAAACAAGTGGAAAGCACACACTGGACTTTTCTGAATGGAAAGTCCTTCCTTCTGCAAAACAGAATACCTGGAAGAAAATTGAAGGGCATCTTCCTTAAGGGAGCAAGTTTGCATGAAGTATTTACTTGGGTGAGAGACAGTTCCACAGTTTTCAAAGACCAAAAATCGCTGCATTCCTCCATAATTTTTTCCTATACATATAGAGAGTGAACATGGTTTAATATTGAGAGCATTGGCACCTGTGTCCTGGCTTTGCTATTGATCTGTTTAAGTCTCCTTGCTTCTGCTTCTTACCTACGTTTTCGAGTTGATCTTGCCATGGTATCCAATGTGCCTTCCACACAGGAGAGGTGAAGTCCCTGCTGAGCATTACAGAACCAGCAGCATGCCTTTATTTTGGATGTAAATAGTCCATAGAGTCCTGAGGTTTTAAGCTTAGTTAATTTACTGTGCTCTATCAACCACCTTCCATCCATTGTGTTTATTTAAAAAGTAAAAATCATCAAGGCAGAACCCAGCTGCATTTTGTGTGTTGAGACTTTCAGCGTTTATTAATGGGACTGAAACCCCCATGTTTTATGACAAGGACAGAAGTGTAGAATGTATATATATAAAATATATTTCAGGATGTCCAACAACCCTTTACTTTCTCTTTTTCTATCCTAAAACTAGATCTCCGCACCCTATTTCAATCAGCCCCGGACCTGAAAATGTTTTCATATATGTTTAATTTTTAGCACTATGAGTAGCTTCAGTGTTACTGAAGTAACTTGCTGTCTGAAGTTGTATAAATAAGTAACACTTTGCAGCACCAGGGCCTAAACCTTCAATAATACATGGTTTTCTCCTTTAATGCTTTTATTCTTCCAAATTATTCTTTAATTCCTCTGGTTTTCAGCTCTCATCAGTATCATCAGACAATCAGTGTGGGACTGATTAGCACATGAAGAAGCATCATTAAAGTCTAGCTTTATGTTCTGCATCTAATTTAATCTAAGAAGTAAATTATAAACCTATGTTTAAATTTTCATTAGATCAATTTTTCTCATTTTAGAGTTCAAAGGTTTTATCCCCCCAGTACTCATAACAGGAAATATTGTCTCTACAAAGCAGACTATAGACATGGACAGGGTCACTATTGTACCTCTTGGCACTTTGGAGAATTTAACAGCTCCACTGTGTGTATATACATACTTTGCACTAAAATTCCCTCTACAGTGTCAAGTGGGTATTAGACATTGCATTCATGTATACTGTTAGTTTGTGCAGGGCATTTGCAGGCTGCTTAATAGTCATAGTATTTCACTCCGGAGGTGACTGCACTTGAGGTATACTTGGACTGAGTGTGTGTCTGTATGTTGTGCTTTGCTGTTTTGCAGGAATAAAGATGTTATAGATGTTACATAGCAATGTCTTTGAAGGGACTTTTAAATCCAATCTAACAATTTTTATCTCAAACAGATTTACAAGATTAAAAGCTAGTTAGAGAGATAAGATCATAAGCTAAGATACGATCATAGGCTACAATAGGAAGAAAGGAGGTGAGAGGGAAAAGATAATCAAGATGAGGTGCAAACAGATGAGCTAGAGTTATGGAAAGGCAGCACTCAGTAGCTGAAGCTCCAAATAAGAGACAGATTCTTATTGCTGCACTGCTGAGATTATTTGTTAATAACAGAGTCAGTGTGTTAAAGAGCAGAGGGATCCAGAGTCATTTTATTGGCAGTGTGTGCAACAAAAGGAAAGCAGGCAAATGTAACTATCAAAGTCTTTGCAGGTGAAATTATGAGCACAGTAAGAGAGTATCATCAATAAAAAAAATATGTAGAACACTACGGTAGGAATCGGAAAAATAACAGGATCTCCAGAACCTGGACTGGACAGCAAGAGATAAGAACATGAGAGTCGAGGCACCCAGGAATTTAGAATGAAGATTTGAAAGGGAAAAGCAGGAATGCTGGGAAGTTTTTTAAAGGAAAGGTGGGGGGAAATCAAAATCAGAGAAACTGAAAAGGAACTTGAAGGACTTCAGAGGAAAGAGGTGTGAAGCAGATGCTCAGAAAAGACGAACAGCACATAGGAAGCAGTTTTGCATATGTAATGCTACACTTTTATGTATATATCAGTATGTAACATATTTCTGAGTATGTAACGCTACCTTCCTAGTGCAATCAGAGGATGGTCCAGCAGGCAAGCAGATAACAATGACACAGAGAACAAGAGAGGGAGACGTTGCAGGTGAAAGAAAGTCTGTAGATAAAGTAATTAAGAGTAGCATGATAGTGGCAGGAAAAGTCATAGCTAAAGGGCTTTTTTTTAAGCAGTAAGATGTTACTTATCAGAGGCGAATGTGGGTAACAGAGATTTGGAGATGCTGAGACTTTTGGATATGATAGAACTTAATCAAAAGAAGAGGAAAGACACAGATATAAATAAAACAGATCTTGGAAATAAGCATCCTAAGAAAAAGTGCTGTTCATGTCTCACACTCCGCAAAGAGGTAAATGAATATGGGAACATACAGAAAATAAAACCAGATAATGAGGAGGAAAAGGGTCAAGAAACATGCAGTGACTAAACCCAGCAGTGGAGTGGAAGCACATGAATGTTCCTCTAAACATCAGTCAGGAAGAATATTTATACAGATAAATTACTCTGTAGAGAAATGATATTTCTAAAGTGTTGAAAGAAAATCTCATCTGTAATTGCACAAGTTACTCCAAACAGGAATACAGGCTAGGAGGAAGCTGTGCCAGCCAGAAGATGGTTTATGGTATAGATTGTCAATTGTTTCTGCGTCTGAGAGAAGTCAAACGTGATTCTGCTTTTCTCAGCATCTGCCTTATCAGCCCAGTCTTCTGAGTTTTAAAAGGTATTTATTGCTTTCAAAGTTCATAAAAATGATATATTCTTTTATTTACCCATAATATTTTTTGCCTGGGTACTAGGTAGCCCCATACCTAATCCTTACTAAGGGTTTGTATTCTCCAGTGGCAGGGTGGAGCAACCATCTCTGAAGTTTGTTTCTTTTCATGTATCCTGTCTGGAGACTGGCTGAAAATACATTTGCTCCTGCTGCATATTTGTGACTCCTATTTATAGAAATAGAAGTTTGGGGATTTTTTTCTCTGAGATGCTTTATGTTCATATTCCACATCACTAAGTGACCCCTAGCTATGCTTCTGTGTTATTCTTAGGTATCATTTCAACTGGGTTTTAATGAGTTATTACAGTGAGATTGTTATAATTTCCCATATCATCACCAGAAAGGTACTGAAGGTAAAATGTACCAAAGACACGATGACAGCTTTTCGATGCCAACATGCCTTCAGTCGTGAGGTCAAGCTCATACAAATAATTTATATGTTTAGGGGGATATTGCTCCTCACTTTCAGGTACAAACTTCAACCTGTGCTATCTTTCAGGAGGAAAATTAGTAGGAAGAGCATCTCAGGAGTACTAGGTAGGTGTATCCTGCTACCAAGAAGCTGATCCAGGAAGCAAAGACATTCCACCAAAGAAATGGTGGTTACACTGACACTTCATGATAGTAACCACACAGGCATGTATATCAAAAGGAAAATATCTCAGTCCGCTCAATTTGGTTTCTCAGTACACATGATGTGTCATATTCACTGCAGTCTCAGTATAGTATTGATCCATCACCCTTCTCCTGTCTCCCCACCCTTCTACTTCTCAATGTGGGGCAAAACCCCATGTATGATTCCTCCATTGTACTTTCCTCTTCCCCTAAATTACTTCCTTCACTCCACACTGTGCTTTCCCTTTTTTTACTGTACTGCCACCTCTCTTCCTCCAAGTGCCAAAAGGAGACCAAAATCAGATGCCATTTTCTCCTCCCTTCAGAAGTCTTGATTTAAACTTTGTAGAAAACCCAGCTGCCAGGTTGTGTGTTTGAAGGCTCATCTCCACAAACATAAAGAAGCACAGAAGTACGATGCCAAGCAGGGGAACACCAATAACTTGATAAAAGAAAGGGAGCCCCATGTCCTAGCTCCTCCCAGGAGGAGTGATCAGCCTTGTTGTCCAGGTGTGAAACCCATCAATATGAGTCAACAGGAGCAGCTCCTCAGATTATGGCGGGGGGTGAGGGAGCAGTTACTGCCTAAAGGGGTATGGAATTCGTTATGGGATACAGGGAAGAGCATGTTGGGATTGCACTAGATTTATTATAGGAAGTTTAGGAGAGAAACCAAAAGTAGGGAAAGGGATGGATCAATGTAGTCTGGGGAGGAACAAGCATAGGATAACCAGGAGATACAGGGATAAATGGGGCTGATCACACGTAAACAGGTTGTTGGTCAGTATGCTTATCTGGCCATGTCCTGCATCTGATCACTGCAACCTGTTCTTATGAAGCTCCTTTTCTATTTTCCTGAGTGAGAAGACTTTACCCTGTGTGCATGTGTGTGTATGGAAGTCCAAGTGCGCCTGCAGTACTAGCAATTGGAGAGACTAGAATGCGCAAGTGGTCTAAGTGCCAGCAACTGGAGTAGACACCACAAGCCATAGACGCCCATATGTCCATACTACCAGCAACCGAAGAGACTGGAAGAAGAGCAAGAGTATTGTGTGGTATGTATGTCAGTATGAAACTGCTAGTATCAAGCTGAATCATCCAATGAGTAGGATAAGAGGCTTGGGAGTGATGTATCAGAACAGCCGCAAGTCTGGGCTGCATACAAGAAATATCAGAGGGTCTGAGTGTTGGCTACTGGAGGGACAAACAAGTCCAAGCAAATTACTGGAGAAGCCATGAGGTTTGGGGTCAGCTGAGAGACCCACTCGCATATGCGTGAGTCTGTGCATGACACAACTGAAGACTAAAGGATCCAAGGGCCAGCTACTGGATAGACAGGGTGCCTAAGGCCATCCATAGTGTGTGTCTGCACTCGTGCTTGTGTGTGCAAGGCAGTCTGAGTACCAGCAACTGGAGTGGGACTAGGGCTGGCATGCCTGGGTGCCAGCAACTGGGGAGACCCTGGGGAGACC